>NW_028187496.1:0-704664 GCF_964204655.1 Triturus cristatus
AGTAGTAGAGAGTGAGTAGTAGAGTGAGTAGTAGAGAGTAGTAGAGAGGTGATTAGTAGAGAGCAAGTAGTAGAGACTGTGTAGTAGAGAGTAGTTGAGAGTGAGTAGTAGAGAGAGTAGTAGAGAGTGAGAAGTAGAGAGAGTAGTAGAGAATAGTAGAGTAGTAGAGAGTGAGTAGTAGAGGGAGGAGTAAAGAGTAGTTAAGAGCGAGTAGTAGAGAGTGAGTAGTAGAGAGTAGTAGAGAGTGAGTAGTAGAGAGAGAGTAGTAGAGAGTAGTAGAGTAGTAGAGAGTGAGTAGTATGGAGAGAGTAGTAGAGAGTAATAGAGTAGTAGATAGTGAGTAGTAGAGAGCAGTAGAGAGTGAGTAGTAGAGTGAGTAGTGGAGAATAGTAGAGAGTGAGTAGTAGAGTGAGTAGTAGAGAGTAGTAGAGAGTGAGTAGTAGAGAGCAAGTAGTAGAGAGTGTGTAGTAGAGAGTGAGTAGTAGAGAGTGAGTAGTAAAGAGAGTAGTAGATAGTGAGAAGTAGAGAGAGTAGCAAAGAGTAGTAGAGTAGTAGAGAGTAGTAGAGAGTAGTAAAGAGTGAGTGGTAGAGAGTAGTAGAGAGTGAGTAGTAGAACATGAGTAGTAGGGAGGAATAGTAGAGAGTAGTAGAGAGTGAGTAGCAGAGAGAGAGTAGTAGAGAGTGAGTAGTAGAGTGATTAGCAGAGAGTAGTAGAGAGAGAGTGGTAGAGAGAGAGTAGTAGAGAGTGAGTAGTAGAGAGTAGTAGAGAGTGAGTAGTAGAGAGTGAGTACTAGAGTGAGTAGTAGAGTGAGTAGTAGAGAGTGAGTAGTAGAGAGTAGTTGAGAGAGTACTAGAGAGAGAGTAGTAGAGAGTGAGTAGTAGAGAGTAGTAGAGAGTGAGAAGTAGAGAGTGAGTAGTAGAGTAAGTAGTAGAGAGTAGTAGAGAGAGTAGTAGAGAGTGAGTAGTAGAGTGAGTAGTAGAGAGTGAGTAGTACAGAGAGAGTCGTAGAGAGTGAGTAGTAGAGAGTAGTAGAGAGTGAGTATTAGAGAGTGAGTAGAGAGTGAGAAGTAAAGAGTGAGTAGTAGAGTGAGTAGTAGAGCGTAGTAGAGAGAGGGTGGTAGAGAGTGAGTAGTAGAGAGTGACTAGTAGAGAGGGAGTAGTAGAGTGAGTAGAAGATAATAGTAGAGAGTGAGTAGTAGAGTGAGTTGTAGAGAGTAGTAGAGAGTGGGTAGTACAGAGCAAGTAGTAGAGAGTGTGTAGTAGAGAGTGAGTAGTAGAGAGTAGTAGAGAGTGAGTAGTAGAGAGAGTAGTAGAGAGTGCGAAGTAGAGAAAGTAGTAGAGAGTAGTAGTAGTGTAGTTGAGAGTGAGTAGTAGAGTGAGGAGTAAAGAGTAGTTAAGAGCGAGTAGTAGCGAGTGAGTAGTATGGAGAGAGTAGTAGAGAGTAGTAGAGTAGTAGAGAGTGAGTAGTAGAGAGTGAGTGGAAGAGAGTAGTGGAGTAGAAGATAGTGAGTAGTAGAGAGTAGCAGAGAGTGAGTAGTAGAGTGAGTAGTGGGAGAGTAGTAGAGAGTGAGTAGTAGAGTGAGTAGTGGAGAGTAGTAGAGAGTGAGTAGTAGAGTGAGTAGTAGAGAGTAGTAGAGAGCGAGGAGTAGAGAGCAAGTAGTAGAGAGTGTGTATTAGAGAGTGAGCAGTAGAGAGTAGCAGAGAGTGAGTAGTAAAGAGAGTAGTAGAGAGTGAGAAGTAGAGAGAGTAGTAGAGAGCAGTAGAGTAGTAGAGGGTGAGTAGTAGAGTGAGTAGTAAAGAGTAGTTGAGAGCGAGTAGAGAGTGAATAGTGGAGAGTGAGCAGTAGAGAGTAGTAGAGAGCGAGTAGTAGAATGTGAGTAGTAGAGTGAGTAGTAGAGAGTGAGTAGTAGAGAATAGTAGAGTGAGTAGTAGAGAGTGAGTAGTAGAGAGAGTAGTAGAGAGAGAGTAGTAGAGTAGTAGAGAGTGAGTGGTAGAGAGTAGTAGAGAGTAGTAGAGTGAGTAGTAGAGAGTAGTAGAGAGTGAGTAGTAGAGAGTGAGTAGTAGAGTGAGTAGTAGAGAGTAGTAGAGAGTGATTAGTAAAGAGCAAGTAGTAGAGACTGTGTAGTAGAGAGTAGTAGAGAGTGAGTAGTAGAGAGAGTAGTAGAGAGTGAGAAGTAGAGAGAGTAGTAGAGAATAGTAGAGTAGGAGAGAGTGAGTAGTAGAGGGAGGGAGTAAAGAGTAGTTAAGAGCGAGTAGTAGAGAGTGAGTAGTAGAGAGTAGTAGAGAGTGGGTAGTAGAGAGAGAGTATTAGAGAGTAGTAGAGTAGTAGAGAGTGAGTAGTAGAGAGTGAGTAGTAGGAGTAATAGAGTAGTAGATAGTGAGAAGTAGAGAGCAGTAGAGAGTGAGTAATAAAGTGAGTAGTGGAGAGTAGTAGAGAGTGAGTAGTAGAGAGAGAGTAGTAGAGAGTAAGTAGTAGAGAGAAGCAGAGAATGAGTAGTAGAGAGTAGTAGAGAGTGAGAAGTAGAGAGTGAGTAGTAGAGTAAGTAGTAGAGAGTAGTAGAGAGAGAGGTAGAGAGTGAGTAGTAGAGTGAGTAGTAGAGAGTAGTAGAGAGTGATTAGTAGAGAGCAAGTAGTAGAGACTGTGTAGTAGAGAGTAGTAGAGAGTGAGTAGTAGAGAGAGTAGTAGAGAGTGAGAAGTAGAGAGAGTAGTAGAGAATAGTAGAGTAGTAGAGAGTGAGTAGTAGAGAGTGAGTAGTAGAGAGTGAGCAGTAGAGAGTAGTAGAGAGTGAGTAGTAGAGAGTAGTAGAGAGTGAGAAGTAGAGAGTGAGTAGTAGAGTGAGTAGTACAGAGTAGTAGAGAGAGAGTAGTAGAGAGTGAGTAGTAGAGTGAGTAGCAGAGAGTAGTAGAGAGAGAGTAGTAGAGAGAGAGTAGTAGAGAGTGAGTAGTAGATAGTAGGAGAGAGTGAGTAGCAGAGAGTGAGTAGTAGAGTGAGTAGTATAGTAAGTAGTAGAGAGTGAGTAGTAGGGAGTAGTAGAGAGTAGTAGAGAGAGTAGTAGAGAGTGAGTAGTAGAGAGTGAGTAGTAGAGAGAGAGTAGTAGAGAGAGAGTAGTAGAGAGAAGCAGAGAGTGAGTAGTAGAGAGTAGTAGAGAGTGAGAAGTAGAGAGTGAGTAGTAGAGTAAGTAGAAGAGAGTAGTAGAGAGAGAGTAGTAGAGAGTTAGTAGTAGAGAGTGAGTAGTAGAGTGAGTAGTAGAGAGTAGTAGAGAGTGATTAATAGAGAGCAAGTAGTAGAGACTGTGCAGTAGAGAGTAGTAGAGAGTGAGTAGTAGAGAGAGTAGTAGAGAGTGAGAAGTAGAGAGAGTAGTAGAGAAGAGTAGAGTAGGAGAGAGTGAGTAGTAGAGGGAGGAGTAAAGAGTAGTTAAGAGCGAGTAGTAGAGAGTGAGTAGTAGAGAGTAGTAGAGAGTGAGTAGTAGAGAGAGAGTAGGAGAGAGTAGCAGAGTAGTAGAGAGTGAGTAGTAGAGAGTGAGTAGTAGAGAGTAATAGAGTAGAAGATAGTGAGTAGTAGAGAGCTGTAGAGAGTAAGTAGTAGAATGAGTAGTGGAGAGTAGTAGGGAGTGAGTAGTAGAGAGAGAGTAGTAGAGAGTGAGTAGTAGAGAGAAGTAGAGAGTGAGTAGTAGAGAGTAGTAGAGAGTGAGAAGTAGAGGTGAGTAGTAAAATAAGTAGTAGAGAGGAGTAGAGAGAGAGTAGTAGAGAGTGAGTAGTAGAGAGTGAGTAGTAGAGTGAGTAGTAGAGAGTAGTAGAGAGTGATTAGTAGAGAGCAAGTAGTAGACACTGTGTAGTAGAGAGTAGTAGAGAGTGAGTAGTAGAGAGAGTAATAGAGAATGAGAAGTAGAGAGAGTAGTAGAGAATAGTAGAGTAGTAGAGAGTGAGTAGTAGAGAGTGAGTAGTAGAGAGAGAGTAGTAGAGAGTGAGTAGTAGAGAGAAGTAGAGAGTGAGTAGTAGAGAGTAGTAGAGAGTGAGAAGTAGAGAGTGAGTAGTAGAGTAAGTAGTAGAGAGTAGTAGAGAGAGAGTAGTAGAGAGTGAGTAGTGGAGAGTGAGTAGTAGAGTGAGTAGTAGAGAGTAGTAGAGAGTGATTAGTAGAGAGCAAGTAGTAGAGACTGTGTAGTAGAGAGTAGTAGAGAGTGAGTAGTAGAGAGAGTAGTAGAGAGTGAGAAGTAGAGAGCGTAGTAGAGAATAGTGGAGTAGGAGAGAGTGAGTAGTAGAGGGAGGAGTAAAGAGTAGTTAAGAGCGAGTAGTAGAGAGTGAGTAGTAGAGAGAAGTAGAGAGTGAGTATTAGAGAGAGAGTAGTAGAGAGTAGTAGAGTAGTAGAGAGTGAGTAGTAGAGAGTGAGTAGTAGAGAGTAATAGAGTAGTAGATAGTGAGTAGTAGAAAGCAGTAGAGAGTGAGTAGTAGAGTGAGTAGTGGAGAGTAGTAGAGAGTGAGTAGTAGAGAGAGAGTAGTAGAGAGTGAGTAGTAGAGAGAAGTAGAGAGTGAGTAGTAGAGAGTAGTAGAGAGTGAGAAGTAGAGAGTGAGTAGTAGAGTAAGTAGTAGAGAGTAGTAGAGAGAGAGTAGTAGAGAGAGAGTGGTAGAGAGTAGTAGAGAGTATGAGTAGTAGGAGTTGAGTAGTTTTAGAATGTGAGTAGTAGAGGTTGTGGAGTGAGTAGTAGAGTGAGTAGTGGAGAGTAGTAGAGAGAGAAGTAGGAGAGAGAGTGAGGAGTAGTTGGAGAGAGAAGTAGAGAGTGAGTACTAGAGAGTAGTAGAGAGTGAGAAGTAGAGAGTGAGTAGTAGAGTAAGTAGTAGAGAGTAGTAGAGAGAGAGTAGTAGAGAGTGAGTAGTAGAGAGTGAGTAGTAGAGTGAGTAGTAGAGAGTGATTAGTAGAGAGCAACTAGTAGAGACTGTGTAGTAGAGTAGTAGAGAGGGTGTAGTAGAGAGAGTAATAGAGAGTGAGAAGTAGAGAGAGTAGTAGAGAATAGTAGAGTAGTAGAGAGTGAGTAGTAGAGAGAGAGTAGTAGAGAGTGAGTAGTAGAGAGTAGTAGAGAGTGAGTAGTAGAGAGAGAGTAGTAGAGAGTAGTAGAGTAGTAGAGAGTGAGTAGTAGAGAGTGAGTAGTAGAGAGTAATAGAGTAGTAGATAGTGAGTAGTAGAGAGCAGTAGAGAGTGAGTAGTAGAGTGAGTAGTGGAGAGTAGTAGAGAGGGAGTAGTAGAGAGAGAGTAGTAGAGAGTGAGTAGTAGAGAGAAGTAGAGAGTGAGTAGTAGAGAGTAAGAAGTAGAGAGTGAGTAGTAGAGTAAGTAGTAGAGAGTATTAGAGAGTGAGTAGTAGAGAGAGAGTAGTAGAGAGTAGTAGAGTAGGAGAGAGTGAGTAGTAGAGAGTGAGTAGTAGAGAGTAATAGAGTAGTAGATAGTGAGTAGTAGAGAGCAGTAGAGAGTGAGTAGTAGAGTGAGTAGTGGAGAGTAGTAGAGAGTGAGTAGAAGAGAGAGAGTAGTAGAGAGTGAGAAGTAGAGAGAAGTAGAGAGTGAGTAGTAGAGAGTAGTAAAGAGCGAGAAGTAGAGAGTGAGTAGTAGAGTAAGTAGTAGAGATTAGTAGAGAGAGAGTAGTAGAGAGTGAGTAGTAGAGAGTGAGTAGTAGAGTGAGTAGTAGAGAGTAGTAGAGAGTGATTAGTAGAGAGCAAGTAGTAGAGACTGTGTAGTAGAGAGTAGTAGAGAGGGAGTAGTAGAGAGAGTAGTAGAGAGTGAGAAGTAGAGAGAGTAGTAGAGAATAGTAGAGTAGTAGAGAGTGAGTAGTAGAGAGTGAGTAGTAGAGAGAGAGTAGTAGAGAGTGAGTAGTAGAGAGAAGTAGAGAGTGAGTAGTAGAGAGTAGTAGAGAGTGAGAAGTAGAGAGTGAGTAGTAGAGTAAGTAGTAGAGAGTAGTCGAGAGAGAGTAGTAGAGAGTGAGTAGTAGAGAGTGAGTAGTAGAGTGAGTAGTAGAGAGTAGTAGAGAGTGATTAGTAGAGAGCAAGTAGTAGAGACTGTGTAGTAGAGAGTAGTTGAGAGTGAGTAGTAGAGAGAGTAGTAGAGAGTGAGAAGTAGAGAGAGTAGTAGAGAATAGTAGAGTAGTAGAGAGTGAGTAGTAGAGGGAGGAGTAAAGAGTAGTTAAGAGCGAGTAGTAGAGAGTGAGTAGTAGAGAGTAGTAGAGAGTGAGTAGTAGAGAGAGAGTAGTAGAGAGTAGTAGAGTAGTAGAGAGTGAGTAGTATGGAGAGAGTAGTAGAGAGTAATAGAGTAGTAGATAGTGAGTAGTAGAGAGCAGTAGAGAGTGAGTAGTAGAGTGAGTAGTGGAGAATAGTAGAGAGTGAGTAGTAGAGTGAGTAGTAGAGAGTAGTAGAGAGTGAGTAGTAGAGAGCAAGTAGTAGAGAGTGTGTAGTAGAGAGTGAGTAGTAGAGAGTGAGTAGTAAAGAGAGTAGTAGATAGTGAGAAGTAGAGAGAGTAGCAAAGAGTAGTAGAGTAGTAGAGAGTAGTAGAGAGTAGTAAAGAGTGAGTAGTAGAGAGTAGTAGAGAGTGAGTAGTAGAACATGAGTAGTAGGGAGGAATAGTAGAGAGTAGTAGAGAGTGAGTAGCAGAGAGAGAGTAGTAGAGAGTGAGTAGTAGAGTGATTAGCAGAGAGTAGTAGAGAGAGAGTGGTAGAGAGAGAGTAGTAGAGAGTGAGTAGTAGAGAGTAGTAGAGAGTGAGTAGTAGAGAGTGAGTACTAGAGTGAGTAGTAGAGTGAGTAGTAGAGAGTGAGTAGTAGAGAGTAGTTGAGAGAGTACTAGAGAGAGAGTAGTAGAGAGTGAGTAGTAGAGAGTAGTAGAGAGTGAGAAGTAGAGAGTGAGTAGTAGAGTAAGTAGTAGAGAGTAGTAGAGAGAGAGTAGTAGAGAGTGAGTAGTAGAGTGAGTAGTAGAGAGTGAGTAGTACAGAGAGAGTCGTAGAGAGTGAGTAGTAGAGAGTAGTAGAGAGTGAGTATTAGAGAGTGAGTAGAGAGTGAGAAGTAAAGAGTGAGTAGTAGAGTGAGTAGTAGAGCGTAGTAGAGAGAGGGTGGTAGAGAGTGAGTAGTAGAGAGTGACTAGTAGAGAGGGAGTAGTAGATTGAGTAGAAGATAATAGTAGAGAGTGAGTAGTAGAGTGAGTTGTAGAGAGTAGTAGAGAGTGGGTAGTACAGAGCAAGTAGTAGAGAGTGTGTAGTAGAGAGTGAGTAGTAGAGAGTAGTAGAGAGTGAGTAGTAGAGAGAGTAGTAGAGAGTGCGAAGTAGAGAAAGTAGTAGAGAGTAGTAGAGTAGTTGAGAGTGAGTAGTAGAGTGAGGAGTAAAGAGTAGTTAAGAGCGAGTAGTAGCGAGTGAGTAGTATGGAGAGAGTAGTAGAGAGTAGTAGAGTAGTAGAGAGTGAGTAGTAGAGAGTGAGTGGAAGAGAGTAGTGGAGTAGAAGATAGTGAGTAGTAGAGAGTAGCAGAGAGTGAGTAGTAGAGTGAGTAGTGGAGAGTAGTAGAGAGTGAGTAGTAGAGTGAGTAGTGGAGAGTAGTAGAGAGTGAGTAGTAGAGTGAGTAGTAGAGAGTAGTAGAGAGCGAGGAGTAGAGAGCAAGTAGTAGAGAGTGTGTATTAGAGAGTGAGCAGTAGAGAGTAGCAGAGAGTGAGTAGTAAAGAGAGTAGTAGAGAGTGAGAAGTAGAGAGAGTAGTAGAGAGCAGTAGAGTAGTAGAGGGTGAGTAGTAGAGTGAGTAGTAAAGAGTAGTTGAGAGCGAGTAGAGAGTGAATAGTGAAGAGTGAGCAGTAGAGAGTAGTAGAGAGCGAGTAGTAGAATGTGAGTAGTAGAGTGAGTAGTAGAGAGTGAGTAGTAGAGAATAGTAGAGTGAGTAGTAGAGAGTGAGTAGTAGAGAGAGTAGTAGAGAGAGAGTAGTAGAGTAGTAGAGAGTGAGTGGTAGAGAGTAGTAGAGAGTAGTAGAGTGAGTAGTAGAGAGTAGTAGAGAGTGAGTAGTAGAGAGAGTAGTAGAGAGTGAGTAGTAGAGAGTAGTAGAGAGGAGTAGAGTAGTAGAGAGCGAGTAGTAGAGAGTGAGTAGTAGAGAGTAGTAGAGAGCGAGTAGTGGAGAGTGAGTAGTGGAGAATGAGTAGTAGAGTGAATAGAAGAGAGTGGGTAGTAGAGAGAGAGAGTAGTATTAGAGAGTGAGTAGTAGAGTGAGCAGTAGAGAGTGAGTAGTAGAGAGAGAGTAGTAGAGAGTAGTAGAGAGTGAGTAGTAGAGTAGTAGAGAATGAATGGTAGAGAGTAGTAGAGTGAGTGGTAGAAAGTAGTAGAGAGTGAGTAGTAGAGAGTAGTAGTAGAGAGTAGTAGAGAGCAGAAGAGAGTGAGTAGTAGAGAGTGAGTAGTAGAGAGAGAGTAGTAGAGGGTGAGTAGTAGTAGAGAGTAGTCGAGAGTAGTAGAGAGTGAGTAGTAGAGAGTGAATAGTAGAGAGCAGTAGAGAGTGAGTAGTAGAGAGAGAGTAGTAGAGAGTAGTAGAGAGTGAGTATTAGAAAGTGAATAGTAGAGAGTGAGTAGTAGAGAGTAGTAGAGTAGTAAAGAGTGAGTAGTAGAGAGAGAGTAGTAGAGAGTTAGTAGCAGGGTAGAAGAGAGTAGTCAGTCAGTGTCAGTCAGTGTCAGTCAGTCAGTGTCAGTCAGTCAGTGTCAGTCAGTGTCAGTCAGTCAGTCAGTGTCAGTCAGTCAGTGTCAGTCAATCAGTGTCAGTCAGTGTTAGTCAGTCAGTGTTAGTCAATCAGTGTCAGTCAGTGTCAGTCAGTCAATGTCAGTCATTCAGTGTCAGTCATTGTCAGTGTCAGTCAATCAGTGTCAGTGTCAGTCAGTGTCAGTCAATCAGTGTCAGTCAGTGTCAATCAGTCAGTGTCAGTCAGTCAGTGTCAGTCTGTCAGTGTCAACTAGAGCAGCTCTGCTGACCTGGTTCTCTGGCTCTAAAGCAGCTCTGCTTACATGGTTCTCTCCTTCTAAAGCAGCTCTGCTGACCTGGTTTCTCTGGCTCTACAGCAGGTCTGCTGACCTGTTTCTCTGGCTCTAGAGCAGCTCAGCTGACCTAGTTCTTAGGCTACAGAGCAGCTCTGCTTATCTGGTTCTCGGGCTCTACAACAGCTCTGCTGACCTGGTTCTCTGGCTCTAAAGCAGCTCTGCTGACCCGGTTCTATGGCTCTAAAGCAGTTCTTTTGACATGGTGTTGTAATGGCTTTCTTCTTCTGTGTTAAGATGTATCTGTATATCTCACTCTGGGATGCTTGGTGTTCTGGAATGTGAGGACCAAGCCAGCTGTAGAATGTTGAAGGGCAGTGATATCATTAACCTGCTGACAGTTGGGTGGATGAGCTGTTTGTACCTACAACTAAGAATAAACCTAAGACTTCTCACCTCAAGCCTCAGCATCTTTATCTGCAACAATGTTATCTGAACCAGGAACATGTTTAACAATAAAATTAAACCCCTGTAAACCAACCACCCACTTTGAGATTCTAGGAGATACAGAGTCAATGCCTTTATTAGTCAGTACCTCACAAAGAGGTTTGTGATCAGTTCTTATGACGAATGACGTGCCCCACAAGAATTGTTTTAATTTCTTGATAGCCCAATATACAGCATATCGACATTCAGCGCCTTTCAAACACCTAGATATGAACATAATGGTGTTGTCAGGCAAGACACCCCCTTGATACAGGACCGCACCAATCCCTTTCAGACTTGCATCAGTAGAAATGATAGAGCCTTTGCTCGGGTCAAAGTTCTTGAGATTAGGTGCATTCTGTAATTTTAGTTTTATGTCATTAAATTCTCTGTCACACAAACTATCCCAAATAAATTTCTCTCCCTTCTTTAATAAATTTCTCATGTTGAACGTGAGCTCAGCAAAATTCTTTATGAACTTAATGTAGTACTCGGCCATTCCTAGAAATCGCATGAGCTCCTCCTTGGAAGAGGGAACCACAAGGTCTTTAATGGTGTTTACAAGATCAGCTTTAGGAACAACTCCATCAGCACTTATGGTATGACCCAGATAATCAATTTTACTGAGGCCAAATCTACATTTCTCTCGTTTAATAGTTAAATTGTGAGTAGTAAGGCTGCCCAGCACTTGCCTAACTCTTCTTTCATGTTCAGCCACACTAGACCCATATACCAAAATGTCATCCTGGTACACACAAACCCCAGGGATGTTGACTAAAACCTTATCCATGACACGTTGAAAAACTAAGGCAGCAGAAACTAATCCAAACGGGAGTCTAATGAATCTAAATGTTCCAAACGGCGTGATAAAAACAGTCAGATCCCTTGAGGACTCATCAAGCAAAATTTGGTGGTACGCTGATGTCAGATCAATGGTACTGAATATTTTTGCCCTACCCACCATACTCAACAGCTCAGATATGTTTGGAAGGGGATACTTGTCCACCAGCACACATTTATTGAGCTGTCTGAGATCAACACAGATCCTCAAAGAACCGTCAGCCTTCCTCGCGGCCACCACCGGGGCAAGCTATGATGTTCCTTCTACCTCCTCAATAATGCCTTGGGACTTTAGTTTATTCAATTCTTTGAGCATATCCTCTTTGACAGTGAACAGAACATTACGGACTTTACAGGATACCGGAATTGAACCAGGAGAAAGTTTAATCTTATGACAGTAGCCCTTAAGACAGCCTAACTTATCGCCAAACACTTGTGGATATTCACTTATCAAAAGAGTTTGTAGCGAAGAACTCTCCACCGCAGACTCTACGCTTCCTCTCTCTTTGATAATGATGGGAGGAGTATTGTTTGGGTCTAACATGACACCAAGATCCTTTTGGTGCCACCAGCTGATGATGCTATCACCTTTTTTAGAAACATAAACTTTCCCAGGAGTGAAACGCCCTCCATACTTAATTATGAAACCCCCTCGGGCCTCATAGGTTAGTTCCAGCTAATCAACCAGACATACTGGACACAAATTCAGATCCATCTTTTGATCATCCTCATGATTTTGTTTGTGGGGTGGATTATAAAGTGATTTCTCGTGAGCGGTGACTAGATGCTTGCAAGAATGATACTGTCATTCAAGATGTCTCTAAATTGATTTGTGATGGTTGGCACCATAAAGGACAGGTGGTGATTCTGTGAGGGATTTGTGGTTGGTAACGATCAACTTTCAAGTTGTGAGGGTTTTTTGTTGAGAGGTCACAGGCTAGTACCTCCGGTTTCCTTAAGGAAGGAGATTTTGGATTTAGCACATGAGGCACACTTAGGCATATCCAAAACTAAGGAGAGGGTGCGCTCTAGCTATTGGTGGCCAGGACTTGACACACAGATTGAACAGTTGGTTAGGGAGTGTGTCCAATGTTCTCTTAGCAAGAAGGTTTTGAAAACTAGGACACAGCCCATGGAGAAAATAACTCATCCGTGTGGCCCCTGGAAGGATACTGCTCTTGATATTTTAGGGCCTATTCATGGAGATGGTTCGGACACATTTATTATTGTTGTCATGGATTTATTTTCAAGGTTGCCAGAAGTATTCTTTGTAAAGAATATAAATACCAATACGGTTATTAATTGTTTAAAAGACATCATTGCCAGGGAAGGAATTCCTGAGACCTTACTCACAGATAATGGTGTACAACTTGTTTCTAGAGACATGTAGACCTTTCTCAGTGATTGTGGTATTATTCATAAAAGATGTGCTTTGTATCACCCTGAATCCAATGGCACGGTTGAAAGATTTAATAGGGTCCTGAAGGAAACTGTGTCTTTAGCAAAAGCAAATGGTCTCAATTGGCAGGATGAGGTTTCAAAAAGGGTGTGTGTGTATCGTTTTGCCCCGCACACCACTACAGGGAAGTCTCCTTTTCTTTTGTTTCGGGGAAGAGACCCTGATACTTTCTTAGAACCGCCATGGGTAAATAAGTTTCTTTCTAACAGGTCTCAAGATTTTGATTCTACGTCGTGGCAAGAGAAGGAAGACTTGAAATGTTCTAAGAGTAAAGAGAACTATGATGTTCGTCATGCTGTTAAGTCCACAAAGGTTAAGGTGGGTGATTTTGTTCGGATTAAAAGGCCGGGTTTTGCTGTTTCTGGATCTAAATTTTCTAAACCTTTAAGGGTTACTAAGGTTTTCAACAATGCTATAAGAACAAGTGATCACAGGGTATGGAATCTGGGTCGTGTTGCCCTATGTAATACAAACACTGGAACAAGTTTCTCTCACACCATCACGGAGGGAAAAGTGGTTCCTGAAGTCATCATGAGGCCCAAGAGGGTTTCATGTCTTCCCTCTCATTTGAAGGATTATGTCACATGATGTTAGATGTATATATAGAGGATATGTTATGGGTTTTATGTGTTTTGCTGTATAGTGTAAAGGAGGGAGATATGTTGTAATGGCTTTCTTCTTCTGTGTTAAGATGTATCTGTATATCTCACTCTGGGATGCTTGGTGTTCTGGAATGTCAGGACCAAGCCAGCAGTAGAATGTTGAAGGACAGTGATATCATTAACTTGCTGACAGTTGGGTGGATGAGCTGTTTGTACCTACAACTAAGAATAAACCTACGACTTCTCACCTCAAGCCTCAGCATCTTTCTTCACCTCAAGAAGTCCCTTTTTAACACATGGTTCTCTCCCTATAGAGCAGCTCTGCTGACCTGGTTCTCTCCCTCTATAGCAACTCTATTTACCTGGTTTCTCTGGCTCTACAGCAGCTCTGCTGACCTGGTTCTTAGGCTCTAGAGCAGCTCTGCTGACCTGGTTCTCTGGCTCTAAAGCAGCTTTGCTGACCTGGTTCTATGGCTCTAAAGCAGCTCTGCTGACTTGGTTCTCTGGCTCTAGAGCAGCTCTGCTGACATGGTTCTCTGGCTCTAAAGCCGCTCTGCTGACCTGGTTCTCTGGCTGTAAAGCAGCTCTGCTGGCCTGGTTCTCTGGTTCTAAAGCAGCTCTGCTGACCTGGTTCTCTCCCTCTAAAGCAGCTCTGCTGACCTGGTTTCTCTGGCTCTACAGCAGCTCTGCTGAGCTGGTTCTCTGGCTCTAGAGCAGCTCTGCTAACCTAGTTCTTAGGCTCTAGAGCAGCTCTGCTGACCTGGTTCTCTGGCTATACAACAGCTCTGCTGACCTGGTTCTCTAGCTCTAAAGCAGCTCTGCTGACCCGGTTCTATGGCTCTAAAGCAGTTCTGCTGACCTGGTTTTCTGGCTCTAGAGCAGCTCTGCTAACCTGGTCCCTCGGCTCTAAAGCAGCTCTGCTAAACTGGTTCTCTCCCTCTAAAGCAGCTCTGCTGACCTGGTTCTCTTGCTCCAAAACAGCTCTGCTGACCTGGTTTCTCTGGCTCTACAGCAGCTCTGCTGACCTGGTTCTCTGGCTTTAGAACAGCTCTGCTGACCTGGTTCTCTCCCTTTAAAGCAGCTCTGCTGACCTAGTTCTTAGGCTCAAGAGCAGCTCTGCTGCCCTGGTTCTCTGGATCTACAGCAGCTCTGCTGACCTGGTTCTCTGGCTCTAGAGCAGCTCTGCTGGCCTAGTTCTTAGGCTCTAGAGCAGCTCTGCTGACCTGGTTCTCTGACTCTACAACAGTTCTGCTGACCTGGTTCTCTCCCTCTAAAGCAGCTCTGCTGACCTGGTTCTCTGGCTCTACAACAGTTCTGCCGACCTGGTTCTCTGGCTCTAGAGCAGCTCTGCTGACCTGGTTCTCTGCCTCTAAAGCAGCTCTGCTGACCTGGTTCTCTGGCTCTAAAGCAGCTCTGCTGACCCGGTTCTCTCCCTCTAAAGCAGCTCTGCTGACCTGTTTTCTCTGGCTCTAGAGCAGTTCTGCTGACATGGTTCTCTGGCTCTAAAGCAGCTCTGCTGACCTGGTTCTCTGGCTCTAAAGCAGCTCTGCTGGCCTGGTTCTCTGGTTCTAAAGCAGCTCTGCTGACCTGGTTCACTCCCTCTAAAGCAGCTCTGCTGACCTGGTTTCTCTGGCTCTACAGCAGCTCTGTTTACCTAGTTCTTAGGCTCTAGAGCAGCTCTGCTGACCTGGTTCTCTGGCTCTACAACAGCTCTGCTGACCTGGTTCTCTAGCTCTAAAGCAGCTCTGCTGACCTGGTTATCTGGCTCTAGAGCAGCTCTGCTAACCTGGCCCCTTGGCTCTAAAGCAGCTCTGCTGACCTGGTTCTCTCCCTCTAAAGCAGTTCTGCTGACCTGGTTCTCTCGCTCCAAAACAGCTCTGCTGACCTGGTTTCTCTGGCTCTACAGCAGCTCTGCTGACCTGGTTCTCTGGCTTTAGAACAGCTCTGCTGACCTGGTTCTCTCCCTTTAAAGCAGCTCTGCTGACCTAGTTCTTAGGCTCTAAAGCAGCTCTGCTGACTTGGTTCTCTGGCTCTAGAGCAGCTCTGCTGACCTGATTCTCTGGCTCTAGAGCAGCTCTGCTGACCTGGTTCTCTCCCTCTAAAGAGCTCTGCTGACCTGGTTCTCTGCCTCTAAAGCAGTTCTGCTGACCTGGTTATCTGCCTCTAGAGCAGCTCTGCTGACCTGGTTCTATGGCTCTAAAGCAGCTTTGCTGACCTGGTTCTCTGGCTCTAGAGCAGATCCGCTGACCTGGTTCTCTGGCTCTAAAGCAGTTCTGCTGACCTGGTTTCTCTGGCTCTACAGCAGCTCTGCTGACCTGGTTCTCGGCCTCTAGAGCAGCTCTGCTGACCTGGGTCTCTGGCTCTAAAGCAGCTTTGCTGACCTGGTTCTATGGCTCTAAAGCAGCTCTGCTGACTTGGTTCTCTGGCTCTAGAGCAGCTCTTCTGACCTGGTTCTCTGGCTCTAAAGCAGCTCTGCTGACCTGGTTCTCTGGCTCTAAAGCAGCTCTGCTGGCCTGGTTCTCTCCCTCTAAAGCAGCTCTGCTGACCTGGCTTCTCTGGCTCTACAGCAGCTCTGCTGAGCTGGTTCTCTGGCTCTAGAGCAGCTCTCCCGACCTAGTTCTTAGGATCTAGAGCAGCTCTGCTGACCTGGTTCTCTGGCTCTACAACAGCTCTGCTGACCTGGTTCTCTAGCTTTAAAGCAGCTCTGCTGACCCGGTTCTATGGCTCTAAAGCAGTTCTGCTGACCTGGTTATCTGGCTCTAGAGTAGCTCTGCTAACCTGGTCCCTTGGCTCTAAGGTAGCTCTGCTGACCTGGTTCTCTCCCTCTAAAGCAGCTCTGCTGACCTGGTTCTCTCCCTCAAAGCAGCTCTGCTGACCTAGTTCTTAGGCTCTAGAGCACCTCTGCTGACCTGGTTCACTGGCTCTACAACAGCTTTGCTGACCTGGTTCTCTTGCTCTAAAGCAGCTCTGCTGACCTGGTTTCTCTGGCTCTACAGCAGCTCTGCTGACCTGGTTCTCTGGCTCTAGAGCAGCTCTGCTGACCTAGTTCTTAGGCTCTAGAGCAGCTCTGCTGACCTGGTTCTCTGACTCTACAATAGTTCTGCTGACCTGGCTCTCTGGCTCTAGAGCAGCTCTGCTAAAATGGTCCCTTGGCTCCAAAGCAGCTCTTCTGACCTGGTTCTCTCCCTCTAAAACAGCTCTGCTGGCCTGGTTCACTGGCTCTACAACACTTCTGCTGACCTGGCTCTCTGGCTCTAGAGCAGCTCTTCTAACATGGTCCCTTGGCTCTAAAGCAGCTCTTCTGAGCTGGTTCTCTCCCTCTAAAGCAGCTCTGCTGACCTGGTTCTCTGGCTCTACAACAGTTCTGCCGACCTGCTTCTCTGGCTCTAGAGCAGCTCTGCTGACATAGTCCCTTGGCTCTAAAGCAGCTCTGCTGACCTGGTTCTCTCCCTCTAAAGCAGCTCTGCTGACCTGATTCTCTGGCTCTAAAGCAGCTCTGCTGACCTGGTTCTATGGCTCTAGAGCAGCTCTGCGACCTGGTTCTCTGGCTAAAAAGCAGCTCTGCTGACCTGGTTCTCTCCCTCTAAATCAGCTCCGTTGACCTGGTTCTCTGCCTCTAGAGCAGCTCTGCTGACCTGGTTCTATAGCTCTAAAGCAGCTCTGCTGACCTGGTTCTCTTGCTCTAGAGCAGCTCTGCTGACCTGGTTCTCTGGCTTAAAGCAGCTCTGCTGACACGGTTCTCTCCCTCTGAAGCAGCTCTACTGACCTGGTTTCTCTGGATCTACAGCAGCTCTGCTGACCTAGTTCTTAGGCTCTAGAGCAGCTCTGCTGACCTGGTTCTCTGACTCTACAACAGTTCTGCTGACCTGGTTCTCTCCCTCTAAAGCAACTCTGCTGACCTGGTTCTCTGGCTCTACAACAGTTCTGCCGACCTGGTTCTCTGGCTCTAGAGCAGCTCTGCTGACATGGTCCCTTGGCTCTAAAGCAGATCTGCTGACCTGGTTCTCTCCCTCTAAAGCAGCTCTGCTGACCTGGTTCTCTGGCTCTAAAGCAGCTTTGCTGACCTGGTTCTATGGCTCTAGAGCAGCTCCTCTGACCTGGTTCTCTGGCTTTAAACCAGCTCTGCTGACCTGGTTCTCTCCCTCTAAATCAGCTCTGCTGACCTGGTTCTCTGCCTCCAGAGCAGCTCTGCTGACCTGATTCTATAGCTCTAAAGCAGCTCTGCTGACCTGGTTCTCTGGCTCTAGAGCAGCTCTGCTGACCTGGTTCTTTGGCTCTAAAGCAGCTCTGCTGACCCGTTTCTCTCCCTCTACAGCAGCTCTGCTGACCTGTTTTCTCTGGCTCTAGAGCAGCTCTGCTGACCTGGTTCTCTCCCTCTAAAGCAGCTCTGCTGATGTGGTTCTATGGCTCTAAAGCAGCTCTGCTGACCTGGTTCTCTGGCTCTAAAGCAGCTCTGCTGACCTGGTTCTATGGCTCTAAAGCAGCTCTGCTGACCTGGTTCTCTGTCTCTAGAGCAGCTCTGCTGACCTGGTTCTCTGGCTCTACAGCAGCTCTGCTGACCTGTTTCTCTCCCTCTAAAGAGCTCTGCTGACCTGGTTCTCTGGCTCTAAAGCAGTTCTGCCGACCTGGTTATCTGCCTCTAGAGCAGCTCTGCTGACCTCGTTCTATGGCTCTAAAGCAGCTTTGCTGACCTGGTTCTCTGGCTCTAGAGCAGATCTGCTGACCTGGTTCTCTGGCTCTAAAGCAGTTCTGCTGACCTGGTTCTCTCCATCTAAAGCAGCTCTGCTGACCTGGTTTCTCTGGCTAGACAGCAGCTCTGCTGACCTGGTTCTCGGCCTCTAGAGCAGCTCTGCTGACCTGGGTCTCTGGCTCCAAAGCAGCTTTGCTGACCTGGTTCTATGGCTCTAAAGCAGCTCTGCTGACTTGGTTCTCTGGCTCTAGAGCAGCTCTGCTGACCTGGTTCTCTGGCTCTAAAGCAGCTCTGCTGACCTGGTTCTCTGGCTCTAAATCAGCTCTGCTGGCCTGGTTCTCTCCCTATAAGGCAGCTCTGCTGACCTGGCTTCTCTGGATCTACAGCAGCTCTGCTGAGCTGGTTCTCTGGCTCTAGAGCAGCTCTCCTGACCTAGTTCTTAGGATCTAGAGCAACTCTGCTGACCTGGTTCTCTGGCTCTACAACATCTCTGCTGACCTGGTTCTCTAGTTCTAAAGCAGCTCTGCTGACCCGGTTCTATGGCTCTAAAGCAGTTCTGCTGACCTGGTTATCTGGCTCTAGAGCAGCTCTGCTAACCTGGTCCCTTGGCTCTAAAGCAGCTCTGCTGACCTGGTTCTCTCCCTCTAAAGCAGCTCTGCTGACCTGGTTCTCTCCCTCTAAAGCAGTTCTGCTGACCTGGTTATCTGGCTCTAGAGCAGCTCTGCTAACCTGGTCCCTTGGCTCTAAAGCAGCTCTGCTGACCTGGTTCTCTCCCTCTAAAGCAGCTCTACTGACCTGGTTCTCTCCCTCTAAAGCAGCTCTGCTGACCTAGTTCTTAGGCTCTAGATCAGCTCTACTGACCTGGTTCTCTGGCTCTACAACAGCTTTGCTGACCTGGTTCTCTTGCTCTAAAGCAGCTCTACTGACCTGGTTTCTCTGGATCTACAGCAGCTCTGCTGACCTGGTTCTCTGGCTCTAGAGCAGCTCTGCTGACCTAGTTCTTAGGCTCTAGAGCAGCTCTGCTGACCTGGTTCTCTGACTCTACAACAGTTCTGCTGACCTGGCTCTCTGGCTCTAGAGCAGCCCTGCTAACATGGTCCCTTAGCTCTAAAGCAGCTCTTCTGACGTGGTTCTCTCTCTCTAAAGCAGCTCTGCTGGCCTAGTTCTCTGGCTCTACAACAGTTCTGCTGACCTGGCTCTCTGGCTCTAGAGCAGCTCTGCTAACATGGTCCCTTGGCTCTAAAGCAGCTCTTCTGACCTGGTTCTCTCCTTCTAAAGCAGCTCTGCTGACCTGGTTCTCTGGCTCTACAACAGTTCTGCCGACCTGGTTCTCTGGCTGGAGAGCAGCTCTGCTGACATGGTCCCTTGGCTTTAAAGCAGCTCTGCTGACCTGGTTCTCTCCCTCTAAAGCAGCTCTGCTGACCTGATTCTCTGGCTCTAAAGCAGCTCTGCTGACCTGGTTCTATGGCTCTAGAGCAGCTCTGCTGACCTGGTTCTCTGGCTCTAAAGCAGCTCCGCTGACCTGGTTCTCTCCCTCTAAATCAGCTCTGTTGACCTGGTTCTCTGCCTCCTGAGCAGCTCTGCTGACCTGGTTCTATAGCTCTAAAGCAGTTCTGCTGCCCTGGTTCTTTTGCTCTAGAGCAGCTCTGCTGACCTGGTTCTCAGGCTTAAAGCAGCTCTGCTGACCCGGTTCTCTCCCTCTAAAGCAGCTCTGCTGATCTGTTTTCTCTGGCTCTAGAGCAGCTCTGCTGGCCTGGTTCTCTGGTTCTAAAGCAGCTCTGCTGACCTGGTTCTCTCCCTCTAAAGCAGCTCTGCTGACCTGGTTCTATGGCTCTAAAGCAGCTCTGCTGACCTGGTTCTCTCCCTACAAAGAGCTCTGCTGACCTGGTTCTCTGGCTCTAAAGCAGTTCTGCTGACCTGGTTATCTGGCTCTAGAGCAGCTCTGCTGACCTGGTTCTCTGGCTCTAGAGCAGCTCTGCTGACCTGGTTCTTAGGCTCTAGAGCGGCTCTGCTGACCTGGTCCTCTGGGTCTAAAGCAGCTCTGCTGACCTGGTTCTATGGCTCTAAAGCAGCTCTGCTGACTTGGATCTCTGGCTCTAGAGCAGCTCTGCTGACCTGGTTCTCTGGCTCTAGAGCAGCTCTGCTGGTCTGGTTCTCTGGCTCTAGAGCAGCTCTGCTGACCTGGTTCTCTCCCTCTAAAGAGCTCTGCTGACCTGGTTCTCTGGCTCTAGTGCAGATCTGCTGACCTGGTTCTCTGGCTCTAAAGCAGTTCTGCTGACCTGGTTCTCTCCCTCTAAAGTAGCTCTGCTGACCTGGTTTCTCTGGCTCTAGAGCAGCTCTGCTGACCTGGGTCCCTGGTTCTAGAGCAGCTCTGCTGACCTGCTTCTTAGGCTCTAGAGCAGCTCTGCTGACCTGGTTCTCTGGCTGTTCAATGGCTCTGCTGACCTGGTTTCTCTGGCTCTACAGCAGCTCTGCTGACCTGGGGCCATATGTAGGTAGGCTGTGTTTTGCGATTCTCTAATTGCAATTTTTAGGGAATCGCAATTAGAGAATAGCAAAACGCAATGTAGGTAGGATTAGCAATTTTGTTTGCGAATCCCACCTATTCCTTATTTGCGATTCTCTAATTGAGAATCACAAATAAGGAATACCTTGCCATTCATTCCTATGGGCTAAAAGGCCCATAGGAATGAATAGGAAGACATTCTCAATTTGCGATTCTCAATTAGAGAATCGCAAATTGAGAATGCAATTTCAAGGGTGTCAACATGACACCCTTTTGCACCCCTGTAATGAGCATGGGTGCACATGTGGCGCACATACATGCCCTAAGGGCATGTATGTGTGCCACATGGCACTTTGAATAATGCAAAAAACTGCATTATTGAAAGAAATCGCAAATTACCATCAACCTGAAGTTGATGGTAATTTGCGATTCCTTAAGCCAAAATAGCACAACTTGGGTGCTTTCTACATTGCATTTAAGGAATCGCTATTTGGGATTCCTTAAATGCATTTGCAAAATAAGGAATCACATATTTTGCGATTCCTTATTTTGCATGCAGATTTTCCTTCCTACATCCCACTTAGCACAATTGCGATCGCAAACGCCGAAATTCGGCGAATTTCGGCGTTTGCGATCGCAATTTTGCTTTCTACATATGGCCCCTGGTTCTCTGCACTCACAATGCACGCACCCGACATCCGAAAATATATTTAAAAATAATATAAGTTCATTATAAGTACAAATATATTATTTTTATGAATATCTTAGATAATCTCTTGCCCTAATATGTATATTAAAGACACATACATATCATTTTGGAACATAAGTTTTTTTTTACGGGAGTCGCGCACCCAACGCGCCCCAGCACGTATATGACGTCACGCGGCACCCGCCACCGCGCAAGCATCTCATACCGTAATGCGCATGTGTCGCAAATGCATAGGAGCAGGAGTCGCGGACTGGTCGCATACTAATCACGCACATCACGTAATATTAAATGTATATGATGTAACTGAAAAACACACAGCCGTCGCACACTGTAAGCGGATCCTTCACGACTTTTCTAAAATGGTGGCTAGAATCCCACGCACCCACCGTGATGTGTCCACTTTGAGTGACCGACTCTGAAAAAAAGTTGGAATTTAAAAAAAAAAAAAAGAAAATAATATAAATATATTAAAATAAAAATGAAAACAAAAAACTAATCAATATTTCAGTTTGAATTTAAAAAAAAGAATTTTGTTGCAATTTTCAGAAAAATATATAATGTTATTTAATGAATAAAATATTTATAAATAAACAGTTAAAGTGTAGAAAATCAGTATAAACAAATAGGTATAACTACTATCACACTTAAAAATTAGCATTTAAAAAACCTTTGAAATTCACTGAAAAAAAACATAGGTTTCAGAGACGTTATAGTTAGAAATTAGCATTTAAAAAAGCTTTGAAATTCACTGAAAAAACCATAGGTTTCAGAGACGTTATAGTTAGAAATTAGCATTTAAAAAACCTTAGAAATTCACAGAAAGAAAACATAGATTTCAGGGGTGTTATAGTTAGATGGCCATTTCACTCATACAAAACCATAGAAATTCCTCCGTTATAGTTAGTTCTGCTAACTATAACTTGCGCGCCCGCAGTGCACTGCTGATGATGTCACATATTACATCATTCATGACATGGTCAGTGACATCACTGATGACATCACTGATGACATCTCAAATGACATCACTGATGACATCATCCACGTGACAATCTGATACACCTCATCATACACTAGTACAACCTTTCATCACTCACTGTAAAATACAGAGAACCATATTTGAAACCATTGACACACCAATACCAGTTACTACATACCCACTCACTTATTCCTAAGCCTACACACACAACTACCCAGTCAACAACAGAATCATTTATACATGCAGTCACTGATCAAATGCACTTATACACATATATAGACATTGACACATCAGCAGTCATCTTAGTCGGTTATGCAGTCATCCTACTCACTCATGAAAAAAATTAATCACACTTACACTTACTCACTTACACAATTATCCAACAACACCTCATTTATTCAAACACATAGTAACTCATAGTTAATATGTGAAAAAAGCACCATTACAATTATACACTCATTCATAGTTACTCTCACAATCACTGACTCTTACACATACTTATTTATATACACCAAGTCTCAGATACAATGCCTTTTATTTTTTTACTTTGTTGAAGATGTACAACTAAAACATATATTCGCTCACCAGCACACACATAAATACACTCAGTCACCTTAACAACTGTTTCCACATGCACTCTTAAACCTATACACCTAGTCAATCAACCATTCACACATCTATGCATAGAGTTACACACACCCCATCCAACCACACACACAATCAGTGTCCCATACAAATACTCACCCAACTAATCAATAACTAATATGCACAGTCATGTAGTTAGTAACCAACTGATGCAGCATGTTATACAACAACAGAGACAGTGATGCACACATTCACATAGTTTAGTTACTAATCCATGTATTAAGTGAGACACTTTTAATTACTCACTTAAACAGACAGTCAGACAGCTACTAAATCCTCCATCCAGACAGTTATATATCCACTCAATCTTCAATACAGATTGGTATATATATAATACATATTTAAATTTCAAACTAAATCACATTCACTGGGTGATGTCAACAGTGATGTCATCATTGATGTCATTTGAGATGTCATCAGTGATGTCATCAGTGATGTCACTGACCATGTCATGAATGATGCAATATGTGACATCATCAGCAGTGCATTGCGGGCGCGCGAGTTATAGTTGCAGAACTAACTATAACGGAGGAATTTCTATGGTTTTGTACGAGTGAAATGGGCAGCTAACTATAACACCCCTGAAACCTATGTTTTTTTTCTGTGAATTTCTAAGGTTTTTTAAATGCTAATTTCTAACTATAACGTCTCTGAAACCTATGGTTTTTTCAGTGAATATATATATATATATATATACCAGTAGGTAGTTATAGTTAGGACCTAGTTACTATGTGAAAATGGCAACATTCTATTCGCAATAACTTTGGCGCCGATTGAAGAATTGTCGCGAAATTTTCAAAACTAATTCTTTGTTGAGATCAGCTCCAATGTTGAAAGTTTGGGGGTGATTCGTGAAGGGGAGGCAAGAAAAAAGGGGGTCCCAAAATGTGTTTTTTCAATGCAAATTTTCATAGGAAAATTTAGACAAGGCTACAGGTCGAACGGGTGAATGGAATTACCCCAAATTTGGAAGGGAGAAGGGTCTTGGTCTAGAAAGCACACTTTTGTTTATTTGGTGTCAATCCATTCAGTAGTTTTTGAGAAATATCGAAATTTACAGATATCGATATTTGGGAATTCTGTCATCTGACTGGCTGAGGCGTTACGAGCACGAGCTTGCTGGTGATTGGCTGAGAGCGGTGCGAGCATTTGCAACTAGTAAGTGTTGGCCGCCATTTTGTGATTCTGTTGAAGCGAGTAAGGTGAAAAAAGGGGGAAAGAAGTGGGAAATAGGATGATAGGAGCACTGTAACCTCTGTGGGGTGTTTAGGGTATGCTATAGAGGGGATGCGAAGCAAAGTATTTACCCCTACCGGTGTGTAAGTGGTGGGCTACGGAAATTAAGTGAGGTATTGGGTAGAGTCTGATGCGGGTAAGGTGAGCTGGTGTGGGACTCGGGATTAAAGCGTGAGCCCAAATTGTGTGTCTTATGCTGTGAAGTCATGTGCCGTGGCCACTGCACTACAGTTGTAGAAGTAGTATCCGGATGTGTTTATAACTACAAGGACGAACTACTGACCCGTACTGGTATGAAAGTCCTGGGGTACGGAATATATGTGAGGTATTGTCTAGAGTTTTATGTTGCTAAGCTGAGCTGCTGCCGGAGTCGGGGATTAAAGCGTGAGCCCAAACTGTGTGCCATATGCTGTGAAGTCATGTGGTCTGGCCGCTGTGCCACATCTGTGCAAGTAGTGTCAGCATGTAGTTATAGGTACTTGGATAAACTTTTGTTTAGAACATTGTAGCTTGTGTATGGTGCTTAGGTGGTGTTGTATAGGGAGTGCAAAGGTAAATCAATATGGTATTTGTAGAGGGCAAACTACTCACCCCTATGGGTGAGTAGAGCTGGGGATCAAAGTGAGAGGTCTCTGCTGCAAAGTGAGATGGTCTGGCCGCTGCGCCACAGCTGTGTGGAGAATAAATTTGGGCGAGGGTGCGGGAGTTGGCGTTATCTGGCCCTAAAATAGCAGGCCTAAGTTGTAAGTTATAGGGTGGCTCTAAAAAGAGCCCTTGTGTTCATTAGTTGGAGCTACATATAAGTGGGGATGCACAGCCTCAAGTTATTCAGGAAAAATCGGTTTCCCTGATCTGTGAAGTGTACTCCATCACTTCTGTATATATCCGCCATATCAAAACGTATGTTGTTGTGGTATATGGACCCCATTTTGTGGTCTCTGAGGTATGCAGATACAGCTTTGTTGACTTTTTTCCGAGATTTTTCAATCTGAGGACAAAATTGTTTGGACCATTTCCACTTCTGTCTTTGGCATATATTGGAATATACAAAGACAGTTTGAGTTAAAAGTAACATCAATTTTCCAAAGAAGTCCTTCATAAGCATTTCCAAATCTACCCCAGTCAATGTCCCTAAGTCGTTTCCACCATAGTGCACAATCATGAGGTCAGGGTGTTGGAGATGTAAACAGGTTTTAACCAAAGGCAACAATTGGAGCCACTTCAATCCTCTCTGTCCAAACCATTTAATGTCCACATTTTGTAAACCTAGATCTAAGTCAATACGTCTCTGTTCTGCATACCTCTTGCACCAGAAAACATAGCTATGTCCTAGGATCCACACTAGCATTTTGAAGGTATGGCTGGAAGGTATGGAAAGATGTCCGTGGCTCATGCAGTTCCTTCGTAGAATAAGAGATATATTTAAAGATGGGGAACTAGTTTTTTTTCGCATACAAAATGGTACCTGATTGGGAGATGAAAAGCATTGTTTTTTAAAAGTAGGGTGCACATTCGTTTTGTGGAAAAGTATGTTTGTGATTGGTTGAGAAAAAGCAATTTGCACGTACATATTATAGTACATATTATAGGATAAAATGTGCTCAACTCAACCACACCTGCTACTTGCATTTGGAAGGCACTGTTTGAACTTAAAACATTCGTGAACTTTTAACCTGCATGTGCCATTAAATGTTTGAGAAAATGTTGCAAAAAAATATCTTTAGGTTTAAAAAAATTGATGAACTTTTAACCTCCACCTGTTGTAGAATGTTCTAGAAAGTGTGTTGCTAGAATACTTTGCATTTCTGACTTCGATGTGTACTTGAATATTTAAAAAACTATTTATATGGAAAAGTAGAAAGACAGTAATAGAGAGAATTTTTGAAAGCTAAAAGAATCAAGGAACTATTGTAATTTGTTCTGGATTACCTATTGGCGGTTGACAGTGGGTAGTTATCACTGTTAACTGTCTGAAAGTACGGTGTTGCTCAAAGTGGCATGGTGGTGATATGATATGGTGCTACACTCGGGTATGAAACCGAGAGTCTAAACCATGAGGTCTTTGCTGTAAAGTGATGTGGTCTGGTGTTTGTAGCATACGTGTGTTAGTAGGCGTTTATACCATACAGAGAGTGGGAAGCGAACTACTGACCGCTACTGTATGTTGATAGTATACCGGAAGCGGGAAGCAAAGTAGTTACGCCTACCGGTGTGAAGACTTGGGGATGAAAACGAGCTGATTGCTGTAAAGTGATGGGCTCTGGGTGATGTAGGATACTAACTGGTGTAGTATAAGTGTGTAAGTAGTGTTAGTATGCGTTTATAGTATATAGGGAGGGGGAAGCAAACTACTCATCCCTACTGGTGTGAAGACTCGGGGATTAAACCGTGAGCATAAATTGTGAGCTCATTGCTGTAAAGTGATGTGCTCTGGGCGCTGTAGCATATTTGTGGAAGTAGTGTTAGTTTGCATTTATACAATACAGGGAGTGGGAAGCGAACTACTCACCCCTACCGGTCTCAAGACTCATGGATGAAACCAGGAGCTCATTGCTGTAAATTCATGTGCTCTGTGTAGTATTCCAATGTAAGTCATAGTAGAATGTTAGTATGTAATGCTACTAGAATGTAAGTATGTAATGTTAGAATGTAGGGCTGTCATGAGGGCAATCTTCAGGAGTTTGTACACGGTGCTGGAGAAGACAGTTGTCTTGCTATCTGCTCCTGTTGGTGGCTGTTTAAGTTGTCTTCTTTTCCTGCAATAAATCTACTTATCGGATCCACTGCTGTCTGCTGCTTGATTACATAAATTTGGCGATGAGCGGGAGAAGGTAAAAAGAATGCAGCACTCACCAATATTTTGAGCTTCCTTGCGTTCTGCTGAAGACTCATTTTCTTTGTGAAGCTGTTTCTACTCAACCCAGGGTCGTCGACTCATCGAACTATGTCATCCGGCCTCTGGTAGGATTTATATTTTTTTATTTTGGGCTTCCTGTGCCTCTTCACTACACTCTGGTCGCTGTACTACACATGTGCAAATAGTGTTAGTATGCGTTTATACTAATTCTGTAGTTATGCAGTAACCAATGCATCATGGCCCTATGGAGCGCCACCTCCCAGGCGCAGCTCATACAATATCCCGGGTTATGCATCCGAGGGACAGTTATGTATGCTATTACAGGGCGGGAGCATGGCTTCCACCCTGTGATAGCAAATCCTTGTTTGCCTTGTTGAAGCGAGAGGAGGAAAACCTCGTATAGCTTCAATAAAGCGGATCCGGATGGTAAAAATGGGAGAAAAAAAATGAAGCCGGGTCTCACCCATTCATTTAAATGAGCCCCCTGGTGGGTAATGTTCCCGGGTCTATCCTATTATTATATTGCGGGGTCTCTGCAGCACTGAGGACCTTAATCTCACATGTAAATTAGGCGCGGGAGTGGACAGAGACGTTTTGCAGCCTAGGGGATCGACACCTCCCCGTGTATTCTTTACAAATTGTTCTGGGGGCTTCGAGGCCAACTCAAGTCCAGGGTTCGCCACCCTCCGGGCCTTTACTTAAATATGCAGGGTGGGCCTCACCAGTCCCTGAAGCCTCGCTGGCCACCAAATGTTGGAGGGAGGACCACCGGGGAGTCGGGGGGACCACTCCGGGGCACCTTCCTACCGCAAGGTTATAGCCGAGCGCCGCTGAGAAGCCTCCTGGGAGAGTTCCTTCTTTTGGGGTCGTACTAGGCCTTATTGGTTCTGTAATCACACGGGCTGTACTCATGGTGTTATAAAGTGATACACTCATAGAACCCTTGCAGTTGTAGAATTACCCAGGCTTCATTTATGTAATAGTCTGTTGGTTTATATTTGGTAGGTGCACCGCAAAATTACAAATGTTTTCCCTCATAACCTCCTATCAACCGCAGATTTTCACAATAAACTACAGACAAGTGTTGTCAGAAAAAGAAGACCCATACACTCACTTATTTATTGGTAAAAAAATAACCTTTATTAAAACAACACAAAGAAATGGAAACGCAACTTTATTCGAAGAAACAACAGTATAACATGAAATAAGTGGGTGGGACTCCTCCGGTAGCAGCGTACAAAACCTGCAAGACAAAAAAGAAACATAAGTATGTGTGTCATGTCCAAGAGAAAAAGAAAGGTAGTCAGAATGAAAAGAAGAAAGTGAGAATGGGACAGAGAGCAAGTGGGTGAAAGGGAGAAGGGGAGGGAGAGTTAAAAGAACAGAGGGACGAGGAGACAGAGCGTCGGCCTACTACACCCAGCTCTCACTGTCCACCTCCCATCACCCGTGTGTCTGGTACACTGGGGTCCGCGAGAAAGAGAGCGGTCCAGCAAGTCCTTAAAATGAAACAGAGATATGAATGAGGCCAGAGATTACATTAATATCTACGGCAACATCGCTTGCCTACACCTGCGCACCCAGGCTGCTGCACCCCAGCCCCTTACCCCGCACTGTGCTCAATTGCAGCTCCTGCGCACCGAGGCTTCACTGCTCACCTGCCACCACCGGTTTGTCCAACGACGTGCCGGTGCGAGCTCCAACTTCAGGGTGCCTCTCTCAGGGTGGCACAGCAGGTCTCCGGTCGGGGACGGTGTCTTGATACCACAATGGAAGGTATCAGAATGCCCAGGGCATCATCACGGGCTGAGCACCCGCACCACCCATTTTGGCGCAACCAACTCAGTGTCTGAAAAGGGAGAAATATTATAATGCTGGAAATGTCTTGAGGTAAATGAAGGTTTATTTAAATCTTAATAGAGAACACCAGTTGAGTGCACCCTTCCTTCTTGAAGTACGATCTACCAACTCTTTGTGTTAATAGTGGTTTAAAGAGGAGTTGCAGTGCACAATGTTAAATAATAATATGTTATGCCAACGTTCACATACAAAGCAACAGAGCGCATGCTAGAAGCATAATGTGCGCGTGTAATGCAGTGGCGCAAGCCTGTGTGTATGTACACTTAGTAATCAGCTCACTACAGTGCCCCCAAAGCCAACGCCATGTGTCTGTAGGGTAGCGCTCACTGCTGGCTTAGGCCTACAGAACGGTCCAGCAGGTCCTTAAAATGAGACAGAGATGTGACTGAATGAGGTCAGAGATCACATCATTACGCACGGCAACATCGCTTGTTCGCACCTGCACACCCAGGCTGATGCACCCCACCCCTCCCGACACACCGTGCTCAATTGCAGCCCCTGTGCACCCAGGCCCCACTGCTCACCTGCTGTCATTGTTGTGTGTCCAAACATGACGGCCTGCAGGGTTCACAATTCAAATGGAGTTTTGATTGCCAGGATGGTGTACACCTCATGGATCCCTTTTTTTATTGCGCATTGCGATATGCGAGGTGGATGCGGCCATATCACCTGAGGCAGTGTGGAAGAACTGGGACATGTGGCGTCGTCCTTATCCTATTTATACGTACGCAAAGTGGGTTGGGCTTGCATACGCCAGGTCAGCGTAGGGGGTGTGAATAATTATTCCGGGCACCTGGGCGTTGTGCAGTTCCTGCCTGGCCAGGAAGTGTACTTATGTGTGTGTCCCTGTTGCAGTTTTGACGTCGCACAATCTGCAATTTACATTAATGTAGCATGTACCGGGAGGGCGGCAACTATCGCTAATGAGATGATGTCCGAAAACATTGAATGGCCAACATCACATGTTGTTGTCAAGCTTGTGGATATGCGCAGACAAGCATGTCAATGGTGTGCGGTATTATTGAAAGTGTTGCTATCGCGAAGCGCACACATGTGAATGTGCTCGGATGGAGGGAGGATCAGCAGTGAGGCTACGTCATACACAGTGATAACGCTCTTTACAGTCAAGCAATGTATGCCAAACATGAATCTGAAAGTCTCACATATGACACACTACTATACTGGTAAAGCCTGACAACAGAGCATACTGCAACACAAATCTACACATTACTCTTTACTGTTTGTCACATGTGATCTAGGATGTGCACTCTTCCCGTCGAGCCACCAATATTCAGGCCGAAAGGCAGCACAATAATGCGCACACACACACACCACAGGCATCGTGTAACACACATTTGTTTTTTGCTGTAACATTTCAGATGCATGGCCATCACACGTGGAAGGGTACTGTACAGACCATGAATATTGATCAAGATGATCGTTGCATGTTGTGTGTAGTATAAGATATGTGTACATAGCAAAACACTTTTCAAAAAAGCTCTCTAAGCAGAAGAGGTGTCTCTCATCAAACGCTGTAGAGAGAATGCCTAAAATGGATGGGGTCCTCCAACTGTTACAATGGGAAATGTTATGAACCAATCAAATGCTTTTTTTTAAGGTTACATGGTAATCGCGCACCAAGCGCGCAAGGAGGCCGCATACGACGCGATTTTGAGAAAATATATTTACCATAATATACATTTATTACAGTTAGAAATATGTAAATGTTTAAAATATTTTAGATTATCGCTTGCTCTCATATACACTTTAAACTTATTTAGATATAGTTTTGAGACATAAAAAAAAATGAGGGAATGGCGTACTCGGCACGACACCATATCTCTATGACGTAACACAGGGCCTGGCAGCATGCATTTGTCGCATATGCAATGGGTAGCGGGAGCAGCCCCATACGTACATGATGTAATGCACGGCTTGGTGCTGCGTACCTGTCGCATACCAAAGTAGCAGCTGGCGCGACCTTATACGCATATGATGTTAAGTGGGACGCAGTGCAACTAACCCGTCGGATACGAAATGCGCATCATTTATGAGTTTAGCAATATGGCGGATAGGATTCGCGGGCTGATGGAGCTTGGTACACTACCGGTACGGGACTCAAATTTTTGCAAAAAAAAAAAAAAGATATTAATATTTTTGGGGAAGATATAAAACATTACATAATTTTTAAAGCAAAAAAAAAGGATAATAGAGCTCCAAAATATTACAAAAAAAATAGAGAAAATATAGGTTTTATAAATATTAAAATATGATATTAACATTTAAAAAACTTTCGAAATTCACTGAAAAAACCATAGGTTTTACAGACGTTATAGTTAGGAATTAGCATGTAAAAAACCTTTGAAATTCACTAAAAAACCATAGGTTTCAGGGACGTTATAGTTAGTTTGACATTTGACTCATAAAACCAGAGAAATTTGCCCGTTATAGTTATTTGAGCTAACTCTAACTCGCACGCCTGCAATGCACTACTGATGACGACACATATTACATCATTCATGACATGGTCAGTGACATCACTGATGACATCTCAAATGACATCACTGATGACATCACTGATGACATCATCCATGTGATAATTTGATGCACATGCTGATGCCCTAATATAAACTTTGATACACCCACTCTAAAATACAAACTAGTATTTTTGAAACCATACACACAACAATGCCAGATACTACATACCACCCACTATTTCCTAGGTCTACACACACATCCAGTCACTTATACATGCAGTTACTCATCAATACAGTACTATAATATGCACTCATAGACCTATACATACAGTCACACTCCGCCACTAATACATAGAGTTACTCACACACCTAGTCAGTCATGCAAAGAATCAATCACATACCCAGTTACTCATGCATACAGTTATACACACCAACTCAGTTATTTATACACACACCACTTCACCTATTTATGCAGATACTAACACATACTTACTGACTTATACACTCACTGATACAAGCAGACACTCATTTATACACCCACTCTTCAAATAACTTACTCTCACGTATAGTCATTTATCTACTCCAACACTCACATATACTGCCTTAAAACATATGTAGTTACTCACACATATACCACTGAAACATTCATTCACTCACTAACACACCTATACACACACTAACTCACCCATACAGCCTTTTGCAGATGCACTATTGAATCCATACAACCAGTGAATCACCCACTCAGACATCTATGCAGAGAGTCACACAACACAGACACTCAGGCACCCATACAGATACTCAGACAACAATTCAATAAGGCATATAGACACTCATGTAGCTACTCACCAACCCATGTAGCCGCTTACACACCAACTGAGAGACTAATGCAGACTTTCACACAGTTTAGTCACTAACCCATGCATTCAGTAAGACACGTTCAATCACTCACTAATACAGTTAGTCACGCACCTACTAAATAATCTCTTCAGGCACTTGTAAATCCACTCATTCTTCAATACACCTTGGCATGGATATATATGAAAAATATTTAAACTTTACAGAAACACACATTCACTGGATGATGTCATCAGTGATATATTTGAGATGTCATCAGTGATGTCATCAGTGATGTCACTGACCATGTCATGAGTGATGTAATATGTGACATCATCAGCTGTGCATTGCAGGCGCGCGAGTTATAGTTAACTCAACTAACCATAAGGGGCAAATTTCTCTGGTGTTATGAGTCAAATGTCCAACTAACTATAACGTCCCTGAAACCTATGGCTTTTTAGTGAATTTCAAAGGTTTTTAAATGCTAATTCCCAACTATAACGTCTGTTAAACCTATGTTTTTTTCATTATATATATATATATATATATATATATATATATATATATATATATATATATATATATATATTCACTGAAAAAACCATAGGTTTCACACATGTTATAGTTAGCGGAAATTTTACTGATAAAAAACCAATGAAATTCCCCCGTTATAGTTAGTGCAGGCAACTATAACTCACGCGACCGCAATCCTCTGCTGATGCTAATACTGTATTTAGACACTTATTTGCCCATGTCTTCTTCCATACATTTTTAGCTATACATATATTACAAATATTTTTTTTTCATAAAGACACATATGTCATCAGCAGAAGATTGCGGTCGCGTGAGTTATAGTTGCCTGCACTAACTATAACGGGGGAATTTCATTGGTTTTTTATCAGTAAAATTTCCGCTAACTATAACATGTGTGAAACCTATGGTTTTTTCAGTGAATTTGCAAGGTTTTTTAAATGCTAATTCCTAACTATAACGTGTGTGAAACCTATGGTTTTTTCAGTGAATTTGTACGTTTTTTTAAATGCTAAGTTACTTTACGCCATTCGTGGCGTGCGCGCCCACTTAACGCAGTTCGTTCCGTGCGCGCACGGTGCGCTTCGTGCACCGTGCGCGCACAGTAAGCACGCGGTGCGCGAAGCGCACCGCGCGCCCACTTTACGCAGTTACTGGCATGCACGCACGGTGGGCACGCGGTGCGCTACGCGCACCGCGTGCCCACGTTACGCTAGATGGGCCATGTACGCACGATGCGCTTCGCGCACCGTGCGCACATGGAGGACATATGATGCACTTCGTTTTGAAAGGTAATATTTTAATTTTTCGTAATTTTTATAAGCCATGCACAAATGGTGCCCTTCGGGCACCATTTGCACACGCGGTGGACAGAGTGTGGATCATTTTTTTTTTTTTTTTAAAATATTATAGTTTATCTCAAATGTGATAAGCCATGCACAATTGTTGGCCTTCGGCCACCAATTGCACACGGGGTGGGGAGAGAGTGGATATTTTTTTTTTTTATATGATTTTTTACCGTACACGTACGGTAAGCGTAATCGGCGAAATTAGCGAAAAAAAAAAAATTCCGTTTTTGGCCTTGGGGGATCTTTGGGGACTCCCTCAACATGGCTATATGTGTGGGAGCTGTCTAAACAGCCCCTTTACGTGTTTTTGTGCTTTGTATTTTCATCATCACTCTCAGTGCGAGAGAGAAAATGGCGGCCGCCGCTTCCTGGTTTCGGCCGATTCGAATGTTTACTAAGATCTAAGAGCCAATCAGAATCGCGCTCGCGCACGCCACCGTACGCGTACGGTAAGCGTACCGTAAGCGCACCGTAAGCTGGCTCAGATATATATATTGATTTAAAGGCTATTTTCTCAGAATCTACTGAACAGATTTACACCAGACCTGCAAAAGGCACTTCCTTGACCTGAGGACTACCTCTCTGCCAAATTTCAAGTAATTCTGTTCAGCCGTTCGGGCTGTAGCCCTGTCTAAAGGTCCTATGGAAAAATGCATGGGAAAAACACATTTTGGGACCCCCCTTTTATCTCAGCCCCCGCTTGACAAATCCCCCCGAGACTTTTAGGGTAGGAGCGGAGCGTAGCGCCCCACCTATTTTGAAAAATTCGCGAGGATTCGTCGACCGGCGCCAAAGTTATTCAAAATAGAATGTTGCGGATTTCCTATGGAAACGTGGTCCTAACTATAACTACCTACTGGCGACCGCCAGTAGGTAATATATATATATATATATATATATATATATATATATATATATATATATATATATATATATATATATATATATATAATCTACTGGCGGTTGCCAGTAGATAGTTATAGTTAGGACCGTGTTTCCATAGGAAATCCGCAACATTCTATTTGGAATAACTTTGGCGCCGGTTGACGAATCCTCGCGAAAGTTTCAAAATAGGTGGGGCGCTCCGCTCCGCTCCTACCCTGAAAGTCTCGGGGGGATTCGTCAAGCGGGGGCTGAGAAAAAAGGGGGGTCCCAAAACGCATTTTCCCCATGCAATTTTCCATAGGGACCTTTAGTCCAAGGTACAGCCCGAACGGCTGAACAGAATTACTTGAAATTTGGCAGAGAGGTAGTCCTCAGCTCAGGGAAGTGCCTTTTGCAGGTTTGGTGTCAATCTGTTCAGTAGTTCCTGAGAAAATCAAAAGTAAAATCATATATATATGTGGGCGGAGCCTAACCACACATCTCATCCTGAGATCTGATTGCCTGTCAGCACTTCATCCAAGAAGGGTTGGCAGCCATCTTGGGACCAATATACATGATAGCACCTCATTAAAAAGCATTGCAGTTAATAGAAGGTTTTAAGACTTTAGTTACATTATAAATCATTTGTTGATGGTACCATACTCATTTTAGGTATTGTGGTATGTTCTAAGGTGATTTCACCATGTGAAAAAGCCTTCTGCTGGGATATCATGATTGAGAGAAAAATATTTTCTCATGCTTTTCCCACAGAGGTTTGGAAGGTGATCTATAAGCTAAACTGAGAGCTTATTTTCTGTAAATTCACATTATCTTTCTCAGTCATGTGAGAATGAAGTCTGACATTCTCAGTAAAACATGTACATCCAACAAGGGCAGAGACTGTCAGTTGATTCCTTTGTGTTCTACTGCAGCTTCCCAGAGTGTTCCAAAGAACAACTAGAGCGCTAACAGTCCTACTTATGAAAACGTATGGCACACCTGAAGCCATCTTGCTTGGATTAAAGTGGTAACTCTTAAAACATTTAATTTAAAAAGGAACAAAATGAGGGGGTTCATTCTTCCATAAAAAGTATGATTAGTGCTGCAGAAAGAAAAATTAGGGCACACTTTGAGTGACTTCTCAAATCCTCTTCTATTTCATTAAAAAATTCTGACATGCAGACTGAAACATGCACTTTCAATACCAGCAGCAGTTTTCCCCGGTGAGCAGTAGCTTTACTACAGTGATCTAATGAGCAAAAAGAGTGCTAACATTCTGAATTTATGGCAAATATGTGACACATCTGAATGCCTTCCTGATGGAATCAAAGTAAAAAACTGAAAGTATTTCCTACTGGGGAGACTGCAGTACATGAGGAAATTAGGAAACTTCATAACAAATAAGTCTCCCAAGATGGCCACCAGAGACAAAAGAGCCCAAATGTAGCCCAAATATCACCCAGATGTAGCCCAAGTATAGCCCAATGACAGAATGTCCCAGAGTGTTCTTAAAAACAACTAGAGCGCTTACTGTCTTCATTATGACAAAAGTATGGCACACCTGAAGCCATCTTGATTGGAATAAACTGGTAACACTTAAAACATTTAATTTAAAAAGGAACACAATGAGGGGGTTCATTTTGCCATAGAAATTATGATTAATGCTGAAGAAAGGAAATGAGGGCACATTTTGAGTGACTTCTCAAATCCTCTTCTATTTCATTAAAAAATTCTGACATGCAGACTGAAACATGCACTTTTAATACCAGGAGCAGACTTCCATGGTGAACAGTAGTTTTACTACAGTGATCAAATGAGCAACTAGAGTGCTAACTTTCAGAATTTATGGCAAATGTGTGACATATCTGAATACCTTCATGATGGAATCAAAGTAAAAAACTGAAAGCATTTCCTACTGAGGAAACTGCAGTACATGAGGAAATTAGGAAACTTCATAACAAATAAATCTCCCAAGATGGCCACCGGAGACAAAAGAGCCCAAATGTAGCCCAAAATCACCCAGATGTAGCCCAAATATAGCCCAATGACAGAAGTGTGCAAAACACTTATTATTTTGTGTTTTTGCAGTGTTATATAGTGCAGGCTTGTCAGGTATTGGAGTGCTTTACATGAGCATTGGTTACATCACACAAGAACAAATTCATTTTGGTTGTAGACATGGGGAGACTAAGTGATTTGACCAGAATCACAGAATGTCGAGCTGAAGCAGAAACTCCAACCTGGTTCCCCAGTTGCAAAGTCTGCAGTTCTGGAAGTAACACCACATCCTCTCCCCTAAGTGCAACATTTAATCAAGTGGTCAACTGGATAAAAAAACATAATGATAACAAATAATTTAAAAGTGCTTTGTCGCTATTTGAAACCTCAGAAAATATGTCCTTATTTTAGTCTTTTAGAGCGCTAACCATAATTTTGATGCCAATAAGACCCTCTCATATATGTAATTTCTAAAGGAAATGCTCTAGGTATTACAGTTTTGATTACATCAAGATGACGTCAGGCGTTCCACACTTTTGTAATAAATATAGAATGTTAGCAATCTAGTTGTTCATTAGGATACTATTGAGAGGCAGAGGCCAGGGGCACGGACTCTGAAAATTGAAGGCAGGTAGGAGGGTGCAAAGGCAACAATTTAACCACACTGAGCAGGCAGGAAGGGCCGTGGCAGCACAACAGACTATGGAGGGCAGTGGAAAGGGGGGCAGGGGCAACAAACCAACAATACAGGACTTGCAAGAGAGGCTGTGGCAATGTAATAGACCATTGTGGGCAGAAGGAAGAGGCAATGGTAGTACAACCATACATGCCAACAGACCCGATTCAGCCAGGAAACCTCCAATGTTTTTAAGCTCAAATGGGCTTTATTTGATCTGTCTCCTGTCTACAATCTCCTCTTTTTCAATGTAACTCAAAGGGGAAAATCAATACCCCAGTTTTTTTTCAAAATCTCCCTCTTACCAAGTTCAAAATGTTCGCAAGTATGGTACATTGGATCATGGAAGGAAATGGGGTAGGGACATGGACTTGGATAACAGAGGACAGGAGGGACATGGAGAGGTGCACCAAACTGACCCTGCAGGGCAGGCATCAGGGTTTGCAGCAGCACAATACACCACACAGGGCATGCGGGATGGGAGTGCAGCACAACTATCCATAGAAAGCAAGAGGGAGGGGACAGGACCATGCACATGGACAACAGAGAACAGAGGGGCAAGAGGCAATGGTAGCTAGCTGACCATAATGGACAGACAGGAGAGAAAGCTGCAGCATAACAGACCATAAAGGGCAGGAGGGATGGATCAGGGGCATTACAATAGAACAGACAAGGCAGGAGGGAGGGAGTAGGGGTCTGCACATGTAAACAGAGGGCTGGGGGCAAGGGGGCAGGGCAGGAGCAGCAAGATAGCCATGGAGGTCAGGCAGGATGGGCACTAGAAGCAAGACACACCATGAAGAGCAACAGTGAGACTGTTATGGCATACACACAGACCATGGAGGGAAGGTGGGAGGGGGTCAGGGGCAGCTAACTGACCACACAGGGAAGATGGGAGGGGCCATGGCAGCACAGAAGACCATGCATGGCAAGTGGGAGGGTTAGTGGCAGCACAATCGCTATGATGGGCAAGAAGGAGGGTGCAGGGGCATGCGCAAAGGACGATGGAGGATAGAAGGGAGGGTCAGGACCTGTGCACAGACACAAAAGTTCAGGGGAAGGGGCCTCACAACAGACCGCACGGGGCAGGCAGGAGGAACAGTTGCAGCACAACAGACCAGGGAGGGCAGAAGGGTGTGGCAGTACAATGGACCATGTAGGACAGGAGGAAGAGGATAGGGGCATGGCATGTGGACAGGCAGGGTGGAGGTGGCAGGGACAGGTTACAGTCATCTGACAATGCTAGGCAGGTGGGAGGGGAGTGGCACCTCAACAGAACACTCAGAGTAGATAGGAGTGGCAGGTCCATGGAACATGGTGGGAAAAAAGGATGGAGCAGGGGCATGCACAAAGACATCGGAGGGCAGGGGGAAGGAGAATAGGGGCAGCAAGCTAAGCACAGAGTTTAAGCAGGAGGTCAATGATGGGGCATAGAATTGGGCAATGGAGGGCAGGAGGAGTGGACTGGTACATCATACTAAATTGAGGGCAGTGGCAGCACATCAGACCATGCATGGCAGGAGGGAGGAGGCTAGTCCTTGGATTCACACAACAGAGGATAGGGAGGAGGGGGATGGGACAGCAAGCTAACTGTTCAGAGAAGGCGGGTATTAGGAACTTTATTGTTTTTAAAACGTGTGTCTGTGCGAACTACTTAAAATATGAACAAGTATGCAGCATAATCTCACTTTTATTCAGGAAGAAGAGGACGTTTGTGACTGTGACTCCGGGCTCACTTGGCAGAAACACCCCCTGACCCTCCACCCCCTATCGCAAAATGTAATGCCCGTGAAAAGGGTAGGTGAACACAGTGTTATATAGAACATAGTCCTGAGAGCACGATTGAAAATGAAAACTAGATATAGTGTATGGTATAAACTATGCACCAAAAAGTGTGATATAAGATGAACCGGGCGTGAAATATAATATGCAATACATTGTGCGCAATGACAGATTCATTGGAGAGCGCAAGATAGCACAGGCACTAGCGCGTGCTATGCAATATGCGCCTTGGAGTGTAATATGCACAGGGCAGTGTTGTGTAACCTAACTAGTCTCTAAAGTTGTAATATAAAATATGTGCTGGGGAGTGTAACGTTGCATATGCACTGTGACAAAGATATGGATCCCAGATTGTAATATGTATGGCATAGCACTGTGCGTTATAACATAGGCATTGAGGAAGGCACGTTAGATGGGGCAATATAACCCGTGCGAAGACAAGTGTGGCCTGACATATTCACGGGGTGGTGTTACAGTGCACATGGGCTAGAGAGTGTCATAGCATATGCACTAGCTGGTGGAATACAACAAAGAGGTGTGTGGCACTCGGCAGGCAATGGTGGGTGTAACACAGCATTGGGCTCTGCCAGGAGCGCGCTCTGACTCTCAAGTGATGTTCGTCCCCTTTCCAGAGAGTAAAATAAAAAGTATTACACATCCGGCAGTGGATGTGTGTTTTATTAACCGTGAGGGGGGCTTCTTGCATAGTTTTTGTCGAATTTTTGTCGAATCCCCTTTGAATGGCTTGGTGTGCATGTGTATTAAATGTGCCCGTCAATAGCTACCCATGTTTGTATAAATAAACGACAAGGGTGTCTACCGGGATTAGGCACGGTAGGGCATCAGACATGTCAGAGCTTCACTAGTGGTGTAAATACATTCCACGTGGATTCATTGTATGCATAGTCGCCTTTTAATGAATATCACGCAAATCGTCATGGTGATAGGTACGTACGGTTTGTCCAGCATGTCCTAGGTGTGTCTATAAATATATATTTTTAAAAAATAATAAAAACAGTGGCCGGCCCTAGGGATTGGGGTCAAAAAAATATAATTAGGAGACAGGCCCTGGGGCATGGGGTCATCAGGGCAGATGAATTAGAATAAGAAGGAGAACCACACAGCCCCCCTTCTTAAAAAATTAAAATAAATAAAAGACTGGCATTGTGCCGGAGGCCACGCCCCCTCCTTGCAGCACTCTGCAAACGCGCCCCCTGGCGAGTTGAATTAATTCCTCTTCAATACTGAGGGTCCCTGAGGGCCAACTAGCCCAACAGGCATCCCCAGTATGCGCCAGGAAGCTGCGCTGCAGACAGGTGTTCTGAGGCCAAGCCCCTTTTTACACCTCTCTGCAACGCAGCTATGTGACGCTTACTGGAGGTACCTAGTGGTCTTGTTTGACCCTAGGGACCCTTAGGATTCAAGGGGACTTAATCTCTCAACTTAGAACAGCCACAGGGCGCATTTACACAGTGGTGAAGGGAGGGGACGGGGCCTGAGGTGACGTATGCAAACACGCACTATGGCACGTTTTAAATTGGGGATATAATTTCCCTTCAATACTGAGGGCCCCTGGGGGCTAACTAGCCCACCAAGTGCATCCAGTAAGCGCCACTGAGCTGCATTGCAGAGAGGTGGTCCAGGCCGTGCCACTTTTTACACCTCTCTGCAACGCAGCTCTGTGGTACTTACTGGAGGTACCTAGTGGGCTAGTTGGACCCTAGGGACCCTCAGAATTCAAATGAACTTAATCTCCCAACTAAAAACGGACACAGGGCGTGTTTACACAGTGGTGAAGGGAGGGGACGGGGCCTGAGTTAACGTGTGCCAAAACGCCCTGTGGCCTGTTTTAAGAGGTAGTTTTAATCCCCCTGCCCTATTATATACTAGGGGCTTACAGAGGAGGTCATGCTAATCACAGGGGTACCCCAACGCATAATGTTCCCTAGTGTATGTAGGTGTTTTCACTGTATTCTAAGTGTCTTTTAACATAGCACTGGCTCTAGGACTGGTTAGTCAGACTCAGTTACCACCAGTATCCGTCTGAAAAAGTTGAGGGTACAGGATGATTTTGCAACAAGGATTCTTTCTGCTCTTCTTTTTGTTCTTTCTGCACGTTATCCTTCTTCCTGCACTTTTCTTCGTCTTTGAGGACTTCTGTTGCTTCTTTCTGCACTTCTTTTTTTTCTTTCTGTGCATTTTTTCTTCTTTCTTCACATGTCCTATCTCTGTAGGCATAGTTAGAAAATAGCATTTAAAAAACCTTTGAAATTCACAGAAAAAACCATAGCTTTCAGGCACGTTATAGTTAGGAATTAGCATTTAAAAAACCTCAGAAATTCACTGAAAAAACCATAGGTTTCAGGGGTGTTATAGTTAGCTGGACTTTTCACTTGTACAAAACCATTGAAATTCCCCTGTTATAGTTAGTTCAGCTAACTATAACTCGCGCGCCCGCAATGCACTGCTGATGACGTCACATATTACATCACTCATGACATGGTCAGTGACATCACTCATGACATCACTGATGACATCTCAAATGACATCACTGATGACATCACTGATGACATCATCCTTGTGATAGAGTGGCAGACCTCCTCTCACCCTAATATAACCTTTGATACACACATTCAAAAATAGAGACTAAAATTTTCAAAACAATGGACATACCAATAGCAGTTACAACAACCTCTTCAGTAATTCTAAGATCCACATACACATCCACTCATTCACCAACAGTCCTATACAGTCACTCATACATGTACTCACTCATCATATGTACTCATACACCTATACATCCTGTTACACAATGCCACTCATCCATAGAGTTACTCTCACACATAGTCACTCATGCTAATAAAGAATCAAACATACATTTACTTGCATATACAGTTATACACACACCACCACACTTACTTCTACGGAAACTTACACATACTTAGTCTTTTAAACAATCACTTATAGAAACGCATACTTATTCATACAGGAACTCTTTCAATCTCTCACTCTCACATATACTCACTTATATACACCAATAGTCACACATACTAGTTTAAAACATATGTAGTTACTCATAAAGACACTATTGAGACAGTCATTCACTCACTAACACACCCATACACACACTCATCCACCCATACAGTCCTGCACACATGCTGTCTTCAACACATACAAACAGTGAGTCACTCATTCATGCACCTATGCACTACGTAACACCCCCCACTGAACCATGCAGACACTCAGACTGATACTCAAAAAACCAACTAATAACCTATATAGACACCCATGTAGCTACTCACCAACCCATGCAGCCGCTTATACACAAAGTGAGAGAATGATACAGATATTTACATATTTAAACATTACTCACTAAGCCATGTATTCACTATGATACACTTAATCAGTCAGTTACACAATCAATTTTTCAAAAACAAATCATCCATTTAGACACTTATATACCCATTTATTCTTCCATCGACCTTGAGATATACATATATAAAACATATTTAATTTTCAGAAAAACAGACATTCACTGGATGATGTCATCAGTGATGTCATCAGTGATGTCATGAGTGATGTCACTGACCATGTCATGAGTGATGTAATATGTGATGTCATCAGCAGTGCATTGCGGGCGCGCGAGTTATAGTTAGCTGAACTAACTATAACGGGGGAATTTCCATGGTTTTGTACAAGTGAAAAGTCCAGCTAACTATAACACCCCTGAAACCTATGGTTTTTTCAGTGAATATATATATATATATATATATATATATAATTTTTTTTCAAGTGTTTGAGTGTGAATAGTATTTTTTTCCCTAAGGTATCCAACACTTTCCCTACTGTTGCATTACATGGAGTGGGAATAGTCATTTTTACCCCTCCGTAACCAACACTTTCCCTACTATTGCTCTCCCTGGAGTGGGAATAGTAATTTGTACCCCTCCGCTATCCAACACTTTCCCTACCGTTGCACTCACTGGAGTGGGAATAGTAATTTTTAATCCTCCGCTATCCAACACTTTCCCTACTGTTGCACTCACTGGAGTGGGAATAGTGGATGTTATCCCTCCGCTGTCCAACACTTTCCCTACTGTAGCACTCACTGGAGTGGGGATAGTAATTTTTACCCCTCAGATATCCAACACTTTCCCTACTGTTGCACACACTTCAGTGGGAATAGTAATTTGTACCCCACAGCTATCCAACACTCTCCCTACTGTTGCACGCACTGCAGTGGGAATAGTAATTTTTACCCCTCAGCTATCCAACACTTTCCCTACTGTTGCACTCTCTGGAGTGGTAATAGTGGATGTTTCCCCCCCCCCTGTCCAACACTTTCCCTACTGTAGCACTCACTGGAGTGAGAAAAGTAATTTTTACCCCGCACAATCCAACACTTTCCCTACTGTTACACTCATTGGAGTGGGAATAGTAATTTTTACCCCTCCGCTATCCAACACTTTCTCTACTGCTACACTGACAGGAGTGGGAATAGCACATTTTATCCCTTCGCTATCCAACACTTTCTCTACTGTTGCGCTCACTGGAGTGGGAATAGTAATTTTTACCCCTCCGCTATCCAACATTTTCCCTACTGTTGCACTGACTGGAGTGGGAATTGCTGTTTTTTTTTGTTATTTTAATTTTTTGTTGGTGTGTTAAGGTTAGTGGGAATAGTAAATTGCAGTATTTTGCACTGTTATATTTTATGTAAATTTTATATTTATTGTAGTGAGAATAGTAAATCTTATTTTTGTGTGGTGTAAAATATTTTATTTCCGTTGTGTTGTGTTAGGTGGGATAGTTATTTTTATATTTATTTAGTAGAATGGGAATGCATACATTTTTTTTGATATATTTGTAATAATTTATTTTATGTAGTAATTTATAGAATTATGTGTTTGATTTATTATAATAATAATATAATTTGCAATATTTTTGTTTGTAACTTATTTTTAATTAAATTGTAAAATATGTGTGTTGTTTAATTTTTATTTTAAATTAAATTGATTCCCTTTTGAAGATTTTATGTTTTGGTATATTTAAATATGTTTATATATATTTTTGATAATATTATGCTATTTAAGATATTTTTTAATTATATTATTAATTAAAATATTAGTTTATATTAGTTTATAAATGAATATATATTTAATTTATGTTTTTTTAAACATTTTAAATTATATATATTTTAAAATCAATTTTTAATACCACTATAATATTGTAAACAATATTTTTCTACCAGTATTTTTAAGTATAGGGAGTCTATATTTTTACCTCGACAATCTTTACTTCTAAATTTTTGTGGTTGATATTCTGTCAGTGAACCGTTTGAATCTGTTCCAACTTAAGATACCCCCAGACCTCACTTCCATACCGCAGCTGTGCAATACACTTGGCCTGATACATTTTTAGGAGATCCCTCGGTACCCTAGACCCAAGACTCTGTGCAAAACTAAAAAACGCCCCCATAGTTTTTACAGACTCTGATCTTTTGTCTTCAATCAGCAGTTTCCAACAATAATTAATATCAAATAAAACACCCAAATAGTGAAAGGCCTTGACTTTACTCAGGGTAAAATTTGAAGGTCTTGCTCCTTGTTGCTTTGGGGCCCACTACCATTATGTAGGACTTCGAAAAGTTAACCGACAAGTCCGGGAGCCCAATAAAAGACACATACTAGGCCAACAACAGGTCCAACCCCTGTGCCGTCCGGGCCATCAGGACCGCGTCATCCACCCATAATAGGACACAGAGAGATCTGTCACCAATCTTAGGACAATCGGCCGAAACTAATAAAACCACATGCTCCAATCCATTAACATACAAGATGAACAGAAAAGGGGCCAGTAAGCACCCCTGCCAAACCCCACAACTCATCCCGAACTATTGACTGCACTTAGCACCTTGAGGAAAGCACACAGAGGCTGAGTTCATTGAGTGGAAATCAGCTAAAAGTGCCACAATACTGGGATCAACCCCATTTCGCTGAGCATATCCTAGAGTTTCGCTTGGTTCACCCTATCAATAGCAGAGGTCAAGTCCATGAAAGCCAGATGTAAGGATTCAGGCCGAGCCACTATGTACTTATTAATAATTAAGTGGCGGTTCAAACATTGGTCTGCAATCAATCTACCTGCCCTAAAACTATACAGGACATCACTCAGAATCTTCTTTTCATCTGCTAAGTCACACAGCCTATTTAGGATCACCCTCCCCAAGACCTTAACCATATACTCCAGCATAGAAATTGGACAGTAACATTGTGGGTTCTCTTTATCCCACCTTCTTAAAAATGGGGTCAATCACTACAGTCGACCAAGAGGGTAACGGCCCCTCCTGCACAGTCACATTCAAGGCCTGCGTTAATAAAGGAGCCGAGACCTTCATATTTTCTTTGAACAGGTCAGTTGGAATGTCGTCTGGACCCAGGGGCTTGTTCCTAGACAGGACTCGAATGCCTTTTGTGACTTCATCTAATGTGAAGACCACTATGTTACCAGCGGGCACAGATGCAGCATGGATATTAACACTACCATCAGCCCCCTGATTATAAATGCCCTCAAAGTGATCCACCAACTGTTCCTCTGAAATATGGTGACATAGAAGCTGTCCAGAGCCCTCAGCAAACCAAGGCCTGTTAACAACGCACCAAAAGAGAGCGCTGTCCCCCATTTTACTGACTTGACAGAGCTCCTCCCAGGCTAAATCCTGTGAATTATATTTATACACCTTTTGTGTCTGCTTGTACACCCACCTACAATTTCTAATTAGTTGCCCATCCCTTGGTGATTGCTTCAACGCCACTTTCAAAAGTCACAGGGATCATGAGCAATCCCTATCAAACCATTTAGGGTTGTGTGCCGCCGATTGGTAGGAGCCTTCGCAGTCAAACATTTGCCAAACCCACGAGCTTTGCCTTTAAAAGCTTCCAAGACCTCCAACCCCACCAGACTCACTATCCAAACAAATGTTAAACTCCCGTTGGCAACTTGCAAAGAGAGAGGTTTGGAGGCACATGGGGTCCACCTGGGACCATTTCAACCTTTTCCCCTGCTCCAGGGCCACAAGGCTCCTAAGAGCCCCCTTGACTGATGTTTTGGGCCCATGGCAATATCCAGAGTTAGGGATAAGGGATTATGGTCACTAAAAGGACTAGCAATGATATTAAAATGAGAAATGAACAAATATAAACGTGGTAAAACTAATATAAAATCAATAAGCATTCCCCTGCCCCTCCCTTTGTAAGACGAGTGAATTACTAGGTTTGAATAATTCACAAGTTTCTCCAAGCTAAAAACGATATCATGGGAGTCTAAGAGCTCATTTAACTCTATACCCTCTTGTGAGTGAACGCAGTGAAGACCTTTGTTCAGCTAACAACTGCCAGAAGGGGAGGATTACATAAGTAACAATTAAAATCACCAGCCAACACAATTTGGGCTTGACCCCTTAGCTGAAAAGGAACTCAAGAGACAGTCCAAAGCGAAAAGTTTGATGGGCTCTAAACTCCCCCACTTGCTATTGTAAAAATTAACTAGCACCAACGAACAGGATCCAGGGATTGAGAACCGTAGTCCCTGCATTGTACCACCATGCCAATGCGATGTAACCACTCACCTCAACTCTGACAAACATCAGTAAACCTCCCTTCGCCATACCTGCCATTGATAGAACAGCTGGTACAAAATAAGTAATGTAACCCTTGAGGAAAAAAGATGTTATCGATTGCCCAAGTTTCTTGGAGACTGATTATGTGGAAGGATTTAACATAATCCGCCCACCTAGCATCACTAAACTTTGATGAAAGACCTGCAATGTTCCAGGACTGCATTGTGAGGCCCTTCAACTGCTGAGAAGGAACTACAGGGGACACACTGCTGGCCCTACCCGCCTGGGGAAAATCACATGGGTCCAGTCAGTTGCAGGTCTTCAGACCGCTCAAAGGAAGAAATCTATTGGCAGTGGGCACTGAGGTGGTTAGCCTCAAAACCGGGTAATCAATAGCAGGACAAGGCCCTCTCCCTGAGAGATGAGAGTTTGCTGGATTGGCTAGGCTGCCCAGTCTGTAGAATAACCCCAACCAATGGCAAAGCGACTTTCCCTGGTGAGCTAGATGTTGATCAGGGCAGCAGCAAGTAGATTGCCAACTAACCAGGGACCTAGGTCAGTCTTTGGATGAGACACAGACTCTGCAACCTTAAAGAACCAGTAGAAGGACATCCAAAATGCTGCTTTGAAAAAAAATCTTGCTTATATTCAGAGGTACAGACATGTGGGAGGACACTGACTATCCTAAGTAGCGTATCTGGATCAAGGGCCTTTTTACATCCAATAAAAAGGCTGTCTCAGTAAACTAATGCGTCCACTCTAGGGGCTGTGTTGGACCTCATGGTCACTGGTTCAAATCACGTCATGTTCACTCAGCCTTTCATCTTTCCGAGGTCAATAGTATGAGTACCATTGAATTGAGTAACAATAGAACACCTGTTATTCATCTCCAATGTGTCCACGGGTGAACGCTTTACAAATACACATGTTATGTTCAATAGCACCCTCACGCCAGCCCCAACCTTTTAATGCCTTGCTTGTGCTTACAGAATTAGAGTGATACTGTGCTGTAGCCATCTTAAAAAAGAAAGACCGCAGTAGCAAGATTCCTGGAAAAAGCTGTCAACCTCCCTTTACCTCACAAGTGCCTATGAAGCCCATCCAAGACTCCACTGAGAACAGTCCCACTTGTGAGGCCCTCCCATAAAAGTTAGGTAGCGATGGAAAGCCCCCTCATGGACCCTCTTAGTTCTTGGTGTTAGGCTGGTTGATACAAGATCTGGCAATATTGTGCACAAAGAGTTAAAAAGGTGCATAGGGAAAAGATTGACCTTTTCTTCTGCCCCTGGATAAAAGTATTAGGACTCCTGTGCCTTCAAAACAAGACATCACCGGCATTATTCATTACATCTGTGACACGGTTTACCTAAAATAAGATATTACACCTCAAGCCAATGAAAACAATCTTCTTCAGCAGTTGCAGTACCATCTGATAGCTGGCATGTTGCTAGTTAATTGACACAATCAGAGACAGTGATTAATTCGTAAAAAAGAGAATTAGCTGCTAGGGCCCTTTTCATGGGGCCACTGCAAAATGCACCTTCCATTGCCCCTGGCAGCGCTGCCAAAGCCACACCAACACAACTGCTAACCATCAAACTCTTACAAGTGTGACAATTCAGACTATTCCAGACCCCAAAGATATAATAATGGTGTGGACGGCAGCTATTGGTTATTTTTATTGTTTATTGAATTAATAAGTAACTGTTGTTGGGCTAATCTGTAAATTGGACACCACTACCATGTGGTAGACTGTCATAAGTACCGGTGTTGACAATTAAGTGCCAGTAACAGTACCAAAAACCATCGGCTAAAATTAAATACTGGCTGTCGGGCCAAAACACCACAGAAGGGACATGAAAGCAATCAGTTCAAACATGAAGAACCGCCAGAATGGGTAAAAGCTCAAGGAATGACACGTTCTTCACCTAACCCACCTGAAACCATTTTCCAGGCCCTAAAATGACACCAAAGAAAAACAAAACACTACCACCCACAGCAGTAAATAAACATCACGATCAGCTACACGGGTAGCAAGTCCAGCCATACAGCCATTAATATTATCAATGAAGGAAGCCCAAACTAAAAAAATAATACTTCAGCTTGGCTGAAAGCTGGGTCCTGTGATGCTTCTGCTACAGACCTGACATTTCCTGCACAATCCCTCTTGAAGAGAGACGACTCATAGGGATGATGCACAGGGCAAAGCTATGCACATTCGGATAGCATTTCCACCTGCTGCAAAGTGACTTTGTGCACCCCCTGGCATGAACCTATTGAATCCTTTAAATTCCTCCACTTTCTTCTTGGTGAGATGGCAAACCCCATTCACAGGATATTAATCTCAGTACCAAGTAAGACTAAACAGTGACTGGGTCGGTGGTCTTGTCACTTGCCAGAGGTACCCAAAGCTTAGCCCGGAGGTAAATGAAGCAAGTCAAGGATGCTGCCCAATGTTGCGAGCCCCTGGTCTCAGGAGGAATTAATCATCCAAATAGTAAATGACTAGATTAGTGCTGACTGCTGCCCTGAAAGCCCACTCTAAAAAACCGCAAGAGCTCCTAAAGAAGGAACAAGACACAACACACCATATAGACATGCATTTATCAAAAAAGAAGGATCCTTCAAACTAGAAGCCCAAAAAGAAGAAATAAGAATGCTGAACAGGTAAAAGAGAAAATGCTTAAACTTTTCTTGCCGTTGATAGGAGGGTCTCCTTACTTAGGGTCCTGAACATGGTTATGGCCTGGTCTATAGAACCATATTTTATAGAGCACAGGCCAGTGTCAGTCACATCATTCACAGATATGCCCATGGGTGCAGTAAAATTATGTACTAACCTGAACTCCTCAGGATCCTACTGATCCAGTTTTTTTGAGCCCACAACTTTGTATTCTTCTGGATCTCTTTATTCTGAATTACTTTCTATCTTGGTCCTCCAATGAAAGTTTTCTTTGTTACAATGATGGGAAAGAGAGTTAGCATTCCATGTCCAATCTACTCAAATATTAACAGTGTAACCCATTTGGCTACACAATAAGGAACAGGAATCAGTAGACAAGTTCAAGGGTGTTTATTACAAATTAGTAATCAATTTCTGAGAAATCACTCTTAAAACCATGCTGTAAAGATAAAAAATAACAGCAGATAAGCCTAACTTCCAGGAGATATTCATGCAAACAAGAATTAAACAAACAAGCAACTGTGTGGTTGCAATACAAAACAATAACATAAGAATTTGATACTCGAACAACAATCTTAATTGGTCATTTCTGTACATTAGTAATCTAAGTCTTCCAAGCACAGTCCAAGGCACAGGAAGGGTTTGAGTCTCTATAGAATTCAGAAATTAAAGAGTTCCATATAGGAAAACAGGGACAAGGCACAGGAGTATAAGTAAGACAAACGTTAGCATTTCAGAACCTCGGTCAAGAGTCTTTAATAGGTCAGAAATAGATGTTAGCCTAAGCCACACTCAAAGAAAAAAGAGGATCGGGCGTGGCTTGACGTTAATGGAGTAGGGAGCTTTGATCTGCACTCCCGGTGGCGAGTGCCCATCCAGTGCCATCCAGGGTACACTGGCGAAACCTGGGGGCCCCAACATGGGAAACTAGTTCCAGGAGCGGAGGGCGATCCTACCATGGGCATAATGCGGCCGCCGAGTGCACTGGAGATGATTACCACTGCAGAAAGGAGCAGAATGGCGAATGGACAAGATGGCGCCTGTGACTGCTAAGTAGGCTGTGGTCGGCGTGCTCCCGGAGAACCTAAGGGCTTGGAGCCCACTGCTGTGCCTCGCTGTATCGGGGGACTGACCCTCCGGAATCCTTCTCGAACAAGAGGTGAGGAGAGTGCTGGCAGAGGACCGGAAACTGAACAAACACCAACGACATCCCGCCGTCGCAAGCCCTGTGCGACTCCCTCGCCACTTTCTTCTACCGCAAGATAGCAGACATCCACGACAGCTTCAACACCCAGACAGCCCCAACAGACAGCAACACAACAGACTCTCTGCACATCTTCGACCACGACCGCCTGCTAGGCTGGGCCAGCATGAGCATCGATGAAACCATCAAGACCATGAGCAAAATCCACTCCGGCTCTCCGTCAGACCCATTAGCGCACCACGTCTTCAACAAAGCAAGCAGCTCCATCGCACCCCACCTGCGCAACGTCATCAACCTCTCCCTCGAGACAGCGCCCTTCCCAGAGAGTTGGAAACACGCCGAGATCAACGCCCTACTCAAAAAACCCAAGACAGACCCAAGAGACCTCAAGAACTTCCGGCCCATCTCTCTGCTCCCGTTCCCGGCCAAGGTCATCGAGAAGATTGTCAACAGACAGCTAACCTGATACCTCGAAGAAAACAGAATCCTGGACCCTTCCCAGTCCGGGTTCCACAGCAACCACAGCACCGAGACCGCCCTCATCGCCGCCACCGATGACATCAGGACCCTGCTGGACAACGGTGAGACCGCAGCACTCATCCTCCTAGACCTCTCCGCAGCCTTCGACACCGTCTGCCACCGAATACTACGCGCACGACTCCACGCCGCAGGGATCCGAGACAAGGCTCTGGAATGGACCACCTCCTTCCTCTCCGGCAGAACCCAGAGCATCCGCCTCCCCCATTCTGATCCGAAGCCTCCGAGATCATCTGCGGCATACCCCAGGGATCCTCCCTCAGCCCGACACTGTTCAACATTTACATGGCCCCCCTCGCACACGTCGCCCGACAGCACAACCTCAATATAATCTCCTACGCCGATGATACTCAACTGATCCTCTCCCTCACCAAGAACCCCATCACCACCAAAGCCAACCTCCACAAAGAAATGAAGGCCGTCGCCGACTGGATGAAGATCAGCCGTCTGAAGCTGAACTCGGACAAGATGGAGGTCCTCATCCTCGGCTTTTACCCTTCAGAGCCTGGGACGACTCCTGGTGGCCGACGGCACTGGGGGCAGCCCTGACACCCACCGACCATGCACGCAACCTGGGAATCATCCTCGACTCAACGCTCTCAATGACCAAGCAAGTCAACGCCGTCTCCTCCTCCTACTCCAACACCCTCCGCATTCTCCACAAGATCTACAGATGGATCCCGACAGATACAAGAAAGAAAGTCATCCAGGCCCTCATCAGCAGCAGACTTGACCACGGAAACACCCTCTACACGGGAGCCCCAACCAAGCTCATCAAACGACTACAACGCATCCAAAACGCCTCAGCACAACTGATCCTCGATATACCACGCCACGGCCACATCACCCCCCACCTGAGAAACCTGTACTGGCTCCCCGTCAACAAGAGGATATCGTTCAAGCTCCGCATCCACGCACACAAGGCACTCCACAAGACCGGCCCACCCTCCTCAACAGACGACTCTCCTTCTACATCTCCAACCGCAGCTATGCTCCGCCGACCTCTCACTAGACACCATCCCGCGCATCCGAAGAACAACCACCGGCGGGAGATCCTTCTCCCACCTAACCGCCAAGACATGAAACACCCTCACACTGAGCCTACGACAGACCCAAGACCTGCTGACCTTCAGGAGGACACTCAAGACCTGGCTGTTCGATCAGTAGCGCCCCCCCCCCCGAGGGCCTTGAGACCCTCGCGGGTATGTAGTGCGCTTTACAAATGACTGATTGAAATTGAGATTGAAGGTCAGCCGCTGGGAGCTCTGAAGGCCGAACCGTGAACTGCTGGGAGGGACGATGGAGCCTCCGGCATCCGTGTAGGCTGGGACCAGCACACTCCCAGAGATCCTGAGGGCTTGGAGATCCCTGATTAGCCTCACCAGATTGGGAACCGAACAGACAGAATACTTGGCGTTTGCCAGAGGGGTGTCAGTCTAGATTAGGGCAGGGGTCCCCTTCCAACACACAGGAGACTTAGTTGACCAGGAGGGACATTATGTAGTGGTTACTGACAGGTTAGATGGCCAAGATGTGGCGATATTTAATATATACGGGCCTAACACAGACCAGAGTGCATTTCTGGCTAACATGTTCAGCATATTAGCGCCCTACCTGCTGCATCCCACTATCCTGGAAGGAGACTTCAATTGTGTGGCTGACCCGACGCTGGACCGATCCCTTCCCCCACTCAGAGATGCCCCAGTCACCAAGACAGCGAGGGCTTTCAACGAGTGGCAGAATAGATGGCAGTTTTTGGACACATGGAGACGCATACATATCACGACAAGGGACTAATCTCATTTCACACATACATGAACTCCACATGGGGTTGGATACCTTCTTGTGCTCAACTGATATTCATTGTTCAGTCCAAGGGGTAGAATACCTGATGCGCACGATATCAGATCACAACCCGGTCCTGTTGAGATTGCACTGGGGGATGCGTCGACAGCCCGACCCCACCTAGCGGCTCAAACTGGAAGGGCTGAAGGGCAAGGTCTTTCTTGAAGACACTAGAGGACTCATAATACACTACTTCTCTGAAAATGTTGACACAGCCTCGTCCAGTCTGACTGAATGGGACGCCTTTAAGGCACTAATTGGGGGCCGATGCATGGTGACCTCTATTAGTGTGCACTGCACACTAGTGACAGATGTGGAGAACGCAGACCGTGAACTGCATGAGTTGGAGAATCAGAGACCTGGACATCCGTAGGTCCGTCAGGAGCTCCTGGATGCTAAAGAGAAAGTAGCTGCCCAAGAGGAACGGCTGAGGTGCTTCTACTACAAAATGTACATGGTACAAACCTATCTGGAAAGAGATGGGATGGGCTCAAATTGGCTTGGCTGGCCAATCTGGCCCGCAGAGGTACCCCCATTGTAGAAGTAGAAGATCATGCTGGACACTGCCTGTAAAGACAGGAGGAGATAAAAGGCAGATTTCTGGAGTTTTGTATGGCCTTGTATGGGAGCATGGGGGAATGTGAGGAGAGGGAGGTGTGGACTCCCTTCCTCTGCTACCCCTCCCCACCCTGACAGAAGAAAACGGGGAGATGTTGGGGGCAGATATTACCGAACAAAAAGTAAGGGCAACCATCAAAGGACTCGCCAAGGGCAAAACTCTGGGAACATATGGCTTCCTGACAAATTCTATGCTTCCTTCACAGAAGAGCTAGCCACAAGGCTGATGAAGATGTATGAGGCGGCCGGAGAGGAGGGCACTCTTCCATGTGCCACGCCGGAAGCGCTACTATTCCCATTGCTGAAACCGGGTAAATCACCCTTAGACTGTAAAGCCTTCAGGCCATTATCGATGCTCCATCTGGATTTTAAAATATCAAGTTAACTTCTAGCGACAAGACCACTCCCATTCATGACTACTCTTGGCCACCTGGGCCATGCATGGTTTATCCTGGGCATAGCACGACCCTCAACATCAGACAGTTGTTATCTAGAATGGAGGCGAGTGGGCAGGAGGGAGTACAGGGAGCTGTCTTCACAATTGACATAGGCCTTTGAAAGCCTTGAATGGGGATTTTTATACGCAGTCATGGAACAAATGCGGATAGGGCAGGGCTTCCTGCGAAGGGTGAAGCTACTATATATGGACCCCCTGGGAAGCGTGTAAACAGGCTGCACAATATCAGAGCAGTACCAGTGGAGCGGGAGATCCGACAGGGGTGCCCACTCTCCCCTTTGCTGTTCGCTCTGGACATGGAGCCACTAGCAAGCCTTGCTCGAACAGGCATTAGATATAAAGGCCTGCAGCTAGGAGGACATGCCGATCATATTGCACTATATGTTGACGATTTGTTATTGTTCCTGAATGACCTGGGAGGGAAATTGCGAGGGGCCAGAGAAATGATGATTGAGTTAGGGGTGCTGTTGGGCTCAAAGTAAATTGGCAGAAATCGCGGCTCTTCCCACTTGTGGTGGGCAGGGACCAACCAGATAGATTAGGCGTCCCTGTGTGGGAGCCCCGTTGCCTAGGATACATGGGAGTCAAGACCTACCACTCCCAAACAAATCTCCAGGGAGGGAACATAGGAGGGATCATGCGGTCCCTAAAGGCCAACATGTTCTTTTGGGTGGCTCTCCCTCTGTCGGTAGCCGGCAGGGTGGTGCTTTTAAAAATGGTGGCACTCCCAAGGCTATTCTACTTCTTCACCTTCACACACTACCTATGTCGATACCAAGAGCGAGGTTCACCAAACTGAACTCCCAAATGTTAGCGTTTATCTGGGGGACAGGTGGCTTTGGCAACACTAAAACGACCGACAGGAGAAGGGAACTTGCAGTCCCCGATTTTGAATCTCATTGTTGTGCGGGTCAATTACAATGGTTTGCACAATGGGTTGTGGGAAGACAGACACAGGGAAGAGAGATAGGGTCATTTGTCCCTGAGCTCAACGTGCTCTTACAGACACTATAATGGGTCAGTGGGGTACCACGAGAGAGCACCAATGAACTACAGGTGATTTGTACAGATTCCTCAGTTTCCCTGCGCCTCCATACAAAACCCTTGTGCTACTATGGGCTCAAGGATTGACAGATGCATCTGCTGACCTAAAAGTGACACATTGCTGGAGTTGCTCATGAAAGTGACACAACTCCAGCAATGATCCAAAACAGATAGGTGAGTCCCATTAAAAAGCCTTGCGTCATTCCTTACACCTGGTCTTAGCAGGCGCAGGGATTTTGACGCAGTGAAGGCATAGAGTGACGCAGTGAAATGTTTTAAATGTCACTGCATCAGTTCTACATAGCTTTTTGCGTGGGAACATACATTATACCTGACGCAGGTATAATGTGACGCAGGGCTTTACAACGTGAGGCATCGCCCTAGATGCGTCACATTGTACATGGGCTGCGGTTTTTAAGATGCTCTTGCTTAATTGTCGGTCATTGTCCAGACATTCTACTGAGATTAGATTATTATTAGAGGACGAGAGTCCAGATGTGCTGTTTCTAACTGAAACATGGCTAACAAATGAATCTGACTTGATCCTTACGCAAGCTCTTCCCTCTGGATACACCATTCAAAGACATGATAGAGAACATAGCAGAGGAGGTGGCATAGCTATTGTTATTAAAACTGGATTTAACTGTCGCATTTCGAGGAACCTTATACCCGACAGCGAGAGTTTATTTTTTTCCATCGGTTTCTCCCATACTTGCACCTTCTCAGGGATTTTAATTTATCGTCCCCCAGGGTCATTGGGAAAGTTTTGTACTGATCTTCCCGAGATCGCAGCTGACCTAGCTAGGTCCTTGTCCAATTTTTCTCTGTTGGGAGATTTTAACTTGCACTTTGATGACTATGCTTTACCAGCTATACGGGACTTTGTGGATAGCATTGAATCTCTCCAGTTATTCCAAAAGGTTAAAGGCCACTCTCAGGGTCATTTACTTGACCCTGTTTTTACTAATGCCATTGATCTCCAGTTGGGAAATTCTACCCCGCTACCCTGGACTGACCATTGCCTTATTTCTTTTTCCTGGACTCAACAGGCAAGTAGTAGACTAGTCACTACATCGACTAAAATGCTTCAGGCATGGTCACAACTCCCATTAGAGCGTTGGGTATCAATACTTGATGATACTAGACCGGCACCAGAGTCTAATCCAACCACTGCAAGTCTCAATTTTGAAAATTGGCTGATCTCTTCTTTAGATATAGTGCTCCCAAAGAAATGTATCAAGGATTAAAGTGGAGCGAATAAAAGAGATTGGTACACTCCTAAACTGCGTAAACTTAAGCAGGCCTGTAAGCGATCTGAAAGAAAATGGAGAAAGGATTACTCCATTATTAACAAAGCAATCTATAGGGAGGACATTAAAAATTACAAGGAAGGAAGAAATTAAGCATGCTCAATCTCTTCACTATGAAAATCAAATACTCTCAGCCTCCAATTCTTCTCGTGAAATATTTCGCATAGTAAAATCTCTTATTAAGCCCCCCTCCCTCACCCATCGTGTGCGAGGACATGTTATCTCGTTGCAATCAGTTAGCCTCTTTTTTCTCTCATAAAATTCAAGAGATTTATACATCCTTTCACCAAACAGTTTCTATCGATGCTCCTTCATTTAATAACATAGGATGCACTGATAATTGCACTTTAAATGCTTTTCCCGTCCTGGACCACTCTACACTTCAAGGTATACTTGGCCAGTTGAAATCAGGCTCTCCTAAAGATACAGTCTTACCCATTATCTTAAACCGAATTTTTGACACAGTTGTCACTGTTATCTTGGGTATGATTAATGCATCATTTCAGAAAGGCATATTTCCCCTTTCCTGGAAGCAAGCAATGGTTAAAGCATTGTTAAAAAAAATAAACCTGGACCCGGAGGTATTGGGAAATTACCGCCCCAAATTGCTCAAAAACACGTAAATAGTGTTTTGTCAAGGTTTCTGGAAACTAATAATTGTTTTCATTCGTCCCAGACTGGTTTTAGACCTTTGCAGGGTACAGAGACTGCCCTTTTGACTGTAGTCGAGGCTACTAGAAAAATTTTAGACAACGGAGGCTGCGCTGCTATTATTCTTTTAGATCTTACCGCAGCCTTCGATACAGTCAACCATCAGTTGCTTATCCATAGGCTCAAACAGGTAGGAGTGACCAATTTAGCCCTTAAATGGATTCGCTCATTCCTGGAGGACCGGTCTTTTCAAGTGTTTTATGAAGACTGTATTTCTTACCTATGCCGATGATACGCAGCTGATTGTCTCTTTCAATCAGCTGAACAACTCTACCTCGGACCTTGTTTTGTGTCTGGAAGGAATTTCAGCGTGGATGGATTGTTGTTTCCTGAAGCTGAATGGATCTAAAACAGAGCTGATGTTTTTGGGTAACTCTACCGCACCTAATTTAATATCATCCTGGCCCAACTGCTTCGGCCCTTCCCCACCCCCTAAAGATCATATTAAAAGCTTGGGGGTGTGGTTAGATCGTAACCTTGATTTTGGGGAACAAGCTAGGAAGGTTGCTGGTAGCTGTTATGGATTATTGAGGATGACACGAAAAATTATTCCTCTCCTCCCTCTTAATGCAAGGAAAGTGGTGATTCAGTCCCTTATTTTATCAAGGCTCGATGATACCAATTTTCTTTACCTAGGAGCACCTTGCTCCACGATCAAGACACTGCAAGTTGTACAGAATTGTGCGGCACGCCAACTCCTGAACATTCCTAAGCGGCAGTCAGCACGGTCAGAATTGACCACTCTGCATTGGCTGCCCATCCAGCGGAGAGTGCAGTTTAAGGCTCTCTGCATCCTACATAAGATATTGTCAGGCTCTGCCCCTTCTATCATCTGTTCCCTTGCCTCGTTTTATCATCCGGCCAGACACCTTCGTTCAGGCAACAAGTGGCTTGCAGTTGTCCCTAGAGTTAGGAGAGTACGTACTGGGGTCGCTCTTTTTCTTATAATACAGCTAAGCTGTGGAATTCACTTCCCCTAGATATTCGATGTGTAACTAACCATCTGGGCTTCCGGAAACGCTTAAAAACTTTTTTGTTTCCATAAAACTGATACTATTCATTAGCTTTGGCCTCTAGCGCTGGGATGCCTTTGGTAACCATGCGCTCTACAAATATTTTTACAATTACAATTACAATTTACAATTACAATTACAATGTGGCGCATTGTTTACGCAGCTTCTGTGTCACAAAAAGTGATGCCACGGCAGTGCAAAAGTGATGCAAGGGGTTTGTAAGTCTGCCCTGATGTCTCCAGAAGATGCAAAACCATGTGCACTACTCACCAGACCTTACACTAATGGTGATACATACTCTGCCGCTCAGGGGACAATAGAGGGGCATGGAGGACTGGATACAGGCAGGAGCAACCAAACTGGGAGACCTGTATAGAGAGGGGGAGCTTCAGTAATTGAAGAGTTCCAGGAAGACTGGGGCATTCCCCAGGGCCATTTCCTGCTTCACAGAGCAAGAATGGCGGCCATCAAAAGACAATGGGGGATGGGTACCTCAGCACCCAAACACCACTCCACCTGTCTCTATATAGTAATGGCGGGAGGGAGAATCAAGGCAGTTGCATGTTAATATAGAGCGATTTGCAAGGACTCTCTGCAACCTTTGACAGCGGTGAGAGAACAGTGGGCGGCAGACTTGAACATTCCTATAGAGGGTAAGGACTGGGAGAACATCCAGGCCAGTATCCCTAAGATCTCGTGAAATGCAAGATTACAACTAGTTAATTACTATGTTCTTCATCGGGCATACCTCATCCCAGAGCGTATCAACCGATTTTTCCACAGGGATGATGTGGGATGTCCACGATGTGGGGACCTGGGGGCAGGAATGCTACACATGTTCTGGACTGCCCAACTCTACAAGCATACTGGCAGGAGGTCATGTCTGAAGTGGCAAAAATAAGGAAACAGGTGGTTCCCTGTGCACCAGCTCACTGTCTCCTTAGCCTGTTTCCTCATATCTCAAAATCGAAAACCACTGATAGATTCCAGGGCCTGGCTTTTATACTGGCCAGGCGGGAATTCACAAGATACTGGGAGGCACCCAGGGGGCCCCAAATAGCAGGGTGGAAAAAGGAACTGGAAGCCTGGGCGGGATACTAGAGCAGAGTATTACTTAGGAGTGCATGTAAGGGGATAGGCAGAATCAACCTGCGGACAGTTAACAGGTACTTCCCTCTCACACCTCAGAGCAGCATCACCCCGAAACCCAAAAGGAGAGCAAACATGTCCAGCACTTCAGCCTTGAAGGGACCAGATACCTTGCTCAAAAGTCTCTCTTCCTCAATTGTTTTCCTGTCCACATTCTTTTTTAGCTGACAGGGATTGTGCTTACAGAGGCTTAGCAAAAGCAGTGGGCAGCTAGGGGATCAAGTGAGCAAAGAGATTGATTGACCCTAAGCCCACATGTTTGAAATTGGCACTGAGTATGCTCCCAGCCGATCCCAGTCAACCACTGCCTTTCCTGCTACATCTGGTAGAAAGTCCACTTTTGCAGGCTTCTACCCCAGCCACTACCCTCACAAAACCCAGGCATCACTGTTGCCATTGAGTCCCTTCAACCCAACCTGCGGGACCGCTCCTTAGGCCAGCACCCCCCAGTTCAGAGTGCGCTTAGAGTCAAATTATGTATGCAAATTAATGCCAACAGTGCTATAGTAAATTAAAATTAGTCACAAAAAGATTGAGAAGGTCTTGACATTGTGGTCAACAACAACACAAGAGGAATTATTCATAATCAGGGTTTTCACCAAACAGTACAACAATAATATTGTTCTAGCATCATGAAGCTAAAAAAAGGGTCACACGATTTTAGCTCCCTTCACCAGTCACCCTGTGAAGAGCCGAAATCACAATGTAGCAGGGAGAACAAGCTGAAAAGCGCTGTGAGTAGTGAACTTCCAGCTGGTTTTTAAAGTCAGTCAGCACCCGGTGTCCATTAACAGGTGTGGAAACACCCAGGGCCTCAATGACCCTTTTTGTGTGGGTGGGTTGAGGTTTGGTGAGAGGCAGAGCCTCTTAGGTAGCTCTTCACACAATGCCCCAACCCCTCCTCATATGGTGTAATTCATTTATAAGATGGCAGGAATGTTTATCTTGATCACTGAGTTTCACAGTGGATGAGATTATTGTCTGATATGCTAACAATTTGGACTCCTGGCATCTGTTTTCGTATTACAAACAAAAAACAATACAATACAACATAATATAATACAGTACTTAATGAAGTGGTGTAATTAAGATTTAATAAAATTTCAGAGAGATACAGTAAAAGTCCAGCAGGATTTACACCCATCGAGGAAGAGTCCATGGTAAAAAGAATGGAAATCAAATAAACATGATTATATACATGGCTATCTGCTTCCAGCCCCCTAGTTAACTGTTGATATAACCAATGTTCCACAGTGTAAAGGCAGAAAATCATTCAGGATTCGGTATAGTATAATATATGGTGTTTTTACTTCTTAGTACAGCACAAAAGAAGCACCATAGATGTTATGATGATGATGTTTCATAGATGATTCAGGCAACACGTGTTTCGCCCCTACTTGGGACTTTTTCAAGGCTATATCTGTATATCTCTAAAGAAGAACTGGTGCAGAGAAAAGGTTTTTTTCTTAATACAAAGGTATACCAAAACCAAGTGAAAGAGAACCAAGAGCCTTATGCTCATATTATCCTAAATTAAGCAAAACAGCACCGCTGTGTACCAGGTAAGTTCTTTGGGGCTGAAAGTCAAATATCTGCGGCACACCATGGATCTTTCACAAGGACGTATCAAGGTTCAAGGATTGGCAGATATTGTTTTGAAATAAGCTTGCTTGTGTCAGACCCTGGAAGACTACCACTTACCTGTTACCCAGTGGTGCTGTTTTGCTCAATTTATGAAGATATGAGCATAAGGGCGTTAGTGATAGATGTGTCAATAGCGTTTAGAGCACAGTCTACACTACATGCTCCAATGATAGGGATGTGTGACTCTTAAACCACTGTTGCTTCTTTTCTGTTTTCAAATTATAAAGAGAAAGCCTGGGGTAGCAGCTGTCACCGCTATTTAATGTCCTATGGAAAAAGTGTTCTAAAACTCACACCGAATCAGATTGTCACAGCAGAAGAAAAGAAATCTCTCTGATAACTGTCTTGTGAGTTTTAAGAAAAACATAATTAAGAGCTTTCAGAACTATATTTTTAGCATGAAAGCTTGAAAGACATATTGATTTACATAGCTATATAGTACATGACATTCTGCAATCCCTGCATAAATGCCCATCTCATATTTCTGTATAGTTGGCAACTTGCGACACATCCAGTCGCCGATTATAAGGAAAAGACTTCAGAACTCAACTCTAATAAGTTATTACAGTCGAGTTCTGACGTCACCATTCCTGCCGCCAGAGCCAGCAGCCTAAGTAATAGGCAGGTGAGGTAAAGGAGATGCTTTTTAAAGCAATGAAAATTAAGCGTTGGTTTTCTTTCTTCTGCTTGATGCTTCAAGTTTCCAGTGACACGCAGAAAGAACATTTTTATTTTTTGCAATCCATAGATCATTATAGAAAAGTTTGAATCTTTCTGCTTGTTTGTACATATTCCAAGCAACTGCAGTTTTTTTCAATTACTCTTTCTAATATCATCTTAGAACAAATATCTAACAAAGTTTATGTGTTTGATTTTGCACAACAGGCTCTATTTTTATTTTTAATGTTTGCAAACATGTTCTCTCTTTCATGTGAAAGAGCTACGCACCAAGGTTTTAAGTGGTATGTGGGAAAAGTGATAATGTGACCATGTATCATATTAGATAAAGTACCTCCCACCTTGAAGTACCATAACCTTATAAAGATACTCTGCCTTGGCCATGTTCCTCTATAAGGTTATGGAACTCCTCCGTGACTTTCAATGTCCTTATAATGTACGGCAAGGGGTACTTAATCCCTTATATAACCATCGTTGTATCTTTATCTATGTCTAGCAGAATCTGGTTACAAGCATATAGTGCAAAAAAAACCTGTAAAATATTTTTCAGCGCACACATGGAATTAAAATATAAAAACAATATTAGAAGAAGAAGAATTGTCTCCCCTTTACAACTTCATAAGTTTCTCCTCTCAAAAAAATTCTGACATGCAGGCTGAAACATGCACTTTGAATACCAGCAGCAGACTTCCCTGGTGAGCAGTAGCTTTACTACAGTGATCTAATGAGCAACTAGAGTGCTAACATTCAGAATTTATGGAAATTGTGTGACACATCTGAATGCTTTCTTGATGGAACCAAAGTAAAAAACTGAAAGTATTTCCTACTGAGGAGACTGCAGTAAATGAGGAAATTAGGAAACTTCATAACAAATAAATCTCCCAAGATGCCCACCGGAAACAAAAGAGCCCAAATGTAGCCCAAATATCACCCAGCTGTAGCCCAAGTATAGCCCAATGGCAGAATGTCTCAGAGTGTTCTTAAGAACAACTAGAGCCCTTACTATCTTAGTTATGACAAACGTATGGCACACCTGAAGCCATCTTGATTGGAATAAACTGGTAACAATTAAAACATTTAATTTACAAAGGAACTCAATGAGGGGGTTCATTTTGCCATAGAAATTATGATTAGTGATGAAGAAAGAAAAATTAGGGCACCTTTTGAGTGACTTCTCAAATCCTCTTCTATTTCATTAAACAATTCTGATATGCAGACTGAAACATGCACTTTTAATACCAGCAGCAGACTCCCGTGGTGAGCAGTAGCTTTACTACAGTGATCTAATGAGCAACTAGAGTGCTAACATTCAGAATTTATGGCAAATGTGTGACATATCTGAATACCTTCTTGATGGAATCAAAGTAAAAAACTGAAAGCATTTCCTACTGAGGAGACTGCAGTAAATGAGGAAATTTGGAAACTTCTTAACAAATAAATCTCCCAAGATGGCCACCAGAGACAAAAGAGCCCAAATGCAGCACAAATATCACCCAGATGTAGCCCACATGTAGCCCAATGACAGAAGTGTGCAAAACACTTATTTTTTGTGTATTTGCAGTTTTATATAGTGCAGACTGTCAGGTATTGGAGAGCTTTACATGAGCATTGGTTACATCACACAAGATCAAATTCATTTTGGTTGTAGACATGGGGAGATTAAGTGATTTGAGCAGAATCACAGAATGTTGAGCTGAAGCAGAAACTCCAACCTGGTTCCCCAGTTGCAAAGTCTGCAGTTCTGGAACTAACACCACATCCTCTCCCCTAGGTGCAACATTTAATCAAGTGTTCAACTGGATAAAAAAACATAAAGATTACACATAATTTAAAAGTTCTTTGTCGCTATTTAAAAACTCAGAAAATATGTCCTCATTTTAGTTTTGTAGAGCACTAACCATAATTTTGATGCAAATAAGACCCTCTCATATATGTAATTTCTAAAAGAAATTCTCTAGGTATTACTGTTTTGATTACATCAAGATGACGTCAGGCGTTCCACACTTTTGTAATAAATATGGAATGTTAGCAATCTAGTTGTTCATTGGGATACTGTTGAGAGGCAGAGGCCAGGGGCACGGACTCTGAAAATTGAAGGCAGGTAGGAGAGTGCAGAGGCAACAATTTGACCACACTGGGCAGGCAGGAAGGGCAGTTGAAGCACAACAGACTATGGAGGGCAGTGGAAAGGGGGGCAGGGGCAACAAACCAACAATACAGGACTGGCAAGAGAGGCTGTGGCAGTATAATAGACCATTGTGGGCAGAAGGAAGAGGCAGTGGTAGTACAACCATACATGCCAACAGACCCGTTTCAGCAAGGAAACGTCCAATGTTTTTAAGCTCAAATGGGCTTTATTTAATCTGTCTCCTGTCTACAATCTCCTCTTTTTCAATGTAACTCAAAGAGGAAAATCAATACACCAGTTTTGTTTTCAAAATCTCCCTCTTACCAAGTTCAAAATGTTCGCAAGTATGGTACATTGGATCATGGTAGGCAGGAGGAATTGGGGTAGGGACATGGACTCAGATACCAGAGGACAGGAGGGGCATGGAGAAGTGCACCAAACTGACCCTACAGGCCAGGCATCAGGGTTTGCAGCAGCACAATACACCACACAGGGCATGCTTGACGGGAGTGCAGCACAACAATCCATAGAAAGCAATAGGGAGGGAACAGGACCATGCACATGGACAACAGAGAACAGAGGGGAAAGAGGCAATGGTAGCTAGCTGACCATAATGGACAGACAGGAGAGAAAGCTGCAGCAAAACAGATCATAAAGGGCAGGAGGGACGGATCAGGGGCATTACAATGGAACAGACAAGCCAGGAGGGAGGGAATAGGGGTCTGCACATGGAAACAGAGGGCTGGGGGCAAGGGGGCAGGGCAGGAGCAGCAAGATGACCATGGAGGTCAGGCAGGATGGGCACTAGAAACAAGACACACCATGGAGAGCAACAATGAGACTATGATGGCATACACACAGACCATGGAGGGAAGGTGGGAGGGGGTCAGGGGCAGCTAGCTGACCACACAGGGAAGGTGGGAGGGGCCATGGCAGCACAGAAGACCATGCATGGCAAGCGGGAGGGTTAGTGGCAGCACAATGGCTATGATGAGCAAGAAGGAGGGTGCAGGGGCATGCACAAAGGACCATGGAGGATAGAAGGGAGGGTCAGGACCTGGGCACAGACAAGAGAGTTCAGGGGAAGGGGCCTCACAACAGACCGTGCGGGACAGTCAGGAGGAGCAGTTGCAGCACAACAGACCGGGGAGGGCAGAAGGGTGTGGCAGTAAAATGGACCATGGAGGACAGGAGGAAGGGGATAGGGGCATGGCATGTGGTCAGGCAGGGTGGAGGTGGCAGGGACAGGTTACAGTCATCTGACAATGCTAGGCAGGTGGGAGGGGAGTGGCAGCTCAACAGAACACTCAGAGTAGATAGGAGTGGCAGGTCCATGGAACATGGTGGGCAAACAGGATGGAGCAGGGGCATGCAAAAAGACATTGGAGGGCAGGGGAAGGAGAATAGGGGCAGCAAGCTAAGCACAGAGGCTAAGCAGGAGGTCAATGATGGGCCATAGAATTGGGCAATGGAGGGCAGGAGGAGTGGACTGGTACATCATGCAAAATGGAGGGCAGTGGCAGCACATCACACCATGCATGGCAGGAGGGAGGAGGCTAGTCCATGGATTCAGACAACAGAGGATAGGGAGGAGGTGGATGGGGCAGCAGGCTAACTGTTCAGAGAAGGTGGGTATTAGGAACTTTATTGTTTTTAAAATGTGTGTCTGTGCGAACTACTTAAAATATGAACAAGTGTGCAGCATAATCTCACTTTTATTCAGAAAAAAAAGGACTTTTGTGACTGTGACTCCGGGCTCACTTGGCAGAAACACCCCCTGACCCTCCACCCCCCATCACAAAATGTAATGCCCGTGAAAAGGGTAGGTGGACACAGTGTTATATAGAACATAGTCCTGAGAGCATGATTGAAAATGAAAATTAGATATAGTATATGGTATAAACTATGCACCAAAAAGTGTGATATAAGATGAACCGGGGCGTGAAATATAATATGCAATACATTGTGCGCAATGACAGATTCATTGGAGAGCGCGAGATAGCACAGGCACTAGCGCGTGCTATGCGATATGCACCTTGGAGTGTAATATGCACAGGGCAGTGTTGTGTAACCTAACCTTGTATATAAAATATGTGCTGGGAAGTGTAACGTTGCATATGCACTGTGACAAAGATATGGATCCAAGGGTGAGTAGACAAAATATCGGAAATGTAATATCGATATACAGAAATATCGAAGTCAAAATATCGATGGAACAATATATCTCTGTCAACAATATCGATGTAAAAAATGTCGAGATTGTGATGTGTAGTAAAATATCGAGGTATAGTATATCGAAAGACATAATATCGTGTAGTAAAAATATCGAAAAAGTATAGTATTAAGTCACTTTGTGATTTGTAAAAAATTATTGTTTAGAAGTGTCAGCAAATGTTTATTTAAGTGTATTAAAAATAACAATTTTCTTTCTATTAATATAATTTTTTAAATTTTGATATATAATTTTAGGAGCGGGATGTTGGGTTTATAGGGGATAAGGGTGGGGAGTGTTTTAAAAAAATATATTTGAAATAAAATATTTTAATAAATTTTTGTAGAATTTAAATTTAAATTTTGAACAAAATTCAATTATTTAAAATTTAATTGTGAAAAAAAAATTTTTTAGTGGGATGTTGTGTATATAGGGGTTAAGGGTGGGGAGTATTTTGGAAATAAATATTATATTTAATATTTTAGGATATAATTATTTAACTATTATTAATATAATTTTTTTAATTTGGATATATAATTTTAGGAGCGGGATGTTGGGTTTATAGGGGATAAGGGTGGGGAGTGTTTTAAAAATATATATTAGAAATAAAATATTTTAATAAATATTTGTATAATTTGAATTTAAATTTTGAACAAAATAGTAATATTTAAATTTTAATAATGAAAAAAAATATTGTTAGTGGGATGTTGTGTATATAGGGGTTAAGGGTGGGGAGTGTTTTGGAAATAAATATTAAATTTAATATTTTAGGATATAAATTTAGAAATATTATATTTAAAAAAAAATAAAAAAATTCAAATGTGTTTTTAAATTTTAAATGTGAAAATTGTAATAATAAAATAAATGTAATCAGTGGGATTTTGGGGTTATAGGGGATAAGGGTGGGGAGTGTATTAGATATATATTTAATATTTAATATTTAATTAAAAAAAAAAAATTCAAATTTGGTATGAAAATTTAAAATTAAAAATTTTAGTAATAAAATTTAATAATTTATGATATAAATTTTGAAATATTATATTTAGAAATAAAAACATTTCAAATTAGTTTTAAAATTTTAAATGTGAAAATTGTAATAAGAAAATAAATGTAATACGTGGGATTTTGGGGTTAAAGGGGATAAGGCTGGGGAGTGTTTTAGATATATATTTATTATTTAATATTGAATTCAAAAAAATTTAAATTTAAAATTTTGTATTAAAATTTACAATTAAACATTTTACTAATAAAATACATTTAATAAGTGGGATTTTGGGGTTATAGGGGATAAGGGTGGGGAGTGTTTTTGAGAAATATTTAATATTTTATAAAAAAAAAAATAGAAATTTAATTTTTGGGTTTAAAAATTAAAATTAAATAAATTACTAATACAATAAATTTCATAAGTGGGAATTGGGGGTTATAGGGGATAAGGGTGGGGAGTGCATTCAAAATATATGTAATATTTTATTTTTGAAAAATATAATGCAAAGTTCTAATTTCTTAATAAAAGTAAATTTTAATATTTTTAATAATAAAAAAAATTTCATAAGTGGTATTTTGGGGTTATAGGGGATAAGGGTGGGGAGTGTTTTATAAATATATAAAAATTTTATTATTAATAAAAAAAATTTTCCATTTACAAATGTTATTTTAATTAACATTTCACAATTTTAAGAAGATAATTCATTTAATAAGAGTGATGTAGGATTTATAGGGGATAAGGGTGGGTAGTGTTTACAAATTAGTAATTGTTTGAAAAAATCTAACATATATAGTAATCCTAATTCAATATAGATTGGAGTGGGAATAGTAAATTATTTATGGTCACTGTCCAGCACCTACTGTAATTTTTTATAGACTGGAGTGGGAATAGTAAATTATTTATGGTCACTGTCCAGCACCTACTCAAATGTATTATAGACTGGAGTGGGAATAGTAAATTATTTATGGTCAGTGTCCAGCACCTACTCTAATTTATTATAGACTGGAGTGGGAATAGTAAATTATTTATGGTCAGTGTCCAGCACATACTCTAATTTATTGTAGACTGGAGTGGGAATAGTAAATTTTTTATGGTTAGTGTCCAGCACCTACTCTAATTTATTATAGACTGGAGTGGGAATAGTAAATTAATTATGGTCAGTGTCCAGCACATACTCTAATTTATTATAGACTGGAGTGGGAATAGTAAATTAGTTATGGTCAGTGTACAGCACCTACTCTAATTTATTATAGACTGGAGTGGGAATAGTAAATTAGTTATGGTTAGTGTCCAGCACCTACTCTAATTTATTATAGACTGGAGTGGGAATAGTAAATTAGTTATGGTTAGTGTCCAGCACCTACTCTAATTTATTATAGACTGGAGTGGGAATAGTAAATTAATTATGGTCAGTGTCCAGCACATACTCTAATTTATTATAGACTGGAGTGGGAATAGTAAATTAGTTATGGTCAGTGTACAGCACCTACTCTAATTTATTATAGACTGGAGTGGGAATAGTAAATTAGTTATGGTTAGTGTCCAGCACCTACTCTAATTTATTATAGACTGGAGTGGGAATAGTAAATTATTTATGGTCACTGTCCAGCACCTACTGTAATTTTTTATAGACTGGAGTGGGAATAGTAAATTATTTATGGTCACTGTCCAGCACCTACTCTAATTTATTATAGACTGGAGTGGGAATAGTAAATTATGTATGGTCACTGTCCAGCACCTACTGTAATTTTTTATAGACTGGAGTGGGAATAGTAAATTATTTATGGTCACTGTCCAGCACCTACTCTAATTTATTATAGACTGGAGTGGGAATAGTAAATTATTTATGGTCACTGTCCAGCACCTACTGTAATTTTTTATAGACTGGAGTGGGAATAGTAAATTATTTATGGTCACTGTCCAGCACCTACTCTAATTTATTATAGACTGGAGTGGGAATAGTAAATTAGTTATGGTCAGTGTCCAGCACCTACTCTAATTTATTATAGACTGGAGTGGGAATAGTAAATTATTTATGGTCACTGTCCAGCACCTACTCTAATTTTTTATAGACTGGAGTGGGAATAGTAAATTATTTATGGTCAGTGTCCAGCACATACTCTAATTTATTATAGACTGGAGTGGGAATAGTAAATTTTTTATGGTTAGTGTCCAGCACCTACTCTATTTTATTATAGACTGGAGTGGGAATAGTAAATTATTGATGGTCACTGTCCAGCACCTACTCTAATTTTTTATAGACTGGAGTGGGAATAGTAAATTATTTATGGTCAGTGTCCAGCACCTACTCTAATTTATTATAGACTGGAGTGGGAATAGTAAATTATTTATGGTTAGTGTCCAGCACCTACTCTAATTTATTATAGACTGGAGTGGGAATAGTAAATTATTTATGGTCACTGTCCAGCACCTACTCTAATTTTTTATATACTGGAGTGGGAATAGTAAATTATTTATGGTTAGTGTCCAGCACCTACTCTAATTTATTATAGACTGGAGTGGGAATAGTAAATTATTTATGGTCAGTGTCAAGCATCTACTTTTATTTATTATAGAGTGGAGTGGGAATAGTAAATTGTTTATGGTCAGTGTCCAGCAACTACTCTAATCTGTCTGGTATTTAATTTAATTAAATTACATTGATATAGTAGTTATAAAAATATATTTAAGTGAATATTATTTTTATTGTATTTTTATATATTGGATTTGTAGTAATTAATTCTATATTTATAGTTTAGGATAATATATACATGTAACCTTTTAATTTGATATGTTTGGAATATTTAATATTATTATTAGGAAAAATATATGAATATTTTGTATTGGAATAATGGGTAATGGCATTCTGTAATTTTATAATATTGATTGATTTGTAATTTTTTATAAAATAATTATTCTATATGTTAAATATTCATAATAGAAGATTAATATTAATCATCAGAGAAACACAATTCATAAGACAAGAACATGGTTTTTATTGTAGTTTTTTAAATTTGTTATTGTTTATTCATTTGAGTAAGATCATTCAGAAATAGTATTATTTACATTGTAATTACATTCAAACATATTGAATATAGGTCAGAACAAATTTTATGTACATTAAGTATATTTTCAAACATTTTTAAGTAAATTATAAAGATTATTAATAATGTTGTACAATGTAGTGTTTTAAATTAAAATTAACATAGCAATAGGTTTTGTAAATCTTTATACAAAACTTTTAACAAATATTTTCATATATAAACATTTTAATATTTGTAGTACAAACATGTTATACCTTTTTTATTAATATTAATATGTAAAATATTAATATTATTTATTTTTACAATGTTTTCGAAACAAACATCTTTTTAACATAAATAAAATTTTAGCATTTATGCAAAAAAAAATTTAACAATTTTTCATACATTGTTCTGTAGTATTATCTTTTTAGAAATTATAATAATAAATATTTTAAATTTTAAAATATTTATTAATATAATTTTACAAATTAGGAACATTTGTTGACAATTTGTAGGTAAATTAAAAAAATAGGTATATTTTTACTAAATAATATAAAATATTTGTGTGTGAATTTACTGTTTTACCTGATTTATTTAGGGCTTTTTAGTATAGTTAAATGTTTTATTATGTTTTGGACACTCTATTTTGTAACCGGGTAATGTTGTTTTGGGTCATTTGGTTTGAAGGGAAGCTCGCGGTTGGGAGTTACTTCGCGTCGTGAAAGGTAAGGTTTGTTTTATGTGTTTTAGATGGTTTTAAATTTACTTTTGAGCCTAGTTAGATAATGTTTAGTGTAGCTGTACATATATTAGTTATATTTGGAAATGTTATGTGTTAGAGTTGCGTGTTGTGTTTTTACGTGTTTTTAACGATGTGTAGGCATGTTTCGAAAGTTAGGTTTAAGGTGTTTAATGTATATTTAGAAGTGTTTTAAATCTAGTATTATTGTTAGTACGTGTTTATGTGTTGTTTTATGTGGGTGGGAATGTCAGTTGCTTTGTTTTTACTATTTCTTTTCTAGGTTATTCGTTTCGGATGGACTCTTTTTTTTTTTTTAAAGAAGTGTGTGTTCGTTTTATTGAACAATATGGTTTTTACACTACTTTAAATGTTTCGGTTTTCATGGATCGTTTTTTAATATTTTTAGCTATTTTCGGGTTTTTCATGGATTTTCGAAGGATATTTGGTGAATGGCTTATGGATTTAATCGCCAGTTGTATTTTTGCATTTTTTTTTGGGAACCTTTTTTTTAATGTTTGGATTGTGTAAGCAGGAAATGGATTTTTCAGACTTTGGAATAAACGTGGTAAGTTAATTTATTATTATTTCTTGTGGGTGGGTATTGTTTAATATTATTGTTCATTTTTATTTTATTACAAATATTATTAATGTGTGTTAATATATTTTTGACAATATGTATAAATATGTTACACACAGTAATTATTTTTGTAATAAGATACATATATTTTATGTGTTTGATATTATTGAAAATGGGTAATTAGTCATTTTTTGTATTTGTACTTTAAAGAAGTGTTTTAGCTATGATGTTTAGGTATTCTAGGCCTTTGGTAGTAGGGTACAATTTTACTTGTTGCTCTAGATATTTATACATTTGTTTAGTTTGTTTTGAGGTTTTTGGAGTTAGCTGAGTTATGGATTGTTCCATTCGGAACTCTTGATAACTCTGTTCTTTTTGTAGGCATGATATAAATCTTTCTAGTGTTGGTTTTGTTCTGCCTGTTGATTGTAGGAAGGCGTTATGCCATCCTTCAACTGCGTTATTAGTTTTGGATTCTCCATTTAAGGTGCTTCTGTATACGTTCCACCAGGGAATTAAGAATTTAGGGTTTCTTCTGTGGCCAGATCTATGTAGTCTGCCGACCCATGTATCTTCGAAATAGTCCAATAGTGAACTTAGTTTTTCTTCATTTTGTTTGTAGAAGGCGCTGTCTATTAAAATGTTGTAATGTTCTGTTACGTCTGTGTCAGGTACATAAGCTAGTGCTATGAGTTTTTTTATTTGATATGCAAAAGATGAATTAGTTGCATATTCAATGCTTAGGGCTGATTTTTGCATGTGTCTCCATAGGCATTGATTAAAATGATAGTAACAGCCTTGTATGGAGGTATGGGGGTGTGTTTTTAATATAGAATTAATCATTGCATGTTCAAAATCTAGGATTATTTTTTGTGGGGAAAAGTCATTTGTTTTTTGTTTTATTATATTTAATAGTTCAGTGTATGTGGAGTTATGTTTGTTTGGTAATAATGTGTAAATTAATGGTATATTGCAATTGTGATATATGACATGTATTGTATATAGTTGGAAAAATGGTTTGGGACATATGGTAAAAGTCCCATCCATCATCCAGTTATGTGATTCTTGTAGTTTACAGAGATTATTAGCTGTTCCAAATATTATTATTCTTTTGTCATTGTTTTTATTATCAAAAATGACAAATGGTTCTTTGTTGAAAGTTATACTTTGTTCTGGACTTAGAATAACTTCACTGTATGTGTGAGGAATTGGGGTTGAAGTAGTAGTGGTTTTTTTAGTACGTGCAATAGTTCTTTTGAGTGAAGTTACAGATGGCATTTGTGTAGTAGCAGTTTTAGGAATTTTGGGAAGCTGCTCTTTTAAAATTACACTGGTAGGTTTTTGAGAACTTGTGCTAGCTTCCTTTATAGTTTCTAAAGCAGATCTGACTTCGATTTCAGTAATGTTTGGTGGGTGGTTATGTTCTCTAGTGTATAGTACTGTTGTTTGTCGTGTTGTAGCACGCCCATAGCACTTATTAGAGTAGTATTTAGTGCATTTCCAGTTAACTTTTAAACCATACACTTTTTCCTGTGTGTAAGTGTACCCCATATAGCATAGTAACATTTTTCCCTTCTGGCTTGTTATGAATTCAGCTCCTTCAGTCATTTTGATGTAGCTTTATCTATGAAAAATATATATTATAGTTATTATATATGATGTTATATTAATTTTCAGTAGAAAAAAACAAGATTTAGTTACTATATACTTACAAAGTTGGTTTTGATGTGTTTGAGTAGAATGCTCCTGATTCTTTATTTGTGGGATTTTCCTCTAGTATTTTCTTTGTCTGGAAAAGAAAAGGAAATGTGTTGTAATAATTGTTTCTATATTTTTATAGGGAATGGTTAGGGGATTTGCAATTGGGATTTAATTAGGGTGGTATTTTAATCTATTAGTTGATTTTTGGTTGTGAAATACTTACTTTTTAGTTGTATCTTTTTTGGTGCTGTTCTGTATTTTCTTAGTTTCTTTTGGAGTTTCCTGTAGTGAAAACATGAAATAGAAAGAAGACATTAATTTATTTATAGTGTATGTATATTGTAATTACAATTTATTCTATTTGAGTCTTCATGAGAATAATATAGTTAACTTACTTTTGATAGTTTTAAACATTTCCTGTATGTTGATTTTCTTATATCTGTAGTTGCAATCCAGTCGATTTTCCTCTTCATTCAATTTCGTTTTTTTGGTTTTGGACTGTGAATGAAGTTGAACTTCTTTTTATAGTGCTTTGGATGTTGTAATATGTGTTTTATTGGTCAGTTTGAATTCGGAGTGTTTTTATTGGTTAGTTCGAATTTTTTTTTTTTTTTTCTGGTAGTTAGTTTCCTAATAAGGAAAACGCTAATTAGTGGTTTTGTGGTGTATTATTCTATATGTATTTTTCTAAACATTATATTATGTATTGGATGCATGAATTGATAAAGTATAATTTAATAATATAGTTGTTTAATGTAGGAATGTTGTTAATAATGTTTTAGTAAAGAGTTAATTATTTAAATCCATTTTTAAATGTAGTAAATATATAATTGTTTAATAATAATTTTGTGTAGAGATAAAAGACATTATTTGGTGTTTATGTAGTTTGATTTTAGGTTTTCATTAAATGTTATATAGTCGATATTAGTAAAATGGAGATATTTTAGTGGTCGATATTTTAGTTTACGATATTTTGTTATGAAGTATATGTATATTATTGAGCATCGATATTTTAGGATTTCGATATTTGTGTTGCCGATATTTTGTGTACCTATATTTCTGTAGTTCGAAATTGTGTGTTCGATATTTTTGTAATGTTTTAAATAAGTATATGATGTCGATAATAATGTGATCGATTATTTTGTATCGATATATTTGTAGGTCGATTTTTTGTCTTTCGATATTGTGTCAGTGATTCGGATCCAAGATAGTAATATGTATGGCATAGCGCTGTGCATTATAACATAGGCATCGAGGAAGGCACGTTAGATGGGGCAATATAACCCGTGCAAAGGCAAGTGTGGCATGAAATACTCACGGGGTGGTGTTACAGTGCACATCGGCTAGAGAGTGTCATAGCATACGCACTAGCTGGTGGAATACAACACAGAGGTGTGTGGCACTCGGTGGGCACTGGTGGGTGCAACACAGCATTGGGCTCAGCCAGGAGCACGCTGTGACTCTCAAGTGAGGTTTGTCTTCTTTCCAGAGAGTAAAATAAAAAGTATTACATATCCGGCGGTGGATGTGTGTTTTATTAACCGTGAGGGGGGTTTCTTGCATAGTTTGGTTGAATTTTTGTCGAATCCCCTTTGAATGGCTTGGTGTGCATGTGTATTAAATGTGCCCGTCAATAGCTACCCATGTTTGTATAAATAAACGACAAGGGTGTCCACTTGGAGAGTACCCACCGGCGGGGGCGCCGGGATTAGGCACAGTAGGGCGTCAGACACGTCAGAGCTTCACTAGCGGTGTAAATATATTCCACGTGGATTCATTGTATGCATAGTCGCCTTTTAATGAATATCAGGCAAATCGTCATGGTGATATGTACATACGGTTTGTCCAGCATGTCCTAGGTGTTTCTATAAATATATATATTTTTTAAAAATAATAAAAAACAAAGGCCGGCCCCGGGGGATGGGGTCCCCGGGGCCATAAGTGGCCTGAGGAGGGGGGCAACACAGTCCCCCTCCTAAAGAATTTTTTTTTTAAAAAGGCCATGACCCAGGGGTTGGGGTCCCCGGTGCCGATTAACCCCTTCAGTGCCCATGACGAGATGGTCTCGTCATGGGCCGCGGTTGCGCTGTGCCCATGACGAGACCATCTCGTCATGAACTCCGCCCGCTAATAGAAAGCCCGGCACAGGGCGGGGAAAGGGCGGGGCACGCAAGAGGTTAAGGCCTTGGGAGGGCCAAATTTATTTTTTTCAACAAAAAAAATTAGGCAGCAGGTCCTGGGGGATGGGGTCCCCAGGGCCAATAAATTAGAAAAAGAAGGGGGGCCACACAGCCCTCCTTCTTAAAAAAATAAAAAAGAATAAAAGACCGGCATCGCGCCGGAGGCCACTCCCCCTCCTTGCACCACTCTGCAAACGCGCCCCCTGGCCAGTTGTAAGTTGGGGAATTAATTCCCCTTCAATACTGAGGGTCCCTGAGGGCCAACTAGCCTAACAGGTACCTCCAGTATGCGCCAGGGAGCTGCGTTGCAGACAGGTGTTCTGAGGCCATGCCCCTTTCATGAGTGACCATGTCATGGGTGATGTAATATGTGACGTCATTAGCAGTGCATTGCGGGTGCGCGAGTTATAGTTAGCTGAACTAACTATAACGGGGGAATTTCAATGGTTTTGTGTGAGTGAAAAGTCCAGCTAACTATAACGCCCCTGAAACCTATGGTTTTTTCAGTGAATATATATATATTCACTGAAAAAACCATAGGTTTCAGGCACGTTATAGTTATGAATTAGCATTTAAAAAACCTTAGAAATTCACTGAAAAAACATAGGTTTCAGGGGCGTTATAGTTAGCTGGACTTTTCACTTTCCACAATTGTCTATTATATTGCCACAGCCTCTCTTGCTAGTCCTGTATTGTTGGTTTGTTGCCCCTGCCCCCCTTTCCACTGCCCTCCATAGTCTGTTGTGCCGCCACTGCCTTTCCTGCCTGCCCAATGTGGTCAAATTGTTGCCTCTGCACTCTCCTACCTGCCTTCAATTTTCAGAGTCCGTGCCCCTGGCCTCTGCCTCTCAACAGTACCCCAATGAACAACTAGATTGCTAACATTCTATATTTATTACAAAGGTGTGGAACTCCTGACATCATCTTGATACAATCAAAACTGTAATACCTAGAGCATTTCCTTTAGAAATTACGTATATGAGAGGGTCTTATTTGCATCAAAATTATGGTTAGTGCTCTACAAAACTAAAATGAGGACATATTTTCTGAATTTTCAAATAGCGACAAAGAACTTTTAAATTATTTGTAATCTTTATGTTTTTTTTATCCAGTTGACCACTTGATTAAATGTTGCACCTAGGGGACAGGATGTGGTGTTACTTCCAGAGCTGCAGACTTTGCAACTGGGGAACCAGGTTGGAGTTTCTGCTTCAGCTCAACATTCTGTGATTCTGGTCAAATCACTTAATCTCCCCATGTCTACAACCAAAATGAATTTGATCTTGTGTGATGTAACCAATGCTCATGTAAAGCACTCCAATACATGACAAGTCTGCACTATATAAAACTGCAAATACACAAAAAATAAGTGTTTTGCACACTTCTGTCATTGGGCTACATCTGGGTGATATTTGTGCTGCATTTGGGCTCTTTTGTCTCTGGTGGCCATCTTGGGAGATTTATTTGTTATGAAGTTTCCTAATTTCCTCATTTACTGCAGTCTCCTCAGTAGGAAATGCTTTCAGTTTTTTTTCTTTTGGTTCCATCAAGAAGGCATTCCGATGTGTCACACATTTGCCATAAATTCTGAATGTTAGCACTCTAGTTGCTCATTAGATCACTGTAGTAAAGCTACTGCTCACCAGGAAAGTCTGCTGCTGGTATTCAAAGTGCATGTTTCAGTCTGCATGTCAGAATTTTTTATGAAATAGAAGAGGATTTGAGAAGTCAAAATGTGCCCTAATTTTTCTTTCTACAGCACTAATCATAACTTCTATGGCAAAATGAACCCCCTCATTGTGTTCCTTTTTAAATTAAATGTTTTAAGTGTTACCAGTTTATTCCAATCATGATGGCTTCAGGTGTGCCATACTTTTGTCATAAGTAAGACAGTAAGCGCTCTAGTTGTTCTTAAGAACACTCTGGGACATTCTGTCATTGGGCTATACTTGGGCTACATCTGGGTCATATTTGGGATACATTTGGGCTCTTTTGTCTCTGGTGGCCATCTTGGGAGATTTATTTGTTTTGAAGTTTCCTAATTTCCTCATTTACTGCAGTCTCCTCAGTAGGAAATACTTTCAGTTTTTTTCTTTTGGTTCCATCAAGAAGGCATTCAGATGTGTCACACATTTGCCATAAATTCTGAATGTTTGCACTCTAGTTGCTCATTAGATCACTGTAGTAAAGCTACTGCTCACCAGGGAAGGCTGCTGCTGGTATTCAAAGTGCATGTTTCAGTCTGCATGTCAGAAGTTTTTTTTATGAAATAGAAGAGGATTTGAGAAGTCAAAATGTGCCCTAATTTTTCCTTCTGCAGCACTAATCACAATTTCTATTGCAAAATGAACCCCCTCATTTTTTTCCTTTGTAAATTAAATGTTTTAAGTGTTACCACTTTATTCCAATCAAGATGGCTTCAGGTGTGCCATACTTTTGTCATAAGTAAGACTGTTAGCGCTCTAGTTGTTCGTTAGAACACTCTTGGTCATTCTGTCATTGGGATATACTTGGGCTACATCTGGGTGATATTTGGGCTACATTTGGGCTCTTTTGTCTCTGGTGGCCATTTTGGGAGACTTATTTGTTATGAAGTTTCCTAATTCCTCATTTACTACAGTCTCCTCAGTAGGAAATGCTTTCAGATTTTTACTTTGATTCCATCAAGAATGCATTCAGATGTGTCACACATTTGCCATAAATTCAGAATGTTAGCACTCTAGTTGCTTACTAGATCACTGTAGTAAAGCTACTGCTCACCAGGGAAGTCTGCTGCTGGTATCGAAAGTGCATGTTTCAGTCTGCATGTCTGAATTTTTTAATGAAATAGAAGAGGATTTGAGAAGTCACTCAAAATGTGACCTCATTTTTCTTTCTGCAGAACTAATCATACTTTCTATGGCAAAATGAACCCCCTCATTTTGTTCCTTTTTAAATTAAATGTTTTAAGACTTACCACTTTATTCCAATCAAGATGGCTTCAGGTGTGCAATACGTTTGTCATAAGTAGGACTGTTAGCGCTCTAGTTGTTCTTTAGAACACTCTGGGAAGCTGCAGTAGAACACAAAGGGATCAACTGACAGTCTCTGCCCTTGTTGGATGTACATGTTTTACTGAGAATGTCAGACTTCATTCTCACATGACTGAGAAAGATAATGTGAATTTACAGAAAATATGCTCTCAGTTTAGCTTATAGATCACCTTCCAAACCTCTGTGGGAAAAGCATGAGAAAATAGTTTTCTCTCAAACATGATTCATGATATCCCAGCAGAAGGCTTTTTCACATGGTAAAATCACCTTAGAACACACCCCAATTCCTAAAATGAGTATGGTACCATCAACAAATGATTTATAATGTAACTAAAGTCTTAAAACCTTCTATGAACTGCAATGCTTTTTAATGAGGTGCTATCATGTATATTGGTCCCAAGATGGCTGCCAACACTTCTTGGATGAAGTACTGACAGCCAATCAGATCTCACGATGAGATGTGTGGTTAGGCTCCGCCCAGATATATCTATCTTTTTAACTCTAATTTTCTCAGGAACTACTGAATGGATTTACACCATTTAAGCAAAAGGCACGAGTCTGAACTGAGGACTACCTCTTTGCCAAATTTGGTGTAATTCCGTTCTGCAGTACGGGCTGTAGCTGCGCCAACAGGTCCTATGGGAAAATGCATGGGGAAAACGCGTTTTGGGACCCCCCTTTTTTCTCGGCCCCCACTTAACGAATCACCGTGAAATTTTCAGGATAGGAGCGGACCGGAGCTGGCAAAAAGTTTGGAAAATTTCGCAAAGATTCGTCAATCGGCGCCAACGTTATTCCAAATAGAATGTTGCGGATTTCCTATGGAAAAGAGATCCTAACTATAACTACCTACTGGCGACTGCCAGTAGGTAATATATATATATAGATGTGATCAAGGTAACGGCTGTTACCGCAACGTGTAGTGACAAAGTGACAACTTGTATTACGCACCGAAAAGTGGAGTTCATGCCCTTCTGTTCTTGCGGTCGAATTGAGGAGAAAGCAAAAGACGGGCGCCGTTTGGTGTTTCATATTTATATGAAATATATATGTGTTGCCCACTGGTGGTTGCCAGTAGGTAGTTATAGTTAGGACCTAGTTTTCATAGGAAAAGCGTTTTTTGATTTGCTAATATCTTTGGCGTCGTTTGATGAAACTTCCAGAAATTTTCATCTCTAATGGGCCGGTCAGGTCAGCTGCTGTGTTGAAAGTTTCGGCATAATTCATTAAGCGGGGGGCGAGAAAAAGGGGGGGAAACGTGTTTTCTCAATGTTAATTTCCATCTGAAACTTTAGACATGGCTACTGCCTGAAGAGCTGAACGGAATTACACCAAAGTTGGCAAAAAGGTAGCTCTTGGTTCAGGAAGCCCTCTTTTTTATAAATGGTGGAAATCCATTCAGTAGTTCCTGAGAAATTCAAAGATTTCTCAGATATACAAATTTGGCAGTGGAGGATTCGCGAACCCTTCTGATCTCGAGCCTGCAATCTGACTGACTGCCAACACTTCAAACCAGGAAGTATTGGCAGCCATCTTGTGACTTGGTTGAACCAAGTTACAAGAAAAAAGGTAACAAAACCTTAAAAAAACACGGAAAGGGGACAGGGACCCCAGAACCAAAAAAAGCATTTTTTTAAAAATGTCAGTGCGATTCACGTTGGATTCGCAAATCCGGCTGAAAATGTTAAAAGAAACAAAGCGAAACTCCCATGCTTCATTTTTTTAAGCCCCCGGGTGGGCCAGGTCCCAGGGGCAAGGGTTAAATAGAGGCGGGGGCCCACGTGGGTCCACGAAGCCCCAGGGACTGCCACCTCCTCAGGGCTTATCCATTTAATGCGTGGGGGCTACAAGGACCCCCCGCAGCCCTGCAAACCACCACCTCCCCTGGGACCCCTTTTTGGAGCCATAAATTGCCCTGGGGACTACCACCCCCTAGGGCCAGCTCCAGCAATGTCCCAGAGCACCCACCCCCAGGACATTACAGTTTGTTAGGCGTGGCAGGAGCACTGCTTCTGCCATCCCATAGCACACTCTGCTTCACTTCATGGATGGAAGAGCAGAAAAAATGCTCTCATTTCCAAGAGGCGAAGCAGAATTGCTTTTGGGCAGAGGGAGCTGCATTTTTGCTGCACCATCTGCCCAAAAGCAATGTGGGTCCCACAGGAGGTGGGCAACTGGCAGGGACCGCGGGGGCCTTGAGGCTCACCCCACGGTCCCTGGGTGATGGGGTCTCCAGGGCTGAAAGTGGCCCAGAAGTGGAGCCGCTCGGCCCCCTCCCTTTTGCTTTATTTGACTAAAAAAATGGCTAGGCCCCAAGGGATGAGGTCCATGGGGCCAAAATTGGCCTGGGGAGGAGGCACGCGGCCCCCATCCCTTAAAATAAAGTCATATTTTAAAAAAGAAATGGCCAAGTCCTGGGGGATGGGGTTCCTGAGGCCGATAATGTCCTGGGGAGGGAGTGGCTCGGCCCCCTCCCTTTTTAAGTTAATTAAAAAAAGATGGGTCTGGACCTGGGGGATGGGGTCCCCAGACCCAAAAGGGTGAAAGTGAAGGGAGAGCACGCAGCCCCCTTCCTAAAATACAAATGAAATTAAGCTGGCAACTCACAGGAGGCCGCGCCTCCTTTCTCCACTACTCTGCAGGCGTGCCTCCTGGGTCACTCTTGGTTGGAGGATGAAGTCTCCTTCGATGCTGAGGGTCCTCCGGGGCCAACAAGCACACCTGTGACCTCCAGTAAGCCCCACACAGTGGAATTGCTGAGAGATGGTCAGAGGCCATGCCCCTTTTTACACCACTCTGCAAATGCACCTCTTGGCGCACTGTTGGTGGGGCGATGAGGTCCTCTTGTGTCCTGAGGACCTCAAGGCTAAAGTGGACTTCATCCTCCAAGCAACAGTGCGCCAGGAGGCAAGTTTGCAGAGTGGTTGAGAAAGGGGGCATGGCCTCTGACCACCTCTCAGCAATCTAGCTGTGTGGGGATTACTGAAGGTAGCAGGAGGGCGAGTTGGCCCCCAGGGATCCTCAAGAGGCAAGGGGACTTCATCCCCAACCAAGAGCACGTCAGGAGGTGCATTTGCAGAGTTGTGGAGAAAGGGGGCATGGCCTGCGACCACCTCTCAGCAATCCCATTGTGTGGGGCTTACTGGAGGTAACAGGTAGGCTGATTGGCCCGTAAGGACATCAGTGATGTCATCAGTGATGTCATTTGAGATGCCATCAGTGATGTCATCAGTGATGTCACTGACCATGGCATGAATGATGTAATATGTGACGTCATCAGCAGTGCATTGCTGGGGCGCGAGTTATCGTTAGCGCAACTAACTATAATGGTGGAATTTCTATGGTTTTGTATGAGTGAAATGTCCAGCTAACTATAATGTCCCTGAAACCTATGGTTTTTTCAGTGAATTTCAAAGGTTTTTTAAATGCTAATTTGTAACTATAACGTCCCTGAAACCTATGTTTTTTTTCAGTGAACATCAAAGATTTTTTAAATGCTAATTTGTAAGTATAACGTCTCTGAAACCTATGGTTTTTTCAGTGAATTTCAAAGGTTTTTTAAATGCTAATTTCCAATTATTTTCTTCTTTAAACCTATAGTTTTTTTAGTGATTTTAAATCATCACTTTATTGTTAACCTAGTGAAAACAGCCAATTTCTCCAGTGTTCCAGCAATAGCTTCCACAAAAAAGAATTTGTCCCAAATGAGAACAACAACTAACGGTAATATTATACAGAGTAGATGTCCCCGTACAAAAATTAACACAATAGCACCAGTTCCCAAGATTTTCAATGAGCAGCCAAATTTGGGGTGCGATCCAAAAACAGGGAATAAGCCACGTTTGCAGTAAGAATCTAACATCTGCATTTTACTGGTGTAAACTAGGACGACTACCCACAATGTGAAAGGGATCGTAGCCCAGAATCACATCTGAAGCACAACATATGTCATAGAGTTACTGATCACGCAGCTCAAACACCCATGAAGGCCACAACACACACTGCCACCAGCCTCAGGACGTACCCCCGGACCACCCCCCTCCCTACTACCACTAAGGCAGCGCAGAACAGGACAGCGGACTGTCCAAAAACGGCATGGTCCCTCAGCCACACAATTCTTGAATTTTGCCAGATATGGCAACCAAGTATGTGCGAAGGACGCAACTCACCCATCAATAATAATAATGCACACAATACCAAGTGTAGCGGTGATGGGCTGGACAGACCTCACTATACAGATCATAAACCTCTCCATCGGTATATATACTGCTGGTGCTTGTAGTGTTGTGCACCATAGACGCAACCATGTTACCTCAGGCAGTGTGGAAGATCTCGAACATGTAGCTGTGTTGTCCTCCCATGGAAGCGGAAGCGCAGTGGGCTCGTCCAACCTACGCCACTCCAGCATAGGAGTATACATAAATAAGCAGGGGCTCTGGGCGTGGTTCACTTGTGAACTGTGAAGGCCAACGCGTCTGCCAGAGCGGCGGGCCTCACCCTGCCACGTGGCTGCCGCCATGACCGTGGGCCTCCTCGAAACAGGCCCCCTGCGAACCCAGCGGCACAGCACCGCAGACTTATGTCTGTACAGACTACTGCCTTCGATCTACACTGCAGACAGCAGGCCTCACAATTCAGATGGAGTAGCGATTGCAGATGATGCAGTGCAGTACACAAGATACATTCTCCCATTGCAGCCCTCTCGGACCACGCATCATCGCAGGGTGCGCACACGCTGAGTACTTCAGGTGCCACTAACTCAGTGCACCACAACTCATCGCCACGTGGCCTTATTAAGGCAGATTTCAAAAGACATTGGTCCAAGTGCGGCCCCCCGGACCACGCATCATCGCAGGATACCTACAATTTGAGCGGGTAAGGTACTACTAACTCAGTGCACCATAACTCATCGCCACGTGGCCTTATTAAGGCGGAATTCAATAGACAAAAGACATTGCTCCGAATGCGCCCCCCGGACCACAGCATCATCGCAGCTTACGTACACGCTCAGTACCAAAGGTACTACTAACTCAGTGCACCACAAGTCATCGCCACGTGGCCTTATTAAGGCAGAATTCAAAAGACATTGGTCCAAGTGCGGCCCCCCGGACCACGCATCATCGCAGGATACGTACACGCTGAGCGCCAAAGGTACTACTAACTCAGTGCGCGAGAAGTCATCACCACATGGCCGTATTGAGGCAGAATTCAATAGACAAAAGACATTGGTGCGAGTGCGGCCCCCCTGGACCACGCATCATCGCAGGGTTCGTACACGCTGAGCGCCAAAGTACTACTAACTCAATGCACCATAAGTCATCGCAATGAAGAGTGAACAGTTTTATGTCAGCAGTGAGGCATACTATCACTCGAAAATCGAATTGAGGCAGAATTCAATAAGACATTGGTCCGAGTGCGACCACCCCCCCAGACCACGCATCATCGCAGGATACGTACACACTGAGCTCCAAAGGTACTACTAACTCACTGCACCTTAAGTCATCGCCACGTGGCCGTATTGATGCAGAGTTCAATAGACAAAACATAGCTCAGAGTGCGGCCCCTCCGGACCACGCATCATCGCAGGATGCGTACATGCTCAGTGCCAAAGGTACTACTAACTCAGTGCACCATAACTCATCGCCATGTGGCCTTATTAATGCAGAATTCAATAGACAAAAGACATTGGTTTCGAGTGCGGCCCCTCCCGAACCACACATCATCGCAGGATACGTACACGCTGAGCGCCAAAGGTACTACTAACTCAATGCACCATAAGTCATCACAAGGAAGAGTGAACAGTTTTATGTCAGCAGTGAGGCATACTATCACTCAAAAATCACCCAAAAATACTTATAATATAAAAAGAACAGAAGAATTGAAGTACATTAATGATTACAATCCGGCGATTTTGAAGATGTGGAATGCCAATATGAACATACAATATGTTGCAGATAACTCAATTGCTGTTCCTCGCATAGAAGTCCATCCCTGGAAAACATATGTCTATATGAAATACTGCAACATTATAGTTTTTAAAAAAATGTTACAGAAAAAATAAATGAAGGAACATATGCTGTAATTGGATCTGATGGATATTTGGTAAAGCATGCCAAAGGAAATTTGATTATTCACAGGAAATTAAGTTGTGATACTCTAGATAAGAGAGAGTTTTTCTATTTAGCTCTTCTGCAACTCTTCAAACCTTAGCGGACTGAAATGGAATTACTTGGAGATTTTGACTGCTATGAAGATTCTTTCAATGCATGTAAAGGCAGTGCGGCCCGCCCGGACCACGCATCATTGCAGGGTGCGCACACACTGAGTGCTTCAGGTGCCACTAACTCACTGCACCACAAGTCATCGCCATGTGGACTTATTAAGGCAGAATTCAGTAGGCAAAAGACATTTCTTCCAGTGCAGCCCGCTCGAATGACGCATCATCGTAGGGTGCGCACACACTGGTTGCTTCAGGTACCACTAACTCAGTGCACCACTTATCATTGCTGGCTGCACACAAGCTGAATTGCTAATAACTGTGCAGCTCTACTGAACGCAACGTGGCTGTGGGCCCTTGCTGACCGCTGTCTCTGGCCTACACTGTGGTCAGCACAGCTCACAATTAAAATTGAGTGTTTATTCATTAATTACAGAGTCCAGTAGGTAACTAACTACAACGTCTTCGAAACCTAAATAATATCCTTTTAGTATCCTTGCTTCAAGAACTTTTTTCATATCAATTATAGCTTTAGTACAATCACGAAATTCATCTTGCAAGTCCAAAGGAACACTGAATGGCAGTCCACACTGCGGCCAGCAGAGCTTAGAGTTCGAATTCAGTCTTGATTCATGAATTTCAGAGTCCAGTAGGCAACTAACTATAACGTCCCCAAAACCTACACATTTCGATAATGTATTCCATACATATTTAATCTTTTGTTACCTACACTGTGGTCAGCAGAGCTCACAATTTACATTGAGATATGATTTAAGAATTGCAGACAGAATTGTACTCTATGTCCTCGGATTTTGTCAAGAGGAAGTGACAAATAACATTACTTGATGTCTGTGCTGACTACTGCCTTCCATCTACATTGCGGATAGCAGGGCTCACAATTCACATCGAGTCGCAATTGCAGATGACGCAGTCCAGTAAGCAAGAGACATTGCTCCCAGTGCGGCCCGCCCGAACCACGCATCATCGCTGGCTGCGCAGACATTAAATGCTTCTGATGCCCCTATCTCACTGCAGCACAACTCATGCACCCTTTCTGATACAATATTTTGTGTATAATGTCACATCTGCTGTCCTACCTCAGTGTATCACAAGTCATGAACCCTTTACAATAGAATCTTTTGAGTATTATGTCACATCTGGTGCCCCTACCTTAGTGCAGCACAAATCATTGGCCCTTTATGATTGAATCTATGTGTCTGATCCAATGATTACTGTTGTACTTGTTGCTAGCACCAACCATTCCCGGAGGGTTGGCTTACAATCAACCCATACGTATCCACCACAGACGTCACTGGACATGTGACCCTGGTAATAAAAAGGAGTCGAGCGCACGTGCCTGTACCCAGTTTCACTATCTATCTGTGTCCGTGTGTTCATTAAGTATGCAACATGCTGCCCCTAGGCCCTACCACATTACATAGTGCTCTGGACAGCATATGCAACCATCTTACCTTTGACAGTGGGGGAAAACTTTAGTTATGTAACTTTGTCTCAGTCATTGTACAAGTACGTACGTAGAGACTGCATCATAAGAGTACTGCAAGCAGAGTGTATAGTGAATTTATAAGTGCGTGAGGATCGTCGCAGTGATTGTATAAGTACATATGTTGGCGCAGCCTAACTCCGACAACGAGCTTGTCTCTAATTGGCTGCCCTCCATGTGCCAAAAACTGAAACTTCAACTTTCCATGGCCCTGTATTGCTACAGCTGCAACACTCCAGTGAATGTGCAATAAACATTCATATCTACACAGATGTCTCATGTCCACCATCTTTCTTGTGTGGAACTATGGATGAATATAGGGTCAGTAATTCCCCGTACCTTCCATGTTGGCCATATTGTTGGACTTGGCTCACAGAGTGACACTTTGGCTTTTGCAACCCAGGTGACAGTAGCACTCCAACACAGACACATTGCCACAGCCACTCCCTCGCAACTGGTATACACCCACACCACACCCATCCAGCACAGGCATCACAGGACACGTGACCCTACTAAGAAAAAAGTACAGGCGCACGTGCTCTACGCCATTTTAAAGTTGCTCGCAATGCATGCACTGCGGCTGGCACAGTCACACCGCCACGGTGATGTAAATGTAAATGTAAATCTGTTGTACTTGTATAGCGCACTGTTACCCAAGGGTGTCTTGGCGCTGTACTCATACCGCTGTGGAACCCTTCCTGGCTTTTCCCTGTGAAATGTCCACTCTTGGGCACCCCCAAGGTGAAGCCAGGCATCCCAGCACTGTTGGGGCCGTTGTGGAGATTAAGCAAGCTATTGCCCAGAGTTGCAGAGTGTGACCCATGATTAGAATAGGCACCGGGGCAAGAATTAACAGGTCCGAGGAAATTGAGCCCAGGACCCGCCGAGGCAGGAATTGAACCCTGGTCCCGGGGCAGACCTCTGCATCAGGGTCTGCCTGCTCTAACCATTGAGCCACACTTCTCCACCGGTGGTTCGGACAGTTGATGTTTTGTGTGCTCTGCTGTACCGCAGTGTAGGCCTGAGCCCAACAGCGAGGGCCTCACTTCTCACTGAGTTAGTAGCACTGCAAGCACTGAGCAGGTGTACAACCTACGATGATGATAGGTGCACTAGTATGTGCTTTGCCATGGCGATATCAAGACTCAATTCCAAATGTGAGACCTATAAGCTTGCAGAACGGAGCTGCATGATGTGGAGGGTGCCGTGACTGTGAAAAGGTGAGCAGTGAGGCCTTGGTGCACAGCGTCGGGCAGATACCTCTGGGCGGCAGGAGTGGATGGGGTACAGCAGCCTGAATGCAGAAAGACGGCAGAGCGATTTAGGCGTATGCACTCGAATATACTCTGCCACAGCGTCGGATTGGTAATGCGGGCACTGGTGCAATGCCCAAGGAGCTGGTGCCGAGTTCCAACTGTGGGCTGCTTTTTGGAGCAGTCTGGGGGGCAGATTTGGGCATTGTCACTGTTGTTTGAATACAGCCAGCGGCCCAGTGGGTGTCTGAATGGCCTTTCTGGAGACAGATGGGCGTCATTATCTCACGTTTAGCAACAGACAGAGGTGTCACTTTCTTTCTCTCGCAGGGCCGGCCATTAATGTATGCATACCTTGCAGGGCAGGGGGCCTGAGCAGAAGTGGCCTCACTTGTTTTTAAGTCACCAGTGTAAACAAATCTGTGCATTTTTTTTGTATCTCCCCCACCCCCCTTTTTTAAATAAAATTTCGCCGAAGCAATGTTTTGAGGAAAGGCAATATGCGAATGTGGGCCACTTTTTTTTGTAGCGTGCCCGGGCCGATTTTGAATCCTAATCCAAAGCTGCTCTGCCATTACTAATTCTGTACTATCTTTCCAATGTGGGAACTTGATAGTTCCACTAGGTCGCAGCACGTGGTTGGAGACAGAGCAGTGGCATATAGGTAAGCTGTGGCAGTTTTGTACACAGTGTGGGCACTCAGTGTCCCTCCTCATCTCTTCCTTTCTCTCCCTCACACTCTTTCTATCTCCCTCTTCCTCTTCCACTGTTTGTGTCTTTCTCTCTCTCTCCCTCTCTCTCTGTTTCTCTCTCGCTCACTCGTCCTCTGTTTCTCTGTTCCTCTTTCTCACACTCTTTCTCTCTCTCTCTTCCTCTCTCTCACTGTTTCTCTCTCTCTCTTCGTCTTTCTCTCTGTCTTCTTCTCTCTTTCTTTTTTTTCTCTCTCTCTTTCTCTCACTCTCACTGTTTCTCTCTATTTCTCTGTCTTCTGCTCACTCTTTCTTTCTTTCTCTCTCTCCTCCTCTCTCCTTTGATGGACGCATGATGCACAATCTTATCTTGCTTTTTATCTAACAGGCTGTGAATCACGAATCGACGTTCACCACCCCCCCAACACCACCAAAGCTGAACGAGCGAAAAATCTGCGATGATGCGTGGCCATCCTGAACACATGACCAAGTTGCTTCGGCACGTAGTGGACCCTCTTACACACATGCCGGTGGCGGAAGGTGGGCAGAGAGACTTCTTTCCGCAGCAGCGTGCAGTCACCTCTAGGCAGTGGGAGTGACTCTCTCATTCTTTCTTTCTCTCTTCCTCTATCTCACTCTTTCTCTCTTTCTTCCTCTCTCCCACACTGTTTCTCTCTTTCTATCTTCCTTATATCTTACTCTTTCTCTCTCTTTCTCTCACTCTTTCTCATCCTCTCTCTCTCACTCTTTCTCTCTGTCTGTCTTTCTCTCTCTCACTCTTTCTCTCTTCCTCTCACTTTCTCTATCTCTCTTCCTCACTCTCTCTCTTTCTCTCTCTCCCTTCTCTCTCACACTGTTTCTCTCTTTCTCTCTTCCTTGTATCTCTCTCTTTCTCTCTCTCACTCTTTCTCTCTTTCTCTGTCTTCCTCTCAGTCTTCCTCTTTCTTTCTGTCTTCCTCTGTCTCTTTCTCTTTCGCTCTCTCTCTTCCTCTCTCTCTCACTCTTTCTCTCTCTTCCTCTCCCTCACACTGTTTCTCTCTTTCTATCATCCTTGTATCTCACTCTTCCTCTCTTTCTCTCTCCTTTGCTGGACACATAACGCAGCATCTTATTTTTCTTTTTGTCTTGCAGGCTGTGATTCACAAATTGTCGAGGGATGACACGCCATGGCTGTACATAGTTTTATTTGTTGTTGTTTTCTTTTAATGACATATTTTACACACATAGTTTTATTTGTTGTTGTTTTGTTTTAATAAAATGTTTTATATGTAAATCCATACATGACTAAGATTCTTATTTGTCCAACCTCACAAGCATCTTTTTTATTAAAACTGCAACACCAGCCGATATGTTAGGCTCCACATTTAAAAACATTTGTTTGTGGGGGTTGAGCGGGGATGGCGGACAAGCAGCAGCTGCTGGGGGATGTCGGAGTACTGTTGGGTGTCTGACCTGCATCATCGTTACCTCCATTGCATCTCTTCTTTGAGACCTGTAAACCGGCGGCCTCGCTCGTAAAAGTGCAGGCCCGAGAAGTTGCACCGGAAGAGCTGCGAGCCCACCAGTGGTTTGCAGAGGGAGACTTGCGGGCCCAAGAAGGTTGTTGACGGTATGCTAGTGATGTGGGAAGAGGATGCCTTACCTGCTGATATGGGGAGAGGCAGCGTGAAAGGGGTATCTCTCACAAACAGAGCTCCAGTATGTTTTCTAAAATGCCTCGGTCAGATGCCAGCTGACGGACTAAATCACAAAATGGCTTTTCAATGCTCATATAGTAAGACTTATGAACAGTTCATACCCAGGCTCGCAGAAGGACAACTGCAACCCATCCGCTCAACTCACACAGGCAGAACTACGAGCCGTCCCCTCCCAAAGGAACAGCAGCATAGTAGCTCGCAGAGGTACAGGCACAGCAGCGTACTAGCTAGCAAAGGTAGAGAGCTGCGAGCCGACGGACTGGCTTCTAAAGGCATACCTCCGAAGTGGTGATGTTGGGCACAGGGAGCGTTAAAAGGTTATCTTCCTACTAGTGTCCTGGAGTGGAAGTCGTGCTGCCTGGCGCTCACCTGTGTCTCCTTTATTGTTAATAAATCTTAAACCTTCACTGCGTCCAAATCATCATTACACAGAGCTCCGCTATATTAAATTGCCTCCAGAACCTTTCTTTTATATTTTCACTCGATGCGAGGCACAAGATGGCTGCTAACACTTCCTGGTTTCAAGTGTTAGCAGCCAATCAGAGGACACTTCCTGCTTTGAAGAGTTAGCAGCCAATCAGAGGCAAGCTCGTGCTCGGGAGTAAGGCACCGACCAGATATATACATATTATTTCCCTTTAATATCTCAAAAACTACTGAACGAATTTACACCATTTAACAAAAAAAAAAGGTCACTTTCTGAACCAAGCTCTACCTTTCTGCCAAATTTGGGGTAATTCCGTTCAGCAGTTCGGACTGTAGCTTGTCGCAAAATTTCCTATGGAAATTAACATGGGGAAAACGCATTTTGGGACCCCCTTTTTTTATCAACGCCCGCTTGATGAATCACCCCCAAACTTTCAAGATAGAAGCTGACCTAAAAAGAGCAACTTTTTGGAAAATTTCATAAAGATTCGTTAAATGACGCCAAAGTTATTAGCAAATCAAAAAATGCTTTTTCTATGGAAACTAGGTTGTAACTATAACTACCTACCGCCAGTAGGTAATTACCTACTGGCAGTCGCCAGTAGGTAGATATAGTTAGGACCTATTTTCCATAGGAAATCCGCAACATTCTATTTGGAATTACGTTGGCGCCGATTGATAAATCTTCGCGAAATTTTCCAAACTTTTGGCCAGCTCCGGTCCGCTCCTATCCTGAAAATTTCAAGGTGATTCGTCAAGCGGGGGCCGAGAAAAAAGGGGGGTCCCAAAACGCATTTTCCCCATGCATTTTCCCATAGGACCTGTTGACGCAGTTCAGACTCGTGCCTTTTTCTTAAATGGTGTAAATCCATTCAGTAGTTCCTGAGAAAATTAGAGTTAAAAAGATAGATATATCTGGGCGGAGCCTAACCACACATCTCATCGTGAGATCTGATTGGCTGTCAGTACTTCATCCAAGAAGTGTTGGCAGCCATCTTGGGACCAATATACATGATAGCACCTCATTAAAAAGCATTGCAGTTAATAGAAGGTTTTAAGACTTTAGTTACATTATAAATCATTTGTTGATGGTACCATACTCATTTTAGGGATTGTGGTGTGTTCTAAGGTGATTTTACCATGTGAAAAAGCCTTCTGCTGTGATATCATGAATCATGTTTGAGAGAAAACTATGTTCTCATGCTTTTCCCACAGAGGTTTGGAAGGTGATCTATAAGCTAAACTGAGAGCATATTTTCTGTAAATTCACATTATCTTTCTCAGTCATGTGAGAATGAAGTCTGACATTCTCAGTAAAACATGTACATCCAACAAGGGCAGAGACTGTCAGTTGACCCCTTTGTGTTCTACTGCAGCTTCCGAGAGTGTTCTAAAGAACAACTAGAGCGCTAACAGTCCTACTTATGACAAACGTATTGCACACCTGAAGCCATCTTGATTGGAATAAAGTGGTAACTCTTAAAACATCTAATTTAAAAAGGAACAAAATGAGGGGGTTCATTGTGCCATAGAAAGTATGATTAGTGCTGCAGAAAGAAAAATTAGGGCACATTTTGAGTGACTTGTCAAATCCTCTTCTATTTCATAAAAAAATTCTGACATACAGACTGAAACATGCACTTTGAATACCAGCAGCAGACTTCCCTGGTGAGCAGAAGCTTTACTACAGTAATCTAATGAGCAACTAGAGTGCTAACATTCAGAATTTATGGCAAATGTGTGACACATCTGAATGCCTTCTTGATGGAACCAAAGTAAAAAACTGAAAGTATTTCCTACTGAGGAGACTGCGGTAAATGAGGAAATTAGGAAACTTCATAACAAATAAATCTCCCAAAATGACCACCAGAGACAAAAGAGCCCAAATGCAGCACAAATATCACCCAGATGTAGCCCACATGTAGCCCAATGACAGAAGTGTGCAACACACTTATTTTTTTGTGTATTTGCAGTTTTATATAGTGCAGACTTGTCAGGTATTGGAGTGCTTTACATGAGCATTGGTTACATCACACAAGATCAAATTCATTTTGGTTGTAGACATGGGGAGATTAAGCGATTTGACCAGAATCACAGAATGTTGAGCTGAAGCAGAAACTCCAACCTGGTTCCCCAGTTGCAAAGTCTGCAGCTCTGGAAGTAACACCACATCCTCTCCCCTAAGTGCAACATTTAATCAAGTGGTCAACTGGATGAAAAAACATAAAGATTACAAATAATTTAAAAGTTCTTTGTCGCTATTTGAAAACTCAGAAAATATGGACTCATTTTAGTTTTTTAGAGAACTAACCATAATTTTGATGCAAATAAGACCCTCTCATATATGTAATTTCTAAAGGAAATGCTCTAGGAATTACAGTTTTGATTACATCAAGATGAAGTCAGACGTTCCACACTTTTTAAATAAATATAGAATGTTAGAAATCTAGTTGTTCATTGGGATACTCTTGAAGGCAGGTAGGAGAGTGCAAAGGAAACAATTTGACCACACTGGGCAGGCAGGAAGGGCAGTGGCAGCACAACAGACTGTGGAGGGCAGTGGAAAGGGGGGAAAGGGGCGACAAACCAACAATACAGGACTGGCAAGAGAGGCTGTGGCAATATAATAGACCATTGTGGGCAGAAGGAAGAGGCAGTGGTAGTACAACCATACATGCCAACAGACCAGTTTCAGCCAGGAAACGTCCAATGTTTTTAAGCTGAAATGGGCTTTATTTGATCTGTCTCCTGTCTACAATCTCCTCTTTTTCAGTGTAACTCAAAGGGGAAAATCAATACCCCTTTTTTTTCAAAACCTCCCTTCTACCAAGTTCAAAATGTTCGCAAGTATGGTACATTGGATCATGGCAGGCAGGAGGAATTGGAGTAGGGACATGGACTCGGATAACAGAGGACAGGAGGGACATGGAGAGGTGCACCAAACTGACACTACATGCCAGGCATCAGGGTTTGCAGCAGCACAATACACCACACAGGGCATGCGGGACTGGAGTGCAGCACAACAATCCATAGAAAGCAATAGGGAGGGGACAGGACCATGCACATGGACAACAGAGAACAGAGGGTAAAGAGGCAATGGTAGCTAGCTGACCACAAGGGACAGACAGGAGAGAAAGCTGCAGCATAACAGACCATAAAGGGCAGGAGGGACGGATCAGGGGCATTACAATGGAACAGACAAGCCAGGAGGGATGGAATAGGGGTCTGCACATGGAAACAGAGGGCTGGGGGCAAGGGGGCAGGGCAGGAGCAGCAAGATGACCATGGAGGTCAGGCAGAATGGGCACTAGAAACAAGACACACCATGGAGAGCAACAGTGAGACTATGATGGCATACACACAGACCATGGAGGGAAGGTGGGAGGGGGTCAGGGGCAGCTAGCTGACCACACAGGGAAGGTGGGAGGGGCCATGGCAGCACAGAAAACCATGCATAGCAAGCGGGAGGGTTAGTGGCAGCACAATGGCTATGATGGGCAAGAAGGAGGGTGAAGGGGCATGCACAAAGGACCATGGAGGATAGAAGGGAGGGTCAGGACCTGGGCACAGACAAGAGAGTTCAGGGAAAGGGGCCTCACAACAGACCGCGCGGGGCAGGCAGGAGGAGCAGTTGCAGCACAACAGACCAGGGTGGGCAGAAGGGTGTGGCAGTAAAATGGACCATGGAGGACAGGAGGAAGTGGATAGCGGCATGGCATGTGGACAGGCAGGGTGGAAGTGGCAGGGACAGGTTACAGTCATCTGGCAATGCTAGGCAGGTGGGAGGGGAGTGGCAGCTCAACAGAACACTCAGAGTAGATAGGAGTGGCAGGTCCATGGAACATGGTGGGCAAAAAGGATGGAGCAGGGGAATGCACAAAGACATCGGAGGGCAGGGGAAGGAGAATAGGGGCAGCAAGCTAAGCACAGAGGCTAAGCAGGAGGTCAATGATGGGCCATAGAATTGGGCAATGGAGGGCAGGAGGAGTGGACTGGTACATCATGCTAAATGGAGGGCAGTGGCAGCACATCAGACCATGCATGGCAGGAGGGAGTAGGCTAGTCCATGGATTCAGACAACAGAGGATAGGGAGGAGGTGGATGGGGCAGCAAGCTAACTGTTCAGAGACGGTGGGTATTAGGAACTTTATTGGTTTTAAAATGTGTGTCTGTGCGAACTACTTAAAATATGAACAAGTATGCAGCATAATCTCACTTTTATTCAGGAAGAAGAGGACGTTTGTGACTGTGACTTCGGGCTCACTTGGCAGAAACACCCCCTGACCCTCCACCCCCCATCGCAAAATGTAATGACCGTGAAAAGGGTAGGCGGATGCAGTGTTATATAGAACATAGCCCTGAGAGCACGATTGAAAATGAAAACTAGATATAGCATATGGTATAAACTATGCACCAAAAAGTGTGATGTAGGATGAACCGGGGCGTGAAATATAATATGCAATACATTGTGCGCAATGACAGATTCATTGGAGAGCGCGAGATAGCACAGGCACTGGCGCGTGCTATGCGATATGCGCCTTGGAGTGTAATATGCACAGGGCAGTGTTGTGTAACCTAACTAGTCTCTAAAGTTGTAATATAAAATATGTGCTGGGGAGTGTAATGTTGCATATGCACTGTGACAAAGATATGTATCCCAGATTGTAATATGTATGGCATAGCGCTGTGTGTTATAACATAGGCATCGAGGAAGGCACGTTAGATGGGGCAATATAACCTGTGCGAAGGCAAGTATGGCATGACATATTCACGGGGTGGTGTTACAGTGCACATGGGCTAGAGAGTGTCATAGCATACGCACTAGCTGGTGGAATACAACACAGAGGTGTGTGGCACTCGGCGGGCACTGGTGGGTGTAACACAGCATTGGGCTCAGCCAGGAGCACACTGTGACTCTCAAGTGAGGTTTGTCTCCTTTCCAGAGAGTAAAATAAAAAGTATTACACATCCGGCGGTGGATGTGTGTTTTATTAACCGTGAGGGGGGTTTCTTGCATAGTTTGGTCGAATTTTTGTCAAATCCCCTTTGGATGGCTTGGTGTGCGTGTGTATTAAATGTGCCCGTCAATAGCTACCCATGTTTGTATAAATAAATGACAAGGGTGTCTACTTGGAGAGTACCCACCGGCGAGGGCGCCGGGATTAGGCACGGTAGGGCGCCAGACACGTCAGAGTTTCACTAGCGGTGTAAATACAGTCCACGTGGATTCATTGTATGCATAGTCACCTTTAAATGAATATCATGCAAATCGTCAGGGTGATAGGTACATACGGTTTTTAAAAAAATAATAAAAAACAAAGGCCGGCCCCGGGTGATGGGGTCCCCGGGGCCATATGTGGCCTGAGGAGGGGGGCAACGCAGCCCTCCTTCTAAAGAATTAAAAAATAAAAAAGGCCATGACCCGGGGTTGTGTCCCCAGGGTCGATTAAGGCCTTGGGAGGGGGTCCACGTGGCCCCCTTCCAAATGTATTTTTTTCACGAAAAAAAATTAGGGTGCAGGCCCTGGGGGATGGGGTCCCTAGGGCCAATAAATTAGAAAAAGAAGGGGGGCCACACAGCCCTCCTTCTTAAAAAAGTAAAATAAATAAAAGAATGGCATTGCGCCGGAGGCCACGCCCCTCCTTGCATCAATCTGCAAACGAGCCCCCTGGCCAGTTGTAAGTTGTGGAATTAATCCCCCTTCAATACTGAGGGTCCCTGAGGGCCAACTATCCCAACAGGTATCTCCAGTATGCGCCAGGGAGCTGCGTTGCAGACAGGTGTTCTGAGGCCACGCCCCTTTTTAGAACCTCTATGCAACGCAGCTCTGTGGCGCTTACTGGAGGTACCTAGTGGGCTAGTTTGACCCTAGGGACCCTTAGGATTCAAGAGGACTTAATCTCTCAATTTAGAACGGCCACAGGACGCGTTTACACAGTGGTGAAGGGAGGGGACGGGCCTGAGGTGACGTGTGCAAACACGCCCTGTGGCGCGTTTTAAGTTGGGGAAATAATTCCCTTTCAATCCTGAGGGACCCTGGGGGCCAACTAGCCCACCAGATGCTTCCAGTAAGCGCCACTGCTCTGCATTGCAGAGAGGTGGTGCAGGCCGTGCCCCTTTTTACACCTCTCTGCAGTGGCGCTTACTGGACGTACCTAGTGGGCTATTTTGCCCCTAGGGACCCTCAGGATTCAAGGGGACTATGGCACATTTTAAGTTGGGGAAATAATTCCCCTTCAATCCTGAGGGCCCCTGGGGGCTAACTAGCCCACCAGGTGCTCCCAGTAAGCACCACTGAGCTGCGTTGCAGAGAGGTGGTCCAGGCCGTGCCACTTTTTACACCTCTCTGCAACGCAGCTCTGTGGCGCTTACTGGAGGTACCTAGTGGTCTAGTTGGACCCTAGGGACCCTCAGGATTCAAGGGGACTTAATCTCCCAACTTAAAACGGCCACAGGGCATGTTTACACAGTGGGGAAGGGAGGGGACGGGGCCTGAGGTGACGTGTGCAAACACACCCTGTGGCGCGTCTTAAGAGGTAGTTTTAATCCCCTGCTCTATTATATACAGAGGAGGTCATGCTAATCACAGGGGGACCCCAACGCATAGTGTTCCCTAGTGTATGTAGGTGTTTTCACTGTATTCTGAGTGTCTTTTAACATAGCACTGGCTCTAGGACTGGTTAGTCAGACTCAGTTACCACCAGTATCCATCTGAAAACGTTGAGGGTACAGGATGATTTTGCAACAAGGCTTCTTTCTGCTCTTCTGTTATCCTTCTTCCTGCACTTTTCTTCGTCTTTGAGGACTTCTGTTGCTTCTTTTTGCATTTCTTTTTTTCTTTCTTTGCGTTTTTTCTTCTTTCTTCACATGTCCTATCTCTGTAGGCATAGTCAGAAATTAGCTTTTAAAAAACCTTAGAAATTCACTGAAAAAACCATAGGTTTCAGGGGTGTTATAGTTAGCTGGACTTTTCACTCGTACAAAACCATTGAAATTCCCCCCTTATAGTTAGTTCAGCTAACTATAACTTGCACGCCCGCAATGCACTGCTGATGACATCACATATTACATCACTCATGACATGGTCAGTGACATCACTCATTTCAATAGTATTACTATCAAATATAATGTTGCTTTATAATTCATACATTTATTTCATTCCTGTTTCCACCCTTAGGTTGCTGGTTATTATGCCCTGAATGGGCTGTGCCGTTTTTGCTCTCTGATCTAACCACATTCTATAATTTATATTATTATATTGAACACCTGTCATGTATTTTAACACAAAAAAGAAGAAAAAGGAGAAAAAATTGGCTGAATAAAGTTAAAGTTAAAATCGAAATTGTGTTCCATCTTCTGTTTCTTTTTATGTTCCATTCCTTATTCCTAATTCCTCTAGGAGAAGTGCCACATCTCAAAAATGTCCTTTTTATTTAAAAATGGCTATTCACAATTACCAGTAGTCTGTAGAGGGAAAGGTATAGAAAGTGTATGTCCTTAATTACATATTCTCAAAATTAGCCTATATGTACCCACAGTTCCTCTTCGCTATTTAAGCCTATAGGTGCCACAGTCCTTAGTTTTAGGATATACCTGGATTCTAGTTGACGTAATCTTTTTACCCTGTCTCCTCCTCTCTGTCTCACAGGTATCTGATCCAGGTAGAAATAGCTCAACTGTTGACTATCACTGTGGTGATGTGTAGCAAAATGGCGTGCGACTGGGTAATTTTTGTCATTATTGGTGATGGCCCGCATATGTTCCAACACCCTCTTCTTTGCGGGATGCACCGTGCTCCCAATATAAAGCAAACTGCAAGGACAGCTCAGGCAATAAACTACAAAGTCCGAGTTGCAATTTAAAATTTTTATTTATCAGTTGGTCTCCCTGGGACCTTATACCCTTTAATTTTCTTACTGTTCTTGCAAGCTTTGCATTTAAGACAAGGGAAAAAACCTTTAATCTCATTCTTGCCTCTCTCACTTTTTTCAAAATGGCTGTGTACTAGTAGATCCTGTAAGGAAGTATTTTTCCTATATGTAATGCTAGGATGTTGGGACAGTCCCTTCCCTATGACCATGTCTGCCCTCAAAATTCTCCAATGTTTACTAATTATTTGACGTATTTGAGGAGAATTTTTAGAAAATGTCAAAATTAACCTGGTTGTATCATCCTGGTTCACCTTCTGTTTATTTACTAGAAGAAGACTTCTTTCTTTTTGATCTGCTCTTTTTTCTGCTGTTTTCAGTGTATTCTCTGGGTAACCTCTTACGCTGAAGCGTTTAATCGCTTCTCTTTTAGATCCTTGATAACTCGTGTCTAGTGTACTGTTCCGTTTTATCCTAAGTAACTCCCCATAGGGGATACTGTTCACTAGACATCTTGGATAATGACTGGTAAAATGTAAGGTGGCATTACCTGCGGTGGCTTTGCGGTATAACTTTGTCATTAGTTGTCCATCATTTACATATACCACTAATATTGCTAGTGAAATGCAGATTATAGATGTTGTGATTTAGGAGATCAAGATATGTCAGGAATTCTTCTTGCGACCCTTTCCAGACGATGAAAATATCGTCGATATATCTGACCCAGATGGCTATTTTGCTCATCCAGGGCTCATTAGCCCCATACCAGGCCACGTGCTTCTCCCACCAGCCCACGAATAAATTCGCGTAGCTGGGGGCGAAGCACGTGCCCATCGCGGTACCCTGTTTTTGGATGTATAGTTGATTGCCGATTAGGAAGATGTTATTGTATCGGCAAAAGGCCATAAGTTCTGTGATCATTTGATTGTGCTCCATGTATTGTATTGGTTTTGTTTTAAGAAAACTCTTAATCGCTTCTAAGCCTTGTTCATGGTTAATACTAGTATATAGACTAGTTATGTCCATAGTGACCAATATCTGGTTCTCCTCCCATGGTATGTTGGCAATTTGCTTAATGAAATCTGATGTATATTTAACATAAGATACCAAGTTGCCAACAAAAGGACTCAGTATTGTATCGATCCGTATTGATGTGTTCTCCAGGAGACTTCCCTTGGAGGACACAATGGGCCTTCCAGAAGGATTCTTGTTGTTTTTATGTAGTTTAGGGATGTGGTAGAAAGTGGGAATGGTGGTATAATCAATTTTCAAAAACTCAAACTCATCGTGATGCAGAATTCCCTTATCCCGCCACCCACTAATTATACGATGAAATTCTAGTACACTTTCATTGTATTGCTGTCTAGAGATTTTATTGTAGCAGTCCACATCACTTAGTTGTCTTAATGCTTCTGATTCATACGACTCTTTGTCCTGGACGACAACATTACTGCCTTTATCTGAAGGCTTGATCTCTATAGATTTGTCTTCCTGTAAATATAGCTTCCCGTTGTTTCATAGATATATTCTGTGATTTCACATCTTTAGAATTCAATACAGTTCTTAAGTTATCAAGATCTTGAATAACCATTTCCTGGAAACTATCAATCATGTCAAATCCTGTTTTGGGAATGAACCTTGATTTTCTTTTTAAGCGGCTGATCCCACCCACTTGTGTCAGATCCATTTCTCTTGTTAAGGCGAGTTCTCCACCTTGTTCCTCTTCCTGACTTACTGTTAGGTTTTCAACTAGGGTATACATAGTCTGTAAAGTTGTTAAATCTGCTACTGTCAATGAACTGGATGTTGAATTAACTTCTTCTGTCAACGGAGCTGTTTGTATTTGCCTACCGAAAAACATTTTTCGTAACTTCAATTTTCTTATAAATTGATAAAGGTCTATCCTTGTTTAGCATAGTCCTACTGATTCGTAGGGCAAAAAGTCAGCCCTTTCTTTAGCACTTGTATTTCCGTATCGGTAAACTTTTTGTGTGACAGATTAATCACTGTTAAGTCAGGTTCTAGGCATGGTATGCCCCCCCTCTTTTTCTTGCTTCTCATTATCCTTGATGTATACTGTTGTTTCTCGATTCCTTTTGTGCTTCTTTCCACCCCGTCTTGTTTTCCTTTTTCTCTTTCGGGGGTTTTGGCCTCTGTGGAAAAAAAATAAATATATATATATATATATATATATACGGACCCCCGCTGCTTTGTGGTCGACAACATAACAAAACCAGAACCGGAGCCATCGGCGAAGAAAACTTATTAAGTCCGAGTGAACTAGGATTGTCGGAACCCCCAAGCGCTAACACAAGCCAACGGAAAACCAAAGCGAAGATCAGTGCGCAGGGGTCAGCGGTGTGCAGGCACGTATAGTGTTAACACAGATAATATAACCGTCAGACCGCAAACAATATTTAAATTAAACAAACATGATGTCGGGGGAACCGTTGAGAGACCGCGAAGCAGCGGCTTTGGAAATGTTTAACAATCTGCCAATTGCCAATTCAAATATAACTAAACAGAATGTGGTGTTAAATAAGGAAAATACCACATTAAAAGACATCTTTAAACAACTAGAAAAGCATATGCACCATGAGCCAAGCAAGTGGTGGGAGTCAAAATCTTTGCAGAAGTACATTGATGTTGGGAGAATACCTCGTGGCCTGAGAATATTTATGGCTCCCAGTTACGAGAACTCTAATCCCAAAATGATGTAGGAGTGGGCAAGCTGCAATTTGGAATCATCTAGGAATCTAGTGTTGATTCTGATTAAATATGCCACCCTACTGGAACAAATAGACAAACTTAATGAGACAATTGAGATCACTGAAAAGTCAGAAACAAATCAAAAAGAAATAGAAAAATTGCGTATAAAAAAAAGAAGAGGAAAAAATAAAAAAAATAAAAGCATAAAAATTCTTGCAGGACAAGAACAATTATGAATTGGGACAAATGTTCACATTCTCAAGAAAATATGATTCCATACGACGTACTAAACAGAATACAACTGACAACCAAAGACCAAGCACATCATCAGTCAATAGACAACCACTGCAGACATCAAATTCCGATTTAAGTTCTGCTCCTGATAGCGGATCTGATTCGGCATTAAGAAACAAGGAAGTCAATTCTGCTCAAAATGTGCCTGAACCTGGTGAGGAGATACATTTTGTATGCATGGAGAGGAGGCAGACTCTACGTCCAAGGGTCCAAGCAAACAGAGTCCAAGTTTCCGCAACTATAAGCGCAAGCAGAGACGCAAAGCAAGGCTCAAGCACAAGAAATCCCAGGAGGCAAGCCAGGCGAAAATGGACACAAAGGCAATAGAAAACGAAGAAATGAATAAAACCATCATCAACCTGTCCAATATAAATTTAACCAAGGCAGAAGAACAGATACTAAGTTTGGGCTTATCTTACTGTCCGGAAAGCAATTTTAATTATTCCAGGACCAGGATGGATGTTTATTGTTGTGTCAGAAAACTTAAACTTAAAAAATACCATTTGTTACAAACTAAGGACACAGACAGGAATATATCTGCAGCAAGAGGAGAAGGTATAACAACACAAGATACCACGACTCAGGTTACACCTCTATTAATTACCCTGAATGAACTATGGACTGAGAGAAATACAATGGATACTCAGAACATAAGGAGCAACCAAGCAGAGAGAAACACCTTACCTGTCATGAGACACAAACAAACAGAAATACCTTCACCATTCCGGGCTAAATTGACATTTACACCAATAAGCCCAAGGGATTCTATTGATGTCTTCAATGAGCACTTTATCAGTGCAATAAAATGATTGAACTACAAAGTGCAAAGTACCAAGGAAAAATATAATAAACGGAAGATGGAGTATCATGTACTGATGAATAAATTACAAAAAGATACCTCAAGAATAATCAGAAATTCAGACAAAGGGGGCAATATTGTAATATGGGACAAAACAGAATATACAAAAGAGGCCTTATCCCAATTGAATGACCCCAAATGCTACATCAGACAAAATGGAACGGATCTAAAAGCGAAACATCAAGCGTATTATACCAAATTGTCATCTTGGAGAAGTCAAGGATTAATAACGAAAGATGAATACAAGTTCCTAAAAAATGACTACCCTATAATGCCATCAATATACATCATACCCAAAATACACAAAGACAAAAACAACCCACCAGGTAGACCGATTATTTAGGTGCGGGGAAGTTTGCTGGGACACACATCTCAATATGTGGATTTTTATTTGCCAAACCATGTGCAAGCTTTAGCCTCATATGTAAGAGACCCCAGTGACTTTTTGTACAAACTGAAGGATTTAAAATGGCAAAATGATTATATGATGATGTAGCTAGAAGTCACATCATTATACACTAGTATCAGACATACTGATGGTATGAAAGCACTGCAGTACTATTTAAGATCTGAAGATCGTGAATTAACAGACCAAAGTAGAATGGTGATTGAGATGGTAGAATATTGTTTAACAAACAATGTATTCATGTTTAACAATTTGCGTTTTCAGCAGACAACAGGACTAGCCATGGGAGCCAGCTTCTCCCCCAGCTATGCCTGTTCACACATGGGCTGGTGGGAGGAGCTGGTCCTGACCAAAGAACATGACAAGGTCACTAAAAACAACATAGTTATGTGGCTACGTTTTATAGGCGATCTTTTTGTAATCTGGAAAGGTACTGAAAATGATGCACATGAATTTGTCAAAGCGATCAACATAAACTCACTCAATCTACAATTCACAGACACTGTTAGTAATACAGCTGTCAATTTCTTGGATACACAGGTATATATTGATGACAATAAAATTGAGACAAGATTATACCGTAAGGAAACAGCTGGAAATTTGACCTTACATAGTACCAGTGCACACCCGAGACACCTCATAAACAGCATCCCCTACGGGGAAATGTTGAGGTTGAGGAGGGTAAATTGTAACCAAAGATCACTTAAAAAGGCCCAGGAAGAATCTAAAAATAGATTTCTGGCAAGGGGTTACTCACTTAAAACTATTGATGGGGCAATAACGAAATCCATGATTCCTGAGAGATTAGATCTGATTAAACCCAAACCTGAGATAAACATGGGGAATCAACAGAATCTACAGACAAATCAAATCTCTGAAAATAAGATTAAATCAGATGAATTTCGAATTATCATGGAATATAGCAAACAACATAGGGAGTTACGCAACATAATCAAGCGTAATTGGCCCCTTATTTTAAGCGACCCAGTGATAGGGCATACATTGTCACAAAAAGTAACTATCACCCACAAAAGAACCAGATCTATGAGGGACAATCTGATGGTGACTAATCCAGAGGTTATTGAAAACTGCAGTTGGCTTAAAACCCACAAATGATTCTACCGGTGTAAAACATGTAAAGCATGCCAATTGGGTATAAACAAAATCACATACACAACACCATTCAGCCAAGAGGAGATTAAGATCAGCAAGTTACTTACTTGCAAGACAGAGTATGTTATAAATGTTCTATTGTGTCCATGTGGGCTGCAATATATAGGTAGCACAAAGCTACAAGCCCACAAACGCATATTACAACACATTAGGGCTATAAACAATCATGATAATACGTACCCTGTGGCGAGACATTTCCGGGAATACCACAACTCTAGGAGTCAGGATCTAAAATACTATCTAATTGACTCAGTGCCCCCAAGTAGACGGGGGGCAACAGAGAGGGCAAACTGAGAAAGCTAGAGACAAGGTATATCCTTGAAATGTATACCAAATCTCCGGGTGGACTGAATAATACTGAGGACATGTACACCTGCATATAGAACCTGGTTATCTATACATGGGGGAAACATCAAAACGAATGTCATAAATGATATATTTTAAACACTTTTACACAGTAGGGGGCTTTTTTACCAACATGTATTTTAAAGTACTTATATCGTCCAAAGCCCCGTGATTGTGCTGTTAGTTCCGGAAGGAGTGCAGAAGTACGTTTGCGTACGGTGGAACTTTATTCAGAAACAGGGACAACCTCGGACCCTGATTTGCACCGCTGCTAAGTGTCCCGGTAACTTCTGAGGAGGTGGAAAGGTTATATATATATATATATATATATATATATATATATATATATATATATATATGGCAGCTCGGCTTGCACCCTTTGAAATTCGGGAATTCACTCGCGGGTGGGTGCCCTCTGTGTGGCGATGCAATCCACAAATAATCAAAGCTCAAACTCCCTCCAGTCACGAAGGAAATAGGCACTCACGGGAGACGTTTAGAAGATAGTTTATTCCGATAAACCAAACAGACGCGTTTCGGCGGATTGCCTTCCTCGGTGTTTGATCGCACACCGGGAGGACGCCATTTTAAATGCATGCGAAAGCTGTCATCATGAAAACAACAATCATAGAAAGCGGACTTACACATCAACAAAATAAGCGTCCGCCATTGCTAAATTTGCAATAATAACATTTTCAAATAGTAAATATACAACAATTTGCAACATTTGATCGTTGGATACGTTTTGAAAACAAATTATATACATGCTCGCACGTACTTGGCCATTCAACAAAATTACGCCATAAATTGGCTACGGCTCCTATGCAACGTTGCTAAACATAGATTCTACAATTGATTTAAAGAATCCATCAGCAATGCACGAACAAGGCTGTAAAAAATTATTACTCAGGTGATATTCAAACTGCGGGATGGTGCATTGTAACGTGAGTATCACAGGTCCCAGTATGAATAGGAAAATGGACATTAAAACCTTATCCTATACGTGGTAGGTATTTTACCATATTCAGCCATATATTGGCTGCCATTACCACCTCATCACAAATAATTGTTAGGGTACCCAGTAAAGATCACATTGTCTAACTGCTCATATTCTTGTCGAAACGTGTCAGCCATTTCAACTGAATAAAATGGATTATTGGGAACCCGTTGAGTACTTCTATTTGATGGACAATATATATATATATATATATATATATATATATATATATATATATATATATATATATATATATATAACCTACTGGCGGTCGCCAGTAGGTAGTTATAGTTAGGACCCCTTTTCCATAGGAAATCCGCAACATTCTATTTTGAATAACTTTGGCGCCGGTCAACGAATCCTCGTGAATTTCTCAAAATAGGTGGGGCGCTACGCTCCGCTCCTACCCTGAAAGTCTCGGGAGGATTCGTCAAGCGGGGGCTGAGATAAAAGGGGGGTCCCAAAACGCGTTTTTCCCATGCATTTTTCCATAGGACCTTTAGACAGGGCTACAGCCCGAACGGCTGAACAGAATTACTTGAAATTTGGCAGAGAGGTAGTCCTCAGGTCAAGGAAGTGCCTTTTGTAGGTTTGGTGTAAATATGTTCAGTAGATTCTGAGAAAATAGCCTTTAAATCAATATATATATCTGAGCCAGCTTACGGTACGCTTACCGTAAGCTTACCGTACGCGTACGGTGGCGTGCGCGAGCTCGAGCGCGATTCTGATTGGCTCTTAGATCTTAGTAAACATTCGAATCGGCCGAAACCAGGAAGCGGCGGCCGCCATTTTCTCTCTCGCACTGAGAGTTAGGTTGTTAAATAAAACCAATACACATGTAAAGGAGCTGTTTTGACAGCTCACACACACATAGCCATGTTGAGGGAGTCCCCCAAGACCCCCCAAGGCCAAAAATGCCATTTTTATTTTTTCGCTAATTTCGCCGATTACGCTTACCGTACGCGTATGGTAAAAAATCTAAAAAAAAAAACACTATCCACACTCTCCCCACCCCCTGTGCTTTTGGTGGGCGCAGGCCACCAAATGTGCAGGGCTTATCACAGGTGTTGAAAAACCACAATATTTTTAACAAAAATAATAAAAGAAAAAATTATCCACACTCTCTCCACCCCGTGTGCAAATGGTGCCCGAAGGGCACCATTTGTGCATGGCTTATAAGCACCGTAAGCACAGTAAGCACCGCGTGCTTACTGTGCGCGCATCAGGGATGTCATCAGTGATGTCATCAGTGATGTCACTGACCATGTCATGAATGATGCAATATGTGACATCATCAGCAGGGCATTGCGGGCGCGTGAGTTATAGTTAGCAGAACTAACTATAACGGAGGAATTTCTATGGTTTTGTACGAGTGAAATGGGCAGCTAACTATAACACCCCTGAAACCTATGTTTTCTTCTGTGAATTTCTAAGGTTTTTTAAATGCTAATTTCTAACTATAACGTCTCTGAAACCTATGTTTTTTTTCAGTGAATTTCAAAGGTTTTTTAAATGCTAACTTTTAAGTGTGATAGTAGTTATATCTATTTTTTGTACTGATTTTCTACAGATTTTTAACTGTTTATTTATAAATATTTTATTCATTAAATAACATTATATATTTTTCTGAAAATGGCAAAAAAACCTTTTTTAATTAAAACTGAAATATTGATTAATTTTCTTGTTTTCAGTTTTTTATTTAAATATATTTATATAATTTTCTTAAAAAAAAAATTCCAATTTTTTTCGCAGTCGCGCACTCAAAGTGTACACATCACGGTGGGTGCGTGCATTCTAGCCGCCATTTTAGAAAAGTCATGAAGGATCCGCGTATGGTGTGCGACGGCTGCATGTTTTTCAGTTACATCATATACATTTAATATCACGTGATATGCGCGATTGGTATGCGACCAGTCTGCGACTCCTGCTCCCGCGCATTCGCGACACATGCGCATTAGGGTTTGAGATGTTTGCGTGCTTGCGGGTCCCGCGTGACATCATATACGTGCTGGGGCGCGCTGGGTGCGCGACTCGCGCAAAACAAATGTATGTTCCAAAATGATATGTATGTGTCTTTAATATTCATATTAAGGCAAGAGATTATGTAAGATATTCATCAAAATAATATATTTGTACTTATAAGAAACTTATATTATTTTTAAATATATTTTCACGAAGTCGGGTGCGTGCGTCGTGAGTGCAGAAAACCAGGTCAGCAGAGCTGCTCTAGAGCCTAAGAACTAGGTCAGCAGAGCTGCTCTAGAGTCAGAGAACCAGGTCAACAGAGCTGCTGTAGAGCCAGAGAAACCAGATCAGCAGAGCTGCTTTAGAGGGAGAGAACCAGGTCAGCAGAGCTGCTTTAGAGCCAGAGAACCAGGCCAGCAGAGCTGCTCTAGAGTCAGAGAACCAGGTCAGCAGAGCTGCTTTAGAGATATAGAAACCAGGTCAGCAGAGCTGCTTTAGAGGGAGAGAACCAGGTCAGCAGAGGTGCTTTAGAGCCAGAGAACCAGGCCAGCAGAGCTGCTTTAGAGCCAGAAAACCAGGTTAGCAGAGCTGCTTTAGAGCCAGAGAACCAGGTCAGCAGAGCTACTCTAGAGCCAGAGAACCAAATCAACAGAGCTGCTCTAGAGCCTAAGAACCAGGTCAACAGAGCTGCTCTAGAGCCAGAGAACCAGGTCAGCAGAGCTGCTGCAGAGCCGGAGAAACCAGGTCAGTAGAGTTGCTTTAGAGGGAGAGAACCAGGTCAGCAGAGCTTCTATAGAGCCAGAGAACCATGTCAGCAGAACTGCTTCAGAGCCATAGAACTGAGTCAACGGAGCTGCTTTATAGCCAGAGAACCAGGTCAATAGAGCTGTTGTAGAGCCAGAGAACTAGATCAGCAGAGCTGCTCTGTAGCATAAGAACTAGGTCAGCAGAGCTGCTCTAGAGCCAGAGAACCAGGTCACCAGACCTGCTGTAGAGCCAGAGAAACCAGGTCAGCAGAGCTGCTTTAGAGAGAGAGAACCAGGTCAGCAGAGCTGCTTTAGAGCCAGAGAACCAGGTCAGCAGAGCTGCTCTAGCTGACACTGACTGACTGACACTCACTGACTGACACTCACTGACTGACACTGACTGACACTGATTGACACTGACTGACACTGATTGACTGACACTGACTGACTGACACTGATTGACTGACACTGACTGACACTGATTGACTGACACTGACAGACTGACTGACACTGACTGACTGACATTGACTGACACTGACTGACACTGACTGACTACTCTCTACTACTCTACTACTGACTCTACTACTCTCTACTACTCTCTCTCTACTACTCTCTCTCCACTACTCACTCTCTACTACTCTCTACTACTCACTCTCTACTACTCTACTACTCTCTACTACTCACTCTCTACTACTCACTCTCAACTACTCACTCTCTACTACTCTACTACTCACTCTCTACTACTCACTCGCTACTACTCTCTACTACTCACTCTCTACTACTCACTCTCTACTACTCTCTACTACTCACTCTCTACTACTCTCTACTATTCACTCTCTACTACTCACTCTCTACTACTCACTCTACTACTTTCTACTACTCTCTACCACTCACTCTCTACTACTCTACTACTCACTCTCTACTACTCTCTACTACTCACTCGCTACTACTCTCTACTACTCACTCTCTACTACACTCTCTACTGCTCTCTCTCTCTACTACTCTCTACTACTACTCTCTACTATTCACTCTCTACTACTCACTCTCTACTACTCACTCTACTACTCTCTGCTGCTCTCTAGTACTCACTCTCTACTACTCTACTACTCTCTCTCTACTACTCACTCTCTACTACTCTCTCTCTACTACTCACTCTCTACTACTCACTCTACTACTCTATACTACTCGCTCTCTACTACTCTCTCTCTACTACTCACTCTCTACTATTCACTCTCTACTACTCACTCTCTACTACTCGCTCTCTACTACTCACTCTCCACTACTCACTCTCTACTACTCGCTCTCTACTACTCTCTACTGCTCACTCTCTACTACTCACTCTCTACTGCTCTCTACTACTCTGCTACTCACTCTCTACTACTCACTCTCTACTACTCTACTACTCTCCACTACTTGCTCTACTACTCACTCTCTACTATTCTCTACCACTCACTCTACTACTCTCTTCTACTCTCTACCACTCACTCTCTACTACTCTACTACTCACTCTCTACTACTCGCTCTCTACTACTCACTCTCTACTACTCACTCTACTACTCTCTACTACTCACTCTGTACTACTCTGTACTACTCACTCTGTACTACTCACTCTGTACTACTCACTCTCTACTACTCTCTACTGCTCACTCTCCGCTACTGATTCTCTACTACTCACTCTCAACTACTCTCTACTACTCACTCTACTACTCACTCTCTACTACTCTACTACTCTCTCTACTTCTCACTCTCTACTACTCTCTCTACTACTCACTCTCTACTACTCACTCTCTACTACACACTCTCTACTACTTGCTCTCTGCTACTTGCTCTATACTACTCTCTAGTGCTCACTCTAATACTCACTCTGTACTACTCTCTACTACTCACTCTCTACTACTCCACTACTCTCTACTACTCAATCTCTACTACTCACGCTCTACTACTCTACTACTCTCTACTACTCCCTCTCTACTACTCACTCTCTACTACTCACTCTCTACTACTCTCTACTACTCACTCTCTACTACTCTCTCTACCACTCTGTACTACTCACTCTCTACTACTCACTCTCTACTACTCTCTACTACTCTCTCTCTACTACTCTCTACTACTCACTCTGCTACTCACTCTCTACTCACTCTCTACTACTCACTCTCTACTACTCACTCTCTACTACTCACTCTCTACTACTCTCTCCTACTCGCTCTCTACTACTTTCTACTACTCACTCTCTACTACTCACTCTCTAACACTCTCTCCTACTCGCTCTCTACTACTTTCTACTACTCACTCTACTACTCACTCTCTACTACTCTCTACTACTCACTCTCTAATACTCACTCTCTACTACTCACTCTCTACTACTCACTCTACTACTCTCTACTACTCACTCTCTGATACTTTCTCTACTACTCTCTACTACTCACTCTCTACTCTCTATTACTCGCTCTCTACTCTCTACCTCTCTACCTCTCTCTCTACTACTGTCTACCTCTCTACCTCTACCTCTCTACCTCTACACCTCTACCTATACAACTCTACCTCTCTACCTCTCTGTACATGCACACATATGCACATATATATATGCATATATATGCATATGCATTTATATATATGTATGTGTATATATATATATATACATATATAAACATATAAATATAATCTGCATATCTATATAAATATAAATTCATGCAAACATATACATATACATATATGCATACATATGCATGGTATGTACAGGAAAGTTTTAAAAACTCTAATACAAGCAAAGCGAAAAAGCCACCTAATTACAAACAGAATTGCTTTAACTTAAACGAGGGCGAGACCTATTGCATTTTCAATGCTTGTTTACTTTGATTCCATCAAGAAGGCATTCAGATATGTCACACATTTTCCATAAATTCTGAATGGTAGCACTCTAGTTGCTCATTAGATCACTGTAGTAAAGCTACTGCTCACCAGGGAAGTCTGCTGCTGGTATTGAAAGTGCATGTTTCAGTCTGCATGTCAGAATTTTTCAATGAAATAGAAGAGGATTTGAGAAGTCACTCAAAATGTGCCCTAATGTTTCTTTTTTCCTCACTAATCATAATTTCTATGGCAAAATGAACCTCCTCATTGTGTTCCTTTTAAATTAAACTACTCACTCTCTACTACTCACTCGCTGCTACTTTCTACTACTCACTCTCTACTACTCACTTTCTACTACTCTCTACTACTCTACTACTCTCTACTACTACTCTCTACTACTCACTCTCTACTACTCTCTACTACTCTCTACCACTCACTCTACTACTCTACTACTCACTCTCTACTACTCTCTACTACTCTCTCTACTACTCTCTCTCTACTCCTCCCTCTCTACTACTCACTCTACTACTCTCTACTACTCACTCTCTACTACTCACTCTCTACTACTCTAGTACTCTCTACTACTCACTCTCTACTACTCACTCTCAACTACTCACTCTACTACTCTCTCTACTACTCACTCTCTACTACTCTCTACTACTCACTCTACTACTCTCTACCACTCACTCTCTACTACTCTCTCTCTCTACTACTCACTCTCTACTACTCACTCTACTACTCTCTACTACTCTCTCTGCTACTCACTCTCTACTACTCACTCTCTACTACTCTACTACTCTCTACTACTCTCTCTACTACTCACTCTCTACAACTCACTCTCTACTACTCTCTACGACTCTCTCTCTACTACACACTCTCTACTAAGTGCTCTCTACTACTCACTCTACTACTCACTCTACTACTCACTCTCTACTACTCCCTACTACTCACTCTACTACTCACTCTCTACTACTCACTCTCTACTACTCCACTACTCTCTACTAATCACTCTCTACTACTCACTCTGTACTACTCACTCTCTACTACTCTCTACTACTCACTCTCTACTACTCTCTCTCTACTACTCACTCTCTACTACTCACTCTCTACTACTCTCTCTCTACTACTCTATACTATTCTATACCACTCACTCTCTACTACTCTCTACTACTCACTCTCTACTAAACTACTACTCTCTACTACTCACTCTCTACTACTCACTCTCAACTACTCACTCTACTACTCTCTCTACTACTCACTCTCTACTACTCTCTACTACTCACTCTACTACTCTCTACCACTCACTCTCTACTACTCTCTCTCTCTACTACTCAGTCTCTACTACTCACTCTACTACTCTCTACTACTCTCTCTGCTACTCACTCTCTACTACTCACTCTCTACTACTCTCTACTACTCTCTCTACTACTCACTCTCTACAACTCACTCTCTACTACTTTCTACGACTCTCTCTCTACTACACACTCTCTACTACGTGCTCTCTACTACTCACTCTACTACTCACTCTCCTACTCACTCTCTACTACTCCCTACTACTCACTCTACTACTCACTCTCTACTACTCACTCTCTACTACTCCACTACTCTCTACTAATCACTCTCTACTACTCACTCTGTACTACTCACTCTCTACTACTCTCTACTACTCACTCTCTACTACTCTCTCTCTACCACTCACTCTCTACTACTCTCTCTCTACTACTCTATACTACTCTATACCACTCATTCTCTACTACTCACTTTCTACTACTCGCTCTACTACTCTCTACTACTCACTCTACTACTCATTCTCTACTACTCATTCTCTACTACTCTCTTTCTGCTACTCAGTCTCCACTACTCACTCTCTACTACTCTCTACTACTCACTCTCTAATACTCACTCTCTACTACTCTCTACTACTCACTCTCTACTACTCTCTACTACTCCCTCTACTACTCACTCTCTACTACTCTCTACTTCTCACTCTCTAGTACTCTCTACTACTCACTGCTACTACTCACTCTACTACTCTCTCCTACTCACTCTCTGCTACTCTCTCTACTACTCTCTACTACTCTCTCTCTACTCTCTATTACTCATCCTCTACTCTCTACCTCTCTACCTTTCTCTACCTCTCTTTCTACTACTCTCTACCTCTCTACCTCTCTACCTCTACCTCTCTACCTCTACGTCTCTACCTCTACACCTCTACCTCTCTACCTCTCTCTACCTCTCTCTACACGCACACATATGCACATATATGCATATGCATTTATATATATGTATGTGTATATATATATATATCATGTGATCAAGGCTCTACGGAGCTGAAACGCGTAATGGCGACGGTGAAATAAAGACTTTCTAAGCACCAGTTTGGGTCTGTGTCCGTCACTCTGGAGAAAGCAGCAAAGAGTCTTCAAACGGTTACAACGGAATATATATATATACATACATATATAAACATATATATAATCTGCATATCTATTTAAATACAAATATAAATGCATGCATACATATACATATATGCATGTTATGTACATGAAATTTTGAAAAACACTAATAAAAGCAAAGCTAAAAAGCCACCTATTTACAAACAGAATTGCTTTAACTTAAACAAGGGCGAGACCTATTGCATTTTCAATGCTTGTTTACTTTGGTTCCATCAAGAAGGCATTCAGATGTGACACATTTGCCATAAATTCTTAATGGTAGCACTCTAGTTCCTCATTAGATCACTGTAGTAAAGCTACTGCTCACCAGGGAAGTCTGCTGCTGGTATTCAAAGTGCATGTTTCAGTCTGCATGTCAGAACTTTTTAATGAAATAGAAGAGGATTTGAGAAGTCAAAATGTGCCCTAAGTTTTCTTTCTGCAGCAGTAATCATAATTTCTATGGCAAAATGAACCCCCTCATTTTGTTCCTTTGCAAATTAAATGTTTTAAATGTTACCACTTTATTCCAATCAAGATGGCTTCAGGTGTGCCATACCTTTGTCATAAGTAAGACTGTTAGTGCTCTAGTTGTTCTTTAAAACAGTCTGGGATTTCTGTCATTGGGCTATACTTGGGCTACATCTCGGTGATATTTGTGCTACATTTGGGCTCTTTTGTCTCTGGTGGCCATCTTGGGAGACTTGTTGTGAAGTTTCCTAATTTCCTCATTTACTGCAGTCTCTTCAGTAGGCATACTGTCAGTTTTTTACTTTGATTCAATGAAGAAGGCATTCAGATGTGTCACACATTTGCCATCAATTCAGAATGTTAGCACTCTAGTTGCTCATTAGATCACTGTAGTAAAGCTACTGCTCACCAGGGAAGTCTGCTGCTGGTATTGAAAGTGCATGTTTCAGTCTGCATGTCAGAATTCTTTAATGAAATAGAAAAGGATTTGAGAAGTCACTCAAAATGTGCCCTAATTTTTCTTTCTGCAGCACTAATCATACATTCTATGGCAAAATGAACCCTCTCATTTTGTTCTTTTTTAAATTAAATGTTTTAAATGTTACCACTTTATTCCAATCAAGATGGCTTCAGGTGTGCCATACCTTTGTCATAAGAAAGACTATTAGCGCTCTAGTTGTTCTTTAAAACAGTCTGGGAAGCTGCAGTAGAACACAAAGGAATCAACTGACAGTCTCTGCCCTTGTTGGATGTACATGTTTTACTGAGAATGTCAGACTTCATTCTCACATGACTGAGAAAGATAATGTGAATTTACAGAAAATATGCTCTCAGTTTAGCTTATAGATCACCTTCCAAACCTTTGTGGGAAAAGCATGTGAAAATAGTTTTCTCTCAAACATGATTCATGATATCCCAGCAGAAGGCTTTTTCACATGGTAAAATCACCTTAGAGCATACCACCAAAAACACTTTTTAATTAAAACTGAAATATTGATTATTTTTCTTGTTTTCATTTTTTATTTTAATATATTTATATAATTTTCTTTAAAAAAAAATGCCAATTTTTTTCGCAGTCGCGCACTCATAGTGTACACATCACGGTGGGTGCGCGCATTCTAGCCGCCATTTTAGAAAAGTCATGAAGGATCCGCGTATGGTGTGCGACGGCTGCATGTTTTTCAGTTACATCATATATATTTAATATCACGTGATATGCGCGATTGGTATGCGACCAGTCTGCGACTCCTGCTCCCGCGCATTCGCGACACATGCGCATTAGGGTTTGAGATGTTTGCGTGCTTGCGGGTCCCGCGTGACATCATATACGTGCTGGGGCGCGCTGGGTGCGCGACTCGCGCAAAAAAAATGTATGTTCCAAAATGATATGTATGTGTCTTTAATATACATATTAAGGCAAGAGATTATGTAAGATATTCACCAAAATAATATATTTGTACTTATAAGAAACTTATATTATTTTTAAATATATTTTCGCGAAGTCGGGTGCGTGCGTCGTGAGTGCAGAAAACCAGGTCAGCAGAGCTGCTCTAGAACCTAAGAACTAGGTCAGCAGAGCTGCTCTAGAGTCAGAGAACCAGGTCAACAGAGCTGCTGTAGAGCCAGAGAAACCAGGTCAGCAGAGCTGCTTTAGAGGGAGAGAACCAGGTCAGCAGAGCTGCTTTAGAGCCAGAGAACCAGGCCAGCAGAGCTGCTCTAGAGTCAGAGAACCAGGTCAGCAGAGCTGCTTTAGAGCTATAGAAACCAGGTCAGCAGAGCTGCTTTAGAGGGAGAGAACCAGGTCAGCAGAGCTGCTTTAGAGCCAGAGAACCAGGCCAGCAGAGCTGCTTTAGAGCCAGAGAACCAGGTTAGCAGAGCTGCTTTAGAGCCAGAGAACCAGGTCAGCAGAGCTACTCTAGAGCCAGAGAACCAAATCAACAGAGCTGCTCTAGAGCCTAAGAACCAGGTTAACAGAGCTGCTCTAGAGCCAGAGAACCAGGTCAGCAGAGCTGCTGCAGAGCCGGAGAAACCAGGTCAGTAGAGCTGCTTTAGAGGGAGAGAACCAGGTCAGCAGAGCTTCTATAGAGCCAGAGAACCATGTCAGCAGAACTGCTTCAGAGCCATAGAACTGAGTCAACCGAGCTGCTTTATAGCCAGAGAACCAGGTCAGTAGAGCTGTTGTAGAGCCAGAGAACTAGAGCAGCAGAGCTGCTCTGTAGCATAAGAACTAGGTCAGCAGAGCTGCTCTAGAGCCAGAGAACCAGGTCACCAGACCTGCTGTAGAGCCAGAGAAACCAGGTCAGCAGAGCTGCTTTAGAGAGAGAGAACCAGGTCAGCAGAGCTGCTTTAGAGCCAGAGAATCAGGTCAGCAGAGCTGCTCTAGCTGACACTGACTGACTGACACTGACTGACTGACACTGACTGACTGACACTGACTGACACTGATTGACACTGACTGACACTGATTGACTGACACTGACTGACTGACACTGATTGACTGACACTGACTGACACTGATTGACTGACACTGACAGACTGACTGACACTGACTGACATTGACTGACACTGACTGACTACTCTCTACTACTCTACTACTGACTCTCTACTACTCTCTACTACTCTCTCTCTACTACTCTCTCTCCACTACTCACTCTCTACTACTCTCTACTACTCACTCTCTACTACTCTACTACTCTTTACTACTCACTCTCTACTACTCACTCTCAACTACTCACTCTCTACTACTCTACTACTCACTCTCTACTACTCACTCGCTACTACTCTCTACTACTCACTCTCTACTACTCACTCTCTACTACTCTCTACTCCTCACTCTCTACTACTCTCTACTATTCACTCTCTACTACTCACTCTCTACTACTCACTCTACTACTTTCTACTACTCTCTACCACTCACTCTCTACTACTCTACTACTCACTCTCTACTACTCTCTACTACTCACTCGCTACTACTCTCTACTACTCACTCTCTACTACACTCTCTGCTGCTCTCTCTCTCTACTACTCTCTACTACTACTCTCTACTATTCACTCTCTACTACTCACTCTCTACTACTCACTCTACTACTCTCTGCTGCTCTCTAGCACTCACTCTCTACTACTCTACTACTCTCTCTCTACTACTCACTCTCTACTACTCTCTCTCTACTACTCTCTACTACTCACTCTCTACTACTCACTCTACTACTCTCTACTACTCACGCTCTACTACTCTCTCTCTACTACTCACTCTCTACTATTCACTCTCTACTACTCACTCTCTACTACTCGCTCTCTACTACTCACTCTCCACTACTCACTCTCTACTACTCGCTCTCTACTACTCTCTACTGCTCACTCTCTACTACTCACTCTCTACTGCTCTCTACTACTCTCTCTGCTACTCACTCTCTACTACTCACTCTCTACTACTCTACTACTCTCCACTACTCGCTCTACTACTCACTCTCTACTATTCTCTACTACTCACTCTACTACTCTCTTCTACTCTCTACCACTCACTCTCTACTACTCTACTACTCACTCTCTACTACTCGCTCTCTACTACTCACTCTCTACTACTCACTCTACTACTCTCTACTACTGACTCTGTACTACTCTCTACTACTCACTCTCTACTACTCACTCTGTACTACTCACTCTCTACTTCTCTCTACTGCTCACTCTCCACTACTGATTCTCTACTACTCATCTCAACTACTCTCTACTACTCACTCTACTACTCTCTCTCTACTACTCTACTACTCTCTCTACTTCTCACTCTCTACTACTCTCTCTACTACTCACTCTCTACTACTCACTCTCTACTACACACTCTCTACTACTTGCTCTCTGCTACTCGCTCTCTACTACTCTCTAGTGCTCACTCTAATACTCACTCTCTACTACTCTCTACTACTCACTCTCTACTACTCCACTACTCTCTACTACTCACTTTCTACTACTCACGCTCTACTACTCTACTACTCTCTACTACTCCCTCTCTACTACTCACTCTCTACTACTCACTCTCTACTACTCTCTACTACTCACTCTCTACTACTCTCTCTACCACTCTGTACTACTCACTCTCTACTACTCTCTACTACTCTCTCTCTACTACTCTCTACTACTCACTCTGCTACTCACTCTCTACTCACTCTCTACTACTCACTCTCTACTACTCACTCTCTACTACTTTCTACTACTCACTCTACTACTCACTCTCTACTACTCTCTACTACTCACTCTCTAATACTCACTCTCTACTACTCACTCTCTACTACTCACTCTACTACTCACTCTACTACTCTCTACTACTCACTCTCTGATACTTTCTCTACTACTCTCTACTACTCACTCTCTACTCTCTATTACTCGCTCTCTACTCTCTACCTCTCTACCTCTCTCTCTACTACTCTCTACCTCTCTACCTCTCTACCTCTACCTCTCTACCTCTACACCTCTACCTATACACCTCTACCTCTCTACCTCTCTGTACATCCACACATATGCACATATATATATGCATATATATGCATATGCATTTATATATATGTATGTGTATATATATATACATATATAAACATATAAATATAATCTGCATATCTATATAAATATAAATTCATGCAAACATATACATATACATATATGCATACATATGCATGGTATGTACATGAAAGTTTGAAAAACTCTAAAACAAGCAGAGCTAAAAAGCCACCTAATTACAAACAGAATTGCTTTAACTTAAACGAGGGCGAGACCTATTGCATTTTCAATGCTTGTTTACTTTGATTCCATCAAGAAGGCATTCAGATATGTCACACATTTTCCATAAATTATGAATGGTAGCACTCTAGTTGCTCATTAGATCACTGTAGTAAAGCTACTGCTCACCAGGGAAGTCTGCTGCTGGTATTGAAAGTGCATGTTTCAGTCTGCATGACAGAATTTTTCAATGAAATAGTAGAGGATTTGAGAAGTCACTCAAAATGTGCCCTAATTTTTCTTCTTTCCTCACTAATCATAATTTCTATGGCAAAATGAACCTCCTCATTGTGTTCCTTTTAAATTAAACTACTCACTCTCTACTACTCACTCGCTGCTACTTTCTACTACTCACTCTCTACTACTCACTTTCTACTACTCTCTACTACTCTACTACTCTCTACTACTACTCTCTACTGCTCACTCTCTACTACTCACTCTCTACTACTCTCTACTACTCTCTACCACTCACTCTCTACTACTCTACTACTCACTCTCTACTACTCTCTACTACTCTCTCTCTACTACTCTCTCTCTCTACTCCTCCCTCTCTACTACTCACTCTACTACTCTCTACTACTCACTCTCTACTACTCACTCTCTACTACTCTCTACTACTCACTCTCTACTACTCACTCTCAACTACTCACTCTACTACTCTCTCTACTACTCACTCTCTACTACTCTCTACTACTCACTCTACTACTCTCTACCACTTACTCTCTACTACTCTCTCTCTCTACTACTCACTCTCTACTTCTCACTCTACTTCTCTCTACTACTCTCTCTGCTACTCACTCTCTACTACTCTACTACTCTCTACTACTCTCTCTACTACTCACTCTCTACAACTCACTCTCTACTACTCTCTACGACTCTCTCTCTACTACACACTCTCTACTACGTGCTCTCTACTACTCACTCTACTAGTCACTCTACTACTCACTCTCTACTACTCCCTACTACTCACTCTACTACTCACTCTCTACTACTCACTCTCTACTACTCCACTACTCTCTACTAATCACTCTCTACTACTCACTCTGTACTACTCACTCTCTACTACTCTCTACTACTCACTCTCTACTACTCTCTATCTACTACTCACTCTCTACTACTCACTCTCTACTACTCTCTCTCTACTACTCTATACTACTCTATACCACTCACTCTCTACTACTCTCTACTACTCACTCTCTACTACCCGCTCTACTACTCTCTACTACTCACTCTACTACTCATTCTCTACTACTCATTCTCTACTACTCTCTCTCTGCTACTCAGTCTCTGTTGGAAGGCGGACCCCGAGGAGTCGGTGAGACCACCAAGGGGGGGGCCCTCGCACTGCACGAAGTAGCCGAGCGCTGCCGAGAAGTCTCCTGAGAGATCCTTCTCCTATCACGTACTAGCACAGTAACACCACCACACCGGACTCAAGGAGGTTGTCTCAAGACAAGCAATTCTTTATCATCAATAAAAGGTTACGAGTTCAATATTTACATGAAGGGATCGAGGGATCCACCAAAAGTCTCAATGTCTCTTTAGAAGGGTAGGGGTAGCGGGACAGTCTTTGGCAGGAATGTGGTACGGGGGTACCTGGGGCCCAGTTCGTATCCTCAAGCTGGAGGACCTCCGATCTCGGAGGGGTCGAGCCGCGACGGCGTCAGCAGGGCTCTGGCGTACAGTTCGTGGAGAGCCGCGATTCAATCAGCAGGGCTCTCAAGATGGTTTCTGCTCAGCTCGAGCCGCGACGTCGTCAGCAGGGCTCCGAGGAAGGTCTCAGCGAGGTGGGGCCGCGACGGCGTCTGCAGGGCTCCGATGTTCCAGGTGGTTCAGGAAAGGTTCACAAGAGGGAGCCGCGACGCAGTCAGCACGGCTCGTGATGGTTCCGACAAGAGTTCTTCTCCGTAGGGTCAGCCGCGATTCGATCAGCAGGGCTCTCGACTCCGGGATACAACTGCCGATCTGTGGTGGGGTCGCCCCAGATATAGGTCTGGAGCCCTTTGATGTCCGGACCCTTGCGCCCGAGGGGGCGGAGTGGCCGGGTGGAGGTGGCCAGACGCCCAGCAGGAGAGGCGCCAGGCCCATGGGAGTTTGCAGGGCGATCACACCTCGAGAGGGGAGGACAGTTGGGGGTCCCAACGAGACCGTCCTCCGCCGGGGGCGATGAATGGTTCCTGCGGCACCCCCTGGCCAGTCCGTGGTGCCTCGATGTCGGGGCTTCGCTGGGGTCGAGGCCGGGTTGAGCGGGGTCGCGCCGGCTGGTGTACGGGGTGACGTAGATGCCAACAAGATGGCGGAGCCCTGAGGAGCATGCGACCACGTGCAGTTCCAGGTGAAGGGCCTTGGAGCAGTTCAGACGGGTGGCCCGTGAAGGCCGGGGCGGGGAACGGCCACAGTCCAGGGGGGTTAAGGACCACGCCACGAGGCCGGGTCCAACAGGCGTCCCCCCCAGCCGAAGGCATGGAGAGTCACCCATCTCCTTGGGGATTCTCCTCGTCAAGGCGGAAGAAGCGGGACAGGCCGTCGGCGTTGGCGTGGTCATTGCCGGGCCGGTGTTCGACGTCAAAGTCCATCCCTTGTAGCGAGATGGACCATCGCAGCAGTTTGGGGTTCTCGCCCCGCATTCGCATTAACCATTGCAAGGGCCGGTGGTCGGTCTGGACCCGGAAGTGGGCGCCAAAGAGGTAGGGCCGGAGCTTCTTGAGGGCCCACACCACAGCGAAGGCCTCGCGCTCAATAGTGCTCCAGCGTTGCTCCCGGGGCAGTAGTCGCCGGCTGATGAAGGCCACTGGTCGGTCGAGCCCCTTTTCGTCAGTTTGGGAGAGAACGGCCCCGATCCCATACTCGGAGGCGTCCGTCTGTACCACGAACTCCTTCTGGTAGTCCGGGGCCTGCAGCACCGGAGCAGTACACATGGCTGTTTTGAGGGTGTCGAAGGCTGTTTGGCAGCGGGGTGTCCAGTGTACCTTCTTGGGCTGCTTTTTGGACGTTAACTCTGTGAGGGGGCCGACAATGCTCCCATAGTCCCGGATAAACCGTCGGTAGTATCCGGTGAGGCCCAGGAAGGCCCGGGCAGCGGTCTGGGTAGTGGGGGGTTCCCAGGTCTGGATGGCATCTATCTTTGCTTGGAGGGGGGCCACCTGCCCGCTCCCCACTTGATGGCCCAGGTAGGTCACGGATCCGTGGCCGATTTGGCATTTGCTGGCCTTGATTGTGAGCCCGGCCCGATGGAGGGCGGCCAGGACGGCCTTTAGGTGGAGGAGGTGCCCGGCCCAGTGGTTGCTGTACACGGCAATGTCATCTAAGTAGGCCGCGCTGAAGGCCTCAAGCCCGGCCAAAACTTTGTTCACCAGTCGCTGGAAGGTGGCCGGGGCGTTCTTCATTCCGAAGGGCATCACCCGAAAGTGGTAATGCCCATCCGGAGTCGAAAAGGCGGATCTTTCTTGGGCGCCGGGGGTGAGCTGGATTTGCCAGTACCCGGCGGTGAGGTCCAGCGTGCTCAGGTAGCGAGCGGCCCCTGGGCGGTCGATGAGTTCGTCGGCCCGGGGTATCGGGTGTGCGTCTGTCTTGGTTACTACATTCAGGGCTCGGTAGTCCACGCAGAATCGCAACTCCGGGGGGTGGCCGGGAGCTGCGGCCTTGGGCACCAGGACGACAGGGCTGGCCCACGGGCTGTCGGAAGGCTCGATGACCCCCAGGGCCAGCATCTTCGCTACTTCGGCCTGGATGCAGGCCCGCACTCGGTCAGGCACCCGGTAGGCTCTGTGTCGTATGGGGGGGTTCTCCCCGGTGTCGACGTCGTGGACGCACCAGTGGGTCACCCCCGGGGTGAGAGAGAAGAGGGCTGCGTAGTCCCGCAGTAATCGCTGGCAGTCGTTGCGCTGTTCCGGGGTCAGGGACGAGGCGAGTTGGACCCCTTCGATCGATCCATCGTGAAGGTCGGATTGCAAGAGGTCGGGCAGGGGCTCGGAGTCGTCCTCGCACCCCTCGTCGGTCGCCAGCAGCAGGCTCAGTTCGGTCCGGGCGAAGTGGGGTTTTAGCCTGTTAGCATGTAGGACCCGGAGGGGGTTCCGGGGGGACTCCAGATCGACCAAGTAGGTGACGGGACTTTTCTTCTCCACCACCTTGAAGGGCCCGGTCCACTTGTCCTGGAGGGCGCCGGGTTCGACCGGGGCCATGACCCATACTTTCTGACCTAGCTCGAATTCTACAGTAGAAGTGTTGCGATCGTACCACCGCTTCATGTCCTCCTGGCTGGCCTCGAGGTTGGCTTCGGCGAGGGCTCGGAACTTGCGGGTCTGGTTTCGGAGGGTCAGGAGGTATCGGTAGACGTCAGGAGGGGCGCCTCGGGGCTTCATCTCCCAGCCCTCCTTGACCAGACTGAGCGGTCCGCGGACCGGGTGTCCATACAATAGTTCAAACGGGCTGAACCCCAGGGACTTCTGCGGGACCTCCCGATAGGCGAACAGGAGGCAGGGCAGCAGGACATCCCATTTCCTCCTGAGTGGTTCTTCCAGGCCCTGGATCATCCCTTTCAATGTTCGGTTGAACCGCTCAACCAGTCCGTTCCCCTGAGGGTGATATGGGGTCGTGAACTTGTTTGTGACCCCGCACTGTTGCCACAGGGACCGCATGTACCTGGAGATAAAGTTTGTGCCGCGGTCGCTCACCACTTCGCTGGGGAATCCCACTCGGGAGAAGATCCCCATCAAGGCCCGGCCTACCACAGGGGCCGTTATGGTTCTGAGCGGGACCGCCTCCGGGTACCTGGTGGCGTGGTCCACGAGGACCAGGATGAAGCGGTGGCCCAGGGCGGTTTGGGGGTCCAGGGGTCCCACAATGTCGATTCCGACCCGTTCAAACGGGGTGCTGACGGCGGGAAAGGGCTGGAGGGGGGCCTTGACCCGACCCCCCGTCTTTCCGCTGGCTTGGCAGGTCTGGCAGGACCGGCAGTGGTTGTCCACATCTCTCCGCATCCGGGGCCAGTAGAAGTGGGTCACCAGACGACTGTACGTTTTGTCTTGCCCCAAGTGTCCGGCGAGGGGCACATCATGGGCCAGGTTGAGAAGAAACTCCCGGAAGCGGAGGGGGACCACCAACACGCGGCTGGCCCCGAGTTCTGCTACTTTCTGTTCGCTGTACAACAGGCCCTCGGCCCAGTAGATCCAGTGGGTGCCGGTCTGGTCACCGTTGGCTTGCGCGGTCGCCTGCTGCCGGACCCCTTCGAGAGAGGGACAGGACTGTTGCTCTTGCTGGAACTGCTCTCGGGTGGGGCCCCCTTCGTGTTGCCATTGCGTCAGCCCTGGTAGGGCGCTCGGAGAAGTCATCTCTTCGGGGGAGGATTCGCTGGACCCAGGGTCGGTGTCTGCCTCCTCCTCGCTGCTGGCGGGAGGGGGTGTGAGCCCCTCGGGTCGGGCGGTCCCGGAGGTCGAGGATGAGCGGGGGGCCTGGGCGGTCATGGACCGGGTGATGGCGCAGGCCCAATCAGCCAGTCCCAACATTCGGAGGTGCTCTCGTCGTTCTACTTGAGCCCAGGGGGAACTCTCCAAGTCGTTCCCCAGGAGGCAGTCGACCGGGGCGTCGTCGCGCACTGTCACCTTCAGCAGGCCCGTCACCCCTCCCCACTCGAAGGGGACCAGGGCCATCTGGCATAGGCTTTCACTGTTGTCGGCCGTCCGGACAGGGCACAGCACATTCGGTAGAATCTGTTCAGGGGTCACCAGGTGGCAGCGGACAGCGGTGATACTGGCGCCGGTGTCGCGAAGGGCTTCGGCCCGTTGTCCGTTGACCGTGACCTGCTGCCGGTACTTCTGGGTGTTGGTTGGGATGGGGGTGCAGGGTACCATCTCCCGGCTACCCAGGCAGACCAGGGACATGGCTGCCGGCTCCCACTCAGTGTTTTCTTGGTCGAGGGCCTCTTCTTCCTCTTCTCCTCCCCCCAAGGCGGCGGCTGTCAGCTGCCGGGGCGGGGGCCCGCCGGCCCCGTTTCTTCGGTTCAGAGGGCAGGCCGGGTCGCTGGCAAAGTGTCCGGTTTGTTGGCAGCCATAGCAGGTCACTGGTGGCCGTGGTCCGGGTCGGGCCGGGCCCACCCTTCGTGCTAGGCTCGGGGAGAGATGTGGCTGCGGTGGCCCTCGAGGGGGGCTCCTGGGGGCCCCAGCGGGAGGGTCTCGGTTCCTGTTCGGCCCTCCCCCCCCACCGCGCTGGCGTGGGGGTCCGTTGGGGTTCCTCTGGTACTCCCCCATTGAGCTCCGGGGACCCGGGAGTTGACCCATCGATCGGCCTCGACGGCCAGTTTCCGCGGGTCGGTCATTTTGCTGTCGAGGAGGTGCTGTCTCAGCTCCACGAAGCAATTGTTGGAAAGATGTTCCCACACGATGAGGTCGACCAGCTGCCCGTAGGTGGTTACTTTGCTGCCTTTGATCCACCCTTCTAGGGCCCGACTAAAAAAGTCCACATATTCCACCCATGTGGTACCCGGGATTTTCTTGCAGTCTCGGAACCGCTGGCGGTACATCTCCGCTGTTAGCCCGTAGCGGGTGAGCAGGGCCTCCTTCATGTGATCGTAGGAGGTCATCACTTCCTCCGGTAGCTGGAGCAGCGTGTCCCGCCCTTCACTCAGGAATCGCCCCCACAGGCCTGCGCCCCAGTCTTTTCGGGGCACTCGATGGGAGGTCATGGCCACCTCATAGGCCTTGAACCATTGTTGGATATCGTCATTCTTGTAATACTCCTTGACGACCTCCTTCGGGATATGTACTTTGGCCTCGGCAGGCGGTAGAGTGTCTCTCGTACTGGGGGTGTTGGTCCCTCCGTTCTTGGCCTTGATCTCGAGCTCCTTGAGGCTGCGCTCGTGCTCAAGGGTGAGCTTCTTTTCCTCCAACTCCCGGTGTCGTCTCTTCTCCTCTATCTCTTCTTGAAGGCGTAGCTGCTCGAGGGCCAGTTTCTTTTCTGCCAGCTGGAGTTCGCCGTCCAGTCGCAGTCGGGCGAGCTCTAGCTCGTGGCTCCGGACCTTTTCCCGCTCTCGTATTTCTTCTTCGGAGAGGCCGGTTTCTAGGCTCTTTCGTCCTCCGGTTGCCGGGGTCAGTGCGGTTGCTGTGGTCTCCGTCAGGGGCAAGGGCCCTTCTTCCTGGGAGGGGCCTGCCCCGGCCTCCAGCCATGTCCTCAGAGCTTTCTGCATCTCTTCCTTGGTACCGAGGCTGGTGGTTGCAATGCCTTTGTCTCTGCAGAACTGTTTTAATTCTTTGTGCGTATATTCTTCCAGCCGTTCGGGCTGGAACTCCCTTGTCGCGTTGTTTTCCTGGCTGCTCATGATGCTATTCGTTTGGATGGGTAGCTAGTGGGTACTGGCTGGTACGTACTGCGTTCGGCTCGGATCCCGTCGCTGGCCACCAAATGTTGGAAGGCGGACCCCGAGGAGTCGGTGAGACCACCAAGGGGGGGGCCCTCGCACTGCACGAAGTAGCCGAGCGCTGCCGAGAAGTCTCCTGAGAGATCCTTCTCCTATCACGTACTAGCACAGTAACACCACCACACCGGACTCAAGGAGGTTGTCTCAAGACAAGCAATTCTTTATCATCAATAAAAGGTTACGAGTTCAATATTTACATGAAGGGATCGAGGGATCCACCAAAAGTCTCAATGTCTCTTTAGAAGGGTAGGGGTAGCGGGACAGTCTTTGGCAGGAATGTGGTACGGGGGTACCTGGGGCCCAGTTCGTATCCTCAAGCTGGAGGACCTCCGATCTCGGAGGGGTCGAGCCGCGACGGCGTCAGCAGGGCTCTGGCGTACAGTTCGTGGAGAGCCGCGATTCAATCAGCAGGGCTCTCAAGATGGTTTCTGCTCAGCTCGAGCCGCGACGTCGTCAGCAGGGCTCCGAGGAAGGTCTCAGCGAGGTGGGGCCGCGACGGCGTCTGCAGGGCTCCGATGTTCCAGGTGGTTCAGGAAAGGTTCACAAGAGGGAGCCGCGACGCAGTCAGCAGGGCTCGTGATGGTTCCGACAAGAGTTCTTCTCCGTAGGGTCAGCCGCGATTCGATCAGCAGGGCTCTCGACTCCGGGATACAACTGCCGATCTGTGGTGGGGTCGCCCCAGATATAGGTCTGGAGCCCTTTGATGTCCGGACCCTTGCGCCCGAGGGGGCGGAGTGGCCGGGTGGAGGTGGCCAGACGCCCAGCAGGAGAGGCGCCAGGCCCATGGGAGTTTGCAGGGCGATCACACCTCGAGAGGGGAGGACAGTTGGGGGTCCCAACGAGACCGTCCTCCGCCGGGGGCGATGAATGGTTCCTGCGGCACCCCCTGGCCAGTCCGTGGTGCCTCGATGTCGGGGCTTCGCTGGGGTCGAGGCCGGGTTGAGCGGGGTCGCGCCGGCTGGTGTACGGGGTGACGTAGATGCCAACAAGATGGCGGAGCCCTGAGGAGCATGCGACCACGTGCAGTTCCAGGTGAAGGGCCTTGGAGCAGTTCAGACGGGTGGCCCGTGAAGGCCGGGGCGGGGAACGGCCACAGTCCAGGGGGGTTAAGGACCACGCCACGAGGCCGGGTCCAACAGTCTCCACTACTCACTCTCTACTACTCTCTTCTACTCACTCTCTAATACTCACTCTCTACTACTCTCTACTACTCACTCTCTACTACTCTCTACTACTCCCTCTACTACTCACTCTCTACTACTCTCTACTACTCTCTACTACTCTCTACTTCTCACTCTCTAGTACTCTCTACTACTCACTCTCTACTACTCACTTTACTACTCTCTCCTACTCACTCTCTGCTACTCTCTCTACTACTCTCTACTACTCTCTCTCTCTACTCTCTACTCTCTATTACTCCTCCTCTACTCTCTACCTCTCTACCTTTCTCTACCTCTCTTTCTACTACTCTCTACCTCTCTACCTCTCTACCTCTACCTCTCTACCTCTACGTCTCTACCTCTACACCTCTACCTCTCTACCGCTCTCTACCTCTCTCTACACGCACACATATGCACATATATGCATATGCATTTATATATATGTATGTGTATATATATATATACATACATATATAAACATATATATAATCTGCATATCTATATAAATACAAATATAAATGCATGTATACATATACATATATGCATGTTATGTACATGAAATTTTGAAAAACACTAATAAAAGCAAAGCTAAAAAGCCACCTATTTACAAACAGAATTGCTTTAACTTAAACAAGGGCGAGACCTATTGCATTTTCAATGCTTGTTTACTTTGGTTCCATCAAGAAGGCATTCAGATGTGACACATTTGCCATAAATTCTTAATGGTAGCACTCTAGTTCCTCATTAGATCACTGTAGTAAAGCTACTGCTCACCAGGGAAGTCTGCTGCTGGTATTCAAAGTGCATGTTTCAGTCTGCATGTCAGAACTTTTTAATGAAATAGAAGAGGATTTGAGAAGTCAAAATGTGCCCTAAGTTTTCTTTCTGCAGCACTAATCATAATTTCTATGGCAAAATGAACCCCCTCATTTTGTTCCTTTGCAAATTAAATGTTTTAAATGTTACCACTTTATTCCAATCAAGATGGCTTCAGGTGTGCCATACCTTTGTCATAAGTAAGACTGTTAGTGCTCTAGTTGTTCTTTAAAACAGTCTGGGATTTCTGTCATTGGGCTATACTTGGGCTACATCTCGGTGATATTTGTGCTACATTTGGGCTCTTTTGTCTCTGGTGGCCATCTTGGGAGACTTGTTGTGAAGTTTCCTAATTTCCTCATTTACTGCAGTCTCTTCAGTAGGCATACTGTCAGTTTTTTACTTTGATTCAATGAAGAAGGCATTCAGATGTGTCACACATTTGCCATAAATTCAGAATGTTAGCACTCTAGTTGCTCATTAGATAACTGTAGTAAAGCAACTGCTCACCAGGGAAGTCTGCTGCTGGTATTGAAAGTGCATGTTTCAGTCTGCATGTCAGAATTCTTTAATGAAATAGAAAAGGATTTGAGAAGTCATTCAAAATGTGCCCTAATTTTTCTTTCTGCAGCACTAATCATACATTCTATGGCAAAATGAACCCTCTCATTTTGTTCCTTTTTAAATTAAATGTTTTAAGAGTTACTGCTTTATTCCAATCAAGATGACTTCAGGTGTGCAATACGTTTATCATAAGTAGGACTGTTAGCGCTCTAGTTGTTCTTTAGAACACTCTGGGAAGCTGCAGTAGAACACAAAGGAATCAACTGAAAGTCTCTGCCCTTGTTGGATTTACATGTTTTACTGAGAATGTCAGACTTCATTTTCACATGACTGAGAAAGATAATGTGAATTTACAGAAAATATGCTGTCAGTTTAGCTTATAGATCACCTTCCAAACATCTGTGGGAAAAGCATGAGAAAATAGTTTTCTCTCAAACATGATTCATGATATCCTAGCAGAAGGTTTTTTCACTACCTCAGTAGTGACTTCTCAAATCCTCTTCTATTGTGTGGATCCCTGCTTGGGGATTGCCACTAGAGGGTGATCCCCAAGCAGGGATCCACCCACTAGACACCAGGGAGGGGGGACCCCAAATAACGTTGGCACCATTGAGTCTTTATGCCCCCCCTGGGGGGCAGATGGGGGCATTAGCACCCATCTGCCCCCCCGGGGGGGGGCAAAAAGCCCACTAGACACCAGGGAATTAAAAAAATATATATATATGGGTGGGGGCTGCCCGTAACGGGCACACCAATGCCCCCACCCACAACCATTACAGCCTTTCTGCCCCCCCTGGGGGGCAGATGGGGCATCGGCCCCCAATCTGCCCCCCGGGGGGGCAAAACGCCCGCTAGACACCAGGGAATAAAAAAAAAAAATAGAGGTGGGGGCTTCCCAAAACGGGCAGGCCCATGCCCCCACCCCACCCCCCAATTACTACAGTCTTTCTGCCCCCCTGGGGGCAGATGTGGTATTGGCCCCTAATCTGCCCCTTCGGGGGGCAGAAAGCCCACTAAATACCAGGGAATAGTTTTTAGGTTTTTTTTAGGGTGGGGGCTGCCCGAAACCCTTGCCTGTTGAGGCGCACTACGTTTTGGACCCTTGCCTGTCGCGGGTACTTGGGCCTCCCACACGAGTGAGGCACCGTTTTTATCGGAAGACCCGGGGGAACGCTGGGTGGTAGGAAATTTGTGTCAGCCCGGTGATGCCACAACTTTCCCACATAAAAATGTGTGAAAAAGGTGATTTTTTCAGCTACATTTGACGTTTGCAGGGCATTCTGGGTAAGGAAACGTTGGGAGATCCACGCAAGCCATACCTCCCTAGAATACACCGGGTTTCTAGTTTTCATAAATGTGTGGGTTTGGTAGGTTTCCCGAGGTGGCCGCCGAGCACTGGGCCAAAAACCCAAGTGACCCCCCTTGCAAAACCAGGTCGTTTTGAGATAGGCAATTTTCATGTCGCCACACTACGTTGTGGGCCCTTGCCTGTCGCGGGTACTTGGGCCTCCCACACGAGTGAGGCACTGTTTTTATAGGGAGACCCGGGGGAACGCTGGGTGGTAGGAAATTTGTGTCAGCCCAGTGATGCCACAACTTTCCCACACAAAAATGTGTGAACAAGTGATTATTTTCCTCTAAAGTTGAGGTTTGCAGGGCATTCTGGGTAAGGAAACATTGGGGGATCCATGCAAGCCATACCTCCCTGGAATCCCCTGGGTGTCTAGTTTTCAGAAATGTGTAGGTTTGGTAGGTTTCCCTAGGTGGCCGCCGAGCACCGTGCCAAAAACCCAAGTGACCCCCCTTGCAAAACCAGGTCATTTTGAGATAGGCAATTTTCATGTCGCCTCACTACGTTTTGGGCCCTTGCCTGTCGCGGGTACTTGGGCCTCCCACACGAGTGAGGCACCGTTTTTATCGGGAGACCCGGGGAAATGCTGGGTGGTAGGAAATTTGTGTCAGCCCGGTGATGCCACAACTTTCCCACACAAAAATGTGTGAAAAAGGTGATTTTATCAGCTAAAATTGAGGTTTGCAGGGCATTCTGGGTAAGGAAACGTTGGGGGATCTACGCAAGTCATACCTCCCTGGAATCCCCAGGGTGTCTAGTTTTCAGAAATGTGTGGGTTTAGTAGGTTTCCCTAGGTGCCGGCAGAGCTAGGGTTAAAAAACTACAGCTAGGCACTTTGCCAAAAAAAGTTCATTTTTCACTGCGAAATTGAGGTGTGTCCACGATGCGTTTTGCGCCGTTACCTGTCACGGGCACTAGGCCGAACCACACAAGTGGGGTACCATTTTTCTCTGAAGACTTTGGGGAACACTGGGTGGGTGGAAATTTGGGGATCCAAGTAGATTCCAGAACTTTCCACCACAGAAATATGAGGAAAATGTGTTTTTTTTGGCAATTTTTGAGGTTTGCAAGGGATTCTGGGTAACAGAACCTGGTGGGACGCAGTCACGTCACCCCATCCTGGATTCCCCTGGGTGTCTAGTTTTCAAAAATGTATAGGCTTGCTGGGTTTCCCTAGGTGCCGACAGAGCTATGGTTCAAAAACTACAGCTAGGCACTTTGCCAAAAAAGGGTAATTTTTCACAGCGAAATTGAGGTGTGTCCATGTTGCGTTTTGCGCCGTTTCCTTTCGCGGGCACTAGGCCGACCCACACAAGTGAGGTACCATTTTTCTCGGAAGACTTTGGGGAATGCGGGGGGGGTGGAAATTTGTGGATCCACGCAGGTTCCAGAACTTTCCACGAGAGAAATTTGGGGAAAATGTGTTTTTTTTGGCAATTTTTTCAGGTTTGCAAGGGATTCTGGGTAACAGAACCTGGTGGGAGGCAGTCAAGTCACCCCATCCTGGATTCCCCTGGGTGTCTAGTTTTCAAAAATGTATAGGTTTGCTAGGTTTCCCTAGGTGCCGGCAGAGCTATGGTTAAAAAACTACAGCTAGGCACTTTGCCAAAAAAGGGTCATTTTTCGCTACAAAATTGAGGTGTGTCCACGTTACGTTTTGTGCCGTTTCCTGTCGCATGCACTAGGCTGACCCACACAAGTGAGGTACCATTTTTCTTGGAAGACTTTGGGGAACGCGGGGTGGGTGGAAATTTGTGGATCCACGCAGATTCCAGAACTTTCCACCAGAGAAATGTAGGGAAAATGCGTTTTTTTTGGCAATTGTTTAGGTTTGCAAGGGATTCTGGGTAACAGAACCTGGTGGGAGGCAGTCAAGTCACCCCATCCTGGATTTCCCTGGGTGTCTAGTTTTCAAAAATGTATAGGTTTGCTAGGTGTCCCTAGGTGCCGGCAGAGCTATGTTTCAAAAACTACAGCTAGGCACTTTGCCAAAAAAGGGTCATTTTTCACAGCGAAATTGAGGTGTGTCCACGTTGCGTTTTGCGCCGTTTCCTGTCGCGGGCACTAGGTCGACCCACACAAGTGAGGTACCATTTTTCTTGGAAGACTTTGGGGAACACTGGGTGGGTGGAAATTTGGGGATCCAAGTAGATTCCAGAACTTTCCACCACAGAAATATGGGGAAAATGTGTTTTTTTGGGCAATTTTTGAGGTTTGCAAGGGATTCTGGGTAACAGAACCTGGTGGGACGCAGTCAAGTCACCTCATCCTGGATTCCCCTGGGTGTCTAGTTTTCAAAATTGTATAGATTTGCTAGGTTTCCTTAGGTGCTGGCAGAGCTATGGTTCAAAAACTACAGCTAGGCACTTTGCCAAAAAAGGGTCATTTTTCGCTACGAAATTGAGGTGTGTCCATGTTACGTTTTGTGCCGTTTCCTGTCGCGGGCACTAGACTGACCCACACAAGTGAGGTACCAGTTTTCTCGGAAGATTGTGGGGAACGCGGGGTGGGTGTAAATTTGTGGATCCACGCAGATTCCAGAATTTTCCACCAGATAAATGTGGGGAAAAAGTGTTTTTTGGGCAATTTTTTTAGGTTTAGGTTTGCAAGGGATTCTGGGTAACAGAACCTGGTGGGAGGCAGTCAAGTCACCCCATCCTGGATTCCCCTGGGTGTCTAGTTTTCAAAAATGTATAGGTTTGCTAGGTTTCCCTAGGTGCCGGCAGAGCTAGGGTTAAAAAACTACAGCTAGGCACTTTGCTAAAAAAGGGTAATTTTGCATTGTGAAAATGTGGTGTGTTCACGTTGTGTTTTGAGCCATTTCCAGTCGTGGGCACTATGCCTACCCCTACAAGTGAGGTACCATTTTTATCCGGAGAATTAGGGTAATTCAGATTTGTAAAAGAACTGTTATTACCTATTGACTTTCGATGCATTTCTGCCTTCCAAATGAAAGACATTGTGTAAAAAAGAATTCATTCTAAAAAATGACTGATAATTCTCATGCTAGAATGAGTATTCCCAAATTTGGAAATGTGCAAATATCTACTGTTTCTAAACTCTATATTTTGTTCCCATTTCAGAAATAAATAGGTGTCTTTCATACCGATTTTTCCATGTACACATTTTTACAGAATAATTACTATATACCCGGTACATAATAAAAAACCATTGCAAGTTGCTGCTCAGTTTTTGGCTCTGGGTTCATCGGGTTCTTGGTGAACCTACATGTCCTATATATCCCCACAACCAGTAATGTTCAGCGGATGTAACGGTATATTGCTTTCAAAGAGCTGTCATAATTAGAAGAAGTTACAGGTGAAAACGTTGACACAAAAGGCGCTTTTTTTCAACAAATTTTCAATTTATCCTATATTTAACTGTTAGCTTCTATAAAGAAACCTTGATGGATCTACACAAATGACCCCTTGCTGAATTCAGAATTTTGTCTACTTCTGTAAAATGTATAGCTTTCCAGGATCCATTATTGCTTTTGTACCCATTTCTACCATTAACTGGAAGGAGGTCGAAAGCATAAAAAATAGCAAAAATAGGCTATGTCCCAGAAAAATGCCAAAACTGTGTAAAAAATGTTGGGTTTCTGACATAAGTCTGGTATCCCCTAAAATCTGGGAAAATGGTGATTTTAGCCCCACAAACCCTTTTTTGATAACACTTGCAGGGAAAAACCCAGATGCTTTCATTTGCAGCCCGTTTTTCCCATTATCCCCCAAAAAATCTAAATTTTGCTGTATTTTGGCTCATTTCTGTGACCCCTCTAGGGGAATCCACAAACCCTGAGTACCTTCAGAATCCCCATGATGTTGGAAGAAAAGGACGCACATTTGGCGTGTATACCTTATGTGGTCAAAAAGTTACAGGGGCCTCAGCCCGCACTACCCCAAATAGCCAAAAAAGGGCGTGGCACAGGAGGGGGAAAAGGCCTGGCAGCGAAGGGGTTAAAAAGGAACACAATGAGGGGGTGCATTTTGCCATAGAAATTAGGATTAGTGCTGAAGAAAGAAAAATTAGGGGACATTTTGAGTGACTTCTCAAATCCTCTTCTATTTCATTAAAAAATTCTGACATGCAGACTGAAACATGCACTTTTAATACCAGCAGCAGACTTCCTTGGTGAGCAGTAGCTTTACTACAGTGATCTAATGAGCAACTAGAGTGCTAACATTCAGAATGTATGGCAAATGTTTGACATATCTGAATACCTTCTTGATTGAATCAAAGTAAAAAACTGAAAGCATTTCTTACTGAGGTGACTGCAGTAAATGAGGAAATTAGGAAACTTCATAGAAAATAAATCTCCCAAAATGGCCACCAGAGACATAAGAGCCCAAATGGAGCACAAATATCACCCAGATGTAGCCCACATATAGCCCAATGACAGAAGTGTGCAAAACACTTTTTATTTTTTGTGTTTTTGCAGTTTTATATACTGCAGACTTGTCAGGTATTGGAGTGTTTTACATGAGCATTGGTTACATCACACAAGAACAAATTCATTTTGGTTGTAGACATGGGGAGATTAAGTGATTTGACCAGAATCACAGAATGTCGAGCTGAAGCAGAAACTCCAACCTGGTTCCCCAGTTGCAAAGTCTGCAGCTCTGGAAGTAACGCCACTTCCTCTCCCCTGAGTGCAACATTTAATCAAGTGGTCAACTGGATAAAAAAAAAGATAAATAATTTAAAAGTGCTTTGTTGTTATTTGAAAACTCAGAAAATATTGTTGCAGGGATTCTGCTTATGCACAGAACTATGCGCAGGAACCCAGGCCCTCAGTGAATTGTGGTGTACCAAAAAACTCACCGCAGAACCCAGAACCCCTTATCCGACCAGCATCAGTGTCCCATTCGTTATCCGAGGTTTAGCTCGGCGGTCTCAATGTATAGACAACCCAGAACAAGCGACTTAGTGTATATCTCAGGAATGGTGGGAATCAGAAATACCTGTTCGTAATTATTCTCATATCAGTCCACAACAGAATAAACAGAGACACGGTAAAGTTTAAAGAGTTTATTTTATAAACCTTGTGTCCTAAGATGCAGTAGTTTGGCTAACATAAGCAGACAAACGATTAAAATCAAAACCATTAGCATAGTTACAATACCATAGAAAATGAAAGGAGTAATCATACTAAAATGACAGTGGATCTAAGCCACCTTCCTTTCGCTAGCAAACTAATAGTATTATTATTAGACTAGTAAAAGGTCTCTAGGCTTGACTGGGGAACCCCATACCGTAAAGATCAGCTCAGTGAGATCACATCACAGGATCAGCTAGGCTCTGCTCCTGGGAAAGCTCTTCTTCCGAATGTAATGAAAACATGTAACACTGCAATATTAAAAGCACCCGACTTTCAGGTATTTGCAGCTGCGTGCGTGTTATGGCTAAATAGTGGGCCGATCAACCTGAACCCAACAACATGCACCGTCTAGCGACCCAGACTGTTTCTTTACACTGTGTACAGACCAAGGTCGCTGCTCACTGTTTGGGATGTGAACAACAGACAGTTCTCATGTGAAGCAAAGTCGAGTAAGCATTTCTCAATTTAATAACATGTGACTACAGTGTTGTGTGCAAAAGCAGCAAAAGCGGCAAGATGGCTTTCTAACATCTAACGCGGTTGTGCTAACTTAGCATTGTACATATATAGATAACAATCTTCACTACACCCCCCCTTGATCGGACCACTAACCAGTAGGGGCGCACTTGCAAGAACGCAGAGTTCAAGTTTGATAGAACAGAACCAAGGGCGTGAACTTTAAGTCCATATAAGGTAAGTGAAAAAGTTCAAAGAAAAAATAAAGAAAACATTTAAAAGGAGTGAAAAAAACCATGTTAAGGATAAAAAAAACATCATTGAAGGAAGTAGGACGAAACGAAAGTGCAAAAGTCAATCCATCAATGTATAAGCACAATAAGTTGCAACAGCTACCAAGAGGAAATCATTGGAACGTTCCGCAAAATTATCTGCCATCCAGTTCAGCACGGGGAAGGAACATACGTGCTCCTCAACCACCGGAGCCTCCAGCACCAGTCGAGGACAACTGGCGTGCTCTTCAAGATAACTTCTTGCTAAGAAGTCAATCGCAGCCGTTCCGATGTCCCAATTCCCAAGGACTCCATGTGCTGCTCCACAGGCCATAATCCCGACGCCACTAAGGGGCTCATCAGCCGATCATAATCCGGGGCAGGAGACACCGAGTTCGACAGACACAAATCCAGAGCCCATTGGAACGGACAATCTAGGCAATGAAAGACGGGCTGCACACATGTAAAGTAGGGAAACCGGAGGGACAATCCATAGGCTATGCTTAGAGTTGCCAGTGGTAAAGTGCCATAGTATTCAAGCATCCGGTTACGAAGATGGAGCAGCCAGGACATGTTGTCGTGTGACGCAAGTTGTGCATCCATAGCGCAGTGCGCAGATCAACAAAAGTATTCCAGCTATGAGGGTGAGAAGTAAAGGGAGACCTCCGAAGACGCTGGAAAAAATAGAATGAAAAAATGCCGGGATCACACCGAAAATAGTTTGATAGGAGGTCACGAGGCCGGAGCCCAAAATTTTAACAAAATGAACCATGCCACTTGTTGATGAGGTATTAAAGATAGTCTGAATCAGGGTCCCAAAATGAAGTGGGAGATCAGTATTCAAAAGCGCTTGCACCTCAGTGCGCATGTTTGCTACGTGAAGGACAAATGTTTCCCGGGAGGAAGTCAACGCGACTTCTTTTTGAGACAATAGAGCCCTTATTCTGCTCATCTTATTGAACTCTGCTTTCAAGGTTGGAATGGAAGGCCAGATGGATACATCGAGCCGTCCATGCGGGGGTGGGAAAAGACGTTATTACAGCAGACTTCTCTCCGTGATACAGTCACTATGTAGGGAATTCCCACTAACATCCCACAGCAAGCTTCATTATTCAAATGCAAATAACTACTGTTAGCAAGCAGCGCAAAAGACGGTGTTATAACTGGCACAGGGATCCCTTTCAGGACGCAAGCCAAATTAGGAGCGTGCACATTACATGCACCATGCAATTGAATGTGTCTACACACTACAGAGTGATCCAGAGTGGAAGTGCACTCTTCACCTTTCAAGTATACCTCTTTTCCGTCTCTCACACATCTATACATGAAGGGGAGTGACCAAACTTCGTGCAAGAAGGCAGTACCAAGTTGTTCATATCTGCCAAGGGCATAATGTTTCATGCACGAACTGAATTTAAACAGGGGGAACGGTAATGAGATCAACCCATGTATAAGCCACACAGCGGAATTCAATTCAGCAACAGAGAAAGGTAAAGGTTCTAACTTTTCAATGTGCAGTAATGAGTACGTAGCATCTTTCATGGACATGAACTGTTGTTTTGCAGTTAAATTAAAAGGAAGGAATAAAGATGAAGTGTTCATGTAATCCCAAGGGACTTTCCCAGCTTTTAACGTTTGCAACATCCATGCAAACTGCATAACAGAACGCAATTGATTTTGAGCATGATACAATACAGACAAATCATCCTGCACAATGTCTACCACAGATGAAACAATATTGTCTAAGGTATAAATTCTGGAAGACAGGGTGTTAATGCTATTAACTATTACAGCCAATACCTTTTCCATATTGGCTTGATCAATAGCACGTAATCTGGATGCAGCCTCAATTTGTGATAACTTCCAAACTTCGTTGTAAACAGCATATACCCATCAACTGCAGGACCCATAACAAAATCATTCAAATCTATTTTGTCGTTTAATCGTGATAAATGAAGTTTAACAGACGCTAAAGTGGAATGTTGCAGCCAAGATTGGCATAACTTCCCTACTGAGTAGCTAGTCACAGTGTGAGAAGCCTCAAAACGGGGGTCAACACGGTGCTAAATCTAGAAACCGATGTTGACAGGAATCTGAACTCGTCTGCCATACCAGCCACCCTACTGGATTCAATTCAGAAATATTGAAGGATGTGTTGGAAACATATGTCTGCAACATAGCAAGGGACAGATCCGTATGATTACCCCAATTAGGATAAGCACCCAGACCCGGAATGGAGGGAGAATTTAATTTTTTAGAAGTAGCCAATCCAAAACAGGTGGTCTGAAAAATGGACGAATTTAAAAATAACATGTGATTCGGGATAAGACAGGCACGATGCAAAGCTTCTGTTCCCTGTACCTGCCACGGTCTGGAGCCCTAAACCGATTTAAGATCGATAGCCGCTTTCCATAGATCATACCCTCCAATTGCCAACTGGTCCATAAAGGACTTGGAATACAACAATTTTGTGTGTGTCAGTCTAACTTTAGAAGCAGACTCAGGCGCAACCCTAAAATAAAAGGAGGCCGGATTTGACACACTGAAATCAGAAAAATAAGAGAATTTGTCCACTAACGTGGCGGAGCTGCCCAGCCTAGGGGCGGGACAGTGTTCCCATTGTGTGAAATTTACAAAATTCCTAAACATATTTGCTTTGGGTAGGAAATGCGTGCCATAATGTTGATAACAGAATTGCTCATCATAATTAGCAGTATCTAAATACAAATCCTCAGCATCAAATGCAGCATAATATTTCAAATCAGAAAACAGTGCTTCTATGGCTTGAACATCCCAGTCATCTGAGTGGATGTTCTGCTTAACGATATCACCCATAGAAACACGAAATACATTTGGCACATTAATTACTTCAGTGGGGCCATGAATATGAAATTTTACAGCATCCCAAGCGATCCCATCACGTACAGGTCAGGCAGTAATGTTCACAAAAGTCTGGTCCCTTTCCATAATATGTGATGAGGAGTGGGGGGCCAAAGTTCCATCAATTAGTCGAATCGTAGATCTTTCTTTCAGGTAGTGTCCATTGATAAGTCTAAAAAACACTACCACAAAACCAATGGACATAAACAAAAAAATACATATGAGCACTAGCCAAATGTAAGTCCAAGGGGGAATTAAAAAATGTCTTTTGAACCAGGCCACAAAAATCGAAACTTTGGACGGGGCAATGGAAGTCATTGAATTAGAGTCAAAAGAGTCTTGTGAGTGGGCAACTGTGGTGGATTGTAAAACAGGCAATGTAGTATCCGCAGGATAAGCATACTCAACATCTTCAGGCAGACCACCAGGTGTCGGTGGCAATAAAGGACCAGTAACTGTATGCATCTCGACGGCAACATCAGGCACTGTGTTAGAAGCTCGGGCCACAACAGAATTTCTCAGCATCGAAGGGAAAGAAACCGCCGGAGTCATACTAAGAAGAATCGGCCATTCGCTGTAGCTTGACATTGTCAATAGAGATGTACCTGTTATCCTTTCGACCAGGAAGTGGAGGTAAAATGACTGTTCTAGTACCCTGTACTCCAAGCACTGGAACTGGTGCACGATAAGAGGGGCCGAACTCCTTCTTGTTCTCCACCTTCTCACGGACCAGATCACCAACTCGAGGTAGCCAGCCGACTACCGGAACCTGCAGCGCAGCATCAGATGAGGAGGGTACGTGTTCCTTCGCTAGACTGTCTCTGGCTTCTTGAAGATTCTGCAATGCAGCACAGTGTTCATCTACGTCAAAGGGTGCGGCTGACGCCGTCATGTCTAGACCATCAAGGTCTGGGACAAACATTCGTACACCAAAGAGCATCATGTATGGGGTCCGCCCACCCAGAGACCTTCTAGGGAGATTATTAAGTGCACGTTGTACGTCATATAAGTGGGCCAGCCAGTTCCGGCCAGTACCCAAAACCTTGGCTGTCAAAGATTGCTTTAAGTCACGGTTCATTCGCTCCACTACACTATTACCCTCAGGACAATATGGAGACGAAAATTTGACTTGGACCCCCAAATTTCTCATGGCGTCTTTGTACGCCTTAGAAGCAAATGCAGGTCCCTGATCAGAATGAAAGGTACCACACGCAAAACTTCCAACAAAGACACGCAAATCCTTTACGACAGTGCGGGAATCAGCACTCTTTTGTGGCCATACCCACAGAAAACGTGTGCACGAATCAACTGCAACCAAGATGTATTTGTACGCAGTATCAGAGGTAAATGGACCGCAATGATCTAAATAAACACAACCCATTGGCTTATTAGATATGTACAACTGAGTTTGTGGTGGGCGCGCCGCAGTTGAAGGTTTAATCTGCTGGCAAATGTCACAATTAAGAAGATAAGCTCTGGCTTGTTTATACAAACCGCACCACCAGTAACGTTGTTGTAGCAGAGATACAGTAGCTGCAACGCAGGCATGCGCGGACGCCATGCCCTCGTGAGCCGCTAATATCAAAGACGGTCTGCAGTCCGCGTTGGGAATCAATCTGTCACCAATGTCATTAATCCCCACTAATGGGACGTTATCAGGACTTAAGCGATAATGGTAACGAGAAGGGAAACCTCTTGGAAACTTCGTTCCCTGCTCTGTAGCAGCAATAGCTGCCAAGATGTCATCATCGATCTTACTTTTGGATCTTGTAACTGCTGCTACTAAGTATGTTGCCACTGCTGTTTTTGCTGCCTCGTCAGCCAGGCTGTTGCCGACAGCATGGACACCAACTCGTTAGCGACCAAGAGTGTGAATAAAGATCTGCCACTCGAACCCAAAGCAGTTTATGCTTAATCGTGCTACCTTTGGAATCATGGTAGTCATTCTGAGACCAAAAATGTAGATTGTCGTTGTAAGATTGGACACAATAAAAGGAGTCACTCACTATAAGGGTAGTGACTCGGGGATCAGCAAACTCAAGCGCTAGCACTAGAGCACGAAGCTCCGCCAACTGCGTGGTACAATCACCCAATGACTGCGTATGCACGTCATCGGACTGGAATTCTCCATTTACGAAAGTACCGACCACAATTGCGCATGCCGCTGAATAGGCGTGCTTTGATCCAGTTGCCGGTTGCGCAGAACCGTCAGTGTAAAATGACACAATGGTAATCCTCGAGCGGGTGCAAGGGCAGAGGAGCCGAATGAACTAATTCATACTGCAAAAACTCCTGAGTCTGAAGTGCCACGTCAAAGATATATGTGATGTCCGGCGATGTCAAGGAAGTGGCCCATTGTATCCACCTTGGATGCAAAGCCTTAGAATTTGGTACACTTGCTTTTGTCACCGCCTCAAGGGCAGGATATGGTGTTACCACCAACATGCATTTACCTTGCGATAGCGCTCGTTCTTTCAGAATCGCCATCTGCACTGCCATCAGAACTTTCTCGACAGCGGAAAATCGCTGTTCAGCCGAAGTGTACAAGTGAGAATTGTAAGCAATGGGGACTGTGTCGCCCTCATTGAACGTTAAGTATGTGAAACCCACTGCACCTGGCACAATTCTTATGACCAGGTTAGTGTGGTTATCACGCGTCAGTAAGTATTTAGAAGCAAGAAGATCAGCTTGCAATGACTACAACATAGCTGAATGCTCTGGCAGCCAACAAGATTTGGAAAAAGTAGGTTGTACCAAGGCATAAAGCGGCTTGATACGCTGGGCATAATCTGGAATGTAAGTTCGACCGAAATTCAGAAAACCCAGCAAAGATTGTAATTTGTTCAGTGTCGTAGGAGCACGTAGGCATGCGCATTTCTCTAGGAAGTGCGGAGCCAATACTCGACCTTCATTAGTGAATTTGTATCCCAAGAACAACACTGTATATGCCGCAATGTGAGACTTCGCAAAGTTGAATTTGTAAGCGAAGTCTGCAAACAAAACAATAATGCGATCAACGCGACGGAGATGTGGTTCCAACTCGTCATCTGTGAGATAAATGTCATCCACATGCGAGTACGCATCAGGGTCTATGCCCTCCAAGAGAGAGACCACGCGAGCGGCAAAGACTCCAGGGCTTTTCTTATAGCCCATTGGTAATCTTTTGAATTGTTTTTGTTTGCCACCCGAGGTGAACGCCGTCCACTCACTACTAAGAGAGGACAGGTTATGGCTGTAAAAGCCATTGGAAATGTCAAGTGTGGTTTTAAACCTTTTTCTCACGAGACTATCGACGAGAGCTGAACTGTGGGTGTTTTGTACGGCACATGTCCGGCAATGAGAGTTTAGGTGCCGGTAATCCAAAACTAGGCGGTACGACCCGTCAGGCTTCGTCACAGTGAACAAAGGATTTTTCATAGGTGACACACATGTTTCGATTACTCCTTGATATTCTAATTGTTCAAGGATTGACGCGACGTGAGGTCTAGCTTCGCGACGCATGGGGTATTGGGGTTGTGGTTGGGGCGTAGTCCGCAACGGAATCTCATGGCTGGGAGACAATTTATCCCAGCCAACCTGATTTCGATATAACGCAGGTGCTAGCACCTGAGCCCATTCCTCTGCGTACTTTTTAGCTTGGACCTTCGGCACTGTGTGCGCAAAGAACGGGAGGATTACCTCCTCCCCTCTAGGAGCATCTAAAACGAAAGCCGGGGGCCAATCTGCCTCCGCCAACAGAATATCATAGGAAGTGGTCAGATTATCCCAAAAAACCCTTTGAATTGTACGTTGTATGTCACCTTCAATTTGAATGACTATATTATACAGTCTATCAGGGGGAGACACCCGAGTACCAGCAGTTTCAATATTCACGAACATATCAGTTGCTGTCGCCACCAGATATGGACGCAGTGCTTGTCGCACTACTGTAACTTCCGCCGCGCTGTCGAGCAGCGTTAGTGCCCATGTCAGGTTCTGAAGCTGCGTCCGTACCATCTGAGGCATACCTCGCTGTCAACGCAGCAACTTTCTTCTTCTGAAACGGGGGTCGTTGACGCGCAGACTCGTCCTGCTTGCCTTTGCCGTCAGACTGGCGGGGTTGCTCACGACCTTGGGCACCCCTTCCTTTCCCACGGTCTCCGCCACCGGATTGTGAAGCCGATGTTTCCTGTGAAGAACGAGGAGAGCGTTGTTCAGAAACCTGAAATATATCAGGTGACTTAATACGAGATCGATCGCGCACATCATATGTGCGTTCGGTAGACGACTGAACCGGTGAGGCAGGACGTGACCCCTGTTTCTGTTGCTGCTTCCCCTGTTTCTTAGCTCTCCAACTTTGTTTAAGAAAATTGGGGCGTTCGTCTTTTGTAAACAAACTCACCTTAGTTTGCTGTACTATATCAGGAATGATCACAGTCGGTTTCACACCCAAGGCACTACGACCCATGGTCCTACATGCCTTTGCAATTACTTTAGCGAACTCTTTGGGCTTGTCGGCGTCATCCACGCGGTTCATCATATTTGCAACTTGGAACTGCATGGCATCTCCTTTGAGGTTGCCAATCACCATGGAGCATACCACATCGAAGCTGTCGACAAGCCTCATTCCTAATTCAATAGCAGCCTCCGCACCATGATTCTCCTGAACCTTTTTGATGACGGATGGTAGCACAGACATAGACGGAGTGCCATAGCACTTCGAATAGGTCGCGGCAAAGACCTTACCCCAGTTGTCACAATCGGCCATATCCGGGACCAGGTCTTTAGGCAAAGTAATGGTGAGGATCCTGTGTTTCTCCACAGGAGTGGTATGCGGAAAAACCGCCTCCAGTTGGTCAAATTTCTCAGCAAGCCAATAAGGAAATTCATCCTTACTTTGGGGGCGCTTGCCTACCACCGAATTAACCATAACAGGACTAATAACCACCGCGTGGTGGTCCGTGGGTTGTCCCGCAACAGCAGGTGCCCCCACCTGTACGTTGCGTGACACGTACTGCACTAAAGCCCTATGAACTGTAATCAGGGCTGTGTGTAGTACCCGCAACTCAGCCACCGCCACCGTGAGATAGCGGGGATGAGGCGTAAAGCCGGCCAGCACCGGCCATGTGGCCCCTGCAATAGACAACGGGCCCATTCTCGCCGGTGCAACCGCATGGGGAAGGGCGCCATTAAACCAAATAGTATGCTGCCAGGCAGAGATTGGAATTTCTTGTGTCCTATACGGGGTACAGACCGCAGGCGGCTGTGTGGCTGTATAGGTGTGAAACGTATCATCGTCATCCACCGCCGGAAAAGTCACCCATGAGTAAAACAACTCATACGGGTAAGACGCATCAGCGCTCACCACAAAAATAAGAGCCATCCCATCATCTGGCACCCCATACGTCATCAAATGAGGGCGCAGAGGTGCACGACTATGCGCGGCTATATCAACCGCCATTAGGACACACTAAAGAGTATCAACGATATCAACAGTAGCACTAGGGTTCAGAAAAAATAACCTTTTTAATGATCAAGCTTGAAGGAACCTATTAGTCGAAACACAGGTAGGTTAAACCGTCACTCCCGTCAACCGGAAACTAGAGTGAGGGTGTCGTGGACTAATACAAGCACTACTAAGGCGTTTCAAATCAATAGACCAAACGTTAGGTGCGCCATGTTGCAGGGATTCTGCTTATGCACAGAACTATGCGCAGGAACCCAGGCCCTCAGTGAATTGTGGTGTACCAAAAAACTCACCTCAGAACCCAGAACCCCTTATCCGACCAGCATCAGTGTCCCATTCGTTATCCGAGGTTTAGCTCGGCGGTCCCAATGTATAGACAACCCAGAACAAGCGACTTAGTGTATATCTCAGGAATGGTGGGAATCAGAAATACCTGTTCGTAATTATTCTCATATCAGTCCACAACAGAATAAACAGAGACACTGTCAAGTTTAAAGAGTTTATTTTATAAACCTCGTGTCCTAAGATGCAGTAGTTTGGCTAACATAAGCAGACAAACGATTAAAATCAAAACCATTAGCATAGTTACAATACCATAGAAAATGAAAGGAGTAACCATACTAAAATGACAGTGGATCTAAGCCACCTTCCTTTCGCTAGCAAACTAATAGTATTATTATTAGACTAGTAAAAGGTCTCTAGGCTTGACTGGGGAACCCCATACCGTAAAGATCAGCTCAGTGAGATCACATCACAGGATCAGCTAGGCTTTGCTCCTGGGAAAACTCTTCTTCCGAATGTAATGAAAACATGTAACCCTGCAATATTAAAAGCACCCGACTTTCAGGTATTTGCAGCTGCGTGCGTGTTATGGCTAAATAGTGGGCCGATCAACCTGAACCCAACAACATGCACCGTCTAGCGACCCAGACTGTTTCTTTACACTGTGTACAGACCAAGGTCGCTGCTCACTGTTTGGGATGTGAACAACAGACAGTTCTCATGTGAAGCAAAGTCGAGTAAGCATTTCTCAATTTAATAAAATGTGACTACAGTGTCGTGTGCAAAAGCAGCAAAAGCGGCAAGATGGCTTTCTAACATCTAACGTGGTTGTGCTAACTTAGCATTGTACATATATAGATAACGATCTTCACTACAATATGTCCTCATTTTAGTTTTTTAGAGCACTAACCATAATTTTGATGCAAATAAGACCCTCTCATATATGTAATTTCTAACGGAAAGGCTCTAGGTATTACAGTTTTGATTACATCAAGATGACGTCAGGCGCTCCACACTTTTGTAATAAATATAGAATGTTAGCAATCTAGTTGTTCATTAGGATACTGTTGAGAGGCAGAGGCCAGGGGCATGGACTCTGAAAATTGAAGGCAGGTAGGAGGGTGCAGAGTCAACAATTTGACCACACTGTGCAGGCAGGAAGGGCAGTAGCAGCACAACAGACTATGGAGGGCAGTAGAAAGGGGACAGGGGCAACAAACCAACAATTCAGGACTGGCAAGAGAGGCTGTGGCAATATAATAGACCATTGTGGGCAGAAGGAAGAGGCAGTGGTAGTAGAACCATACATGCCAACAGACCCGATTCAGCCAGGAAACGTCCAATGCTTTCAAGCTCAAATGGGCTTTATTTGATCTGTCTCCTGTCTACAATCTCCTCTTTTTCAATGTAACTCAAAGGGGAAAACCAATCCCCCAGTTTTTTTTCAAAATCTCCCTCTTACCAAGTTCAAAATGTTCGCAAGTATAGTACATTGGATCATGGAAGGCAGGAGGAATTGGGGTAGGGACATGGACTCGGATAACAGAAGACAGGAAGGACATGGAGAGGTGCACCAAACTGACCCTACAGGGCAGGCATCAGGGTTTGCAGCAGCACAATACATCACACAGGGCATGCTGGACGGGAGTGCAGCACAACAATCCATAGAAAGCAATAGGGAGGGGACAGAACCATGCACATGGACAACATAGATCAGAGGGGAAAGAGGCAATGGTAGCTAGCTGACCATAATGGACAGACAGGAGAGAAAGCTGCAGTATAACAGACCATAAAGGGCAGGAGGGACGGATCAGGGGCATTACAATGGAACAGACAAGCCAGGAGGGAGGGAATAGGGGTCTGCACATGGAAACAGAGGACTGGGGGCAAGGGGGCAGGGCAGGAGCAGCAAGATGACCATGGAGGTCAGGCAGGATGGGCACTCGAAGCAAGACACACCATGCAGAGCAACAGCGACACTATGATGGCATACACACAGTCCATGGAGGCAAGGTGGGAGGGGGTCAGGGGCAGCTAGCTGACCACACAGGGAAGGTGGGAGGGGCCGTGGCAGCACAGAATACCATGCATGGCAAGCAGGAGGGTTAGTGGCAGCACAATGGCTATAATGGGCAAGAAGGAGGATGCAGGGGCATGCACAAAGGACCATGGAGGATAGAGGGGAGGGTCAGGACCTGGGCACAGACAAGAGAGTTCAGGGGAAGGGGCCTCACAACAGACCACGTGGGGCAAGCAGGAGAAGCAGTTGCAGCACAACCGACCAGGGAGGGCAGAAGGGTGTGGCAGTAAAATGGACCATGGAGGAAAGGAGGAAGAGGATAGGGGCATGGAATGTGGACAGGGAGGGTGGAGGTTGCAGGGACAGGTTACAGTCATCTGACAATGCTAGGCAGGTGGGAGGGGAGTGGCAGCTCAACAGAACACTCAGAGTAGATAGGAGTGGCAGGTCCATGGAACATGGTGGGAAAAAAGGATGGAGGAGGGGCATGCACAAAGACATCGGATGGCAGGGGAAGGAGAATAGGGGCAGCAAGCTAAGCACAGAGGCTAAGCAGGAGGTCAATGATGGGGCATAGAATTGGGCAATGGAGGGCAGGAGGAGTGGACTGGTACATCATGCTAAATGGAGGGCAGTGGCAGCACATCAGACCATGCATGGCAGGAGGGAGGAGGCTAGTCCATGGATTCAGACAACAGAGGATAGGGAGGAGGTGGATGGGGCAGCAAGCTAACTGTTCAGAGAAGGCGGGAAGGCCAGTGGCAGAACAATGGCCACACAGGGCTGTAATAAGGGAGCAGGGACATGGACTTGGACAATGGATGGCTAGGAGGAGGGGATATAGGAGCAGCAAGCTTGAGTGGGGATAGCACAATGCCAGGCCCTGCTTCCAACCCCCCACCATTCATTGTGATATGCATCTTACTTATCGTTAAAAACAAAACTAGAAATTTGCTGAAAAAATCAAAGATTACAGGGACGGTATAGTTAGACTCAGATTTCACTCATACACAACCAGTGAAATTCAGCAGTTATAGTTACCTGAGCTAACAATAACTTACGCCCCCGCAATGTACTGCTAATGACCTCAGACATTACATCATTCATGACATGGTCAGTTACATCACTCATGACATCAATCATGACATCTCTAATGAGCTGTGAATGGAATGGGACTATAATCGCTATTACTTTATTTAGGGATAGTGTGTGTATATTAACACCCCTTTTTTTCCTTTTCTTTCGTGTAAGAACCATTATAATACGCAACATGCCCAGATTAATATGGCCAATAGCCTTTCACTTTAAAGTAATTTGTAGTCCATTGTTTATGTTGATGTTTGCAATTCTAAGTATGTTTATTAATAATAAGTCACGTTGACGAACATACAGGTATGGCGGTCACGGGGCAAGATATGCTGAAATGACATTGTGTGCATATTAACACTTGTTTTCCTTTCTTTATTGTATCAATTCCTGAATGTTCACATCGTGACCAGGCCAATATGGCCGCCAGCTTTTTGGATTAAAGTAATGCACTACTGATGACATCACACATTACATCACTCATGACATGGTCACATGGTCAGTGACATCACTGATGACATCACTGATGACATCTCAAATGACATCACTGATGACATCATCTACGTGATCATCTGATGCACCTCCTCACACCCTAAAATACAGACTACCATTCTCGAAACCATAGACACACCAATACTAGTACAGCTACAATATTCTGTGCACTATGCATGCAGACCTCTAATCAGCTACATAGCTTTGATACAGTCTTTTAAATACTCAGTTAGTACCTATACAGTCTAGGAATCCTTCTGTCTGTACCATGCACTTCTCCATTCAACCATCCAGCACTATCTACGTATCCTATCACTCTGCCAATACCTAAGCACTAATAAATTTAGCATGCATTCTCTTTGCAGCACTGAAATTACTCCATTTATTAGTCATATACTTAAGGAATGGGCTAGCCACTAACACAATTGCAGGTACAACATTTTGTACACTATGCATGCAGACCTCTAACCAGCTACATACTATTGATACGCTCTTCTAAATACCCAGTTAGTACCTATGCAGTCTAGGAATCCATCTGTCTGTACCATGCACTTCTCCATTCACCCATCCAGCACTATCTACGTATCCTATCACTTTACCAATACCTAAGCCCTTATAAATTCAGCACGCACTTTCTTTGCAACACTGAAATTACTCCAGTTGTTAGTCGTTACTGACGCCAAAAAAACCTGGGACCAAGCTAGATGGTCTGAGCTTAAAGAAGCCTGCATGTCGCGGAACCCTAAAGCATTCTGGGATACGTTTAAATGGGACCGGGGGGATTCCGGACCCCCCGCAGAATAATGTTGCCCACCACCAATGGGTAGAATATTTTAAACCCCAGTATGCATCCTCGGAGGATGATCAGCTTATAGGGTCCATTGAATTAACATTCTTCTCTGGAGAGGTATTTACGCTAGGTGATGTAGACAGGGCTTTGAATACCATAATTCCAGGTCGGGCTCCTGGAATAGACAATATTCCAGGTGACGTGTTTGTAAACTATAAATCATCTTGGCGGCTGTATATAAGATATTTAGCAAATGCTATTGCCTGTGGTTGCTCCGATCCCGGCCTCTTGGAAAGGGGCCGAGATAATACTGGTTTTCAAAAAGGGGGACAAATCAGCTGCGGCAAATTACCGACCAATAAGTCTTATTGACTCCATCCAAAAGATAATGGGGAGACTGATTCTTCATAAGATTCAGTTATGGATGGATGAGGAACACATACTTACACCATTGCAAGCGGGTTTCCATCCCTTTACAAGTACCATAGACCAGGTCTTCCGTTTTATTAATATCTATTGGAAGACAGTTGTTCTGGGAAAAGGAGCCCTATATGTGGTATTTGTAGACTTGAAGGCAGCCTTCGATCTGGTGCCTCGACAAAGGATGTGGGAGGTCCTTAGTAAACTAGCAATCCCTGCTGATTTGTTGTCCTTGATCATCCGCTTACATGAGGATAATCATGCGCGAGTCAGGTGGGGCACAAGGGAGGAGGTCACCAACTCCTTCCCGGTATCCAGGGGTGTACGTCAGGGTTGTGTGCTTGCACCTACCCTGTTCTCGCTCTTTGTGAATGGGGTGGCTGACTTCCTCATGGAGACCCCCACCGATGCTCCTGTGTTGGCTAACGAACGCATGCCTGTCCTCATGTTTGCGGATGATACCCTGATAGTGTCTAAAACCCCTAGCGGCTTACAAAAGGCCCTGAATAGATTTGAGGCCTTTTGTTCATCTCGTGGCCTCATAATAAATACAGAAAAGACAAAATTTATGACATTTAACGAACACAAGTCTTTTCGGGGCAAGGTTTTTATGAACAACGTACCTCTTGAGAAAGTAGATGCCTTTACTTACCTGGGGGTCATGCTTCAGTCAGATATGAGCTGGTCTAAGCAAATCAATACAGCCACTCTGAAGCATAAGCAACAGGCTGGGACCCTTGCAGCTAACTTTGATACCTCCTTTTCCAAGCCAATTAGTCCATTAATGGAGATTTATGGTCTAAAAGTCCTAAGCTCTACCCTTTACGGTGCCGAACTTTGGGGATTCTAGAATTTATCCACCATAACCGTTGCTGAAAATACATTCTTGCGAAAGGTTATTGGTGTCCCGCAAAGTACTCCCACGTGCCCATTATTGCTTGATATGGGTAGGAAACCTATAAGGGATTTGGCCAAACTCCGCCCTCTCTTATATTGGAGAAGATTGTGGTGCACGGCCGAACTCTCACATTATGTAAAAGGTTTAAAAGATGTGATGGATACAGATAATCACCATAGGATTAAGTGGCTGGGGGAAATAAGGTCACTGCTGGTGAATTTAGGCTTGAGAGACCTTTGGGAGGATCCCCAAAATGCTTCTTTTCCCTCTAAGAAGGTATTGAAGGAGTTGTATTGGGATATGACAATGGCATCAATGCGAGCTAAGGGTGCCTCAAAAGTACTGTCTGGTCGGTTTCTTGAACTGAAGTCAAAGCCTGCCCTAGAAGACTACTGGGACTTCATTGAGAAACCTTTCGACAGGAAGTTATACTTTCAACTGAGGATCGGTACGCTACCAGTTAGATCATTTAATGGTAATTGGGCTGGGGTTAACATGAAAGTTTTCCCAAAATGTTCTGACAAAGATGAAACAATTAGCCATTTGTTGTTCTTTTGTCCACTATACAAAAAACCTTGTGTGAAGTGGGTTATCCCTATTTGTAAGATTCTGGGCTTTAGGAAACATGAAGAGGCCTTAAGAATACTCACTACGGATCCATCGCAGCCTATAGCCATAGCCATGGCTAAGTTCCTAGGTTGGGCTTGGTCCATTAGACTAAGGGCGTTGCCTTAGATTGTTTGATTGTATTGGCCTCAGTAATGCCGCCAAGCTTCTTTTCGTCGTAATTCGATCAAGATAATTCTGATTGAACATGGGTTTTTAGCAAAAAGGGCAGGGGAAAGTTTCTTCTTTTTATTCTTATGTGCAATGTATTCGGCAGCTATCATGTTTAATCTGTTATTAAATGTTTTAGAATTCAGAATATAAATATTGTATGTGTGTATCTGCTTTTATGACAAAATTGTCGAATAAAGCTGTAATGATGATTATTAGTTAGTCGTATACTTAAGAAATGGCGTAGTCAAAAACACAAGTGCAGGTACAATATTTTGTACACTATGCATGCACACCTCTAACCATCTACAAACTATTGATATGCTCTTCTAAATACCCAGTTAGTACCTATGCAGTGTAGGAATCCTCCTGTCTGTCCCATGCATTTCTCCAATCACCCATCCAGCACTATCTACTTATCCTATTACTCCACCAATACCTAAGCACTTATAAATTCACTATACACTCTGTTTGTAATGCTGTAATTATTCTATTTACTAGTCATGAACTTATGGAATAGCCTAGCTACTAACACAAGTACATCTATAATATTTTGTGCACTATCCAAGCAGACCTCTAACTAGCTACATACTATTGATACACTCTCCTAAATACCCAGTTAGTACTCATGCAGTGTAGGAATCGTCCAGTCTGTCCCATGCACTTCTTTAATCACTTATCTACCACTATGTACTTATCCTATCACTCCACCAATACGTAAGCACTTATAAATTAAGTGTTCACTCTGTTTGCAGCACTGTCATCATTCCAGTTACTAGTGGTATTCTTATAAAATGACCTAGGCACCAACACAAGTACACATAAAATATTCTGTGCATAATCCCTACAAATCTTAAAGCAGATACATACTATTGGTCCACTCCATTAAATACTGAAGTAGTACCCATGCAGCGTAGGATACCTCCTGACAGTCTCATGCAATTCTTCAATTACCCATCCAGCACTATGTTCATATTGTATCAGTCTGCCAATACCTAAGCACTTATGGGGCCGATTTACAAGCACACTGCGCCACCAGTACATCACTTTTTGTAACGTAGTGAAGGCGCCAGGCACTCCTTCATATTTAAAAGGAGAGGAAAAGCCACCCTGCGTGGTTTTTCCTCTCCTTGGAAATACGACCCCTTCATACACAGAACTTTGCGTTGAAGGGGCGTCCCATAGGTGTTGCTGTGGGTGTTCCCACGCAACACCCATAGAACAAGACACATCTCCAGATTTATGAGAAAACGTAAATCTGGAGATGTGTGTGAATGCTGCGCCATCCTAGTCTTGGTGTAGCAAGGCACAACGAGGAGAATTGTTTTAATTTCTCCTAATTTTTTCCTCTTTCAATGCATGCTGCATTCCACAGCATACATTAAAAGAGGAAAATGCCTTTACTGATTGTTTTTGTGCAGGAAGGTGTCCCTTCCTGCACAAAAACAATCTCCACACGACACAGACATCCTTGCACCTTAAATCTTCACCTATAAATTCACCAAACACTACTAATGCATTCTTTCAGTCGATCATGCTGTCTACATATATTCAACCAAACTTTCACACCTTACCTTTCAATTATAGTTCTTTCTTTAACCAGATAAGGTAGTTCTGATAAGAACTTTTTTTTCCTTCTTTTTTCTTTTGTATTTTGTCTTTATTTTTTGAACAATTTTGTATTTTCTTGTTTTTTTAAAAAAATTAACAAAAACAAGAACGAATAAAACAGGAAACATCTGGAATTACTTGTCATTCCAAAAACAAAAAAAATAACAACGATGGTTGCGTTGCGCAGCACAAACTGCATCCACCGCCTGCTCACCGAAGCATATAAGTTTCTTACACTTCACGCGGTGTTGCTCGAGAAAGGCGAATTCTGCCCTAATGTCCATTGCAGGTGTTCCTGAGGATGCTCCAGATGTACTTGCCACAGCAGGTGAGGGTTTCAAAGTAGCTCGCCTCATTTCCTCCCGAGCAAGATTGAGAGGATGTGTGGTCTGGAGATGCTTGTACATAGAAGTAGTGCCACAAGGATATTTTTTTACACTGCCTCTTGACAGGACTCAGTCACAAATTTTGCACGTCACCTTTCTCGCATTTACTTTCTTCTCTCCAGGTGGAAAAGTGAAGAACTTCCACACGACAGATTCCGACCTCTGTGCTACTTCGCGTAAATATATTTAAAAATAATGTACGTTTATTATTAGTACAAATATATTATTTTTATGAATATCTTAGATAATCTCTTGCCCTAATATGTATATTAACACACATACATATAATTTTAGAACATAAAATGTTGTGGGAGTCGCGCACCCAGCGCACCCCAGCACGTATATGACATCACGCGGGACCTGCCACCGTGCATGTGTCGCGTACCGTAATGCGCATGTGTCACGAATGCATGGGAGCAGGAGTCACGGACTGGTCGCATACCAATCGCGCACATCACGTAATATGAAATGTATATGATGTAACTGAAAAACACGCAGCCATCGCACACCGTACGCAGATCCTTCACTATGCTTCTAAAATGGCGGCTAGAATCCGCACACTCGCCGTGATGTGTACGCTTTGGGTGCGCGACTCCGAAAAAATATGGAGAAATGTTTTTAAAGAAAGAAAATAATACAAATATATTAAAATAAAAGAATAAAATAAAAAAACATAAACAATATTTCAGGTTCCATTTTAAAATTTTTTTTTTGCAATTTTCAGAAAAATATATGTTATTTAATGAATAAAATACTTATAAATAAACAGTTAAAAAACTGTAGAAAATCAGTGCAAAAAAATAGGTATAACTACTATTACACTTAAAAATTAGCATTTAAAAAACCTTTGAAATTCACTGAAAAAACCATAGGTTCCGGAGACGTTATAGTTAGAAATTAGCATTTAAAAAGCTTTGAAATTCACTGAAAAAACCATAGGTTTCAGAGACGTTATAGTTGAAAATTAGCATTTAAAAAACCTTTGAAATTCACAGAAAAAAACATAGGTTTCAGGGGTGTTATAGTTAGCTGGACATTTCACTCTTCCAAACCATAGAAATTCCTCCGTTATAGTTAGTTCTGCTAACTATAACTCGCGTGCCCGCAATGCACTGCTGATGATGTCACATATTACATCAATCATGAAATGGTCAGTGACATCACTGATGACATCTCAAATGACATCACTGATGACATCACTGATGACATCATCCACGTGACAATCTGATACACCTCATCATACACTAGTTATAACCTTTCAGATACAGAGTATCATATTTGAAACAATTGACACACCAATACCAATTACTACGTACCCACACACTGATTCCTATGTCTACACACACAACTACCCATTTAACAACTGAATCACTTATACATGCAGTCACTAATTAAATAGAACACTATCAAATGCACTTATACACATATATAGACATTGACACATCAGCAGTCATCTAAGTCGGTTATGCAGTCATCCTACTCACTCATGAATTTTTTTATCACACTTACATTTACTCACTTACACAATTATACACACACACCTCATTTATTCAAACACATAGTAACTCATAGTTAATATGTTAAAAAATCACCTTTACAATTATACACTCATTCATATAGTTACTCTCACAATCACTGACTCTTATATATACTTATTTATATACACCAACACTCACATACAATCCCTTTTTAATTTTTTTACTTTGAGGAAGATGTACAACTAAAACATATATTTGCTCACCAACACACACAAAAATACACTCAGTCACCCAAACAACTGTTTCCACATGTACTCTTAAACCTATACACCTAGTCAATCAACCATTCACACATCTATGCATAGTTACACACACCCCATCCAACCACACACAAACTCAGTGTCCCATACAAATACTCACCCAACTAATCAATAACTAATATACACACTCATGTAGCTAGTGACCAACTGATGCAGCATGTTATACAACAACAGAAACAGTGAGGCACACATTCACATAGTTTAGTTACTATTCCCTTTTAATTACTCACTTAAACAGACAGTCAGACAGCTACTAAATCCTCCATCCAGACAGTTATATATCCACTCAATCTTCAAATACAGATTGGTATACATATAATACATATTTAAATTTCAAACTAAACCACATTAACTGGATGATGTCATCAGTGATGTCATCAGTGATGTCATTTGAGATGTCATCAGTGATGTCATCAGTGATGTCACTGACCATGTCATGAATGATGTAATATGTGACATCATCAGCAGTGCATTGCGGGCGCGCAAGTTATAGTTAGCAGAACTAACTATGACGGAGGAATTTATATGGTTTTGTATGAGTGAAATGACCAGCTAACTATAACACCCCTGAAACCTATGGGTTTTTTCTGTGAATTTCTAAGGTTTTTTAAATGATCATTTCTAATTATAACGTCTCTGAAACCTATGGTTATTTCAGTGAATATATATATATATATATATATATATATATATCACAAGAAAAGATTGCCGAGCCCGTTTTTGTGACCATTCCAGGTATTTATTTTCACAACTGCTAACTCGTGTCCTTACGCGTTTCAGCTTTTTGTAGCCTTAATCACAGGAGAATGACATTATCATCAATTGCAAGTGCTCAAATAAAAGTCATGTGACAGTGCACAGCACTTCAAGTCCCAAGGTGCACCAGTATTGTTTAGCTTAAGCAAATGCAGTGAATATCCGATTTTCGCTGAATAGCATTTCCCCCAAAAATTTCTGTGAATTTCTAAGGTTTTTAAAATGATCATTTCTAATTATAACGTCTCTGAAACCTATGGTTATTTCAGTGAATATATATATATATATATATATATATATATATATATATATATATATATGAATATTACCTACTGGCGGTCGCCAGTAGGTAGTTATAGTTAGGACCCTGTTTCCATAGGAAATCCGCAACATTCTATTTGGAATAACTTTGGCGCCGGTCGACGAATCCTCGCGAAATTTTCAAAACTAATGGGGCGCTACGCTACGCTCCTACCCTGAAAGTCTCGTCGGGATTCGTCAAGCGGGGGCTGAGAAAAAAGGGGGGTCCCAAAACGCGTTTTCCCCATAGGACCTTTAGACACAGCTACAGCCCGAACGGCTGAACAGAATTACTTGTAATTTGGCAGAGAGGTAGTCCTCAGGTCAAGGAAGTGCCTTTTGTAGGTCTGGTGTAAATCTGTTCAGTAGTTCCTGAGAAAATAGCATTTAAATCAATATATATATCTGTAATCGCGCTCCTAGCGCACCGTAAGCTTACCGTACGCGTACGGTGCCGTGCGCGAGCGCGATTCTGATTGGCTGTTAGATCTTAGTAAACATTCGAATCGGTCGAAACCAGGAAGTGTCGGCCGCCATTTTCTTTCTCGCACTCGGAGGGGTGGAGGAAAAACAAAGTTGGATATCATAAAAAAGGGGCAGGCTAGACAGCTCCTAACCACCTAACCTTGGTTATGGTGTGCCAGAAGGCCATCCAAGGCCAAAATATATATATATTTTTTTTTTTAAAAAACGCTGAATACGCTTACCGTACGCGTACGGTAAAAAAATAATTAAAAAAAAAAAAATCCATATTATCCCCCCCCGTGTGCCAAAGGTGCCCGTCGGGCACCTTTTGTGCATGGCATATCTAACCACATTGAACATGTAATAGAAAACCTTTCAGAACGAAGCGCATAATATGTCCTCCATGTGCGGACGGTGCGCGAAGGGCATCGTGCGTACATGGCCCATCCTGCCTAACGTGGGCACGCGGTGCGCATAGCGCACCGCGTGCCCACCGTGCGTGCACGGCACTAACTGCGTTAAGTGGGCGCGCGGTGCGCGAAGCGCACCGCGTGCTCACTGTGCGCGCACGGTGCGCAAAGCGCACCGTGCGCGCACGAAACGAACTGCGTGAAGTGGGCGCGCACAGCACGAACAGCGTAAAGTAACTTAGCATTTAAAAAACCGTACAAATTAACTGAAAAAACCATAGGTTTCACACACGTTATAGTTAGGAATTAGCATTTAAAAAACCTTGCAAATTCACTGAAAAAACCATAGGTTTCACACAAGTTATAGTTAGCTGTACATTTCACTCGTAAAAAACCAATGAAATTCCACGTTATAGTTAGTGCAGGCAACTATAACTCACGCGACCGCAATCCTCTGCTAATGACATATGTGTCTTTATGAAAAAAAAATATTTGTAATATATGTATAGCTAAAATTTAATGGAAGAAGACATGGGCAAATAAGTGTCTAAATACAGTATTAGCATCAGCAGAGGATTGCGGTCGCGTGAGTTATAGTTGCCTGCACTAACTATAACGTGGAATTTCATTGGTTTTTTACGAGTGAAATGTACAGCTAACTATAACTTGTGTGAAACCTATGGTTTTTTCAGTGAATATATATATATATATATATTCACTGAAAAAACCATAGGTTTCACACATGTTATAGTTAGTGGAAATTTTACTGATAAAAAACCAATGAAATTCCCCCGTTATAGTTAGCGCAGGCAACTATAACTCACGCGACCGCAATCCTCTGCTGATGCTAATACTGTATTTAGACACTTATTTGCCCATGCCTTCTTCCATACATTTTTAGCTATACATATATTACAAATATTTTTTTTTCATAAAGACACATATGTCATCAGCAGAGGATTGCGGTCGCGTGAGTTATAGTTGCCTGCGCTAACTATAACGGGGGAATTTCATTGGTTTTTTATCAGTAAAATTTCCACTAACTATAACATGTGTGAAACCTATGGTTTTTTCAGTGAATTTGCAAGGTTTTTTAAATGCTAATTCCTAACTATAACGTGTGTGAAACCTATGGTTTTTTCAGTGAATTAGTACGGTTTTTTAAATGCTAAGTTTTTTTCCCTTATAATAAGCCCTGTACATTTGGTGGCCTACGGCCACCAAAAGCACAGGGGGTGGGGTAAGTGTGGATAGTGTTTTTTTCCATTGTAATAAGCCCAGCACATTTGGTGGCCTTCGGCCACCAAAAGCACAGGGGGTGGGGTAAGTGTGGATAGTGTTTTTTTTATTTTTATTTTTTTACCGTACGCTTACCGTAAGCGTACGGTAAGCGTACCCCGCGAAATTGCCGAAAAAAAAATAAAACCGTTTTTGCACTTGGGGGATGTTTGGGGACTCCCTCAACATGACTATGTGGGAGGGAGTTGTCAAAACAGCCCCTTTACATGTTTTTGTGCTTCCGATTTTAAAAATCTCTCTCAGTGCGAGAGACAAAATGGCGGCCGCCGCTTCCTGGTTTCGGCCGATTCGAATGTTTACTAAGATCTAAGAGCCAATCAGAATCGCGCTCGCGCACGCCACCGTACGCTTACCGTAAGCGTACGGTAAGCGTACCGTAAGCTGGCTCAGATATATATATTGATTTAAAGGCTATTTTCTCAGAATCTACTGAACAGATTTACACCAAACCTACAAAAGGCACTTCCTTGACCTAGGGACTACCTCTCTGCCAAATTTTGAGTAATTCTGTTCAGCCATTCGGGCTGTAGCTCGTTCTAAAGGTCCTATGGAAAAATGCATGGGAAAAACGCGTTTTGGGACCCCCCTTTTATCTCAGCCCCCGCTTGACGAATCCCCCCGAGACTTTCAGGGTAGGAGCGGAGCGTAGCGCCCCACCTATTTTGAGAAATTCGCGAGGATTCGTCGACCGGCGCCAAAGTTATTCAAAATAGAATGTTGAGGTTTTCCTATGGAAACGTGGTCCTAACTATAACTACCTACTGGCTATCGCCAGTAGGTAATATATATATATATATATATATTACCTACTGGTATCGCCAGTAGGTAATATATATATATATATATATATTACCTACTGGCGATAGCCAGTAGGTAGTTATAGTTAGGACCACGTTTCCATAGGAAAACCTCAACATTCTATTTTGAATAACTTTGGCGCCGGTCGACGAATCCTCGCGAATTTCTCAAAATAGGTGGGGCGCTACGCTCCGCTCCTACCCTGAAAGTCTCGGGGGGATTCGTCAAGCGGGGGCTGAGATAAAAGGGGGGTCCCAAAACGCGTTTTTCCCATGCATTTTTCCATAGGACCTTTAGAACGAGCTACAGCCCGAATGGCTGAACAGAATTACTCAAAATTTGGCAGAGAGGTAGTCCCTAGGTCAAGGAAGTGCCTTTTGTAGGTTTGGTGTAAATCTGTTCAGTAGATTCTGAGAAAATAGCCTTTAAATCAATATATATATCTGAGCCAGCTTACGGTACGCTTACCGTACGCTTACGGTAAGCGTACGGTGGCGTGCGCGAGCGCGATTCTGATTGGCTCTTAGATCTTAGTAAACATTCGAATCGGCCGAAACCAGGAAGCGGCGGCCGCCATTTTGTCTCTCGCACTGAGAGAGATTTTTAAAATCGGAAGCACAAAAACATGTAAAGGGGCTGTTTTGACAACTCCCTCCCACATAGTCATGTTGAGGGAGTCCCCAAACATCCCCCAAGTGCAAAAACGGTTTTATTTTTTTTTCGGCAATTTCGCGGGGTACGCTTACCGTACGCTTACGGTAAGCGTACGGTAAAAAAATAAAAATAAAAAAAACACTATCCACACTTACCCCACCCCCTGTGCTTTTGGTGGCCGAAGGCCACCAAATGTGCTGGGCTTATTACAATGGAAAAAAACACTATCCACACTTACCCCACCCCCTGTGCTTTTGGTGGCCGTAGGCCACCAAATGTACAGGGCTTATTATAAGGGAAAAAAAATTAGCATTTAAAAAACCGTACTAATTCACTGAAAAAACCATAGGTTTCACACACGTTATAGTTAGGAATTAGCATTTAAAAAACCTTGCAAATTCACTGAAAAAACCATAGGTTTCACACATGTTATAGTTAGTGGAAATTTTACTGATAAAAAACCAATGAAATTCCCCCGTTATAGTTAGCGCAGGCAACTATAACTCACGCGACCGCAATCCTCTGCTGATGACATATGTGTCTTTATGAAAAAAAAATATTTGTAATATATGTATAGCTAAAAATGTATGGAAGAAGGCATGGGCAAATAAGTGTCTAAATACAGTATTAGCATCAGCAGAGGATTGTGGTCGCGTGAGTTATAGTTGCCTGCGCTAACTATAACGGGGGAATTTCATTGGTTTTTTATCAGTAAAATTTCCACTAACTATAACATGTGTGAAACCTATGGTTTTTTCAGTGAATATATATATATATATATATATATTCACTGAAATAACCATAGGTTTCAGAGACGTTATAATTAGAAATGATCATTTAAAAAACCTTAGAAATTCACAGAAATTTTATAGTTAGGACCGAGTTTCCATAGGAAATCTGAAAATTCTATTTTGAATAACTTTGGCGCCGGTTGACGAATCCTCGCAAAATTTTCAAAACTAATGGGGCGCTCCGCTCAGCTCCTACCCTGAAAGTCTCGGGGTGATTCGTCAAGCGGGGGCTGAGAAAAAAGGGGGGTCCCAAAACGCGTTTTCCCCATGCATTTTCCCATAGGACCTTTAGTCGAAGGTACAGCCCGAACGGCTGAACAGAATTATTTGAAATTTAGCAAAGAGGTAGTCCTCAGGTCAGGGATGTGCCTTTTGCATATATGGAGTCAATCTGTTCAGTAGTTACTGAAAAAATTGCAGTTAAAAGTACATAAATATCTATAGGCGCGCACTATGCACTCACCGTGCGCACACCTTAACGTGCACGAGCGTAATTCTGATTGGTGGTTACATGACAGTCAACGTTCGAATCGGTCGAAATCAGGAAGTGTCGGCCGCCATTTTGTGTGTTTTGTGTGTGACAGTGAAAAAGAAAGGTGGAGAACGTGAAAAGGGGACAGGGTAGAGAGTTCCTGACCCCCTAGTCTTTGTCAGGGGGTCCCTGAAGGACCCCGAAGGGTGAAAAAAACATTTTATTTTTTTTCAAAAAATCGCGGGGTGCGCGCACCGTGCGCGCACGGTGAAAAACCTTAAAAAAAAAAAAGAATATATAAAAAATATAATAAAACATACATAACTTAGCATTTAAAAAACCTTACAAATTCACTTAAAAACCATAGGTTTCACACACGTTATAGTTAGGAATTAGCATTTAAAAAACCTTGCAAATTCACTTAATAAAACCATAGGTTTCACACATGTTATAGTTAGCTAGACATTTCACTCGTAAAAAAACATTGAAATTCTCCTGTTATAGTTAGTTCAGATAACTATAACTCGCGCGACCGCCACTCTATCTCAAGGATGATGTCATCAGTGATGTCATGAGTGATGCCACTGACCATGTCATGAGTGATGTAATATGTGACGTCATGAGCTGTGGATTGTGGGCGCGCGAGTTATAGTTATCTGAACTAACTATAAAGGGGGAATATAATGGTTTTTTACGAGTGAAATGTCCAGCTAACTATAACATGTGTGAAACCTATGGTTTTTTAAGTGAATTTGCAAGGTTTTTTAAATGCTAATTCCTAACTATAACGTGTGTGAAACCTATGGTTTTTTAAGTGAATATATATATATATATATATATTATCTACTGGCGGTCGCCAGTAGATAGTTATAGTTAGGATCGTGTATCGATAGGAAATCTGCAACATTCTATTTGGAATAACTTTGGCGCCGATTGACGAATCCTCGCAAAATTTTCAAAATAGGTGGGGCGCTCCGCTCCGCTCCTTCCCTAAAAGTCTCGGGGGGATTCGTCAAGCAGGGGCTGAGAAAAAGGGGGGGTCCCAAAACGCGTTTTCCCCATGCATTTTTCCATAGGACCTTTAGTCCAAGCTACAGCCCGAACGGCTGAACAGAATTACTTGAAATTTGGCAGAGAGGTAGTCCTCAGGTCAGGGATGTGCCTTTTGCAGGTCTGGTGTAAATCTGTTCAGTATTTCCTGAGAAAATAGCATTTAAAAGCATATATATATCTATGGGCGCGCTCCTTGCACGTACGGTAAAACTTACCGTACGCGCACGCTGCCGTGCGCGAGCGCGATTCTGATTGGTTGTTAGATCTTAGTAAACATTCGAATCGGTCGAAACCAGGAAGTGTCGGCCGCCATTTTGTCTCTCGCAGTCTGAGGGGGTGAAAAACAAAGGTGGAGAACGTGAAAAGGGGGCAGGGTGGACAGTTCCTGACCCCCAAGCCTTTGTCAGGGGGTCCCAGAAGGACCCCCAAGGGCCAAAATTTCCTTTAATTTTTTGCGAAAAATCACCGAGTACGCGTAGCATGCGCGTACGGTAGAAACGGAAAAATTCCGCGAACTGCGTAACATGAAAAACCTTAAAAAAAAAAAAATACATAACTTAGCATTTAAAAAAACGTACAAATTCACTGAAAAAACCATAGGTTTCACACACGTTATAGTTAGGAATTAGCATTTAAAAAACCTTGCAAATTCACTTAAAAAACCATAGGTTTCACACATGTTATAGTTAGCTGGACATTTCACTCGTGAAAAACCATTGAAATTCCCCCGTTATAGTTAGTGCAGGCAACTATAACTCACGCGACCGCAATCCTCTGCGTACTCCTCAAGCCTACTAGGGAGGATACCCAAGAGGCACAAATTTGTCACACTGCTCCTCAACCCCAATGAAATACCCAATGGAATACCCTCAACGATCACTCGCTATTTAGCAGCTATTTAGCAGCCTCCCTTAGTTTGCTTTATCGCAAGTCTAACCCAAGTTGACACAGTACTGGTTGCAGATGTACAAGGGGATTGCGCCACCCGAATCTCACTTTTTTTGGCGTTCCGGTGGCCCAATGCCCTGCAGCATAATTACAAAGTGGCGTTAAGCCACTTTGTATGGCTTAAAGCCAATTATTAAATATGGTGCCCTTTCACATAGGTATCTCCGTGAAAAGGGCGGTGCAATGGGTGTTGCTGTGGGCGTTCCACCACAGCACCCATTGCTTTTTTATGCTGCCATAGATTTACAAGAATGTGCCATGCAAAAGCAGGCATTAGATTGGCTCAATGAGGAGAAAAACTTTTATTTCTCCTCGTTTTAGCTTTGTCTATGTGTGCTGCATTCTTCAGCACACATAGAAAGAGCAAAACACGATTAATTATTGTTTTTGTGCAGGAAGGTATCCCTTCCAAATCGCAATTATTTATTGTTTATGTGCAGGAATAGACACCTTCCTACACATAAACAATCAACCCTGCAATGCAGGCACGCTTGCACTATGGCACAAGGGTTTTTGTGTTGGTGCTAGGCAGCTATCTTTAGCGCAAAGGAAAACACAGGGGTGCGCCATATTCTTGTAAATACGGTGCATCCCTGCATTTTGTAAATGACGTATCGTGGTGTTGCAAAATTTGTCGCCGCACTGTGCTGTGCCATTTCCTTGTACATATGCCCCTGGGTTTCCAACATGATGCGGGACGATGACCAGGGATTCCACTATCATCCACAATCACTTGAGATCATCCACGATCTTCCAGGGGTACATGGATACCTTCAACTTTAGATGTTAACAGTAGCAACAATATATGGTCCCTTAAAGTCTTTGGACCTTTGGTCAGACCTCTTTAACAGGTACAAGCCGCACCAGCCTAACGCTGACTGCCTCCGCGCCTTGTGAGGAGCTCACTGCCTAATGCACTCGATGCTTCTCCTGCTCAGCTCGTATTACCCCGGCCACTCTGCCACTGGCTTTTAGCATAAAGTATGAAGCAAGAGAAAAAGCTCCCGACCCTCCATATAGTCCCCACCATCCTTGGCAACCACCTGATTTCTCCAAGATCCAACCACTAAAATACAGTACTGCCAAGGGTGCCACAAATGGGGTTTTGGGTTGGTGGCAGAATGCCCTACCACCCCAGGATCTTGAGGCAGGAGGTAGGGTCCAGGGACCATGGGGGATTGGTTTGGGGCACAGGGCGAGGCAACAAGGTTTTTTAGGTAATGAGGATATGTGGCCAGGTGCCATTTTAGGTTACGCACAGGCTGGTAAGGGACAGTAAAAAAGTTTTCATAATTAGTAGGGCTTATAGGTTTACTGGCTGCGCTATGGAGTCCTTTAGCGAGACTGTTAGACAGGCGTTACTTACACTGCAGGAAGTGGCCAGGGCTGATCTCCTGTCGGAAGGAGCCCTGCGGCAGGCAGGTGTGACCTATGAGGCAAGGCACTGGCGGTGGGTCACTAAGGGAGTGGCAGCAGCCACAATGGCCTGCTCCTCTCATACTGATAAGCAGCAACGTCTACCGCTGTCGGTAGGTGGCATGGGAGCCGGGAGGAGTGCGCATGTGGTGGGCTGGCTGCACGGTCCAAAATGCCTCACTGCGCTGCTGTCAGGAAGCAGGGCGTGGCAGGCTCCCAAGTAGCTGAAGGTGCTCAGGACGCAGCAGTGTTGAGCGAGACCTGGAGGCCTTGTGTTACAGGGCACGGTGTCAGAGCCCATCCTGGGTTGCTTGCCATTGCAGGGCGAAGGAGAACAGCGACAGTGTCAGCACAGCCAGGGGCTGAGGCAGGTACTGAGCCAGCATAAAATCCGCTTGGAACGGCTCGAGCGGTGGCACCTTGTGATAGGCTAGAGAGTGCGGTGACGTCTCTCGGCCACACATGGTCGACAGTAGTGATGACGCTGGGGAACGGGGATTTTCAGGAGTAGGGCCTACCTTAGGACTTGTCCAGTATGCGCAGGCAGGCCCAGATTGAGAAGTGAGAGGGGTGGTGTGGGATTCAAGGCATCCTGCGAGTTGCTCCTGGGCATGTGTTGCCCACCAGCGAAGGTAATGGGGAGAGAGCAGTGTGGGGAGTGCCTGGCGTCTGCTGAGGGTTCTTGGAAGAGGGTGCGGCAAGGGAGAGGGATCCCCATGTGCGCAGTTGGAGGGGGAGATGCAGAGGTTGGGGAGGCCAGGGAGGGCCAGGTTCCAGAGAGTTATATCAGGCAAGTGGCTCCCCCAGCACCTGGGGCGTGTTCAGTAGTTTGGATGGTGCAGAAGATTTTCAGGATGGGGCTGGGAGGTGGGTTTGGTGCCATGATAGGCTCTTTAGTACATTGGGGCGGCAGGTCAGGGTTAAGTTAGTGCCAGCCAAGTGGTGTAGGTAGGACCCGAGGAGGTGGCGATTTCCAGGCTCTAGTGAGGCCAGGCAACCTTGGTCCGAACGCAGAGCTTGCGTCTTCACAGCCGACTGTGGAAATATGCTGGACTGTATTTCTGAGCAGCATGGATAGGCATCTGTGTCCGCCTAGCCTGATCCAGATTTGTATCAGGACCTTTATGATGTACAGTTTGAAGATGGTGGTGTGGATGACAGTGAAGTGCCTGACACGAGTTGGGGTCCTGGGCGAGTTGAGGGGGATGCTGATGTTGACTTAGACTATGATGAGGATGGACTGGAAGAGGGGGGCACATGTGGAGGATGAGGAGCGTGAGGCAATTGGTGGGTGGCACCTCATGATGTGCGCCATGGGAGCACTGCATCTAACCAGAGGGAAAGTATTAGTGTTTTGCAGCCCGCATTACCAGTTTTGGTGACAGAACAGGAAGTTTCCAGTCAAACAGAGGTGAGGCCGGCGTCATGATGGATGGCTTTGGTGTGGGCGCCGACCTTGAGGCCAGGTACGAAGCCTTATGCTGCGGCCACTGGCAGGGGTGTTGAGGTTGTGGTGCAGGTTGTGACGGGGACAGTTGGTCATGGGGACTCTGGCCTTCGACTCTTGAAGGGTAAGTATGTGCACGATCAGGGCACTGGGATGGACGCTGAGGAGGAGGCTGATAAAGGTCCAGACAGGGAGGGTATTTCAGCAGTGGGGAAGGTACCGGACCCTGGGGAGAGGACGGATCAGAAATGTGCAAAGGATAAAAAGAGAGTAAAGAGGTTAAAAGCAAGAAGTGTCCATACATGGAGATTATCAAGCCAGTGGGGGCCCACTTGATGCTAGCTACAAACAAATGAATATGGGAAGGAGAATACATAGTAAATGATGCACTAATCAGATTGAATAAAGTCCCCCTTGTAGCACAGCCGAAAAGGCAACGAAGTTGCAAAAGATAATCGTGGTTTTGAAAAAGTTTTTAATTCAAATATTTATTGAGAAATAACTCATCAATGCTTCAATCTTCGTTGTATTCACGAGATTTGCGATTTGCCAAAATGGATGATTACAATAGAACCAAGGACTTGTAAGTGTTCTCAATGCATTTCGGGTATCAATCTACCCTTCATCAGGAGAAGTCCTATAAAGATACAAAAAGGAGAGATGTGTCGACCTGTCTTGAATAGAAATAAAAGTAATAATTCTAAAGCCGCCTAAGACCAGAGAGGCCGTGAGTTTATGCCCGTGACCGAGCGGAAACGAAAAACCAAAGTAATAAAGTATACCAGTGAAAGACATGAAGTGACGGATGTGAGGAACGGAATCATAGAAAAACGAAAGGGTGCAGAGAAATGGAGGTTTAAATAAAGTGCCAGAGCTGAAAAGATTGTAACCGAATGTGACCCGCGCTGTCCCCAAACTTAAAGTGAGTTAACAAACAAATCCTCAGTGCGTAAATGAAGTTCAGTCTGGCTCGTGGAGCCATTACTTGGAAAGCGTGCAGCGCCTCGGCGCGTGATGGTACAAAGAGCGTGATGAAACATACCTCAGAGGTAGAAGTGACCAGGAAGGTCAGAGTATCCGCGTGCAGGAGCAGTCAACGTGTGTGCATGCAGCTAACTTCAAATAGGTATGTTGGTTAGTGGAAAGTAAAAAGAGGCTGCTAGTATCGAGAACCGATATCGCGGCCATGTAGGAGAATACATAGACATTTTTAAGCTTTTGCATAGGGAGTTTTGGGCAAAGAAGGGATCTAAGGAAGAAAAATATGAGCTGTCACGTCAGCCTAAGGTGGCAGTAAATATTGAAAAATGGACAGCTACTTCCCTTATTTATTGCAGATTCTACTGCAAAAAATATCATGAACATGCATGGCATTTTTGAAGTATTAATGCGGAAGGTGCATGTCACCTTTAGGGTTGGGCATGGGTGAGATTTTATGAGGAGTTTCGGGCGCATCTAGCAGAGGATACGGATGGTATTTTGGATCAAATGGATAATGAGCTGTTCTTACAGACATTGATTCCGGAACGCCGGGTCCCCACGACGTATAACGCAAGTGGGTGGCCGGTTATATACAACCTCTTTTGAGGGCCCCGCCACCAAGGTAGGGATGGGTGCGACAGGGAGATGACAGAGGGGTAGCAGTGAAGCTTGCTGGTCTTTAACGAGCCAACATGTACAGGAGTACTGTAAGTACAAACATGAATGCCCAAACTGAGGTGGGAGACATGCTCACACAGTGTGGTTCCCAGGGGAGTGGATTTGGCCAGCAAGGAGGCGCAGGAGGCCAGTGGCAGGGTCCCACAGAGAGGGACAGGGGTAGAGGGGAACAGTATTCTATGGCCAAGGGCGCGTACACCAGTTAAGGTGGAGAGGTTGAGATATTGGCTCTGTCTGTTGGGGACGACCAGTGAAAAGGATTTGTTGCTGCATGGTTTTCAATTTGGGTTTTGTATGTGTTATGAGATTCCCATGGTGAGGTGCTGGGCAGGCAACCTGCGATCAGTGAAAGGGCATGAGGATTTGATGAATACAGGCCCCAGCTAGGCCCGCAGGACACAAGGGTTCGCTCTCCTGTAGTGGAATCTATAAGGAAGTTGGCACGGAAACTGCAAAGTACAAAAACAGCATTTATTAACCCTTAAGGGTGGTCCTACAATCCACACAACACTCTTCAGTATTGCATAGAGTAGCACAAAGAACATTCGTACATGGTCCCCTTTTATACACAGTAGAGGGGCTCATAAGTGGGTGGGTACAACATGAAGACGAAGAACATTACCATTTATGGCCATTTTCGATACTGAATCAATATGTGGGCGGAGCTAACGCACTCCTTGAGCCCGCGAAAACATGGTCAAGCAAGGCTAACTGATAACAGATGTGGTCAAGTCTGGGCATGCGCCAGATGGACAAAGGAGCTATTTATAGACTGTTACTGGGCAGATTACGAAAGCAACTAACACAGAGGTTGGACTCTTCTCGTGAGGAACACGTGGAGGCATGACAATACAAAATGGAGCCCAAGCTTCGGTCAACATAGCGGAGAAAACACGATCTATAACAGAGGAACTAATGTCTTTAGTAAATGCTTAATCACATCGTTGTTTCAATTTACAACAGACGACCCTTTCAGCATTTACTGAAGACATCCGGCTTGTTAGGATAATCATCATATATATCAATTGTCATCATTTCTTCAACTTCTTTAGCTAACCGTTTTTGGTGGGCAACATCAGCAATAGCTTTCTTATCAGGGATACAGAATGATACACATAATGAACAGAGTAAGGGACCACATTGGATACAAATACAACATGAGAACAGAACCGCTACAATAATACAGAGACCAGTTAGAACCTTCCATCCCCAGGCAGTAATTAACGCCCAAAACCATCCCGAAAAAGACCAAGTGCCGTTTTCTGTATGGATCTCAGCTGCAATTTTATGCAGTTTATTGATGGCATTATAAACTGAGGGCGTATGATCAGGGATAAACACACAACAGCTACTTCCAATAATTTTACATGCTCCTCCTCTGTCAGCTAGCATAACGTCTAATACCATACGATTCTGCAATGCAACAATTCTCGTGATCTGCAATTCCTCCGTAAGATTCCCAAGAGCAGCGGCAGTCTGATTTGTCACAGCTTCTACCACTCTTGTTAATCTTCGGATCTTCCTACTGTTCAGAGCAGCTCCAACAAAGAAAAACAGTCCTAAGTTAAAATCAATATACTGTTGCAGACTGGTGTCAGTCTGATCTACATCGTCAATTGATAAAGTACGTTTATACCTATTTACAGTCACGTTATTCAATAATTTCAGATCCTTATGATAAGATGCAGGAGCTAAGAATACAGGAGGTAATAGAAATGATACATAGCATACCCCAGACCACCCAGCCGGCAGACGGTAATAACCTTTATTTCCACACACAAAGTACGTATTGTGGGAGGCTAAAAAGGTACTGTTGTTCAACCCATCAATATTTAAAACAGTAATGCAATCACTGACACCAACAGGGATGAAACCCACACTCTGGACACACAGGTCCGCTTGAGCTTGTGCTACTTGAATTACAAATTTATCTTTTCCCACAGTGTCTCTTGTGTTCGTAAAGATGTAGGGAATGGATTCATTGTCTGGTCGGTACTCTTCCCACTCCCAAATTGTCCCATTCGCTTGTGGATACCCATTCTTGTCTTGATGGCATTCTTTATTAAGTCTAAAAAGCAATCGTCCCACTGTCGGTTTCCGAGTGGCAAAAAGCAAAGTATACCATGCTCTACAAGAGCCATTATGAGAGAAAGGAAGTGGTATAAATGGCGTTCCTCCTTTCTTCTGATGAGCTGGCATCATCCCACATATCCAACAGTTCGTAGCATTCGTAGCAACGTGGGTATGATGCAGCATCTGGATGAAAGTGTTATTCAAGTAAGATTGTCGATGCTTCAACTCTTGATACGGTAATGTATAAAAGTAGTGCTCCTCAGGCACCGGAGTTGTCAACACAAGAATCTTCCGAGCGGGAGTTACATCCTCCACGAACCATGTGGTTATCCCAACAATGGCTACTGTCAGCATGAACCCTAATGCACAAAGGATTTTCTTTTTCTCCATGTCAAAGTAAAAAAAAAATGAAACCTAATATCTTCCTGAAACTAAGAGTCTGTCAGAACTCTTCCCCTTGGGCAGCGGTTGGTTTCTTCACCAGCGGGCCAAGACGGGTGTCGCTACACTAATGCAGGGCTGATCCCCCCCCCTTGCCTCATCGGCTCTCCGTTTCACTAACCCAAGGGCCGTTCTGACAGTGTGTCCCGATACTGGAAAACTCACTTCCGTGGTCGAAGATGATATCGCCTTCCTCCAGAAGTCGCGTGGTCCGGAAAGAGCTCCTCAGTGGCGTTTGGCTCCGCAGCACGGCCTGTCTCTGCAGCCAAAATGTCTCGTTGATCGGTCAGCACGGCAGGTTCCACCAATCCGGGCGGCACCTTCCTACAGTGCAGAGAGTGGATCCAATTCTTTCGGTTGGAGACTCGCACAGCCGTCCTCGTTGCAAGGAGGACCTGCTCAGGGCCCACCCATCTCGGTTCCAAACTGTTCGTTCTGTCGAAGACTTTCACCATGACATGGTCCCCAGGCCGGAGACCATGTCCTTCGCCGGTAGACCGATCAGGGAGCGCCTCTCGGACCTGTTGATGGATAGAAACCAAGTTATCCGTTAACTGTGCCAGATAATCGCTCATCATTACACAAGGTACATCATACACAGCCTTAGGTCTTGGTGGACCCCAAATATTCATTGGGCGTCCAAAAACAATCTCGTACGGCGTAAGGCCAGTTCGAGAGTGCGGTACTGATCTAATTGACAATAACGCCAGTGGCAGAGCGTCTGGCCAAGTCAAAGACGTCGAAGCTTGAATTTTTGCGATCTTAAGCTTCAGTGTACCATTATACTTCTCAACTAGGCCTGCAGACTGGGGGTGAAACACGGCGTGGAACTTCTGGGTGATGCCTAGACCCTTCAAGACATACTTTATAACATCCGCTACAAAGTGAGGGCCATTATCACTCCACAGAAGTCTACAAACGCCATATCGGGGGAAAAACTCCTTCAGCAGCAGCTTCGCAGTAGTCATTGCAGTATTGTCTTTCGTAGGGTACGCTTCAACCCATTTGCTGAAAGCGCAGACCACCACTAGAACATACTTCAGATTATTACAGCGCTCAAGCTGGATGTAATCCATCTGCAGAACCTCAAAGGGTGCAGTGGGTGTCACAAATCCTCCTGCTGGAGTTCGAGTACCCTTTCCTGGGTTATACCTCAGACAGATCATACAGGTCTGCACCACCCTCTTTGCCGTGCTAGCAATCTCTGGATGCTCCCAGACTTGGGTAAGCAATTTCACAATTGTGGAAGCTCCAACATGTGCTAGCCCATGTGCCATCTGAACCATAGGTTGTACAAAGGCCGTGGGTAATTTCCATCTATCCATCTGCTTATTTCTCCAGCAACCCTCGTCATCCAGTTCTCCCTCGCTAGCCCATTGTTCCCGCTCTTTGTCAGAAGCGGTCCTTTGCATTTCTCGCACCTCCTCCTTCGCATCATGCCATCTCTCCACCTGTGACTTTACTACATACATGGCAGTAGTACCGGGCTGCATCGCAGTCTCCCGTGCTACTCGATCCGCTAACGCATTCCCTTCTCCAACTTTATCAACCACTTTCCTATGGGCGCTACACTTAACAATGGCAATTTTCTTTGGGTATGTCAATGCAGTTAAAAGATTATGAACTAACTCCCCATGCATTATCTGTACTCCATGTGACGTTAAAAACCCTCTCTCCTTCCAGAGTAGGCCAAAGTCATGCGCTACTCCGAAGGCATAGCGGTTATCTGTATAAACATTCACACATAATCCTGTACTGAGCTCACATGCTCGTGTTAATGCTATCAGTTCCGCTGCTTGAGCTGATTTCTGTGGTATACGTGCTGTCTCCTCTATCGTTTGTAATGTGGTAATTGCATATGCTGCTGAAGCCGTACCATCTGGTAGCTTCAGACAGGATCCATCCACCCACAGTTCTCCATCTACATCTGGAAAGGGCGTATCCTGGAGATCAATACGACCCTTTGTTTGTTCCTCAGTCACGAGGATACAATCATGCGCTTTCCGCGCCTCAGGCTGGGTTTCGGGGTATGGCAGCAATGTTGCCGGGTTTAGCGTTACGCACCTTTTCAACGTAATATGAGGAGCCAAAAGCGTCAACTCATATCCCGTTAAACGGGCACTGGTCAAATGCTGCGTCTTTGTTTGATTAAGCAGGGCATCAACAGCATGGGGGACTAATACCAACAGCTTATGAGATAACACAATTCCCTCGCTTTGGCGTATTGACACAGCTGTCGCCGCAACCGAGCGAAAACACCCTGGTAATGCTCGGGCGACAGGATCAAGTACAGCCGAAAAATATGCACATGGGCGCTGCTTGTCGCCGTGCATCTGCACTAAAACTGACAATGCACATCCATCTTTCTCATGCACATACAACGAAAAGGGTTTTGCATAATCAGGGGTCCCTAACACTGGTGCTGAACAAAGGGCCTGTCGTAGTTGCTGAAAGGCAGTATCACACTCATCTGACCAAGGGATTGGGATAGGCGTGTCCTTTGTCAAGAGAGCTAACAATGGCTTAGCTATGTGTGAGAACCCCAATATCCACTGTCTACAAAAAGAAACAAGGCCCAGAAATGCACGCACATCCTTCTGTGTGGATGGTCTCGGTGTATCCAAAATGACTTGGATACGATCCGGTGTGAGTGCACGTCCCTCCTTAGACAAAAGGTGACCCAGATAAGTCACCTTTGGTCTACAGAATTGCAACTTCTTCCTAGATACTTTATGATTGCGGGATGCTAAAAAGGAAAGTAAGGATAACGTACTTTTTTCACACAGCTCTCGGGTGTCAGCCGCCAGCAAGATGTCATCGACATATTGAATGAGGGCGACCCCCTCGAGCAGAACAAAGGAATCCAATTGTCGTTTCAAAGCCTGACTGTAAATACTAGGGCTTTCTGTATAGCCCTGGGGAATCCTACAGAAACGATAAGATCTATTATTCAGTGTAAACCCAAAAAGATATCGGCTATCAGGGTGAATGGGAATGGAAAAGAAGGCATTCTTCAAATCAATCACTGAGAACATGGTCGCCGTAGGCGGGACCAAGGTAAGCAACGTCGTAATATCGGAGACCACTGGGTATTGAGGTATCACGATCTTGTTCACTTCTCTCAAATCAATTATAAACCGATAAACTCTGGCATCCGTATCCTTTTTCAATATGGGCAGAATCGGACTGTTACAAATGTTGTAGGGGACTTCCTCAACTACCCCAACCGTTATCAAATCCTGCACTATCTGTATGAGAGCCTCCTCACCCTCCTGGGAAATACGGTACTGTGGGAGGCGTGGTAACACCGCCCCCTCCTGGACGCTAATGTGGACCGGTGGAATCACCATTTGTCCCACATCAGTATCCGAAGTTGCCCACAAAGCATGAGGGAGGGTAGCTAACAGCGCCTCCTCTGACATCGCACACATCCGTTCAGATCGAGGGTAATTGTCATTCAATATTACTCGCACACCAGCAGGGGAGCAGCGGATAGTAGCCCTAAAGTGTTTTAACATATCAAGACCCATAATATTGTCCGGTGTATACGGGGCAAGCAGAAACGGACAGGGTGCAGAAAAAGAATCAACCTTAAACATGAGGGGCTTGGAAAGAGGGCTTCGGGAGAGTGTACCATCAAACCCTACCGATGTGACCATTAAGCCAGATGGGGGAGCCCCCGGAACCAATTGCTTAGACAGCGCACTACGTGTCGCTCCTGTATCCACCAGGAACTGATCAGTAGAGCCCAAAACTTCAGCCGATACATAAGGGCCCTTCTGATCGACCGGCACCTCAACTGATTCTAACCCCCATCCAACGCAATCCTATGCATGCTGAGAGTCATGGTACCCCGACCGGTCAACTCCTGACGCTTGATACTGATGCTGGCGATCGAAAACATTTGATCTATCTCGGTGCTGCCCAGCAGACTCAAGACGAGCCTGTTCGTTAGAATTCCCTCGAAAGTTCGAGAAACCCCCTCTACCTCGCGGGCCACCGTGGGTGTGCCCCTGGCGCGATGCATGCAACACCGGGCAGTCCCTAGCCCAATGACCCGATTGCTTACAATACGCACATTGATTCCTATTCAAATCAGACCGGCCCGTGGGAGGACCATAAGATCCTCCCCTACCTCTATTACTACCTCGTCGAGGCGGGCCATAGACTTGCGCCAACATCACCTTTGTTTTCAAATCTTTCGATTTCTTTTCCTCCTGGCCCTTTGCTTCTTGCTCCTGACGCTCATAATACTGGGCGATAGTCAGGAGGGCCGTCGGCGTAGCGGAGGACCAAGAACTTTCACTCGCTTTTAGACGGGCCGCAACTGCCGGCAGCAGATTGGCCACATATTTATCCGCAAAAAGGTGGCGCCCCGTATCGTCGGTAAGCGACTGTCCACTAAAATCATGAAACGTCTCCTCAAAGCGCGTAAAGAAGTCCGCAACTGACTCGTCAACTTTCTGTTTACATGCAGCTAACATATTCCAGTCAATCTTTTTAGGGGGGATAATCGTCTTCAACTTAGTCACAATAGCAGCAGGGAGATCTAAAATACTCTGCGGCGGTTTCTGCGCGGGCTTCCGCTCCCTATCCTCATCCTCAAGGTCAGACCACCGGGCCTTAAAGGCAACTATATCATCTACCTTTCGTACAGATCGCCACATATCCGGTGGTAGAATAAGGCCAAAGAACAGGTCTATATCTGCTAAAGTCATAACGCAAGAATTCAAGGCCCCCTCGACTTCTTCATAGAAGGCCGCTGGATTCTTACGGGGGTCAGGCAGCGCATTCTTCAATGCCATAACATCAGCCCTATGCCACGGAGTGTAAACCCAATTATACACGAAATATCCCTTAGCATCGGCGGAGGTAATGTCCGAGCTAGTCCCTGCTCCCTTAGGAGGAACATACAAAGGCGCTGCCTCTCGCATTGGTTTAACATGCACTACGTCATCCTTATCTGACTGGGAGGTGGATGAGGGGCCCTCTGCCGTGCACGAATCCGACTGCTTCTCCTCCTCCGTTTGTTGGCGTGCTTTCTCTCTAAGGGCCAGCACCTCGTCCCGCAAGGCGAACAGCCGCCGAGCCGCCTCAGGAGCCTTAGGGGGAGAAAAAACACCATCATGCAATGCTTTAGCAACCGATGTCACATCGTCAGGCTCAAAGACACTAGAATATTTTCGGAAAGCAGCAATCACTTCCTCAGCGAAATGAGCCAGAAAATACACCCTTTCTCTATCTTGCCACGACCCCCAAGTATGGAGCAACTCCTCCCTAGACATCTTGCCCTTAAGTGCACGGAGGGAAAGTTTCCGAAGCTCAGCCATATGCTCGGCCGATAACATGGACCGCGTATCTACCTTACCCGGACCCGGGACAGAATCTTGCGTCCTCGGAGCAGATGCGCCGACATAAGGGGGCGGAGGGCGATCTAGTAAAGAAAAATCATCATCAAGATTATTAAGGACAGGATAAAGTGGCTGCCGAACAACGTATTGACCCGAAACTTGTAGCCGACGCTCCTTCTCTTGCCTGTCCGTCTGCTCTCTATCCTCCCGGCGCTTCGCTTCCTGTGCTCGCACATGATCATTCTTCCGTTGTTCTTTATCAAACAGCGCTTTCTCGCGCTTCTCTCGCTCACGCACCTCCTTCACCCACAACCGCACACACTCAAACATATCCTGACGGGCACGCCGCTTACACATACACTGTTCCACATACTCAATCTTACGTATATCAAACGATCCATACAAAGGCCATCGCAACTCAGGATCTTTTTTCGTATATTTCCTCCATACTGTGCTGTACATTATGGAAGAAAGACCATGCTTCACGTACATATCCCTATTAGGCGTCCCCTCTGGGGGAGCTGGAGCATATTCCTCGAGGTTCAACCGGTTTCCAAAACAGCAGCACCACTTACGGAGTGCGCTAAAAGCAGGCATGCTCAGAAATAATGCAAAATGTGCAATATTATAAAAAATGGCACTTAATCGTTGCGCCGTTCAAAGTTACACAGCTCTGGAGAAATCTCTCCACATTACCTGCCTATATGTGTTGCAACGCATATATATTCACAAAGACAAATCCAAAATATGACTAGTCATCACAAATCAAACTCAAATAGCCAGATCAGGCTTCAAAAACTCGGAGCAAGTACCGTACACCGGTTCTTACCAATCAAGAGTCCAGATTCCAACTGCCAAGCTCCACAATCGCCCAAACGGCTTTCACGGCAAGACCGACAGAAGAGGTCTCAGTCGGGGACCGGCGCCACCCAGACGGTCAGCTCGGAAGGGAAGGAAGAAAAACCTTGGGATGCCAGGGCTAAGGCGCCGCTGGCAGTGATCACGTCCCCGGCCCAATTCCTCACCTTCGTCGCGACCAATCCTTCGAGCATCCGAGTCGCCGATGAGCCCCACGTGACGGGCGCCAATTGATGAATACAGGCCCCAGCTAGGCCCGCAGGACACAAGGGTTCGCTCTCCTGTAGTGGAATCTATAAGGAAGTTGGCACGGAAACTGCAAAGTACAAAAACAGCATTTATTAACCCTTAAGGGTGGTCCTACAATCCACACAACACTCTTCAGTATTGCATAGAGTAGCACAAAGAACATTCGTACATGGTCCCCTTTTATACACAGTAGAGGGGCTCATAAGTGGGTGGGTACAACATGAAGACGAAGAACATTACCATTTATGGCCATTTTCGATACTGAATCAATATGTGGGCGGAGCTAACGCACTCCTTGAGCCCGCGAAAACATGGTCAAGCAAGGCTAACTGATAACAGATGTGGTCAAGTCTGGGCATGCGCCAGATGGACAAAGGAGCTATTTATAGACTGTTACTGGGCAGATTACGAAAGCAACTAACACAGAGGTTGGACTCTTCTCGTGAGGAACACGTGGAGGCATGACAATACAAAATGGAGCCCAAGCTTCGGTCAACATAGCGGAGAAAACACGATCTATAACAGAGGAACTAATGTCTTTAGTAAATGCTTAATCACATCGTTGTTTCAATTTACAACAGATTTGGTTTGGGGAAAATTCTTGAAGATGGTGAAAGAAGGGAGGATGGAGGGCCCCTTTGATGACTGGCCCTTGGCAAACCTACGGATATGGCTGACTGTGTTGATCCCTAAGAAGGAACCTGGGAAATTGCGACTGATTCAGCATTTGTCGTGGCCAGGATGCCTGTGGGTCAACAAGTTTATCCCAGAGGCTTTCAGTAGAGCGCATTATGCCTCAGTCGATACGGCCATACGATTGGTCAAAAAGTTTGGCCAGGATGCTATGATGGCAAAATGATATGTCAAGTCGGGTTTTCACTTGTTACCAACTCAAACTGAGCTTTTTGAGTTGTTGGGTATGCATTTTGGGGGGACATTGTTTGTGAACAAAGCACTGCCAATGGGGTTCTCAATTCTTGTTCGTTGTTTGAGGCTTTCAGTTCCTTAATGCAGGATGCAGGGATTCCTTTTACACTGGGAAAAGACAGTGGGGCAGTTTCAGGTGCTCTTGTTTTTGGGTATTGATTTGGATTCCTCTTGCATTCAGATTTGCTTGCCAGAGGACAAGAAGCAGAAGTGTATGGAACTGCTGGTCAGGACGTTGCACAGGGGCAAAGTCTAGCTAAAGGACATTCAGGTTTTGCTTGCTTATTTGAATTGCACTTGCAGAGCAGTGAAGACCAGCAGAACCTTTTGTTGAAGATTGGGTTGGTAATTGGCAAGAACATGACTTTCACACCACTGGGTGCATCTCAAGGTGGGGTGAAGGAAGATCGGAGAGTATGGAGAGTTTTCTTGAGTGAATGCAATGGCATTCTTATGGCTGTAATGGGTGAGCAGGTGGAGTGGTTGATCAAACTGTTCTCCGACGCAGCAGGTAGCCACGGATCTGGCATTTTTTGGCAAGGGCAGTGGTGCACAGAGGAATGGCGCAAGGCGTGGAACCACAGGGGCCGGAGCATTGGTTTCCTGGAGTTTTTCCTAATGGTGGTGCCAATTTGTTTTTGGGGATGCCACTTTGCCAACAAGAGGGTCATGTTTAACATGGACAACATGGTTGTTGTAAACAGTGTCAATCAGCAACTGGCTGCTGACCCGCAGGTGTGTGGTTGCTGCACGTATTTGTGTTGGAATGCTTGCATGCGAATGTGACTTATAAAGCAAGACACAATTCAGGGGAGAACATGGAAATTGCTGATGCTCTTTCTCATTTACAGTGGACAAGATTCCGTCGACTTGCACCATGGGTCAACGAGGAGAAGATAGCGATTCCAGTTCACTTGTGGTCTGCAGGCAAGAGCGCATGATGCAGCTTATCCTTGGTTCCTTGTCCGACTCCACACACAGGGCATAAAGGCTTGCATGGGAGGAATTTCTTCGGTCTGAGGTGGAGAGATGGTGCGGCTGATAGGACACAAACCCGTAAGGATGATGTAGTACAATTCATTATGTCTGTGATTGGGAAAGGTTTGTCGGCGGTCACTATAGCAGGTATATTGTCAGGCCTGGCTTTTTATGGGAGGATGTTGTGGGGTTATGAACCATTTGTGTCAGGGCTTTTAGGGTTACGGAGGTAGTGGGATTAAAGTCCAGGTCAAGAGACCGTTGGTGTTGAGGAAATTCGATTTTCGATCACGATCACATTGAGCCACCATTGTGTGCTCTGCCGCCATTTTGTGTTGCCCTCACTCAGGCAGCACGACGAACGAAGTCTTTTCTGCTTTTCCTGCAATATTTTGTCAAAATAGCCTTGTGCCTCTGTTTACGAAGCTGGTGTTAGAGACTGGCCGAGTACACTAATCCCTGTCTGGTTTTCCGAATCCCTGTCTTAACTATCTGTTGGTTCACACTATTCTCTCCTGACCTTATCTTGTCTTCTGGCCTTTGCTGTCCTCCACTCGTATTCTCTTGTTTCACAACTGTCCTCCAAAACACACGAACGTATCTCGCCACCTGCAAACCAGTTACAGACATGTTAATACCTTAACCTGTGGGAGGGATGGCAAACACCGTTGGAGGAGAGGCTTCTTCGAGTTACTCGATATCTTTGTTTTTCAACCTTTTCTATTAGACATGTTCTGTCTTTAACCTTACCTTATTGGTCCTCTATGTATGTTTTAGGTGTGTTCTTTGTTAATGTATATGTTATCTATGTACGATATAAGATTGTGCACCACGGAGGGAAGTGGCAGTCTCCTGAGAACATACCGTGTGTACTTCTAGGACAACTGTACTAGCTGCAGCTAATAAAATCTGATCTTTTACGCCGACAGAGTGTCCCCGTGTCTCTGTTAGCTGAAGCAGGAGAACCCAGGAGATTAAGGCGTACCCTGCGCCGCCAGGCCCAATTGGTTCTGGTTCTTCAACTGGCGCCCAACGTGGGGCAGCTTCAGAGGTAGTGGTTCTGCCTGAAGGTCGTGAGGAAACCCGCAAGAAAATTCTGGAGGAATCGCGAGCCACGTCAAGCGACCACTGTATGTTGAAAGTGGTCCGAAGGTCTTTTGCAGCGTGGTTACTCCTTCCTGATGGCTACTGACGACTGCTGCCCTGACTGCCGCCCTGCCTTGGCCCTCTTTTCGATGATGTATGGTAAAGCGAGACGATAGACGGGGCCTCTGTTGGAGTAAGAAGACATCTTAGTTAAGTATTGGTGGGTCGCTCCCACATTTGGTTCTTTGGTTCTTTGGTCCTTAGGTTCTTTGGTTCTTTGGTTCTTTGGTTCTTTGGTTCTTTGGTTCTTAGGTGCTTTGGGTCTTTGATTCGGGTATTGCAATAACCGAAGCCGAGGGGTAAGTACACTTGTGCTGTGTTAAGTATTTAACCCCCTTGATGTTTGTGAACAGTCCAGTGAAATAACGATGCCTGGTCTGACTAAGTTTAAGAATCTTTGTTGTTTTGGTTGTAATAGGGATTCCCGGCTGGAGGACTCTTGTCCGATTCCTTTGGTTGGAACTCCCACTTATGAGCTCTATTCTAAACATGGTGTTGGCCCCATTGCCTTTAATAAGGCATGGATCTGATACACGAAGAATGATGGTGTTTTAAAATGGCCAGAAAATGGTAGCTTTGAGCCCGACATACTAGATAATTTGGAAACTATTTTATTTAAAAGAAAAGCCCGGCCGGCAATGTTTGACTCTTTCCGCCTTTGGCGTAAGGAGGCCAAACAGAGAAAAATTAAGCAAGAAAAACGAGATGAGAAAGCACAGGATATGACAATTATACAGGCTGATCAGCAGTTTAAAGATGATGAAGTTGATAATACGATGGAAATTTCAGAGAGACAGCATCGTATGGCAATAGATAAATGCTATCCGATGTTGCCAGCTTCCCCCTCTGATAAAAGAAAGGATTTAGAAGAGGACTCCTTGATGTCTCACCTATTAAGATTGCCTCCGCCCTATGTGCAAGGTGCTAATGCACCCCCGTTGTTACAGTCTGTTCAGCCGCCAGTCGCGCCTCCTCTTGCTCCGGCTCTTCCACATTTGCCCCCTCAAGTATTGCCGCCTTTGCCAGCTTTGCCTTCGACTCCTTTACCTTCATCTTCTACGCCTTCCGCTCCTCCGGTAATTACTGATTTCCCTTCCATTAGTTCGCCTAATACCTTGTCCCCTATTCTTATGTCCAATTCTCCGTCTATGCGTAAACGACTCACAGAAACGGTCTCTGGTCTTTTATCACCTTTCTTTGAGGCATTAAATGTGTCTCCGGCTTTTTCTCGAAGACAGTCTCGTAGTCAGCTCCCAGCTTCCGAAGAACGAGAAAGGTTGGACTCTCTCCCTCGCAAATGGATTGAGAAGGGTCCTCAGTATAGCGTACCCGACATTATGCCTACCTACTCACAGTGGAATGCGCCTACGCAGAGATATGTTTTCAATTCTATGTGTGATACTTTTATTAAAGGTTGGGAGGATATGGACTTGGGTTCGGTTCCTCAGGGTCTGATATTCAGGCTAATTTTGATAAGGGACTCATTGTGGGTTCTCCGGTATGGAGAGAAGAGGTTCCAGGAGCAGGTGGTAATCCACCTATTCCTGCTCACTTCCAGCAAATATGGGTACATGTCCCCTGGAAAAGGTCTGAAGTTTTAGCCCTTAAACAGTCTTTACCGGATCCTCATAAAAACCCTGCAGGTTATTATAAAGAATTGTCACAAACTGTTGAAGCCTGCATCATGAATTTAGCAGATATCGATATGTTGATGGGGAATGTAGTTCCACAAGCATTATGGGCTAGGATTCGTAAAGAGAATCATGCCCAAGAATTAGGTGGAGATTGGGATGCTATAATTGCTGCAGATAGAAACCAAGTGGGTGGTGCGAAACCTGAGGCTTTGATTTCAGAACTCCCTGGTAGGATTATTGCATTAATGAAAACGATGATGCCTGCCTTGAGAGTTAACTGGGATAAACTAGCCGCGTGTAAACAGAAGAAAGAAGAGAGTGTCTCCGATTTCTTTACTCGTTTTGAGGAGACATTCATTGATCACAGTGGTCAGGACATGACTACGGAGGGTGGACAGCGATTATTTGTAGATAAGTTCGTATTTAATTTGCTTCCCGAGCTGTCGCATAAGTTGAAAGACTCCGAGAGTTTGTGGGCTGTTTCTTCTCCAGCTCAGATATTGGCTACTGCTCAATATTATGAAAATAGAGATAAAGATAAAGATAAGCAAGAGAAAAAGACTAAAGAATTGAAAACTAAGGTTCTTTTGCAACAGGCTTATCCACCTCGTTATGCTCAGCCCCAGTTTCAACAGACTCCGCAGTTTCAGAGGGTGTATCAAAAGCCTGAGCCATATATTCCAAGACCTTTGCTAGGTCCTAATCAATGTGCCTATTGTAGAGAGGAAGGTTATTTCAAGAATAGTTGTCAGGTTTTATTGCAGCGCAGTGGGACACTATCTGCTCCACGAGGTCGTGCTGGCCTCCAGTCAGCAAACAGAAGTAGAGGTCGAGGTATATTGACCCAAGAACAGCGTTCCCTTCCTCCCTCTAATTCCGTGAACTACTTTGATCAGCAAAATACTCGGTCTACACAGTATTACAATGAGGATTGTTATGTTGAAGGCGAGAATAAAAGTCTTCATGTTAACTATGACAGCCATGGACAAAGTAAGGGAGTTGTGTCGATTCCAGTAGATCAGAATGGACCTTATGTTAATGTCACTACAATGGGTGTTTCAGAGCCATTTATTTTAGATACTGGTGCGATGAGAAGTTCTATCATTCATTCAAAACTCCCTGGGGCACCTTTGTCTGGCTTAACGAATGTATCTGTACGTCTTTCTGGCCCCCAGTTCGTAATCCGGTTTCTTGCCCTTTGCCTATTTCAATTGGCCCTTATGATTTAGAAGTTCCGCTTCTCTTAACGAATGGTTGCGGCGAGAATCTATTGGGCTTGGATATATTGAAGAGAATATATGCCACAATATCTTGTTCTCCTTCTGGTGTATATCTTACTTTAGGACAGAAACTGACTTCTCCAATGTATTTGTCTAAAGATCAATTCCCACCTGAATTGCTCTCTCTTCCTACAACGCTTTGGGCTACGGGTCCAAATGATGTTGGTTGTCTTGAAATTCCACCTTATGTTGTTACTCTCAAGCCCAATGCTGAATTGCCACGCGTTCCTCAATATAGAATTTCCACTGAAGGTGAAAGAGCGCTTTTGGAAATCATTCATGATTTGATTCAGAAGGATGTGGTTGAGGAAACGAGAGGTAACATATGTAATAGCCCTATTCTTCCTGTTCTTAAACACACTGATCCTTCTCAACCTCCTGTTTATCGTTTTGTAATTGATCTTCGGGAGGTAAACAAAATTGTTGTACCACAGTTTCCTGCTGTCCCAGATATCACTGCGCTGTTGACGATGATACCTTCTACAGCGGTTTGGTTTTCTGTTATCGATCTGAAAAATGCTTTCTTTAGTATTCCCATTGCCGAAGAGAGTAGGGATATTTTTGGCTTCTCTCTTTGAGGCCGAAGCTTCCGGTTCAAGCGCGCACCTCAAGGCTATTGTGAAAGTCCCTCTATTTATAGTCAAGCTCTGAAATGTTATCTTGATGCTTTTTCTTTGCCGTCTGGTGCTGCTCTCATTAATTACATGGACGATTTGTTAATCGCTGCTGATTCAGAGGATATATGTAAGAATGTGACGGTTGCATTGTTGCGACATTTATCCGATCTTAATCATAAGGTTTCACCTTCAAAGCTACAATATGTTCGCCGAGAGGTTACCTACTTGAGTCATCTCTTATCAAAGGAGGGAAGACGATTAACCCCAGAACGTATCCAAGCTATTGCACAAATGTCTGTGCCATCCACACAAAGAGATGTACGTGCCTTTTTGGGCATTACTTCCTATTGTAGGCAGTGGATCCCTAAATTCTCTCTGTTGGCCAAGCCTTTGTTGGCACTCACTTTCAAAGATACGCCTCAGCCCCTTCCATGGACTGACGACTGTCAGAGGAGTTTTACTGACTTACGTACTGCTCTGTGTTCTGCTCCTGTACTAGGTACTCCTGATTACAGTAAGCCTTTTACGCTCTATGTTCACGAAAGAGAAGGTTGTGCGTTGTCAATTTTAACGCAGCGATTTGGAGATAAACAGCGGCCATGTGCCTATTTTTCTGCTACATCAGATCCAGTAGCTAAAGCATTGCCTAGTTGTCTCAAAGCGACAGCAGCAGCAGCAATTTCTATTCGACAGTCTGCTGGAGTGGTGCTAGATAATACTCTCATTGTTATGGTGCCACATGCAGTGGATACTTTGCTAAACAGAACAAAAACACAGCATCTTACGAGTGCTCGTTTGATTGGATACGAGCTGACGCTTTTGGCTAGTCACGTGCACATCAAACGATGTAATACTTTAAATCCAGCTACTCTGTTGCCTCTTCCAGAAGAGAAAGGTATTCAAGAACAACATGATTGTTTCTTTCGTACTGAGGAAGAAACAAAAGGTAGAATTGACTTAACAGATACGCCATTAGTGAATCCGGATGGAACGCTATGGGTAGATGGTTCTTGTTTTAAGCTTCCTAATGGAGAAGCAACTTCAGCTTATGCTGTTACTACCTTGCATACAGTCGTGGAAACAGCACGCATCAGACATAATTCAGCCCAGGCAGCTGAACTGATAGCCCTAACCAGAGCGTGTGTGTTATCCAAAGGAAAAAGAGTGAACGTGTACACCGACAGTCAGTATGCTTTTGGTGTAGCGTTCAATTTTGGACGTTTGTGGAAAGAAAGGGGATTCCTTACTTCCCACGGCACTAAGATACAACATGGTCAGTTGGTGACTGATCTTCTTGAGTCACTTGCTTTGCCTATCCAAATAGCAATTGTGAAGTGTAGTGCGCACAAGAAGATTACTAACGATATTGGTCGCCGGAATGCATTTGCGGATGAGGTAGCGAAAAAGACAGCCAGAGATGCTACAAGTCGCATGTATGTTGCAGGCCCTGCAAATTGGGTCAGAGAAAGAGGAATGTATGAGGATACAGTAGAAAGTGTGAAATCAATTCAAGAAGAGGCTACAGAGAAAGAATTGAGTAGGTGGAAAGAAGGTACAGGAATGTTAGATGAGATGGGGTGTTGGGTGGAATTGTCCGAGCACGAACGTTGGCTGTTACCAGATGCCTATGTACTACCTGTAGTTACTATGGTGCATGGTCCAGCCCACCTAAGTGCAAAAGGAATATGCAAGCTTCTGGCTCCAGTATGGCAAAACGAAGGAATACCGAAGTGTGCAGACAATATAGTGAAACATTGCATTATTTGCTTAATGTATAATCCGGGAAAGGGAACCCCAACTCCAGCAGGTCACTTTGCTCCTACGACCTATCCATTTGAGGTGTTGCAAATCGATTACATTCACATGGAACGATGCAACAATCTCAAATATGTTCTAGTGGTGGTATGTGCCTTTTCCAGATGGATAGAGGCTTACCCCCTGAGAGATAATACTGCTTTATCTACAGCCAAAGTACTTCTAAAAGAGTTTTTCCCTAGATTTGGTTTGCTGCGCATTGTCTGGAGTGACAATGGGAGCGAATTTGTGGGCCAAGTCATGCAAAAGGTTTGTGCAGGTCTTGGTATAAGACAAAAATTCCATGCGGCAAACCATCCACAATCAGCGGGTCTAGTGGAGTGCTATAATGGCACCCTAAAACTCCAACTTGCTAAAGTACAAGCCAGTACAGGCCTTAGTTGGCCCGATGCCCTACCTTTGGCTCTTCTATCCACCAGAATGGCTGTGCATTCTCGTTTGGGACTTAGCCCTTATGAGGTAGTTTTTGGACGCCCAGCCAATATATGGGGAGTCCCTCGCCCTAAAAAGTATTCAGACTTGCCATACCCAATGTTGATTGATTACTTGCACGACCTTACAACTAAATTGCATGTTCTTCATCAACAGGTGCAGAGCGCTCTGCCAGAGGCCTCCACAGACTCAGGTCATTCCATCCGACCAGGTGACTGGGTTTGTGTAAAGAATTTCCAAAGGACGAAGAATTTGGAGCCTCGCTGGAGAGAACCCCTTCAGGTCCTCCTGACCACTCGTACAGCAGTGAAGGTTGAAGGAAAGAAATATTGGATTCACGGCGTGCACTGCAAGAAGGTTCCTTTGCCTTTGCCCTTTGATCAGTGGGTCCGCAAGGGTATAAGTGACTCTGAAAGCGAGAAGGTTCCACGATTTGTACCCTTTAGTGATGAACACTGTCGGAAAAAGAAAACAATGACATTCTCCAAGAAGCTGTACCATCATATTTTCATCTGAACACCACAAACCCACGAACACTGTTTCAGGATCAAACTGTATCTGATAAAACCCATTACGATTTGAGACCCAGACTGAAGAAGAAAATTTGAAAATCTCTCTTCTATGTAGTTTCTATCCCGGTTGCAGGGTCACGGTAGGAGTCTTGGTTGTGACCTGAGTAGTGGCAATAGACCTGCAGGACTTGCAGTGTCATAGGACGGCAGACAATCGTGATCAAGTGATTAAGGAAGATTGCCGTGAGCATCCATTTAGAAGATGGAAACTACATTAGGCGAAAGAGAGAGAAAGAACAAAATGAAAAACAGTCATTGTAAAATAATATACAGTCGCTGTAGTATAACTTTATGTGTTTTCATATTATTATGTATTCTATTGGCGTGTATAGGTTGGATTGTTTATGCTATGCAGCAAAAAGTTGTCCCTTCTTCTGTTACTGTGCCTTCTTATTCCACTATCTCTCCGTATCTCTTTCATACACTTCCTCAACATGAACTCGTAAGAAGAATCGAATACTACAATAATTCGTTTATTCAATTATTACACCAACACCAATTAGTAATTAATACATCTGATTGTTGGGTGTGTGGATTAATGCCTCATACCACAGAAAAAGGGATGCCATATTTAGTCCTTCCATTCTCTTATGAAGGTTCTGCTTGGGCTTATTTTGTAATTTTCTCTAACGCCTATCAAAGCCGATTTAAACGACCTGTCAGTTCTTATATTGGTGGACCAGATTTCAGTCATAGTTCATCGATAAAGGGAATGGTAGCTATGGCTAAAATCATGGAAAATAGCAAAATTGCTGTTGATGAAAGAAAAGCATACGCGAATTGGAATGTCACTCATTACATCACAAGTCTTAGTGATAAGGTTAAACAAGGAAAATCTCCACCGATTTGGACTGTACCTCATCAAGGCAATTTCTGTTTCCAAATCAATGGTCAAACTACTGAGCCCGAACAAAGAATAAGCTTTTGTTCCCATACTTACATTCACTCCTCTCAAAATTCGCCGCCATTAGTGCCATCTCAGGGCACATATTTCATCTGTCACGATAGAGCCTATACGTGGTTGCCGACTGGTTTTTCTGGAACTTGCTATATAGCTTTTCTTCTTCCCCCTACATACACGCTTCTTCAAATTTTCATAAAAACAGATATGGCAGAGGAATTATTGATTCCAAAGACACAGCAGGTCAAGAGGGAGGAGACTTCCTAAAGGGATTTCTTCCTTTTTGGGGTCCTATGGCAAACAGCAGGAATATGAGGCAACTGGTTCGTGTCATAGAGACTACCATAGACATCACTGTAGGAGCTTTAAGTAATATTACAGCAGAACTAGAAGCGGATCGTCTTATGACTTTACAGAACCGAGTTGCCCTAGATGTTATTTTTGCGGATCGTGGTGGAGTCTGTAAATTGATCAAATCAAGTTGCTGTATTTATATACCTGATGACGCTCCGACAGTATACCAGGCCATCTCTAAATTACATATAATCTCTGAGTCGATTCATCAGGACGAAGGAGATTGGTCGTTATTGGGATGGTTTTGGGGACTACTGTCCAAATGGGGTTGGAAGGTGCTAACATTCCTCAGGTATGGTTTTAGCCATCATTTTCTCTTGTTGCCTTTGTATGCACTGTGGTCCCACCATCTGCGACCTTTGCGCTATTATGTGCATCCCAAGACACAAAGAACAGAGAATATTAGAATGATGTTACAGCAACAGCTTGATGACCTCATGGCCATCGACATCGACTCAGATTGACGTGAGTCTATGTATCTTGCCTGAGTTCTGGCAAAAGGAGGGTCTGAGGAAATTCGATTTTCGATCACGATCGCATTGAGCCGCCATTTTGTGCTCTGCCGCCATTTTGTGCTGCCCTCACTCAGGTAGCACGACGAACGAAGTCTTTTCTGCTTTTCCTGCAAAATGGTGTCAAAATAGCCTTGTGCCTCTGTTTACGAAGCTGGTGTTAGAGACTGGCCGAGTACACTAATCCCTGTCTGGTTTTCCTAATCCCTGTCTTAACTATCTGTTGGTTCACACTATTCTCTCCTGACCCTATCTTGTCTTCTGGCCTTCGCTGTCCTCCGCTCGTATTCTCTTGTTTCACAACTGTCCTCCAAAACACACGAACGTATCTCGCCACCTGCAAACCAGTTACAAACATGTTAATACCTTAACCTGTGGGAGGGATGGCAAACACCGTTGGAGGAGAGGCTTCTTCGAGTTACTCGATATCTTTGTTTTTCAACCTTTTCTATTGGACATGTTCTGTCTTTAACCTTACCTTATTGGTCCTCTATGTATGTTTTAGGTGTGTTCTTTGTTAATGTATATGTTATCTATGTACTATATAAGATTGTGCGCCACGGAGTGAAATGGCAGTCTCCTGAGAACATACCGTGTGTACTTCTAGGACAACTGTACTAGCTGCAGCTAATAAAATCTGATCTTTTATGCCGACAGAGTGTCCCCGTGTCTCTGTTAGCTGAAGCAGGAGAACCCAGGAGATTAAGGCGTACCCTGCGCCGCCAGGCCCAATTGGTTCTGGTTCTTCATTGTGATGGTCAGATGCTTTCTGGCCAAGTTCAAGTGTGGCTCCCGAGATCAACTACAGATCAATCAGGCAGGGGCCCTTTCATCATGTAGATGCTTGGGTATGCCCATGTGTTTGGTGGCTGGCATGGAGGGGGTGGGAGAAGGAGTTGGGGGTGTTTTTTCAGCATGGGGATGGGGCCTGGGGCATCACAATGTTTGGGGGTTTTGAGGAAGGCTTTGGCTGCACTGGGTTATCGAGGCCAGGATTTTAGTACACATTCCTTTCAGATTGGGATGGCCACAGAGGCAGAGAGCATGAATTGGATAGTGGCGGAAATCCGGTGCATTGGGAGATGGTGGTCTGACTGTTACCAGTGCTATTTGCAATTGGGATTGGTTTTCCACACCTCGCATTAATGTTGTTGTTTTTATCCTAGGTTTCATGGGGAGAGGGCACATTGAAGTCTGGATAAACGGGCATTCGTTCGTAAAATGGAAGGATAAGCATGCCAAGACCAGGCTTGGAGGAAAGCAACTTGGATGTGTGCACACTATGGTGCAGCTTAAATGGTTTGGGAAAGGGGGCATGCAATGGCATGAGTTACTGCCAACATTGAATTTGTTGGCCCAGGGATACCCATGCCCAGATGTATTGCACCTGTATCTCAGAAAAAATGGTTTTGTGCAGATGAAGGGACTGACGTTGGTAAAGTGTATAAAGAAGGATTTGGTGGAGAGCAAAAGTCTCTAGTCCAGTACCACCATAGTGTGGACAGAGTACATTCCAAGGAGGGCCTGGAGGGGAGCAAAGAACCTGGAGCAATTGATAGAGCGCGTAGTAAAGGAAACAGGGAACTTAGGAATTTTGATAAGGCAAACGGGCTGATTTTTCTGGAGCGCGGTGATATTAGATATGTAACAGTTGCATATTTCCGTGATGATGGGGTACATATGTCAATTCATGGTGTTGAATCGTATTTGATGCAGGTGATAGACATGTTGGTGGGAATGTTGCACCTGCCATTGGGGATGTAAATTGTTTTTCAAGTAGTGAATAAAGGGGGCCGACAGAAAAACTCTGTTGGTTTTTCTGGTGGCAGTGGTTTACACAAGTTGTAAGTTATGGCAAGAAACATAAGTCAGGTTGAGACCGAGTCAAGGAATCTGAGGGGGAACGGGGGAGTTTCTGACTAGAATAAGATGGCAATAGGGGTGTATGCATGATGGTTGAATGCGGGGAGTATGATTTCGAAGAGTTGTGATTGGACATTGGGTTTGTAATGGGTTACTTGGGGGGTTGGATAGTTATTAAGATTTTTAGTTAGGACAAGTTTGAGAGTTAGTACATAAGGCGCACAGTCAAGGTTTTGTATTAAAGTTTGTGCACCTGATTCATTAAAGCAGACTTTTCCATACTATCAAGTAGGCATTTGTTCTTGGATATGCCATCCCGTACGAATGTGGTTTTGGGGCATTCCACCACAACACCCATTGATTTTGACACTGCCCCCTATTTACAAGGGCGGCATGAATAGGGGGTAGCACCAAAATTAAGACCAGGAAAACTCCCTGTATTAACATGGCGAAATGAGTAGAAATTATTTATTTCTCCTTGTTTTTGCTTTTTCTATGTGCAAACAGCAAATTGTCATGAATGATTGTTTATGTGCAGGAAGGTGCCCCTTCCTGCACATAAACAATCATTACCTCAATGCAGGCACCCTTGCACTATGGTGCAAGGGTGCCTGCATTGGCGCTAGGCAGCTGAATTTAGCACCAGCGCAGGGAGAAACGCAGGGGTGCACTGTAATATTGTAGATAAGTAGCATCCCTGCATTTCTAAAGTGACGGACCGTGGCGTTAGCAATTTTGGAGCTAACCCGTGCTCCACCACTTTCTTATACATATGCCCCTGTGTGTCATCCCAAGTAGAATTATTGAGTCGTGCAAACATGAGTCTGCACAACTGAGTGGGGTAAATCTGAACAATTTAATAAGTATTCATATATTGTGTCCATTTTTGGCGCTAAAGGGGACCACTACTGAGCAATGCTTACAGTAGCCTAAAAATGGTAATTTAAAAATTATTTTTAAATAAGCCATACGGAAGTTAATCAGTAAAGGCAAACCTAAAAGGTTGGTAGCCAATGCTAGACCTATTGTCTTTGCCAATGCTTGTTGTTTTGATCTTATGCTTATTTTAAGCCGTCCTCGTGGCGTATTACAAAAATCATCTTCAAATTAAGTGAGTAGATTAAAGCCTATGTTTTATTGATTAAGATCCCAAATTAACAGGTGCTCCTTACAAAAGGACCTACATTTGGGACAGGCTTATTGGACAATGTTATGTTGCTTTAGCTAGAGGCACATTTTTGGAAAATGGTCAGATTTGTCTATCAAACAAATAAGATTACTTGATTATTACATAGATATTTGGTATAACTTTAGGCAACATTCCAACACAAATCATTATTTGTCTTGAAAATGTAATTCTAACACAACACTTTGCACCAGGTTTGCGTCACTTTGTGATGCAAACCAGCGCAAAGTGATTGTAAATTTTCCCCCTTCACCTTTTGCTCTAATGCAAGCAAAGAAAATTGGCCATCTTTCTGTGCATTTATATGTAGTGCGATGTCTCCACTGCTTCTACTAAACTCTTCAAGGCTATTGTCCTACTGCTACAGTCACCACCCCTCCTCCCACGTGAGTTCATCTCTAAACATCTCACCTGAGAGCAGAACCCTCTGAGAAAATATTTAGGAACAATCAAAACCATGGCTGTTCCGCTCCCCCTAGCCTGTAGGGGAGCCCCTCCATTTCTATGGCCATGTCCGCCTCTTTGATTAGCCTACATGGGTCCTGGTCTCACCGCAGGGACACATTGTCTTGGTGTAACCCAGAACTTTACAAAGTACTTATTATTATAGAGAGAGAGAGACACGCCACGGAGCTCGGGCGGTCCTCATGGGAGAGATATTAACTGGCTTTTTTTTTACTGTGACTAATGTTTTGCGGGGAATTGAAAAAGCACTGATTGCACCTAGGGGAAAGTTGTGATTACCTTGCTGACTTTGAATCTGACTAAAGTAGTTTTTAAATTGTGACAATTGCTCTCAAGTGACACACATCCTGCTTTTAAATTCAAATTGTATTTGGGGGCCAGCGTGGGGAGAATTTAATTGTGCTTACCTACGGCCACGATCTTTTCCGCCGCACACCCATCTTTAGAGCACTTCCGCTTCTCAAACGCGGTCTAGTGCTTGGGGGGATTACAGCTGCTGCACAGCAGAGCTGATTGGTTGCTGGGCGGAAGAGGTTAGCCTTAACTGCGACGCTGGAGCGAACGTGCAGCGGACGCGCGCAGCGGGCATGCGGTGGGCGCGCCGAAGGTGCGCCTGAGGCAAGCCTGTCTACGCCCGTCCGCGGCCGGACGGGGCTAGGGGCCATAACCCCTGGTTCTAAGCGGAGATATTCTGCTTTTGAGCTTCAATCCCTGGCCACAGGTAACCAGTGACTTAATAACAATGCCATAAACAAACTCAGAAGTGAAAACATTCTGAGACAACATGGGACAGTTAGCCACACTAGACTGAGGCCAGCACCTCATAATAACATCATCCCGGGACACCCTCCGGGTTTAAAAATAGCAGTTTTAAATACAAGATCTTTACAGAAACACCATCTTGAGATCTTCACGCTTCTCCAGGAGGGGGATATTGACATACTGGCAATTACGGCAACTTGGTTGGGTGACACCTCTGTCCCGGACATCATCGCTGCCCTCCCTGGTGACTTTGACGCCCTCTGGCACAACAGGCAAGACAATAGGAGGGGGGGGTGTGGCGATTCTTTTTAACACCTGGCCTCCTTCTCCGGGTAGTCTACCGCCCCCCGGCGGCAACCCCTGGGTTTAACAACCACTTCGCTGAGACTGTGTCTGATCTTAGTACACGATACCAACGACTCGTGGTGGTTGGAGACTTCAACCACCACTGGGAAAAAAAACCTCGAGAGCCGCATGCCAAACAGCTTGAAATGGCAATGTCCTCCATGGGGCTCCATCAACAGGTGGATCGTCCAACCCACATCAAAGGGCACACTTTGGACCTGGTCTGGTCCTCTGACCCGCGGGATAGGCTTATGGATATTCAGCCCTGCGCCTGGTTAGACCATTCGTTGATCTCGTGCTGGGTGCCTATAGATAGCCCACTTCCACAATTTCCTCTCAAATGGAGGAAGGTGCGGAGCTGGAATAAAATTCAGGCAGAGAACTTAGTGGATACACTACAGAGGCTACCCTCGCCCAATTTTGAGCAAGGCAATATTGATCTAGAAAGCGTAACTCTCACTAACACCCTACAAGCTGCTATTGATCAGGTAGCTCCAGAACAAAACGAAAGAATTAGACATAAAGGCAAGGGGGCCCCCTGGTTTCACGAACAACTGAGGGAAAGGCTTCGGCAAGCCGAAAGACGTGGCGGAAAGCTTATGACCCCGCCGAGCTAACAACTTATAAATCTCTACTCACACTTTATAAAAAAGGCCATCATATCTAGGAAAGCTGAGTACTATGCAGCGCGAATCTCCGACGCGCCTAATATACAAAAGGAGACTTTTAAGATCTTGAAAGAACTCAGCAAAAAGTGAGATGCTAACCTTGCAGTAGCACCCACTTACTGTAATGTCCTACAGGCTTTTTTCCTCCAGAAAGTAGCAGACATTCTTTTAGAGATTGAAAACACGCGTATTACCACAAGCTCCCTGGAATTGTCAACTCCCCTACCCCCCACCGGCAATCTTCTCACCAGCTTTCCTCAACTAGACTCAAGGGCTCTTACACTCTTGGCCAAAGGCACCAAGATCGGAGCTTTCTATAACCAATCAAGTTAATTCGGTGGTCGGAACTTGTATAGCTCTTCTTAGACAGCTGAGGAGACTGGTCCCTCTTCTTTCGGTCTCGACAATGAAAACGATAGTAGCAGCAACTATTGTCTCAAGACTTGACTATGGTAACACGCTTTATGTTGGGCTACCCCAGAAACTTACGAACAAACTGCAGATAGTGTTGAATGACGCAGCCAGGCTCATCTTCAGGCTGCCCAGAAAATCTCATGCCACTCCCCTGCTGAGCGAATTGCACTGACTGCCTGTTAGACCTGTCAGCCCTTTGGGTGGTCCCTCCTCATCATTATTTATTTTGTCCCACTTTTGCCTCAAACCCTGTTTGAATTTTTCCTTTTTGGGAACCACCAGACTTTTTAGTGTTGCTGCAGATTCAGGGAGCCATTTTATCTACCCCTGAAACTTCTGTCTGAGGGCCTGGAGCACAAAATGGTGGCCACCTGTGACATCACCAGCATCCACTGGAACCTACCAGCACCTTCCAGAACATTCCAGAACTCTGTGACAGTTGGAGGCGGTTTAGAATGTTGGGAGGTTAAGACAGAGTGTTGGCAGTTGGAGCTGGCAGTTGGCACCTGACTGGTGAAGAGAGAGCAGCACAACAGTGAAGGAGGAAGGAGTGAAGCAGCAGGGGTGGAAACTTGTGCCTGGAGTGGGGTCCATAAACCCACCCTTGATACTAGTCCCTACTGATGGATCCCAGCCTGTAGCCCTGTGTGGGAAGAAGCCAGAAAAACTCATCCTAAGGACCTGGACAGCAGGAACAGGCCTTAGAAGCAGAAAGCAGCAAGATCCTGACCTGGAAACTGGTTTCCCTGGAGTCCGGCGTCGAGTAGCCTAAGACCTGGAGCCCGAGGTGGAGAAGCGGCGCTGACTGAAGAAGCAGACGTCGTACCCGGAGCCGCCTGAGGTCGTGAGAGGGCGCCGACGGAGGTCGTGAGGAATACCAAAGGTCGAGGAGGAAGTTAACCGAGGTCGAGTGAGCGGCGTCATCGGAGGAGTGAAGTCCGCCCTCCGGAGTCGTCGGAGACCGAGGTGAAGTGTACCGGAGGTCGGGAGTGAGGATCGCACTCCGGAGTCGCCCGGAACCTGAGAGGAGGAGCACCGGAGGTCGGGGGTGAGGATCGCACCCCGGAGTCGCCGGAAGTCGACATCGAGGCCAGGCCGGCCGACGTCATCGAAGCCGAGAGCGCCATCGGACCGGAGCCGCCCGAAGTCGACATCGAGTAGAGACTGCCCGACGCCGTCGAATTGGAGGTCGAGATCGAACCGAGGCCGCCGACATCGGACCGGAACCGCCTACCGGCGTCGTCTAGAACTGACATTGTGCCGAGGCCGCCGAGACCGAACCGGAACCGCCTCACGGCATCGACACGACTCCAGCGGCGTCGGAACATCAGAAAAAGGGCAGTAAGTGGAGTAGAGGGCGCCTAAGGCCCTGTGGAGACCTGAGAGACTGCTCTAAGGGGCTAGGGAGGTGCTGGAACCAACCTGACTGTGCCGGGGGTGAATTGGGACTAACCTAGAGAGGTTGTGTGGAGAGAGAAAGCCAGGGCACTGGTATTCCCCCCTTGATCTACCTCAGTTTAGGCCTCAGCCTTGTCCCAGCCAGGGAGTAGAACCCCTCAAGCCTTCCACAACCCTACAAGCTGTGCCTGGGCCAAATCAGCCCTTAGGAATTGAAAAGTGATCTGATAACATGAGTGTGGCTGTATACTCTTAATTATTTATTGGGGGGCCCTGTATTTATTGTGGTTTACCTATTTATTGCTTCACTATATTTATTGGTCCACAGGACTTGTTGGTGTACAATATTTATTGGTGACAGTATTTATTGCCTCAGAATATTTAATTGCCTGTATTACCTGCACTGTTATTTATGTCCTTTATATTTATGATCACCCCTATTTATTGAATCTCCAGACAGTATTTATTTGACCTGCACTATTTAAAATTTGTATACTGTGATTGACTTATTTATTTTCCCAATCAGCAACTAAGAGAAAAAGATAAAGAAAGATATTTTCATAATTTTTACGGTGTAGAGTCGTTTTTGGAACGGATGCACGCATGGTTATTGTATGGGTATATTGTATGCTTAGCACGGTGCCTGTTTCCTGACCACTCGAGCCAAGCTACCACAGTGTGTTCGGGGAGTCCACCACCACCCTGCGGAGTGGGAGTGGACTGTTTCCAACATAAATTGGTGTTCAGCGGTGGGATAGAGCTGTGCCTACGTATACTCAACAATAACTGTGGGTAGTCCATAGGCCTACACCGGGAGTTTTCTCAAAGCGGCCTTCCTAATTGTGGGTTTTTGTTTTTTCCAAATTTACTCTGGTGGTGGGAGGAGGTATTATTAAAGGTACCCCCCCTGCATTGTTACTGCACAAAACCTGTCCTCTAACCTGAGTGGGCAAGATGGAGTTTGTACTAGAAAATCTAGAAACGTACACTGTGGCCCAACTCAGGGAGTTTTGCCAGCGGGAGGGGGTGTACTGTCCCCCAGGAGCAAAGAAGGGTGCACTCCAAACCAGCTTAAGGGCTTGGGGGGAGGCACGCCGAGAAAGCAAGGCTGAGGAGGAAGACAGGGATGGAGAGCCTGACCCCGAGGGGGCTGAGATGTACCAACCTGAGGTGGGGAACCTGTCGGCAGGGCCCAGAACCATTTCTAGGAAGGGCAGCAGTGCCTCTAGCGGTGGCTTGTCTGAAGTGGAGCTAACGGACCGGAGGGAGAAAAGACAGCTCACATGGGACCTAGCAAGGCTGGAAAAGGAAAAGGAGGAGCAGAGGATGGCCCATGAATTACGACTGAAAGAAATAGATCTTCAGATCTTGAGAATCGGGGCACAACCTGTTCCTAATGGTGGCAGCCAAACCCAAGAGATCACCAGGGAACCTAAACCATACCTGCCAAAGGACATAGTAGCTAGCTATGGAGTGGGCGACGATATCGCCAAGTGGCTAGCGGCCTATGAGGTCTCGTTGAGGGCCCATGGGGTTCCAGAGAAGTACTGGGGAGGGGGATTGTACAAGTACATGCCTCCAGCTGGTAGGGATGCTTTATTGGCCCTCGAGGAGGATGAGCAGACCCACTACCCCACCATGAAACTGGCGCTCATCAGAAAGTTTGGACTAACACCTGAAAAGTACAGACAGAAGTTCAGGGGTAGTCACAAGCTGGGCACGCAGAATTGGGTGGACTTCCTGGACTATGCGAAGAAGGCAATGGAAGGTTGGATTCAGGGCAGTGAAGTGAGGAACTACGAGGAGTTGTTTGACCTAGTACTGAAGGAACACCTGCTCGAGAAATGTTTCCCTGAACTGCGGCAACACCTGGTGGATAGCAAGCTGACCAGTCCCCGGAAGCTTGCTGAGGAGGCGGACATTTGGGCTAGTACCCGGGTGTCCACAAGGGGGACTGGAGGGGATACTCAAAAGGCCGGACAGGGCGCCCCCCAGAAGAAAGAGGGAGGGGAAAAGAAAAAGGAGTTCTCCAAAGGCCCCCAAAATAACTTCCAAGGGAAGGGAACAGGATTCACCTCTAAGGCTAACCCACCCAGAAACCCTAATCCTGGCCAGAGTCAGCAGCCAAGGGTTGTCCATTGCTACGAGTGCGGTGGCGTTGGACACTATAAAGGAGATCCGAAGTGCCAGAAACGACCACCCCCTCGCACTGGAGGAAAGACCCCCGGAGTAGCTAGTGCAGTGCTCGGGGAGGAGATGCCCTTAACTAAGGGAAGGGAGTGGGCGGGTGTCACTTTAGTGACCCTGGGAGAACGGGAGATGGTTCCTAAGATCCAGGTGCCCGCAAATACCGCAAAGTATGGGCAGTGGGTCACCATCAACGGCCAAAGAGGGGAGGCTCTGAGAGACACAGGAGCCAGTATGACTATGGTGCGTAGTCAACTGGTGTCTCCAGAGCAGGTAATTCCCGATGTACTCCACCCAGCCGCGATGGCTGACGGCAGAACAGGTCACTATCCCGTGGCCGAGGTTCCCTTTGAATGGGGGGGGTTGCAGGTTCACTTCGAGTTGCCGTAAGCCCTGCCGTGCCAGTCGATTGTCTGCTGGGGAATGATATGGAGCACAACGCTTGGAAGGAGGTGGAATACCGGACTCACACCGAGATGCTGGGTACACCTGACTGGGCCTGTGTTAGCACAAGGTCCGCGACTACCCGAAGAGGGAGTTCATTTCGGCTGGAGCCTGGAACAAAGGCCCAGCCAGCTGCCAGTCAAGGGAAGAACCGAGGACAGGAGGAGCCTGCCTCGGCGTCTCCACCCCGTAGGACGGATAGACCACCGGAGGTGGTGGACCAGGAGTCTGCGGAGGGGGACGTTACCAACCTGGAGGACCTACCCATCCCGGCCGAGTGGCACGTGGAGGGAGGCCCGTCCAGGGAGGAATTCTGCCAGGGCCTGAGGGAGTGCCCTACCCTTGAGGGGCTGAGGCGACAGGCCGAAGCCCAGGCAGCAGGGAACGTTGAAGGGAACTACAGTGTTTACTGGGAGGATGGCCTCCTCTACAGTGAACCCAAGGCACCCCTACATGGATCGTCACGAGCCTTGGTAGTTCCTCAACGTTATCGAGCCTTCCTTCTGGAGTTGGCTCACGAGATACCATTGGCAGGACACCTGGGGCAAGACAAGACCTTCGCCCGTCTTGTCCCACACTTTTATTGGCCTCAGATGAAAGTGTCGTCCGATACCTACTGCCGGACATGTGTGTCTTGCCAAGCCAGTGGGAAAACAGGGGTGAAGCTGAAAGCTCCCCTGGAACCACTTCCTGTCGTTAGCACCCCCTTTGAAAGGGTGGGCATCGACATTGTGGGTCTGTTAGATCCGCCAACATCAGCTGGTCACAGGTTTATCCTGGTCCTGGTGGATCATGCCACACGGTATCCAGAGGCAATACCTCTGAGGACCATAACAGCACCTGTTGTGGCTAGGGCCCTGATGGGAATCTTTACCCGAGTGGGTTTTCCCAAGGAAGTTGCGTCCGACAGGGGGACCAACTTCATGTCAGCGTATATGCGGGCGATGTGGAAGGAGTGTGGAGTGACCTACCGGTTCACAACTCCTTACCACCCCCAGACCAATGGTCTGGTGGAGAGGTTTAACAAAACCTTGAAAGGCATGATCAGAAGTCTGCCTGAAAGCCTGCGGAGGAAATGGGACGTCCTCCTACCCTGTTTACTTTTTTCTTACAGGGAAGTGCCACAGAAGGGAGTGGGCTTCAGCCCCTTCGAGCTTCTGTATGGGCACCCTGTACTTGGACCTCTTAACCTGGTGAGAGACGGATGGGAAAGAACTCCCAGAAAGCTTCCCCAGGATGTGGTGAGCTACATGCTGGCCTTCCGGAGCCAAATGGCTAAGTTGTGGAAGCAAGCTTCTGACAACTTGGAAGCCAGCCAAGCAGTAATGAAGGCGTGGTATGACCACAATGCTCACCCGGTGGAGTTGGAGCCTGGCCAGAAGGTGTGGGTGATCGAACCCGGAGAGCTTAGCGCCCTCCAGGATCGCTGGTCAGGACCCTTTGAGGTGTTGGAGAAGAAGGGTAAGGCTACCTACTTGGTGGACCTGAAGACCCCTCGTCAGCCCCTGCGGGTGCTGCATGCCAACCGCCTCAAACCCCACCACGAGAGGCCCGAAGTCATCTTGATGATGGTGACTGACGGAGGAGAGGACGTGGAAAGCGAGCCTCTCCCTGATCTGTTTGCGTCTCAAGAGAAGGATGGGTCGGTGGAGGGAGTGATTCTCTCCCCATCTCTAACTCCTGAACAGCAGGAGGACTGTCGCCAGGTCCTGGGGCAGTACTCCTCGTTGTTCTCCCTTGTCCCGGGTAGGACTCACCTGTGCGTCCATGACATGGACACAGGAGACAGCCCACCTGTGAAGTCCAAGATCTACCGGATGTCAGACAAGGTGAAGGCCAGCATTCATAGTGAAGTCACTAAGATGCTGGAGCTAGGAGTGATTGAACCTTCTAGCAGCCCCTGGTCTAGTCCGGTGGTGTTAGTACCGAAAGCTGCACCACCGGGTGCCCAACCAGAACTGAGGTTCTGTGTGGACTACCGGGGACTGAATTCAGTGACAAAAACTGATGCTCATCCGATCCCTAGGGCGGATGAATTGATTGACCGGCTGGGAGCTGCCCAATATCTAAGTACCTTTGACCTTACTTCAGGGTACTGGCAGATCTCGTTGACTGATGGAGCAAGGGAAAGGTCAGCCTTCTCCACGCCCAATGGCCACTACCAGTTCTGTGTGATGCCCTTTGGGCTCAAGAACGCACCTGCCACGTTTCAGCGCCTGGTAAACCAGATCCTCACTGGAATGGAGAGTTTCTCTGCTGCTTATCTGGATGACATAGCCGTCTTCAGTAACAGCTGGGAGGATCACTTGCGTCACCTGCAAGCTGTTCTCCAGGCCCTGAGACAAGCTGGATTGACGATCAAGGCCAGCAAGTGCCAGATCGGGCAGGGGTCGGTAGTGTACCTTGGACACTTGGTGGGTAGGGGAGCGGTGCAACCCCTCCAGGCGAAGATCGAGGCCATCATGGCCTGGGAACCCCCCAAGACACAGACTGAGGTCCGAGCATTTTTGGGCCTCACGGGATATTACCGCCGCTTCGTGAAGGGGTACGGTACCATCGTAGCCCCCCTCACGGAGCTCACGTCCAAGAAACAACCTCGACGGGTAGTCTGGACGGAGGCCTGTCAGCAGGCCTTTGTGAGATTGAAGAAAGCCATGTGCGAGGCCCCGGTCTTAAGGGCCCCAGACTTTTCCAAGAAGTTCATTGTCCAGACAGATGCATCAGAACATGGCATTGGGGCAGTGTTATCGCAACTCAACGAAGAGGGTCTGGATCAACCCGTGGTCTTCCTATCCCGGAGACTACTTCCCAGGGAACAGAAGTGGAGTGCAATAGAGCGTGAAGCCTTTGCAGTGGTATGGGCTCTGAAGAAGTTGCGGCCATACCTGTTTGGCTCGCACTTCCTAGTTCAGACCGACCACAGACCCCTTCGTTGGCTGATGCAAATGAAGGGGGAGAATCCCAAGTTGTTGAGGTGGTCTATTTCCCTACAGGGGATGGACTTTCAGGTGGAACATCGGCCTGGAGTGGACCACGCCAATGCAGACGGTCTCTCAAGGTATTTCCGCCTTAGTGATGAGAACTCCCAAGGGGTTGGGTAGCTCTCCCCACTTTCAGCTGGGGGGGACGCGTGTTAGACCTGTCAGCCCTTTGGGTGGTCCCTCCTCATCATTATTTATTTTGTCCCACTTTTGCCTCAAACCCTGTTTGAATTTTTCCTTTTTGGGAACCACCAGACTTTTTAGTGTTGCTGCAGATTCAGGGAGCCATTTTATCTACCCCTGAAACTTCTGTCTGAGGGCCTGGAGCACAAAATGGTGGCCACCTGTGACATCACCAGCATCCACTGGAACCTACCAGCACCTTCCAGAACATTCCAGAACTCTGTGACAGTTGGAGGCGGTTTAGAATGTTGGGAGGTTAAGACAGAGTGTTGGCAGTTGGAGCTGGCAGTTGGCACCTGACTGGTGAAGAGAGAGCAGCACAACAGTGAAGGAGGAAGGAGTGAAGCAGCAGGGGTGGAAACTTGTGCCTGGAGTGGGGTCCATAAACCCACCCTTGATACTAGTCCCTACTGATGGATCCCAGCCTGTAGCCCTGTGTGGGAAGAAGCCAGAAAAACTCATCCTAAGGACCTGGACAGCAGGAACAGGCCTTAGAAGCAGAAAGCAGCAAGATCCTGACCTGGAAACTGGTTTCCCTGGAGTCCGGCGTCGAGTAGCCTAAGACCTGGAGCCCGAGGTGGAGAAGCGGCGCTGACTGAAGAAGCAGACGTCGTACCCGGAGCCGCCTGAGGTCGTGAGAGGGCGCCGACGGAGGTCGTGAGGAATACCAAAGGTCGAGGAGGAAGTTAACCGAGGTCGAGTGAGCGGCGTCATCGGAGGAGTGAAGTCCGCCCTCCGGAGTCGTCGGAGACCGAGGTGAAGTGTACCGGAGGTCGGGAGTGAGGATCGCACTCCGGAGTCGCCCGGAACCTGAGAGGAGGAGCACCGGAGGTCGGGGGTGAGGATCGCACCCCGGAGTCGCCGGAAGTCGACATCGAGGCCAGGCCGGCCGACGTCATCGAAGCCGAGAGCGCCATCGGACCGGAGCCGCCCGAAGTCGACATCGAGTAGAGACTGCCCGATGCCGTCGAATCGGAGGTCGAGATCGAACCGAGGCCGCCGACATCGGACCGGAACCGCCTACCGGCGTCGTCTAGAACTGACATTGTGCCGAGGCCGCCGAGACCGAACCGGAACCGCCTCACGGCATCGACACGACTCCAGCGGCGTCGGAACATCAGAAAAAGGGCAGTAAGTGGAGTAGAGGGCGCCTAAGGCCCTGTGGAGACCTGAGAGACTGCTCTAAGGGGCTAGGGAGGTGCTGGAACCAACCTGACTGTGCCGGGGGTGAATTGGGACTAACCTAGAGAGGTTGTGTGGAGAGAGAAAGCCAGGGCACTGGTATTCCCCCCTTGATCTACCTCAGTTTAGGCCTCAGCCTTGTCCCAGCCAGGGAGTAGAACCCCTCAAGCCTTCCACAACCCTACAAGCTGTGCCTGGGCCAAATCAGCCCTTAGGAATTGAAAAGTGATCTGATAACATGAGTGTGGCTGTATACTCTTAATTATTTATTGGGGGGCCCTGTATTTATTGTGGTTTACCTATTTATTGCTTCACTATATTTATTGGTCCACAGGACTTGTTGGTGTACAATATTTATTGGTGACAGTATTTATTGCCTCAGAATATTTAATTGCCTGTATTACCTGCACTGTTATTTATGTCCTTTATATTTATGATCACCCCTATTTATTGAATCTCCAGACAGTATTTATTTGACCTGCACTATTTAAAATTTGTATATTGTGATTGACTTATTTATTTTCCCAATCAGCAACTAAGAGAAAAAGATAAAGAAAGATATTTTCATAATTTTTACGGTGTAGAGTCGTTTTTGGAACGGATGCACGCATGGTTATTGTATGGGTATATTGTATGCTTAGCACGGTGCCTGTTTCCTGACCACTCGAGCCAAGCTACCACAGTGTGTTCGGGGAGTCCACCACCACCCTGCGGAGTGGGAGTGGACTGTTTCCAACACTGCCCATTAAACAAAGAGCAAAGTTTAAGGGGTTGTGCATTACCCACAAAGCCCTTTACGGACACGCCCCAGGGTACATAAAAGAACGCTTACTCAAATGTGTGCCAGGACGCACGCTGCGCTCAGCGGAAGCCGGCCGGCTGACCTGCCCACGCTTTGACACCACAGCCAAAGGAGGCCAGAGTTACTCCTCTTTTGAAAAAACCAGGGACAGACAGGACCGTATTAAAAAATTACAGGCCTATCTCCCAGCTTCCCTTCCTGGCGAAGGTCATGGAGAAACAAGTCTTAAGGACCATTTCAGCATTCCTTGAGAAACACAAGCTTCTCCATGCCCACCAGGCAGGCTTCAGAGCCCATCATAGTACGGAGCAGGTTATGCTATCAGTTCTGGACGAACTCAGGCTTAAGGCCAACAACAAAAAATCGAGCGCCCTGATCTTATTAGACCTGTCAGCGGCGTTCGATACGGTCTGCCACCTAAAACTACTCACCCGGCTGGCGGACTTGGGCATTGAAGGGCAGGTCCACAAATGGCTAGAATCCTTTCTATCAGGAAGAACGCAGAGGATCCAACTGGGCGAGCAGGTATCAGAAAAGGGTAACATCTCATGCGGGGTCCCTCAAGGCTCCGTACTGTCCCCCCTCCTCTTTAATATATATCTACAGCCTCTGGTGGCTGCGCTAGCCAAAATGGACTGCCGAGTATTCAACTATGCAGATGACACCCAACTCATCCTAAGCATTGATAACTCGGCCCACGCCCAACAGTCAACCCTGAGCATACTCAGGTTCACAGTTAACTGGGTGACTGCTAACTCCTTAAAAATCCATCCAGACAGGACGGAAGTCTTAGCCATTGCAACTAAAAACAACCCCTGGAGCGAACAGTTCTGGCACCAGGAGCTAGGGGTCACCCCTAACCCAGCACCAGTGGTGAAAAGTCTGGGTATCAAGATCGAATCGGAGCTTTCTATGACCAATCAAGTTAATTCGGTGGCCGGAACTTGTATAGGTCTTCTTAGACAGCTGAGGAAACTGGTCCCTCTTCTTTCGGTCTCGACAATGAAAACGATAGTAGCAGCAACTATTGTCTCAAGACTTGACTATGGTAACACACTTTATGTTGGGCTACCCCAGAAACTTACGAACAAACTGCAGATAGTGTTGAATGTCGCAGCCAGGCTCATCTTCAGGCTGCCCAGAAGAACTCATGCCACTCCCCTGCTGAGCGAATTGCACTGACTGCCCATTAAGCAAAGAGCAAAGTTTAAGGGGTTGTGCATTACCCACAAAGCTCTTTACGGACACGCCCCAGGGTACATAAAAGATCGCTTATTCAAATATATGCCAGGACGCGCGCTGCACTCAGTGGAAGCCGGCCGGCTGACCTGCCCACGCTTTAGCACCACAGCCAAAGGAGGGAGAGCTTTTTCGGTCCTTCTGCCACAACTTTGGAATCCGTTGCCCGTCGATCTCCGGAAAGAACCCAGACTTCTCCCTTTCCAGAAACAACTAAAAACCTTCCTTTTCAGAGAAGCTTTGGACATGGCTTAAAGTCCCTCCAGTACCTGAAGTCCTGGTCCGCCTCTTTGATTATGTTTCTCCCTCTTCCAGAGCGCTAAGAGACATGTCGGTGTATATGCGCTATACAAGAGTAAATTAACATAACATAACATATTATTATTATTATTATTATTATTATTGTTATTAAAATGACTATGCAGTCCCCAAAATCTAAAGTGACAGTTTTTGTGTCACTAACTAGGTGGCATCCAACAGTGGGAATAAAGTTTTGAGGAACAGTGCACAGTGAATCTTACTTAAAATCTTCCACTTGGCTATGACCAGATTCCACACACCGTCTGAAGGCAATTTTTAGGAAAGGAAGGGGCATATTTACAAGCCCCTATCGCCACCACAAAGTCACTTTTAGTTGTGGTGGCAATAGGAGCTTCGCCTTATTTACAAGGCAACATTAAGCAACTTAACTTGGCTTAACACTTCCTTGTAAATAAGGCCCCCTTTCACACTACACTTAGCGTGGAAGGGACAGGCAATGGGTGTTGCCTTGGGCGTTGCACTGCAACACCCATTGATTTTGACGCTTCCCCCTATTTACAAGAGCAGAGTAAATAGGAGGCAACGCCAAAATTAAGACCAGGGAAAACCTGGTCTTAAACAGGCAAACCGAGGAGTGATGCTTTATTTCGCCTTGTTTTTGCTGTTTCCACGTGTGCTGCGTTGTGCAGCACACATAGAAACAGCAAAACGCCAATGATTGATTATGTGCAGGAAGGTCCCAGGTCCCCCTTCCTGCACATAAACAATATTTTTAAAAAAATGCTGTTTTGCATCGTCTATGTGTGCAGCATTAGGCAGCACACATAGAAGTTACAAAAACCATTTAAAGATTGTTTATGTGCAGGAAGGGTGACCTTCCTGCACATAAACAATCTTCCCCTCAACACAGGTACCCTTACACTATGGTGCAAGGATGCCTCCGTTGGCTGCTAAATTTTGCACCAGCGCAGGGGGAAATGCAGGGCTGCACCATATTCTAGTAAATATGGTGCAGCCATGCATTTGTAAAAGTGACGAAGCGTGTTGTTAGCCTTCTTGGCTTAACGACAAGCATCGCCACTTTCTTGTCAATATGCCCCTGCTAGACTAATTTAAACAGTGGGAACAAATACACTGTTTATAGAGAGAGTGATAAACCAGCAGGAAGCATAGGTGGAAAGAACACAACATAATGAAAACAAGCATTGGCATAGCCAATAGGTCTCGCCTTTGGGACCTTATAAGTGTTTAGCCATGCAACAGTTGCATAACTAATTACTTATAAGGTCCCAAAAGCGAGACCTATTGACTATGCCAAGCGGCCGCGAAAGTGAAAGTGATCGCAATCGCGAACAAACATCAAAGCGGCCGTGCGGCTGCGAAAGTGGAAGTATTCGCGGCGCGCACGCCCGCGCACATGCACTGTAGCTCTAGGCTGGCCTGGTAGCACTTTTTGGAGCCCTCTCAATAAGTCTCGCCAGACCAGCGCATGCGCTGGGTCAGGCGAGACCTAAAGAGTGAGGCCCTGGAGGTAGTTGCGTGTTTTTGTTGGTACAATTTGAAGGAAGGAACAGCATATACAAGTAATGATAGGGAGGTGAAGGGTAAGAAAGGTGAGGTTAGTGTGACAGAAAGGAGATTTGCTTATCAAGGCTTTGGCGACCAAATTATTTTTTAACTTGTTCTTGAAGAATCTAGCGTCGTTCACTGAGCAGTGTTCAGTCTTCTGTAATAATCACTGTCTTCTTGACTTATCCACAGGCTTCGCCACTTTATTGTAAATATGGCCCGAAGAATTTTGCTTGTGGACGTAGGGGAGACAGAAGCGCTATTGTCTGAATGTGCCAATAGAGATGAATGTGAATTGGAAAAGGGGGTTTCATCTGTGAAAAGAGGTGTGAGAGTGTATTTTGAATGTATTCTTGCGTGAAAGTATGAGGCTAATTCATCATAAGACATGGATATTACCATGAGTGTGGAATGCCACACAGAAGCAGTAGCATAGCATGTGTGCGTAGGCCCTAGTGCAAGGAAAGAAATGGGCTCTCTGGCTGGTGTTTGAATTATAAAATACAGCAATAATCAGGGTTCAGGGGGGACCTCATTAGAGGCTTCATGGCCTATTGCCCTGCACATGCTGCACCAATGATAGCTACTCCCCTGCATAAAACCACGAAGTACGCTTTCAGCCATGGAACAGAGAAGAACTGAAAAATACTTGAAAAACACAACTGAGGAAACAAGGCAGCCACGTGCATGTTTTGAAAAAGGTGAAGGTCTTGCAAAGAAACGCGTCCTAGCAGCACGGAAACATTACAGCAAGCTCACTGTTGCAACATCCCTCGCTCAGCGGCCTGCCCTCGGTGTTGACAAGACATTAATCGGTGTGTTCTTTGCACACCCAAGCCCTTTGTAATTAAGCTTCCTGAACTGACAGGTATGCGATTCAGCCGCAAAGCCAATCCCGCTCTAGCATATTGTGTGGCACGAGGCAGGGCAAACGCCTTTTACACCTCAGTGTTCGGATGACACTTACCGAGCACACCCCAGAGTTCATCCTTCTTATAACAAAAGGGCAACCCTCGTCATCTGACGGGCCTGGAGCGGAAAAGCACTGGGCAAACACACTCCCTCCCACATTTTCAGATCACTTACCTGGCAATCTCACTCATCGCCTTCGAAAGACTTCGGACTCCCTGCTTGGCCCACGAGATTCAAGTTTTCTTGTGGCTGACACAAACGCAAGGCCGGATTGGCTATTTATTCCATCTGCATTTCCCCGGTGGGCTGGAGCCATGGCTCAAGTTTATTAATGTTTAAACGCTTGTCTTTAAAACATAAGTACATAAAAACAGTTTACAATTGTACATTAAAATTGACCCCATCCCAGTCAACACCCCCCAGATCTTCTAATGCAGACCCAATCTTCTTGTCATAACCCAGTAAACACACACTTGACTGCACAATATCAATACAAACCCTTCTTCCCTAGCCCCCTAAACTCTGGAGTATCTGGCTAAATAAACTTTGATCGAGGCTCCTACATCACTAACCCAAGCATATTTTTAAAATTGTTGCCATGGCTCGTCTGAGCACTTTTTCCAATGCTGCTTTGGGATCCCAATCTGGACCGGCCCAAAGAACAGTAGGGGCCAGTTTGCTTGACAGTGCCAGTAAGGAGTTAATTTTACACTGAAGTTGGCAAAAAAATAACCAGTGTCCCCTTGGCATTCATAAATATTAGCCGATGAAAAGGTTTATATTTTTGCACTTGTCAGGCAGTGAGAATGGCACTTTGGTCCTAGCAGGTCAGTGTTACAGTAGTTTTTGGGCAGGTCAGTGGGTGCAAATGTCAATGCAAAACTACCCTTCCCCGGAGCAAAGGGGTGATAATCTTGCCACACTTTTCCTAGGTTTCAGCACCCCAATGCTTTTGTTATTTCCTTAAATAGTGGTTCTCAAATACATGCAGATGATTAACACAACTTACAATTCTGACCCTATAAAGTGTTCATGAGCAAGAATACTAGTTAAGGAAGGAAACCAAACACTCCTATTAAAAATAATTGCAAGGTGTAGCCAATCAGGTTGCTGTCTTTACCCACCGGTCCTGCCTTATAATTTTGCAGGTATGGGATGAGCTTAGCCATGTGATGTAATAAAGAATTGGCGCTCTTAGGGTGAGTAGATAGCTCCAAGTCGCCGGACAGGTTATCCCAGGGCTGCCTTTGGAGTCCCATCAAAACTATTCTGGGAAGTGTAGTGCTGTGGTTTCAATTGCGAGTACCGGATGGCAGGTTGATAAAAAAGCTGACGGAAGCAGATCTGATGCAATGATCTCTGCGTATCTTTTAGATGACACCTGGAAATACTGGCAAAATAGCTCAGGTGGTTAATGGTTTTTCTTGCAGGGCACAGTGTGCGTTCTGTAAATAATGAGTTTAAATTGTTTAGCATTATAGGTAACATTGGCAAAAATGAGTGGCACGCATACTGTTTCAGATCGTATATTGATTGTTTCGTCATCTATTGGAACTGAGTTCTTGCATGCAATTTGATTGAAGCAAATTAAAAAGTATGAGCGGTATACTTATTTCACATCATTCCATTATGTTTATATTTTCAATAATGCATTTTGAAAATTAGCACAAATGTATTTGGATATATTTTGTATATATCGATCTCACTTGGTAGTTTGTCATGACATTGTCTACTATGTCTTTTAAATGCTTGTGACTGTTTTTCACTATATAGTTTCCAAAGTTGATGGAACCTGCACTCAACAAAGGTTGTACACGATGAAACACGTTCTCATTGACATCGCAATAAACACAGGGATTACCACTAGGAGTGCCTGATGACTCTTTCTTTTGTTCAAATATATATATATATATATATATATATATATATATATATATATATATATATATATCCAACCAAATCGTTACGCCGTTTTTACAAGAAACGATGCCATGGCCACAAGATTATCTCAGCGTGTATTTATTTCGATGGTTTTTGTCACTCTGAGTGACAAAAACCATCTAAATAAATACACGCTGAGATAATCTTGTGGCCATGGCATAGTTTCTTGTAAAAACGGCGTAACGATTTGGTTGGATATTGGGAGTCGCTTTCCCGCCGTGGCCCGCCACTGTAAGCGGCTTTGGTCTTCGTAGCGAAACAGAAGAAGTGGATATATATATATATATATATATATATATATATATATATATATATATATATATATCAAGAAGACAACTTCCAACAGCCTTGAAGATCCTTCAACTGCCAAAGGAAAGAGTACACGAGCCTGGAATTGGTGCTGGTTTCTTTTATTTGCCCAGAGCAATATATATATTTTAAGCACGAAAGTCACTGTAATACACAGAAACCACTCAGACGCCTTCACGTGCTGCAAATAACTGCGTAATTTAATGGCAAGTAACGATCTACGCGTTTCGGCTTTACGTCTTGGTCACGATAATCAACAATCGATATTGACGTGATTAAATACATTGTTTGCAAAATAAACAAAGGACTCTTACACACCCAAAGTGGATGCTTTGGCGGCCATCTTGTAGTATATACAACTGAAAGTATATCTGGGCAAATTCACACTAATCTCGTAAATATACTCATTAGACAATAATACGTCTTAACAAAATCAACTCATATGATATTGCCAATCGAGATTGTAATGCTTTTGGTCCCAATGTAATTAATGCCATGTATTTAGATAACACATGTGTCTTAGTGCATGGACTGCCAAACATTGCGTACTGATCAATATAGAGCCCCAGTGGGCTGAAAACACTGATAACATTCGAAGCACGTCATTTTAACATCTTCAGATAGTATACTTGTCATCATGAATGGCACCTGACTCCTCTCAGTCCGTACATAACAATAAGGCATATAGCCCAAGTGGGCTTAAAGTTGAATACAACATTGGAAGCATTGAAAAATGTCAACTGTTAATCACACTAGTGGGTATGATCATCAAATAATGCTTAGATCCAAATTTTTCAGTCTGTCACAGTTAGTGAATTCATATATGGCCACACAGATTTCTCACAAAGTAGATTGACGAAATACCACCACCTAAAACAAAAAGATAAAGATAAAATTACTGACACCTAATGTTACTTCATGACAATCATTGAATCATTATTTGTCATGCAAATGAATCGCCAGCTCCTCACTTGAGTTCAAGCCTTTTGGTACTAGACTTTCAAGGTCAATAATGTACCTAGACTCCAATTGTCTAAGAGACAGTTCCCTGTTACCCCCTGTGTGCTGTGGCAACGGTGCTCTGGAGATCGGTGTGGTGCGCATTGAAGATTACGAGCGTGACACTGAGCACCGTAAGTCGAAGAGATCAGTGAAACGCGGCACTCGGAGACGAGGAGCGGGTGAGTGAAGCTAGGACCACCGGGGTTGCGGTGCACTCAAGGAGTTACGTCCGTAGTGTGCTTAAGTTTCCGTGATGGCTGGGATTCCTTACTAGCTCGATTCGTTCTTTACGGGTGCACGCGTCAGCCCAGGGTCAGGGAGCCGGTTGCTACTAAGGGAGGAATCTATCCCCGCACCGGCATTTGTGTGCTGCTTGATAAACTGCATATACGACATGGCAAGTGCTTTAGAAGCACGAAGGAAACAGACGGCTGATAAGCTGTTTTTTGCACCAAGTGGATTCAGTAATGGGGCTGCGACCCCTATATCTACCATCTTAGAAGAGATTACTATTCAAGCCTTATACAGTACCCTGGAGAAATTGCACAAAAAAGAACTCTCTAAATGGTGGGAGGCAGAATCTTTGCAACGCTACATAGAAGTAAAGCCACGTGGTCTACGTATCTTTACTATCCCCACCTATGAAGACCTGTATCTTGACATGCTGGATGAAGGTCAGAGAATTCCACAGCGTGCTCACTTACTATGATGCGCATCCTAATCAAGTATGCACTCAAAGATAGATCCAAACTTCTTCTGGAATTAGAGAAGGTTCTGTTGGAAATCAGCCAATTAGTTTCCAAGGAAGCATTGGATGAATACATGAGAAATCTAATGATACGGATGGACAAGCTTGAGGCTGAAATAACTGCCAAAAAACAAAGAAAGTTTGTACGTGATTTCAAAGACTATCAGTCGGGAAGGACATTAACATTCCACAAAAAGTACGACCATTTGTTTCAAGGCAACAAGGTATCAATGGTTAAGCCAACATGTACACCAGTGGCACACATTGAAATTAGTGAGAGTGATCTATCGGATGGTAACTCATCGGATGCATCTACATCAGCTGTTAATCAGGAGTTGATCCAAGACCCACAGAGGAAGCCCAATAATTTTTTGTTGCAATTCCAAATGATGCATCAAACCAGGACAGAATTTCAACAAGAAACAGGAGTACAGAGGGGGAGAGGACGGGGAGGCAGAGGACGAATAAGAGGAATAGGAAGGCAAAAGAGAGGAGGAAGAGGCGAAGACAAAGCTCCGGTGGGAATGGAGACAAGGGGCAGGAAACAACTAATATGACTGTGGTTAATCTTTCTCAGAGACCTCTGTCTAATGAAGAAATTGAGACCCTCTCTTTAGGACTATCTTTTTGCCCATCCTCGAATATGAATTTTGCCCAAACAAGGATTGATGTATTTCTCTTCTCAAGAAAGCTCAAATTGAAGAAGTGGTTTAATACACGACCACTAGCAAGGATAGAAACCGTCACATTAAGTGAAGTGAGTAATCTTAACATTGCTGACATTGAGATGTTACATATATTAAACACTCTGAGTGACAATGGCTCTGCTGAGAACAATACACCAGTAAATGTGGAATCATGGGAGGAGGAGTTGGATGTTAACCCTGGAAGTTGTTTTAAACCTAAATCTGTATTCCTTCCTAATGTGGAATGTGATGCCATAGATGTATTTGAAAAAGGTGTTTTGTTGGATTTGAATAAGTTAAGGTATACAAAAACTCCCTGCAATAGAAAAAATCTAACCTTGACACAAATTAAGGCCATGGAAAATCTTAAAGCCGATAGCAATATTGTAATCCGCCAATCGGATAAGGGAGGAAATGTTGTTGTCCAGGATAAACACAAATACATAGCGGAGGGGATCAGACAACTAAGTGATGTGAACTGTTACTGCAAATCCAGCATGGCAGATATTTTGAAATCTAATGTGAGCTACAGAGAACTATTAGTTGAATGGAGAGAGAGGGGACTATTGGAATGGGAGGAATTTAATTTTCTGTATTGTCCCCACCCTAAGATTCCCATCCTCTATTTACTTCCTAAACTCCACAAGAGTCTACTTGACCCCCCAGGAAGACCGATTGTCTCCTCCATGGGTTCTCTATTAGAGAACACGTCCAAATTTATTGATTACTATCTCAGACAATATGTTGTAGCCCTCCCCTCTTACTTAAGAGATACTACACATTTTCTTACAGTAATTGATGGGATCCATTGGGAGAATAGCTACATCCTAGTGACTATGGATGTGAGTAGCCTCTATACCAGCATCCAACATGATTTAGGCATACAAGCTATCCAACACTTCCTTAAATCACGATCTATATCTTTGTTGCACCACTCACAAATGATTACAGACATGATTCATTTCTGTCTGTTAACAATTTTTTCATCTTCAATGATACCATCTACTGGCAGTCACAGGGTACTGCGATGGGCACCTGCTTCGCCCCCAGTTATGCGAACTTGTTCATGGGCTGGTGGGAGGAGCAGGTGGTCTCACAGATGACTGAATTTGAGAACAATGTAACCCTGTGGCTGTGGTACATTGATGATATCTTTTTCATTTGGTGTGGTGATGAGAGTTCAGTTAAAGACTTCATTGATAAATTGAATGTGAACAAGTACAATCTAATCCTGACTGAACATATCAGCAAAAGTACTATAGAATTTCTAGATGTACTTCTCGAAGTTAAAGGGAATGTGTTGGAGACTAGACTATTCCGTAAAGAAACTGCTGGCAACAGTATTCTTAGTGCCAGCAGTGCTCATCCACGGAACCTTCTCTACAGTATACCCTATGGGAAATTATTGCGTGCCAAAAGAAACTGCAATACGGCCGATGCCTATAAATTTGAAGAGGCTATCATGTGTAAATGTTTTAAGGAACGTGGATACAGTGATAGAGCCATTGGAGAGGCCCGATCTACGGTTGAAGGAGTCACCAGAAACGAACTGTTACACCCTAGAAAAAAAGAAGTAGAGGGTGAGGGTATAAGATTTATTACCACATACTCAGGCCAGGCGAACGAGGTTCGTAGAATCTTTGACAAACATTGGCATGTACTGTTAACAGATGAACATTTGAAGAAAAATCTGGGCAGTAATCCTCAAATCACATTTAGAAAGAGTCGCTCACTGAGAGATGAACTCAGTCATAACTATGTGACAGAGGCAGGACACACGATCTTCAAGGGCAAATCAGGTTTTAAGTGCTGTACGAAATGTAAAGCTTGTAAAGGTAGTTTTGACTGTGACACACTAACACTACCGAATGCAAAGAGAGATTTCCAAATAAGAAAAAGCCTGACATGTAACACCACATATTGCATCTATGTACTGATCTGTCCCTGCAATAAATGGTATGTGGGAAGTACCAAACACCCAGCCAAAAAGAGAGTCCTGGAACACATTCAGGCTATTAAAAATAACAATAGACAATATCCAGTAGCCCGTCACTTCCATGCCGAACATTTTCAGGATGAAACTCGACTTCGCATGGTTGTCATTGATTCAGGAAATCTAGGAGCTAGAGGCGGTAACAGGGAACTGTCTCTTAGACAATTGGAGTCTAGGTACATTATTGACCTTGAAAGTCTAGTACCAAAAGGCTTGAACTCAAGTGAGGAGCTGGCGATTCATTTGCATGACAAATAATGATTCAATGATTGTCATGAAGTAACATTAGGTGTCAGTAATTTTATCTTTATCTTTTTGTTTTAGGTGGTGGTATTTCGTCAATCTACTTTGTGAGAAATCTGTGTGGCCATATATGAATTCACTAACTGTGACAGAATGAAAAATTTGGATCTAAGCATTATTTGATGATCATACCCACTAGTGTGATTAACAGTTGAAATTTTTCAATGCTCCCAATGTTGTATTCAACTTTAAGCCCACTAGGGCTATATGTCTTATTGTTATGTACGGACTGAGAGGAGTCAGGTTCCATTCATGATGACAAGTATACTATCTGAAGATGTTAAAATGACGTGCTTCGAATGTTATCAGTGTTTTCAGCCCACTGGGGCACTATATTGATCAGTACGCAATGTTTGGAAGTCCATGCACTAAGACACATGTGTTATCTAAATACATGGCATTAATTACATTGGGACCAAAAGCATTACAATCTCGATTGGCAATATCATATGAGTTGATTTTGTTAAGACGTATTATTGTCTAATGAGTATATTTACGAGATTAGTGTGAATTTGCCCAGATATACTTTCAGTTGTATATACTACAAGATGGCCGCCAAAGTAGTGCATCCACTTTGGGTGTGTAAGAGTCCTTTGTTTATTTTGCAAACAATGTATTTAATCACGTCAATATCGAGTGTTGATTATCGTGACCAAGGCGTAAAGCCGAAATGCGTAGATCGTTACTTGCCATTAAATTACGCAGTTATTTGCAGCACATGAAGGCGTCTGAGTGGTTTCTGTGTATTACAGTGACTTTCGTGCTTCAAATATAAGATTTCCGGCGTCTTTTTCTCGGACCGCCCGCCGACAGCCTGGAATCGTGTCCGGAAATGGTGGATTGATATATATATAGATATATATATATATATATATATATATATTTTCACAGAAAAAAACATAGGTTTAAGGGGTGTTATATTAGATGGCCATTTCACTTGTACAAAACCATAGAAATTCCTCTGTTATAGTTAGTTCTGCTAACTATAACTCGCGCGCCCACAATACACTGCTGATGATGTCACATATTGCATAATTCATGACATGGTCAGTGACATCACTGATGACATCTCAAATGACATCACTGATGACATCATCCAGTGAATGTGGTTTAGTTTGAGATTTAAATATGTATTATATATATACCAATCTGTATTGAAGATTGAGTGGATATATAACTGTCTGGATGGAGGATTTAGTAGCTGTCTGACTGTCTGTTGGATTAGTAACTAAACTATGTGAATGTGTGCAGCACTGTCTCTGTTGTATAACATGCTGCATCAATTGGTCACTAACTACATGAGTGTGTATATTAGTTATTGATTAGTTAGGTGAGTATTTGTATGGGACACTGAGTTTGTGTGTGGTTGGATGGGGTGTGTGTAACTCTATGCATAGATGTGTGAATGGTTGATTGACTAGGTGTATAGGTTTAAGAGTGCATATGGAAACAGTTGTTTGGGTGACTGAGTGTATTTATTTGTGTGTTGGTGAGTGAATATATGTTTTAGTTGTACATCTTCAACAAAGTAAAAAAAATAAAAGGCATTGTATGTGAGAGTTGGTGTATCTAAATAAGTATGTGTAAGAGTCAGTGATTGTGGGAGTAACTATATGAATGAGTGTATAATTGTAATGGTGATTTTTAACATATTAACTATGAGTTACTATGTGTTTGAATAAATGAGGTGTTGTTGGATAATTGTGTAAGTGAGTAAATGTAAGTGCGATTAATTTTTTTCATGAGTGAGTAGGATGACTGCATAACCGACTAAAATGGATGCTGATGTGTCAATGTCTATATATGTGTATAACTGCATTTGATAGTGTTCTATTAATTAGTGACGGCATGTATAATTGATTCTGTTGTTGAATGGGTAGTTGTGTGTGTAGATTTAGGAATCAGTGAGTGGGTATGTAGTAACTGCTATTGGTGTGTCAATGGTTTCAAATATGGTACTCTGTATTTTACAGTGAGTGATTAAAGGTTATACTAGTGAATGATGAGGTGTATAACATTGTCACGTGGATGATGTCATGAGTGATGTCATGAGTGATGTCATTTGAGATGTCATGAGTGATGTCATCAGTGATGTCACTGACCATGTCATGAATGATGCAATATGTGACATCATCAGCAGTGCATTGCGGGCGCACGAGTTATAGTTAGCAGAACTAACTATAATGGAGGAATTTCTATTGTTTTGTACGAGTGAAATGACCAGCTGACTATAACACCCCTGAAACCTATGGTTTTTTCTGTGAATTGCTAAGGTTTTTTAAATGCTAATTTCTAACTATAACGTCTCTGAAACCTATGTTTTTTTCAGTGAATTCAAAGCTTTTTTAAATGCTAATTTCTAACTATAACGTCTCTGAAACCTATGTTTTTTTTCTGTGAATTTCAAAGGTTTTTTAAATGCTAATTTTTAAGTGTGATAGTAGTTATACCTATTTATTGTACTGATTTTCTACAGTTTTTTTAACTGTTTATTTATAAATATTTTATTCATTAAATAACATTATATATTTTTCTGAAAATTGCACACAAAAAAATAATGTAAATTTTTTATTTTGATATATTTATATTATTTTCTTTTTTTTTAAATTCCAGTCGCACACTGAAAGCTTACACATTACGGTGGGTGCGCGCATTCTAGCCGCCATTTTAGAAAAGTCGTGAAGGATCCGCGTACGGTGTGCGACAGCTGCGTGTTTTTCAGTTACATCATATACATTTAATATTATGTGATGTGCGCGATTGGTATGCGACCAGTCCGCGACTCCTGCTCCGGTGCATTCACGAAACATGCGCATTACGGTACGAGATGCTTGCGTGGTTGCGGGTTCCACGTGACGTCATATACGTGCTGGGGCGCGCAGGGTGCGTGACTCCCACAAAAACATTTTATGTTACAAAATGATATATATGTGTCTTTAATATACATATTAGGGCAAGAGATTATGTAAGATATTCATACAAAGTAATATATTTGTACTTATAATAAACTTATATTATTTTTAAATATATTTTCGCGAAGTCGGGTGCGTGCATGGTGAGTGCAGAAAACCAGGTCAGCAGAGCTGCTGTAGAGCCAGAGAAACCAGGTCAGAAGAGCCGTTGTAGAGCCAGAGAACCAGGTCAGCAGAGCAGCTCTAGAGCCTAAGAAGCAGAGCTGCTCTAGAACCAGAGACCCAGGTCAGCAGAGCTGCTCTAGAGCCAGAGACCCAGGTCAGCAGAGCTGCTCTAGAGGCCGAGAACCAGGTCAGCAGAGCTGCTGTAGAGCCAGAGAAACCAGGTTAGCAGAGCTGCTTTAGAGGGAGAGAACCAGGTCAGCAGAACGTCTTTAGAGCGAGAGAACCAGGTCAGCAGAGCTGCTCTAGAGGCAGAGAAACAGGTCAGCAGAACTGCATTAAAGCCAGAGAACCAGGTCAGCAGAGCTCATTAGAGGGAGAAAACCAGGTCAGCAGAGGTGCTTTAGAGCCAGAGAACCAGGTCAGCAGAGCTGCTCTAGAGCCAGAGAACCAGATCAGCAGAGCTGCTTTAGAGCCAGAGAACCAGGTCAGCAGAGCTGCTTTAGAGCCATAGAACCAGGTCAGCAGAGCTTCTTTAGAGCCAAAGAACGAGGTCAGCAGAGCTGCTCGAGAGGCAGAGAACCAGGTCAGCAGAGCTGTTTTAGAGGAAGAGAACCAGGTCAGCAGAGCTGCACTACAGCCAGAGAAACCAGGTCAGCAGAGCTGCTTTAGAGGGAGAGAACCAGGTCAACAGAGCTGTTTTAGAGCCATAGAACCAGGTCAGCAGAGCTGCTCTAGAGGCAGAGAACCAGGTCAGTAGAGCTGATTTAGAGGGAGAGAACCAGGTCAGCAGAGCTGCTTTAGAGCCAGAGACCCAGGTCAGCAGAGCTACTCTAGAGCCCAAGAACCAGGTCAGCAGAGCTGCTTTAGAGCCATAGAACCAGGTCAGCAGAGCTTCTTTAGAGCCAGAGAACCAGGTCAGCAGAGCTGCTCTAGAGCCTAAGAACCAGGTCAGCAGAGCTGCTCTAGAGCCAGAGAACCAGGTCAGCAGAGCTGTTGTAGAGCCAGAGAACCAGGTCAGCAGAGCTGTTCTAGAGCCTAAGAACTAGGTCAGCAGAGCTGCTCTAGAGCCAGAGAACCAGGGCAGCAGAGTTGCTGTAGAGCCAGAGAAACCAGGTCAGCAGAGCTGCTTTAGAGGGAGAGAACCAGGTCAGCAGAGCTGCTTTAGAGCCAGAAAAACCAGGCCAGCAGAGCTGCTTCAGAGCCAGAGAACCAGGTCAGCAGAGCTGCTTTAGAGCCAGAGAACCAGGTCAGCAGAACTGCTCTAGAGCCAGAGATGCAAGTCAGCAGAGCTGCTTTAGAGCCATAGAACCAGGTCAGCAGAGCTGCTTTAGAGCCAGAGAACCAGGTCAGCAGAGCTTCTGTAGAGCCAGAGAAACCAGGTCAGCAGAGCTGCTTTAGACGGAGAGAACCAGGTCAGCAGAACTGCTTTAGAGCCAGAGAACCAGGTCAGCATGGCTGCTCTAGAGCCAGAGAACCAGGACAGCAGAGCTGCTTTAGAGCCAGAGAACCAGGTCAGCATAGCTGCTCTAGAGCCAGAGAACCAGGACAGCAGAGCTGCTTTAGAGCCATAGAACCAGGTCAGCAGAGCTGCTCTAGAGGCAGAGAAACAGGTCAGCAGAACTGCTTTAGAGCCAGAGAACCAGGTCAGCAGAGCTCTTTAGAGGGAGAAAACCAGGTCAGCAGAGGTGCTTTAGAGCCAGAGATCCAGGTCAGCAGAGCTGCTCTAGAGCCAGAGAACCAGGTCAGCAGAGCTGCTTTAGAGCCAGAGAACCAGGTCAGCAGAGCTGCTTTAGAGCCATAGAACCAGGTCAGCAGAGCTGCTTTAGAGCCAGAGAACCAGGTCAGCAGAGCTGCTCTAGAGGCAGAGAACCAGGTCAGCAGAGCTGCTTTATAGGGAGAGAACCAGGTCAGCAGAGCTGCACTAGAGCCAGAGAAACCAGGTCAGCAGAGCTGCTTTAGAGGGAGAGAACCGGGTCAGCAGAGCTGCTCTAGAACCAAAGAACCAGGTCAACAGAGCTGCTTTAGAGCCATAGAACCAGGTCAGCAGAGCTGCTCTAGAGGCAGAGAACCAGGTCAGTAGAGCTGATGTAGAAGGAGAGAACCAGGTCAGCAGAGCTGCTTTAGAGCCAGAGAACCAGGTCAGCAGAGCTGCTCTAGAGCCATAGAACCAGGTCAGCAGAGCTATTTTAGAGCCATAGAACCAGGTCAGCAGAGCTGCTTTAGAGCCAGAGAACCAGGTCAGCAGAGCTGCTCTAGAGCCTAAGAACCAGGTCAGGAGAGCTGCTCTAGAGCCAGAGAAGCAGGTCAGCAGAGCTAGTGTAGAGCCAGAGAAACCAGGACAGTAGAGCTGCTTTAAGGCGATAGAACCAGGTCAGCAGAGCTGCTTTAGAGGGAGAGAACCAGGTCAGCAGGGCTGCTTTAGAGCCAAGGGACCAGGTCAGCAGAGCTGCTCTACAGCCAGAGAACCAGGTCAGCAGAACTGCTTTAGAGCCATAGAACTGGGTCAGCAGAGCTGCTTTAGAGCCAGAGAACCAGGTCAGCAGAGCTGTTGTAGAGCCAGAGAACCAGGTCAGCAGAGCTGCTCTAGAGCCTAAGAACTAGGTCAGCAGAGCTGCTCTAGAGCCAGAGAACCAGGGCAGCAGAGCTGCTGTAGAGCCAGAGAAACCAGGTCAACAGAGCTGCTTTAGAGGGAGAGAACCAGGTCAGCAGAGCTGCTTTAGAGCCAGAAAAAACAGGCCAGCAGAGCTGCTTTAGAGCCAGAGAACCAGGTCGGCAGAGCTGCTTTAGAGCCCGAGAACCAGGTCAGCAGAGCTGCTCTAGAGCCAGAGATCCAAGTCAGCAGAGCTGCTTTAGAGCCATAGAACCAGGTCAGCAGAGCTGATTTAGAGCTAGAAAACCAGGTCAGCAGAGCTGCTCTAGAGGCAGAGAACCAGGTCAGCAGAGCTGCTCTAGAGCCAGAGAACCAGGTCAGCAGAGCTGCTGTAGAGCCAGAGAAACCAGGTCAGTAGAGCTGCTTTAGAGGGAGAGAACCAGGTCAGCAGAGCTGCTCTAGAGGGAGAGAACCAGGTCAGCAGAGCTGCTCTAGAGCCAGAGAACCATGTCAGCAGAACTGCTTTAGAGCCATAAACTGGGTCAGCAGAGCTGCTTTAGAGCCAGAGAACCAGATCAGCAGAGCTGTTGTAGAGCCAGAGAACCAGATCAGCAGAGCTGCTTTAGAGCCAGAGAACCAGGTCAGCAGAGCTGCTTTAGAGCCATAGAACCAGGTCAGCAGAGCTCCTTTAGAGCCAGAGAACCAGGTCAGCAGAGCTGCTCTAGAGCCTAAGAACCAGGTCAGCAGAGCTGCTTTAGAGGGAGAGAAACAGGTCAGCAGAGCTGCTTTAGAGCCAAGGGACCAGGTCAGCAGAGCTGCTCTAGAGCCAGAGAACCAGGTCAGCAGAACTGCTTGAGAGCCATAGAACCGGGTCAGCAGAGCTGCTTTAGAGCCAGAGAACCAGGTCAGCAGAGCTGCTTTAGAGCCAGAGAACCAGGTCAGCAGAGCTGCTCTAGAGCCAGAGATTCAAGTCAGCAGAGCTGCTTTAGAGCCATAGAACCAGGTCAGCAGAGCTGCTTTAGAGCCAGAGAACCAAGTCAGCAGAGCTGCTCTAGAACATAAGAACCAGGTCAGCAGAGCTGCTCTAGAGCCAGAGAACCAGATCAGCAGAGCTGCTGTAGAGCCAGAGAAACCAGGTCAGTAGAGTTGCTTTACAGGGAGAGAACCAGGGCAGCAGAGCTGCTCTAGAGGGAGAGAACCAGGTCAGCAGAGCTGCTCTAGAGCCAGAGAACCATGTCAGCAGAACTGCTTTAGAGCCATAGAACTGGGTCAGCAGAGCTGCTTTGGAGCCAGAGAACCAGGTCAGCAGAGCTGTTGTAGAGCTAGAGAACCAGATCAGCAGAACTGCTTTAGAGCCATTGAACCAGGTCAGCAGAGCTGCTCTAGAGCCAGAGAACCAGGTCAGCAGAGCAGCTTTAGAGCCGTAGAACCATGTCAGCAGAGCTGCTTTAGAGCCAGAGAACCAGGTCAGCAGAGCTGCTCTGGAGCCTTAGAACCAGGTCAGCAGAGCTGCTCTAGAGCCAGAGAACCAGATTAGCAGAGCTGTTGTAGAGCCAGAGAAAATAGGTCAGTAGAGCTGCTTTAGAGCAAGAGAACCAGGTCAGCAGAGCTGCTTTAGAGGGAGAGAACCAGGTCAGCAGAGCTGTTTTAGAGCCAAGGGACTAGGTCAGCAGAGCTGCTCTAGAGCCAAAGAACCAGGTCAGCAGACTGCTTTAGAGCCATAGAACCAGGTCAGGAGAGCTGCTTTAGAGCAAGAAAACCAGGTCAGCAGAGCTGTTGTAGAGCCACAGAACCAGGTCAGCAGAGCTGCTCTAGAGCCTAAGAACTAGGTCAGCATAGCTCCTCTAGAGCCAGAGAACCATGGCAGCAGAGCTGCTGTAGAGCCAGAGAAACCAGGTCAGCAGAGCTGCTTTAGAGGGAGAGAACCCGGCCAGCAGAGCTGCTTTAGAGCCAGAGATCCAGGTCAGCAGAGCTGCTTTAGAGCCAGAGAACCAGGTCAGCAGAGCTGCTCTAGAGCCTAAGAACCAGGTCAGCAGAGCTGTTTTAGAGGGGGAGAAACAGGTCAGCAGAGCTGCTTTAGAGCCAAGGGACCAGGTCAGCAGAGCTGCTCTAGAGCCAGAGAACCAGGTCAGCAGAACTGCTTTAGAGCCATAGAACCGGGTCAGCAGAGCTGCTTTGGAGCCAGAGAACCAGGTCAGCAGAGCTGTTGTAGAGCCAGAAAACCAGGTCAGCAGAGCTGCTCTAGAGCCTAAGAACTAGGTCAGCAGAGCTGCTCTAGAGCCTAAGAACCAGGTCAGCAGAGCTGCTTTGGAGGGGAAGAAACAGGTCAGCAGAGCTGCTTTAGAGCCAAGGGACCAGGTCAGCAGAGCTGCTCTAGAGCCATAGAACCAGGTCAGCAGAACTGCTTTAGAGGCAGAGAAACCAGGTCAGCAGAGCTGCTTTAGAGGGAGAGAACCAGGCTAGCAGAGCTGCTTTAGAGCCAGAAAAACCAGGTCAGCAGATCTGCTCTAAAACCAGAGAGCCAAGTCAGCAGAGCTGCTTTAGAGCCATAGAACCAGGTCAGCAGAGCTGCTTTAGAGCCAGATAACCAGGTCAGCAGATCTGCTCTAGAACATAAGAACCAGGTCATCAGAGCTGCTCTAGAGCCATAGAACCAGGTCAGCAGACCTGCCGTAGAGCCAGAGAACGCAGGTCAGTAGAGTTGCTTTAGAGGGAGAGAACCAGGTCAGCAGAGCTGCTCTAGAGGGAGAGAACCAGGTCAGTAGAGCTGCTCTAGAGCCAGAGAACCATGTCAGCAAAACTGCTTTAGAGCCATAGAACTGGGTCAGCAGAGCTGCTTTAGAGCCAGAGAACCAGGCCAGCAGAGCTGTTGTAGAGCTAGAGAAGCCAGGTCAGCAGAGCTGCTCTAGAGCCAGAGAACCAGGTCAGCAGAGCTGCTTTAGAGCCGTAAAACCATGTCAGCAGAGCTGCTTTAGAGCCAGAGAACCAGGTCAGCAGACCTGCTCTGGAGCCTTAGAACCAGATCAGCAGAGCTGCTCTAGAGCCATAGAACCAGGTCAGCAGAGCTGCTGTAGAGCCAGAGAAACCAGGACAGTAGAGCTGCTTTAGAGCGATAGAACCAGGTCAGCAGAGCTGCTTTAGAGGGAGAGAACCAGGTCAGCAGGGCTGCTTTAGAGCCAAGGAACGAGGTCAGCAGACCTGCTCTAGAGCCAGAGAACCATATCAGCAGAGCTGCTCTAGAGGCAGAGAACCAGGTCAGTAGAGCTGATGTAGAAGGAGAGAACCAGGTCAGCAGAGCTGCTTTAGAGGGAGAGAACCAGGTCAGCAGGGCTGCTTTAGAGCCAAGGGACCAGGTCAGCAGAGCTGCTCTACAGCCAGAGAACCAGGTCAGCAGAACTGCTTTAGAGCCATAGAACCGGGTCAGCAGAGCCACTTTAGAGCCAGAGAACCAGGTCAGCAGAGCTGTTGTAGAGCCAGAGAACCAGGTCAGCAGAGCTGCTCTAGAGCCTAAGAACTAGGTCAGCAGAGCTGCTCTAGAGCCAGAGAACCAGGGCAGCAGAGCTGCTGTAGAGCCAGAGAAACCAGGTCAGCAGAGCTGCTTTAGAGGGAGAGACCCAGGTCAGCAGAGCTGCTTTAGAGCCAGAAAAAACAGGCCAGCAGAGCTGCTTTAGAGCCAGAGAACCAGGTCGGCAGAGCTGCTTTAGAGCCCGAGAACCAGGTCAGCAGAGCTGCTCTAGAGCCAGAGATCCAAGTCAGCAGAGCTGCTTTAGAGCCATAGAACCAGGTCAGCAGAGCTGATTTAGAGCTAGAGAACCAGGTCAGCAGAGCTGCTCTAGAGGCAGAGAACCAGGTCCGCAGAGCTGCTCTAGAGCCAGAGAACCAGGTCAGCAGAGCTGCTGTAGAGCCAGAGAAACCAGGTCAGTGGAGCTGCTTTAGAGGGAGAGAACCAGGTCAGCAGAGCTGCTCTAGAGGGAGAGACCCAGGTCAGCAGAGCTGCTCTAGAGCCAGAGAACCATGTCAGCAGAACTGCTTTAGAGCCATAAACTGGGTCAGCAGAGCTGCTTTAGAGCCAGAGAACCAGATCAGCGGAGCTGTTGTAGAGCCAGAGAACCAGATCAGCAGAGCTGCTTTAGAGCCAGAGAACCAGGTCAGCAGAGCTGCTTTAGAGCCATAGAACCAGGTCAGCAGAGCTCCTTTAGAGCCAGAGAACCAGGTCAGCAGAGCTGCTCTAGAGCCTAAGAACCAGGTCAGCAGAGCTGCTTTAGAGGGGGAGAAACAGGTCAGCAGAGCTGCTTTAGAGCCAAGGGACCAGGTCAGCAGAGCTGCTCTAGAGCCAGAGAACCAGGTCAGCAGAACTGCTTGAGAGCCATAGAACCGGGTCAGCAGAGCTGCTTTAGAGCCAGAGAACCAGGTCAGCAGAGCTGCTGTAGAGCCAGAGAACCAGGTCAGCAGAGCTGCTCTAGAGCCAGAGATTCAAGTCAGCAGAGCTGCTTTAGAGCCATAGAACCAGGTCAGCAGAGTTGCTTTAGAGCCAGAGAACCAAGTCAGCAGAGCTGCTCTAGAACATAAGAACCAGGTCAGCAGAGCTGCTCTAGAGCCAGAGAACCAGGTCAGCAGAGCTGCTTTAGAGCCAGAGAAACCAGGTCAGTAGAGTTGCTTTAGAGGGAGAGAACCAGGTCAGCAGAGCTGCTCTAGAGGGAGAGAACCAGGTCAGCAGAGCTGCTCTAGAGCCAGAGAACCATGTCAGCAGAACTGCTTTAGAGCCATAGAACTGGGTCAGCAGAGCTGCTTTGGAGCCAGAGAACCAGGTCAGCAGAGCTGTTGTAGAGCTAGAGAACCAGGTTAGCAGAGCAGCTTTAGAGCCGTAGAACCAGGTCAGCAGAGCTGCTCTAGAGCCAGAGAACCAGATTAGCAGAGCTGTTGTAGAGCCAGAGAAAATAGGTCAGTAGAGCTGCTTTAGAGCAAGAGAACCAGGTCAGCAGAGCTGCTTTAGAGGGAGAGAACCAGGTCAGCAGAGCTGTTTTAGAGCCAAGGGACTAGGTCAGCAGAGCTGCTCTAGAGCCAGAGAACCAGGTCAGCAGACTGCTTTAGAGCCATAGAACCAGGTCAGGAGAGCTGCTTTAGAGCAAGACAACCAGGTCAGCAGAGCTGTTGTAGAGCCACAGAACCACCAGGTCAGCAGAGCTGCTCTAGAGCCTAAGAACTAGGTCAGCATAGCTCCTCTAGAGCCAGAGAACCATGGCAGCAGAGCTGCTGTAGAGCCAGAGAAACCAGGTCAGCAGAGCTGCTTTAGAGGGAGAGAACCCGGCCAGCAGAGCTGCTTTAGAGCCAGAGATCCAGGTCAGCAGAGCTGCTTTAGAGCCAGAGAACCAGGTCAGCAGAGCTGCTCTAGAGCCTAAGAACCAGGTCAGCAGAGCTGTTTTAGAGGGGGAGAAACAGGTCAGCAGAGCTGCTTTAGAGCCAAGGTACCAGGTCAGCAGAGCTGCTCTAGAGCCAGAGAACCAGGTCAGCAGAACTGCTTTAGAGCCATAGAACCGGGTCAGCAGAGCTTCTTTGGAGCCAGAGAACCAGGTCAGCAGAGCTGTTGTAGAGCCACAAAACCAGTTCAGCAGAGCTGCTCTAGAGCCTAAGAACTGGGTGAGCAGAGCTGCTCTAGAGCCTAAGAACCAGGTCAGCAGAGCTGCTTTGGAGGGGAAGAAACAGGTCAGCAGAGCTGCTTTAGAGCCAAGGGACCAGGTCAGCAGAGCTGCTCTAGAGCCAGAGAACCAGGTCAGCAGAACTGCTTTAGAGGCAGAGAAACCAGGTCAGCAGAGCTGCTTTAGAGGGAGAGAACCAGGCTAGCAGAGCTGCTTTAGAGCCAGAAAAACCAAGCCAGCAGAGCTGCTTTAGAGCCAGAGAACCAGGTCAGCAGATCTGCTCTAGAACCAGAGATCCAAGTCAGCAGAGCTGCTTTAGAGCCATAGAACCAGGTCAGCAGAGCTGCTTTAGAGCCAGAGAACCAGGTCAGCAGAGCTGCTCTAGAACATAAGAACCAGGTCATCAGAGCTGCTCTAGAGCCAGAGAACCAGGTCAGCAGACCTGCCGTAGAGCCAGAGAACCCAGGTCAGTAGAGTTGCTTTAGAGGGAGAGAACCAGGTCAGCAGAGCTGCTCTAGAGGGAGAGAACCAGGTCAGTAGAGCTGCTCTAGAGCCAGAGAACCATGTCAGCAAAACTGCTTTAGAGCCATAGAACTGGGTCAGCAGAGCTGCTTTAGAGCCAGAGAACCAGGCCAGCAGAGCTGTTGTAGAGCTAGAGAAGCCAGGTCAGCAGAGCTGCTCTAGAGCCCGAGAACCAGGTCAGCAGAGCTGCTTTAGAGCCGTAAAACCATGTCAGCAGAGCTGCTTTAGAGCCAGAGAACCAGGTCAGCAGAGCTGCTCTGGAGCCTTAGAACCAGATCAGCAGAGCTGCTCTAGAGCCAGAGAACCAGGTCAGCAGAGCTGCTGTAGAGCCAGAGAAACCAGGACAGTAGAGCTGCTGTAGAGCGATAGAACCAGGTCAGCAGAGCTGCTTTAGAGGGAGAGAACCAGGTCAGCAGGGCTGCTTTAGAGCCAAGGGACGAGGTCAGCAGAGCTGCTCTAGAGGCAGAGAACCATGTCAGCAGAACTGCTTTAGAGCCAGAGAACCAGGTCAGCAGAGCTGTTGTAGAGCTAGAGAACCAGATCAGCAGAGCTGCTTTAGAGCCAGAGAACCAGGTCAGCAGAGCTGCTCTAGAGCCAGAGAACCAGGTCAGCAGAGCTGCTTTAGAGCCGTAGAACCATGTCAGCAGAGCTGCTTTAGAGCCAGAGAACCAGGTCAGCAGAGCTTCTCTGGAGCCTTAGAACCAGGTCAGCAGAGCTGCTCTAGAGCCAGAGAACCAGATTAGCAGAGCTGCTGTAGAGCCAGAGAAACCAGGTCAGTAGAGCTGCTTTAAAGCGAGAGAACCAGGTCAGCAGAGCTGCTTCAGAGGGAGAGAACCAGGTCAGCAGAGCTGTTTTAGAGCTAGAGAACCAGGTCAGCAGACTGCTTTAGAGCCATAGAACTGGGTCAGGAGAGCTGCTTTAGAGCAAGAAAACCAGGTCAGCAGAGCTGTTGTAGAGCCAGAGAACCAGGTCAGCAGAGCTGCTCTGGAGCCTAAGAACTAGGTCAGCAGAGCTGCTCTAGAGCCAGAGAACCAGGGCAGCAGAGCTGCTGTAGAGCCAGAGAAACCAGGTCAGCAGACCTGCTTTAGAGGGAGAGAACCAGGCCAGCAGAGCTGCTTTAGAGCCATAGAACCAGGTCAGCAGAGCTGCTTTAGACCCAGAGGACCAGGTCAGCAGAGCCGCTCTAGAGCCTAAGAACCAGGTCAGCAGAGCTGCTCTAGAGCCAGAGAACCAGGTCAGCAGAGCTGCTGTAGAGCCAGAGAAACCAGGTCAGTAGAGCTGCTTTAGAGGGAGAGAACCAGGTCAGCAGAGCTGCTCTAGAGGGAGAGAACCAGGTCAGCAGAGCTGCTGTAGAGCCAGAGAACCATGTCAGCAGAACAGCTTTAGAGCCATAGAACTGGGTCAGCAGAGCTGCTTTAGAGCCAGAGAACCAGGTCAGCAGAGCTGTTGTAGAGCCAGAGAACCAGATCAGCAGAGCTGCTTTAGAGCCATAGAACCAGGTCAGCAGAGCTGCTTTAGAGCCAAAGAACCAGGTCAGCAGAGCTGCTCTAGCTGACACTGACTGACTGACACTGACTGACTGACACTGACTGATTGAAACTGACTGACACTGATTGACTGACACTGACACTGACTGACACTGATTGACTGACCAAAGCCAGAAAGACACTTTCAGGCTGCCTACCTGATCGAGGGAACGCGAATCCTCCCTGCCGCCGCCGCCACAGCTGATTTCAGGAGCGGCCGCAGTGTGCAGAGGGGAGGGGAGGAGGAGACAACTACATCCCCCAAGCTCCTTCGCGCCGGAAGCCCGCCAGCACCATCCACGCCAGCGCCTGGAGGCGCATTTATTCTCGGACCACCCCGGCAGAGCGGGTGTCCGTCCAAAGCCAGAAAGACACTTTCAGGCTGCCTACCTGATCGAGGGAACGCGAATCCTCCCTGCCGCCGCCGCCACAGCTGATTTCAGGAGCGGCCGCAGTGTGCAGAGGGGAGGGGAGGAGGAGACAACTACATCCCCCAAGCTCCTTCGCGCCGGAAGCCCGCCAGCACCATCCACGCCAGCGCCTGGAGGCGCATTTATTCTCGGACCACCCCCGCGACGCGGGACGCGCGCGGGCGCAGCCGGGCTAAGCCCGGGCAAAGGGCGGGCCCTCAGAGGCCTGAGGAGACTGGACTGGGCCAGGGACGTTGGTCGTTTCGTCGGATAAACTTCAGGACATTGTAAGCACACTATTGTTAATACTTATTATTATTATTCGGACAGTTAGGCAATAGTGTTATATGTATATGTGGGCTAATTTTACATACACAATAGATGTTATTATCCCCCATCCATTGCCGTAATAGGAATTTTATTGACTAACTATTATAAATGCTATGGTAATTAGTTAAACAAGTATAAAAAAATTCGTCATTATCCATTTGTGCGTAGCTACCTAGACCATATTGATAAAATGTCACGTGAAACCAGAAGTAGTAAAGCTATGTCAGGTAGTTCCAAATTAACTGGAACCTTAGATGATTTTATAGTTCGTACAAATACACTGATAGATCAGGGTATTGTCCTTATGGAAAGGAGGGTCTCCCAAGATCTTGCCCAAGCAAAAAGGTCATCAATGGGCCATATTGCTACAGCTCGCACCCCAACGCGAACCCTTGAGAATATTACTACCAATTCTAACACACGGCATATTAATGCAGAGGTTCACGGTATTACAATGGCACTCTCCGATACTCAAGATTGTAATACTCCTGATCCACAGGGTTTGGCTATTATAGAAAGCATCTCGCTAGCCCCTCAGACAGAAAACCAGACAGCAAACAATAATATCTCAAGAAAAGGGATAAGGGAGGGAGCAATTCCCAAAAAAATAACAAGTAGACGATTAAATAAAAAATATCCCGCTACTAAATGTATTAAGGCTTCTAAGTCAGGAAAGTGCAAAGAAAATAATATATCTAATGCAAGAGGGTCAAGGGAAGGCAAGGGCCAAGAACCGGGGAAAGGAGGAGTTGCCCCTAAGACACTACCCATGAATATTGTAGATGACAGCTTTTTAGATAACTCCTTAGCTGACATTTTATCTGTTAATCTATCAGCTGAAAGTATAGGCATAAACATAGGGAACGAAGATTCCCTTATATTGAGTTTGTCAAAAATATTCAAGACCTTGCTCATTCCTATAGAAGAAAGACTAATCGGGATAGAAAAACAACTTATAGAACTGAGGAAAGAGAAAAAAGATGAATATACTAGCAATCAAAAAAAGGTAACTCAGGTTCCAGCCCCTATTATCAATGCACAGGTACCAAAAATACTTGACAATGACATAGAAAAGGAAAGGAATACAGCCCTAAAGGTCTCTATCAACAATCCTATCATTATTGACGTAGATGAAAATAGTGCAAAGTCCATAACGTCATGTGAAACAGCTAAAAAGTTGACTCCTTGTATTATCTCTACAAACAATAACGTCATCACGCACACAGAAAAGCGCAGGAATATTAATTTACCTCCTGAAGCATGTGATTATGTAGTTATTCTAACTGGGGTTCCGGAATTAGGCTCATCAGTCTTAGAACCTTATGTGGCGCTCAAAAACAAAGTGTCACATTGGCTGAATAACAATCATCCACTACCACCAACAATAAGAAGCAATATCTTAATGGTAGAGAGGGTCCCCTGGGTAGGCCATAATAGGAAAAAAATACAAGGGGACTGTGTGATTGTATCATTTGAGGACCCTCGGTCAGTAGGACATATCTGTTCGGGAGTCCCAAGGAATAATGGTTCACTGATTGTAGCAAGACCCCTGGCTTATTTTTATCCACCAATGGAACACCAAGATAATGCATGGAGCTGGTTAAGGGACTCAAATCCAGATAGGGGTGGAATTGGGTGTGAATTTTTCGGGAACACATATCCTAAAAGATGGGGAAGGGAGGGGGATGATGGCTGGACTTTAATACAACGTAGGGCAGGGAGGCCCCAACATGCCAACTCTCAGTATCACAGAGAATGGATTGGCCCACAGTACACTCAACCTTTAATTTCTTGTTACAATAGGTTTAGTGGACTGGAGGGCATTGATTGACTCCAAGTACATGGGGAAGAACACAAATCCACACTCTGTACATTTGTTTTACCCGTAAATTCACCCGTGGCTTTAATAAGTCCCCTTAGGACGCCTGATTATTCAAATGGTTCATTTCAATTACTATCAACTGGTATACAGGGGGGAAACACTATATCTAAAAAAAAACCCTTGGAAGCTCCTGAACCCACACTCAAAGTGGAACAAACAAAGCATCAAGAGGCAAACGATCCTAATAGCAATAGATCAGACATACCGAGAAGATTAGGTAAATCTTCATCGGCTGCTAGCTGCAGCTCAAATCAAGGCCCTTCTATGGCCAGGATTGTTTCATGGAACGTTGCAGGAGTGGGTTCAAAAACAAGTGACCCCGAATGGAACCTTTATATAAACTCCTTTGAAATATGCGTTCTACAAGAAACATGGGCTACGACAGCTAGGCATAGGGTTGGATATAGAACGTATCAGTTGGAAGCAGTTCCATCAGTAAGAGGGCGTCCATCAGGAGGGCTAATAATATGGGTTAGTGTGTCCATTAATATAGCCATACAGCAATTAAGAACCGATTCCTTAGATATACTCGGTCTAAAAATGGTTACCATTGATAATCGGATGATCCATCTTTTTAATATATATAATCGACCATGCCCATCATATAAGGAGTCACCATGTATTGACAAATTAGAATCAATACTGGATACGTTGGACCCGGAAGCAAGCACGATAATATGTGGGGATATGAACTGCAACTTTGAACCCATTGCCGGAATGAATAAATTGTATGAGGATGAAGATAATGCTAATGGCATACCATCCTTATCTAGTAATGGGACAGTTGCAGGTTCTACCCTAGCTTTCCAAATTACAAGGGTACTGGTAAGCCATGGACTGAGGGCATGTAACGGGCGTTTTCCTTCTGACAGTCCCAAGGTACCCACTTTCACGAGACGTAATTGCCAAAGTTTAATTGATTATGTTATTATTTCCATGGACTTGTGGCCATATACAAAAGACTTGATGGTCAAAGATAGATTTGATAGTGATCACCATTCCTTGGAAGTCAGCTTTGCAAAGAGCTTAATACTGGGTCAGGAAGTAGATGAGGGAGGACACCAACCTGTCCCAGATAATGTTATATTAAGTAATAATCGTCGGTCCGTTAAATGGGCATACATACTGGGACAAGAAGATTTAGTGGCAAATATTTATAATTGCCTTACTAATGTATTTGACATCTATAATCCCTCCGAAAGCGAACCCGGTTTATTTCTTAAATTACATAAAGAGTTCTTTAATGAACTATTAGAACTCATGACTAGAAGACCAAAAAAAAGAATGGGTGCTGTGAAGCTGCAGCCTACAGGTAAACCATGGTTCAACAAAGAATGCCGAACAGCAAAATCAGCTTTGATAGATTCGGTCAAAAGTAAAAATACTATGGTAATTAAAGAAAATAGGAAATTATATAATAAGGTGCTGACCAATGCAAAGCGTTCATGGGATGAGGAATTATGGTCCGGTTTGCTGATGGCAGCTAAAATGAAGGACCAAAAGCTATTTTGGGAAACAGTGGCTAAGGGTAATCAAAGAGAGAAAGGTTCGAGAGAAGTTTATCTTAATGAAGCAACCTGGATAGACCATTTTACGAACCTGTACGCCGCCCAAGGGACTGCTAATGCAGTGCAGGAAGATCATGCTGTGTTGCTTACAGAGGTTGAATCTACACATATAGTTTTTGATTTGGTGGAAACAAAAATAGCTATCAACTCTGTCAAATATGGGAAAGCTCCTGGGCTGGACAAAGTACCAGGTGATCTGTTCAAGCATGAACTAGATGTCTGGGTTCCCTACCTTAATCATCTGTGCAACATTGTTGCTGCTGGGGAGACAATTCCGGACACATGGAACGGGGCGGAAATTATTACTATTTTTAAAAAGGGCGATAGAAGCAATCCTGCTAACTATCGTCCCATAAGTCTTTTAGATATTACCCAAAAAATTTATGCTAGGCATATACTAAACCGCATAAATACCTGGTTGGAAGAAGAACAAATTTTAACGAAATTCAGGCAGGTTTCAGAGTAAAAACAGGAACCATTGACCAAGTCCTAAGGCTCTGTTGTTTGTATTGGAAATACGTCGTTATTCGTAAAGGTCATTTGTATGTGGCATTCGTAGATTTACGGGCCGCATTTGACCTTATACCGCGAGACCTTTTATGGGAATCTTTGAAATCCCAGGGGATCCCGCTAGGTCTACTAAAATTGGTTATTGGACTACATATGGACAACTATGCAAAGGTGAGGTGGGGTCCTACTGGGGAACTCACAAAAGCTATCCCCATAAAAAGAGGAGTACGCCAGGGGTGTGTACTGGCGCCAACCCTATTCTCCCTGTTTGTTAACGATATACCATCTTATATGGAGTGTAGTGATAACGACGCTCCAAGACTAGGGGGTGAACGGGTTTCTTCCCTTTTGTTTGCAGATGACACCATTCTCATTTCCCAAACACCACGGGGCCTTCAAAATTTGTTAAATAGATTCCAGTCGTATTGTTCCTTGAAGGGCCTAGAAATTAATACAAAAAAAACGAAATACATGGCACTGAGCCCACATAGGAACTTCAAGAAAAATTTAATGTTAAATGGCCAGAAGCTTGATTATGTGCAGAATTTTATATATTTAGGTGTCTCTATAGACTCTTCCTTAGCTTGGAGACCGCAGCTAGAAAAGAATAAGATCATCTTCAAACAAAACTGTTTACCAATTCTTAAGAGACACAAAGAATGCTTGAATAAGGCAGTGACCCCTGCGATAGAGATTTTCAAGTATAAAGTCCAATCAGCAGTATTATATGGGGCGGAATTATGGGGTCCTGTATGTAGACATACATTTGAAAACCTTGAGAACAAGTTTCTTAGGGGGCTGATAAAAATACCTACAAATACCCCTTTAACACCACTTCTCTTGGATCTAAACCTGAAACGAACAGATCAACACGCAATATTGAGACCATTATTGCTGTGGGTTAGATTGTGGACGACCCCAGAACTACTCAATTACAAGAACGGCCTGAAAGAAGTCAAGGATCTTGACAATTGTAACAAAGTTTATTGGTTCAAGCATGTAAGAATTTGGTTAGGTACAATTGGATTGGCCCATTTTTGGAATGATCCTGAGGCTATGAATTCGTGCTCCAAAAAAATTGTTAAATCATCTTTCTGGTCATACGTGAGCAACGAATTAGTATATGCAAGAATTCATGGACCGCTAACTGAAAAGTTCCTATTGTTTAAGGATGTCGCATCTTTTGAACCATTTTTAGACGAGATCCATCCGCCTTTATCAAAAACCTTGTACCTAAAATTTAGATATGGTATCCTTAGAACTAAGGCCCTTGAAAAAAGCTGGGCGAAATCAGGAAGTGATCTCTGTATCTCATGTACTCATGGTACTAAGGAAGATGATTTACACATACTTCTATTCTGCTCTAGCTATGTAATACCAAGGAAAAAGTGGATAGCACCACTCTGCCATAAAATAGGCTCTAGATCATACAAGGAGGCTGGCAGAATTTTAAAAACTGACACCAGCCAGGTGATAGTTTTTGGAGTTAGTAGGTTTCTTCTCGCTGCTAATTTTATTAGAATAAAGTTGGGTCTACATTTTTAAAGAAAAAGATAAATCGAGGCGATACATTATTTGATATTCTCAAAAAGACCATGATATTAAAACATGTAATTGCTGCTTTATTTTCCAACTAGGTATATGTGGTTGTTGCTTTTTATGAATTTCATACGAATTTTTAAGAATTCTTTTTATAAAAATGTCCTAGCGGTTACTGATTTAATACTATTTTAATAGTTTTTAAATTATATTTATTGTTAAATTGTATTTTTAACTTTGTAAATTTTCCGCCCGGGTAAAATGTGTTTGACAAAGATTATGAAATTAGATATTGTATACACGGATGCTATGGATATACACGAATAGGTTAGCTTATTTGACCTTTTATTTACTGCTTTTCTTATTTTTTTTTTTTTTTGTGCTAGCAAATGTCAAAATGTAAGATAACAAATGTTTCTATTGCTCTTTTATGACACAAATGCGTCGAAATAAAGATTTAAATGAATGAATGAATGACTGACACTGATTGACTGACTGACAATGACTGACACTGACTGACTGACACTGACTGACTGACACTGACTGACTCACTGACACCGACTGACACTAATTGACTGATACTGACTAACTGACACTGACTAACACTGATTGACTGACACTGACTGACACTGACTGACTGACTGACACTGACAGACTGACACTGACTGACTGACACTGACTGACTACTCTCTACTACTCACTCTCTACTACTCTCTCTCTACTACTCACTCTCTACTACTCACTCTCTACTACTCACTTTCTACAACTTTACTACTCTCTACTTCTCACTCTCTACTACTCACTCGCTACTACTCACTCTCTACTACTCTCTCTCTACTACTCTCTACTACTCATTCTCTACTACTCACTCTCTACTACTCTATGCTATTAAGTCTCTACTACTCACGCTCTACTACTCTCTACTACTCACTCTACTACTCTCTACTACTCTCTACCACTCACTCTCTACTACTCTACTACCCACTCTCTACTACTCTCTCTCTACTACTCTCTACTACTACTCTCTACTATTCACTCTCTACTACTCACTCTAACTATTCACTCTCTACTACTCACTCTCTACTACTCACTCTCTACTACTCGCACCCTACTACTCTCTACTACTCACTCTACACTACTCACTCTCTACTGCTCACTCTCTACTACTCACTCTCTAATACTCTACTACTCTCTACTACTCTCTCTACTACTCACTCTCTACTACTCACTCTCTACTACTCACTCTCTACTACTCACTCTCTACTACTCTACTACTCTCTACTACTCTTTCTACTACTAACTCTACTACTCTCTACTACTCTCTACCACTCACTGTCTACTACTCTACTACTCTCTCTCTACTACTCTGACTGACACTGATTGACTGAAACTGACTGACTGACAATGACTGACAATGACTGACTGACTGACTGACTGACTGACACCGACTGACACTGACTGACTGACACTGACTAACACTGATTGACTGCCACTGACTGACACTGACTGACTGACACTGACTGACTGACACTGACTGACTGCTCTCTACTCTCTACTACTCACTCTCTACTACCCTCTACTACTCACTCTCTACTAGTCACTCTCTACTACTCACTTTCTACTACTTTACTACTCTCTACTTCTCACTCTCTACTACTCACTCTCTACTACTCTCTACTACTCACTCTCTACTACTCTCAACTACTCACTGTCTACTACTCTCTCTCTACTACTCTCTACTACTCACTCTCTACTACTCTCTACTATTCAGTCTCTACTACTCACTCTCTACTACTCTCTACTACTTACTCTACTACTCTCTACTACTCTTTACCAATCACTCTCTACTACTCTACTACTTACTCTCTACCACTCTCTACTTCTTTCTCTCTACTACTCACTCTCTACTACTCAGTCTCTACTACTCTCTATTACTCTCTCTCTACTACTCTCTACTACTACTCTATACTATTCACTCTCTACTACTCACTCTACTACTCTCTACTACTCTCTACCACTCACTCTCTACTACTCTACTACTCACTCTCTACTACCCTCTACTACTCTCTCTCTACTACTACTATTCACTCTCTACTACTCACTCTCCACTACTCACTCTCTACTGCTCACTCTATACTACGCTCTACTACTCTCTCTACTACTCACTCTCTACTACTCTACTACTCTCTACTACTCTCTCTACTACTCACTCTCTACTACTCACTCTCTACTACTCTACTACTCTCTACTACTCTCTCTACTACTCACTCTACTACTCTCTACTACTCTCTACTACTCTACTACTCTCTCTCTACTACTCTCTCTCTACTACTCACTCTCTACTACTCTCTAGTACTCACTCTCTACTACTCACTCTCAACTACTCTCTACTACTCACTCTCTACTACTCTACTACTCTCTCTACTTCTCACTCTCTACTACTGTCTCTACTACTCACTCTCTGCTACTCTCTACTACTCACTCTCTACTACACACTCTCTACTACTTGCTCTCTACTACTCGCTCACTACTACTCTCTAGTACTCTACTACTCACTCTCTACTACTCTCTACTACTCACTCTACTACTCACTCTCTACTACTCTCTACTACTCACTCTCTACTACTCCACTACTCTCTACTACTCACTCTCTACAACTCTACTACTCTCTACTACTCACTCTCTACTACTCACTCTCTACTACTCTCTACAACTCACTCTCTACTACTCTCTCTCTACTACTCTCTACTACTCACTCTCTACTACTCACTCTACTACTCACTCTCTACTACTCTCTCTCTACTACTCTCTACTACTCACTCTCTACTACTCTCTCTCTACTACTCTCTTCTACTCACTCTGCTACTCACTCTCTACTACTCTCTAATGCTCTCTCTCTGCTACTCACTCTCTACTCCTCTCTACTACTCACTCTTTACTACTCACTCTCTACTACTCACTTCCTACTACTCTCTACTACTCACTCTACTACTCACTCTCTACTACTCTCTACTACACTCTCTACTACTCACTCTCTAATACTCACTCTACTATTCTCTACTACTCACTCTCTACTACTCACTCTACTACTCTCTACTACTCGCTCTCTGCTACTCTCTCTACTACTCTCTTCTACTCTCTACTACTCTCTACTACTCACTCTTTACTCTCTATTACTCACTCTCTACTCTCTACCTCTCTACCTCTCTCTACTTCTCTTTCTACTACTCTCTACCGCTCTACCTCTACCTCTCTACCCCTACTTCTACACCTCTACCTCTACACCTCTACCTCTCTACCTCTCTCTATACGGACACATATGCACATATATATATGCATATATGTGGATATGCTTTTATATATATGTGTATGTGTGTATATATACGTACATATATAAACATATACATAATCTGCATATCTATATAAATATAAATACATGCCTACATATACATATATGCATACATATGCATGTTATGTACATGAAAGTTTGAAAAACACTAATACAAGCAAAGCTAAAAAGCCACCTAATTACAAACAGAATTGAGGTAACTTAAAGGAGTGCGAGACCTATTGCATTTTCAGTGCTTGTTTACTTTGGTTCCATCAAGAAGGCGTTTAGATGTGTCACACATTTGCCATAAATTCGGAGCGTTAGCACTCTAGTTGCTTATTAGATGACTGTAGTAAAGCTACTGCTCATCAGGGAAGTCTGCTGCTGGTATTGAAAGTGCGTGTTTCAGTCTGCATGTCAGAATTTTTTAATGAAATAGAAGAGGATTTGAGAAGTCACTCAAAATGTGCCCTAATTTTTCTTTTTTCCACACTAATCATAATTTTTATGGCAAAATGAACCCCCTCATTGTGTTCCTTTTAAACTAAACTACTCACTCTCTACTACACACTCGCTACTACTCTCTACTACTCACTCTCTACTACTCTCTCTCTACTACTTTCTACTACTCTCTACTACTACTCTATACTACTCACTCTCTACTACTCTCTACTACTCACTCTACTACTCTCTACTACTCTCTACCACTCACTCTCTACTACTCACTCTCTACTACTCTCTACTACTCTCTCTCTACTACTCCCTCCCTACTACTCACTCTACTACTCTCTATTACTCACTCTCTATTACTCTCTCTCTACTACTCACTCTCTACTACTTACTCTCTACTATTCTCTACTACTCACTCTCCACTACTCACTCTCTACTACTCACTCTGTACAACTCTCTACTACTCACTCTCTACTACTATACTCCTCTCTACTCAACTCTCTACTACTCACTCTCTACTACTCACTCTCTACTACTCACTCTCTACTACTCTACTACTCTCTACTACACTCTCTACTACCCTCTACTACTCACTCTACTACTCTCTACTACTCTCAACCACTCACTCTCTACTACTCTACTACTCACTCTCTAGTACTCTCTACTACTCTCTCTCTCTACTACTCACTCTACTACTCTCTACTACTCACTCTCTACTACTCTCTCTCTACTACTCACTCTCTACTACTCACTCTTAACTACTCACTCTCTACTACTCGCTCTCTACTACTCTCTACTACTCACTCTCTACTACTCTACTACTCTCTACTACTCTCTCTACTACTCACTCTCTACTACTCTCTCTACTACTCACTCTCTACTATTCTACTACTCACTCTCTACTACACACTCTCTACTACTTGCTCTCCACTACTCGCTCTCTACTACTCTCTACTACTCACTCTACTACTCACTCTCTACTACTCACTCTACTACTCACTCTCTACTACTTGCTCTCTACTACTCGCTCTCTACTACTCTCTACTACTCACTCTACTACTCACTCTCTACTACTCACTCTACTACTCACTCTCTACTACTCTCTACTACTCACTCTCTATTACTCCACTATTCTCTACTACTCAGTCTCTACTACTCACTCTCTACTACTCTACTACTCCCTACTACTCTCTCTCTACTGCTCACTCTCTACTAAAAATAAAGCTAGCGGTATCCCTCTAGGACAGCACTGGATTTATAAGTACCCCATATATCTATTGGTGATATATTCAATTCACCACAAGTGTGCAATCTTGGTTAGCACCCGCCAGCACAGTGCTGTTCCGGCCCCTGGAGTATAAGTGAAGAAAACAGCACAAGATGCACCACTCAGAGTGTACAGTATAATTTAAATCAGTCCAAATCCTTGTTGTTTTTTCTTTTCAAAGCATTCTTCTTCATTTTTCATTTGTCATGTACACATAACACATCGAAAACAGCAAAAGCAGCCGACGTGTTTCGTCCACCTCGGGACTTCTTCAGGGCTGCAACAGAATTTTTATAAAAAATCTGGAGTATAAATAACTCACATGAAGACTAGGCACATACAGTTAAAATAATACAATGAACAACATTTACATACATAAAGGTAAACAATTACACTTGGGCTCAGTTTCCATCAAGGCTACATGAAACATCAATTAACAATTTAAAACCAACATGAAATGAGTGGAGTGATCAGCATTTCATGAATTTGCTACGCATTGGTCCCAACTACATTTTAGTAAAGCATTGTCTGATCACAGTGGTAAGTAAGTTTGTCATACAAGGTAAATCCATCGTATATATGATAGACAGCCGAGGCCTTGGTTAGCAAGCTCAGAATGTTATTACATAAACACTCCTTCTAAAATATCATACAAGAAAAATCACGAGAGGAAATAATCAAATATATCATTCCAGTATTAACATTTGATGGCCAGTCAAAAACCTGTTTCAGGGCAAAATATATACCACAAGTGGAACGTAGCTAATAATAATCCTTAAAATTAGGTCTCATACGGGCGAATATTTAGGTCTCAGATGGGCGAGTAACATTCCTAATTAAAATAAAAGAACACTGGTTTTCCTCATCTCAATCAAAGGCAAAAAAATGGGGAGCCAACAGAGGTCAAGTATTAAAGAAATGGGATAGATTGATGTGCCAATAATTGTATTTCTTCCTTCTTCTCCCTCTCAATTTCAGTTATGATGTTACAGGAAACAAGAATCAATGTCACTAGGGAGAATCAAAAGGCAAACTGATGTAGAAAGCAAACTAAGTGCATAGGTCATCTGTACTACTGGTGTGTAATCATTCTGTAATAAACTGATAAGTTTTACTCACTTAAAAGAGGTGGGTGCCTCGATATGAAGTTAAATGGAAAAGATTATCTGCTGAGTAGCTTAAACGGATCATGTCCTCCCAGTGTTAGTCATGTCCAAGAATCTTCTAATGGTGCGAGCAACAGTGTAACTCTCTAAGATGCCTATGATTAAATAATATGTAAAAAATCAAGTCAGGTGATAACCAAGGTTTGTAAAAGCATGGTCCGACTGCAAAGCCCTCATAAGCAAACGTTCTGACCTCGAGTATAAATAAACAAGAAATAAACCTTGTAAATCACACTAACCCCCTGTAATCCCCTCATCAACACCTAAATACATAGGGGTTTAAGGTTCAAGTGAACCTAGGGAAGCAGATAAAAGAGCCCCAATGAAACCTACAGAAAGAAAACGCTATCATTAAGCGTCTAGTTGAGCCGGAGTGAATACATTATAAAATTAAGCTAACCCCATACCGACCCATTGGCATTATCCAAACGAAATAAATTTAGGCTAAAAGTACACTCCGAGAAAGAAGATAATGTGCCTCGGCAAGCCAACATACCCGATTCCGCATCTGTATCGTAATGAACATCAACGACCCTGTCAAGTTGCAGCAGGGCAAATGGTTCAAACTTAATGTTTATATAGAACGATTGATTGGTTAAAATCAGTGACACCTGGGTTTTCATTTTAGCGCGAGAGAGTTCCAATCGCAGGTCAGCGATAAGATTGAAACAAGAAAAGACGGCCGCCATCTTTGAAGGGTATTGTAACCCTTCGTCACAGTCGAGATGAAAAATATTAAATCAATTGCTTGAGATATAAAAACATTCTATAGTCATTTAGGATTTAAGGCAAAAGAAATCAAGCAGCTATATAAATCATACGAAATATATTATTGCTAGGAGGTCAAAGTAAAAAATAGCGGTGTGAACGAGCGACATTTTGGGTTGGTCAATGCGTTAATTAGACAGCAGAAAAGATGAATAAATGAAACAAAAACTGCCATAAGGTCATTTACAAGTAAAAACGCCATCTCAAAATGTGCGATCAACGCAAACATTGTATTTTTGAGAAGAGAGAAATAGTAAAAGTAGTTAATCAAACATGCTCATAGTGACCATCAAACAAACGTTAGATTGGGTCACATGGCATGGGGAACTTCATCTTATAGGAGTAAAGGCATTTAAAAGGCCAACAACGTCCAGAATGGTTTGTTGATATTAGCCCTCATAAGAAGGGGTATAGGAAGGGAAACAGTACTTAGAGAAATAGCATAGGTGCTCATCCTGAAATTGAAAATCCAATGTCAGAAGGAAAGCAGTACGAGGAGAAATAGCATAGATGCTCGTCCTAGAGTGAAAGTCCCATATCGGAAAAAGAAGTAAAGCCACTAGTCGCCACGTTGTGAATGATTAAAGTCACTCTTACTAGAATCACCCCTATCACATGACAAAGAGACCAATAGGTTAGCAAACGATATGAAAAATCGCCTACCAGAGGAAAAATGTAAATTTAAGCGGAAGAAATGGCCCAAGCAAGTGAGAGTGAATATTGATCATTTGTCAAAAGGAACATACTGACAGAGTAGTAAATAGGTCGTTCTTTACAGACAAGTGAAAGGAGAATAGAACAACCTGTAAATGTAGGCATTTATAAGGTGGTAAGGGGTGCAGTTATTTTTAAGTAATAATTGTAGCATAACTACAGAAAGTTTAAAGGCAGCCACCATAATGTGCAGAGGAAACCACAGGATAGATAATAGTTTCCCAGTATTCAATAGGAAAAACAGGGCATGGTTTAAAGAAAACAGTGCATTTCAGATTCACTATTGTGCCCCATTTCCACACATCGAAGTCTGCATATCCAACCAGCTTCATTTCTTCTAAGATCCTGCTCTCTATTTCCTCCCCTGGGGGATATCGGTATGTGATCTATTCCAAAGAACCATAGCTCATTGGGCTCACTCTCACTACTCACTCTCTACTACTCTATACTACTCACTCTCTACTACTCTCTCTACTACTCACTCTCTACTACTCACTCTACTACTCACTCTCTACTACTCCTTCTCTACTATTCTCTACTACTCACTCTCTACTATTCTCTCTCTACTACTCTCTACTACTCTCTACTACTCACTCTACTACTAACTCTCTACTACTCACTCTCTATAACTCTCTACAACTCACTCTCTACTACTCTCTCTCTACTACTCTCTACTACTCACTCTACTACTCATTCTCTACTACTCTCTCTCTGCTACTCACTCTCCACTACTCACTCTCTACTACTCCCTACTTCTCACTCTCTACTACTCTCTCTCTACTACTCTCTTCTACTCACTCTACTACTCACTCTCTTCTACTCACTCTCTACTACTCTCTACTACTCACTCTACTACTCACTCACTACTACTCTCCACTACTCTCTACTACTCACTCTCTATTACCCACTCTCTACTACTCTCTACTACTCACTCTCTACTGCTCTCTACTACTCACTCTCTACTACTCACTCTCTACTACTCACTCTACTACTCTCTACTACTCACTCTCTGCTACTCTCTACTACTCACTCTCTGCTACTCTCTCGACTGCTCTCTAATACTCTCTACTACTCTCTGCTACTCCCTCTCTACTCTCTATTATTCATCCTCTACTCTCTACCTCTCTCTACCTCTCTCTCTACTATTCTCTACCTCTCTACCTCTCTACCTCTACCTCTCTACCTCTCTACCTCTACCTCTGTACCTCTACATCCCTACCTCTCTACCTCTCTCTACCTCTCTCTACACGCACACATATGCACATATATATATGCATATATATGCATATGCATTTCTATATATGTATGTGTATATATATATATACACATACATATATAAACATATATATAATATGCTATCTATATAAATACAAATATAAATTCATGCATACATATACATATATGCGTGCCTATGCATGTTATGTACATGAACGTTTGAAAAACACTAATAAAAGCAAAGCTAAAAAGCCACCTATTTACAAACAGAATTGCTTTAACTTAAACGAGGGCGACACCTATTGCATTTTCAATGCTTGTTTACTTTGGTTCCATCAAGAAGGCATTCAGATGTGTCACACATTTGCCATAAATTCTGAATGGTAGCACTCTAGTTGCTCATTAGATCACTGTAGTAAAGCTACTGCTCACCAGGGAAGTCTGCTGCTGGTATTCAAAGTGCATGTTTCAGTCTGCATGTCAGAATGTATTAATGAAATAGAAGAGGATTTGAGAAGTCAAAATGTGCCCTAATTTTTCTTTCTGCAGCACTAATCATAATTTCTATGGCAAAATGAACCCCCTCCTTTTGTTCCTTTGCAAATTAAATGTTTTAAGTGTTACCACATTATTCCAATCAAGATGGCTTCAGGTGTGACATACTTTTGTCATAAGTAAGACTGTATGCGCTCTAGTTGCTCTTTAGAACACTCTGGGACATTCTGTCATTGGGCTATACTTGGGCTACATCTGGGTCATATTTGGGCTACATTTGGGCTCTTTTGTCTCTGGTGGCCATCTTGGGAGATTTATTTGTTATGAAGTTTCCTAATTTCCTCATTTACTACAGTCTCCTCAGTAGGAAAAACTTTCAGTTTTTTACTTTGATTCCATCAAGAAGGCATTCAGATGTGTCACACATTTGCCATAAATTCAGAATGTTAGCACTCTAGTTGCTCATCAGATCACTGTAGTAAAGCTACTGCTCACCAGGGAAGTCTGCTGCTGGTATTGAAAGTGCATGTTTCAGTCTGCATGTCAGAATTTTTTAATGAAATAGAAGAGGATTTGAGAAGTCACTGAAAATGTGCCCTAATTTTTCTGTCTGCAGCACTAATCATACTTTCTATGAGAAAATGAACCCCCTCATTTTGTTCCTTTTAAATTAAATGTTTTAAGAGTTACCACTTTATTCCAATCAAGATGGCTTCAGGTGTGCCATACTTTTATCATAAGTAGGACTGTTAGCGCTCTAGTTGTTCTTGGGAACAGTCTGGGAAGCTTCAGTAGAACACAAAGGAATCAACTGACAGTCTCTGCCCTTGTTGGATGTACATGTTTTACTGAGAATGTCAGACTTCATTCTCACATGACTGAGAAAGATAATGTGAATTTACAGAAAATATGCTCTCAGTTTAGCTTATAGATCACCTTCCAAACCTCTGTGGGAAAAGCATGAGAAAATTGTTTTTTCTCAAACATGATTCATGATATCCCAGCAGAAGGCTTTTTCACATGGTAAAATCACCTTAGAACATACCACAATTCCTAAAATGAGTATGGTACTATCAACAAATGATTTATAACGTAACTAAAGTCTTAAAACCTTCTATTAACTTCAATGCTTTTTAATGAGGTGCTATCATGTATATTGGTCCCAAGATGGCTGCCAACACTTCTTGGATGAAGTGCTGACAGCCAATCAGATCTCACAATGAGATGTGTGCTTAGGCTCCGCCCAGATATATATGTGATTTTACTTTTGGTTTTCTCAGGAACTACTGAACAGATTTACACCATTTAAGCAAAAGGCACGACTCTGAACCAAGGTCTACCTTTCTGCCAAATTTGGTGTAATTCCGTTCAGCAGTTCGGGCCGTAGCTGCGACTAAATGTCCCTATGTAAAATTGCATGGGGAAAACACGTTTTGGGACCCCCCTTTTTTCTCAGCAGCCCCCGCCTAACGAATCACCCCGAGACTTTTACGATAGGAGCGGACCGGAGCGGGCCACGAGTTTTGAAAATTTTGCAAAGATTCGTCAACCGGCGCCAAGGTTATTCTAAATAGATTGTTGCTGATTTCCTATGGATAATACGTCCTAACTATAACTACCTGCTGGCGACTGCCAGAAGGTATTATATATATATATATATATATATATATATATATATATATATATATATATTCACTGAAAAACCATAGGTTTCACACACGTTATAGTTAGGAATTAGCATTTAAAAAACCTTGCAAATTCACTGAAAAAACCATAGGTTTCACACATGTTATAGTTAGCGGAAATTTTACTGATAAAAAACCAATGAAATTCCCCCGTTATAGTTAGTGCAGGCAACTATAACTCACGCGACCGCAATCCTCTGCTGATGCTAATACTGTATTTAGACACTTATTTGCCCATGTCTTCTTCCATACATTTTTAGCTATACATATATTACAAATATTTTTTTTTTCATAAAGACACATATGTCATCAGCAGAAGATTGCGGTCGCGTGAGTTATAGTTGCCTGCACTAACTATAACGGGGGAATTTCATTGGTTTTTTATCAGTAAAATTTCCGCTAACTATAACATGTGTGAAACCTATGGTTTTTTCAGTGAATTTGCAAGGTTTTTTAAATGCTAATTCCTAACTATAACGTGTGTGAAACCTATGGTTTTTTCAGTGAATTTGTACGGTTTTTTAAATGCTAAGTTACTTTACGCCATTCGTGGCGTGCGCGCCCACTTAACGCAGTTCGTTCCGTGCGCGCACGGTAAGCACGCGGTGCGCTTCGCGCACCGCGCGCCCACTTTACGCAGTTAGTGCCGTGCACGCACGGTGGGCACGCGGTGCGCTACCCGCACCGCGTGCCCACGTTATGCTAGATGGGCCATGTACGCACGATGCGCTTCGCGCACCGTGCGCACATGGAGGACATATGATGCACTTCGTTTTGAAAGGTAACATTTTAATTTTTCGTAATTTTTATAAGCCATGCACAAATGGTGCCCTTCGGGCACCATTTGCACACGGGGTGGAGAGAGTGTGGATAATTTTTTTTTTTATTTTTATTTTTTTAAATATTATAGTTTATCTCATGTGTAATAAGGCATGCACAATTGGTGGCCTTCGGCCACCAATTGCACACGGGGTGGGGAGAGTGTGGATACTTTTGGTTTTTTTATAATTTTTTACCGTACGCGTACGGTAAGCGTAGTCGGCGAAATTAGCGAAAAAATGAAAATTCCGTTTTTGGCCTTGGGGGATCTTTGGGGACTCCCTCAACATGGCTATGTGTGTGGGAGCTGTCTAAACAGCCCCTTTACATGTTTTTGTGCTTTATATTTCAACATCACTCTCAGTGCGAGAGAGAAAATGGCGGCCGCCGCTTCCTGGTTTCGGCCGATTCGAATGTTTACTAAGATCTAAGAGCCAATCAGAATCGCTCTCGCGCACGCCACCGTACGCGTACGGTAAGCGTACCGTAAGCGCACCGTAAGCTGGCTCAGATATATATATTGATTTAAAGGCTATTTTCTCAGAATCTACTGAACAGATTTACACCAAACCTACAAAAGGCTCTTCCTTGACCTGAGGACTACCTCTCTGCCAAATTTCTAGTAATTCTGTTCAGCCGTTCGGGCTGTAGCCCTGTCTAAAGGTCCTATGGAAAAATGCATGGGAAAAACGCGTTTTGGGACCCCCCTTTTATCTCAGCCCCCGCTTGACGAATCCCCCCGAGACTTTCAGGGTAGGAGCGGAGCGTAGCGCCCCACCTATTTTGAAAAATTCGCGAGGATTCGTCGACCGGCGCCAAAGTTATTTAAAATAGAATGTTGCGGATTTCCTATGGAAACGTGGTCCTAACTATAACTACCTACTGGCGACCGCCAGTAGGTAATATATATATATATATATATATATATATATATATATATATATATATATATATATATATATTGTCCATCAAATAGAAGTACTCAACGGGTTCCCAATAATCCATTTTATTCAGTTGAAATGGCTGACACGTTTCGACAACAATATGTCTTTCTCATTGCCCTCAGCTTGGATTCACTGGAAGAACTTGTTTTTGTAGGGCTTCTTCCGCTCCCATTGGTTAGAATGCTGTCCACTACAATTCAAATAAAGCTCTGTCAGCATGGACATTTCACCAATCACGTAGAGTCAAACAACATATTATGAACTTAGTAAGCCTTTAGTCGATGTATTCCGCCTATAGGGCACGAAGTCCATAATGTGTTTTCACCTTACTTGATCCATGCTGGCGAGACAGAGCTTCCAGTGAATAGGAGCAGTTCCACTTACAATTATTTGGTTACCCTTGTTCTGCTACAAAAATACCATATCAGAGCAGGCTGATCCAGGAAAGCGTGTTTAGTAACTACGCTTTAGATTTTGTAATGTTGACTGAGTGTCACCTTCACATGCCCCCTCTTCTTGGCACATGGCGGTTCCGGCGTAAGTATTTTGTTTTCACCAAAGCCACATCGGCAGTTTCAATGACCATGTCATGAGTGATATAATATGCGAGGTCATAAGCAGTGCATTGCATGGACATAAGTTATAGTTAGCTCAGGTAACTATAACTGCTGAATTTCACTTATTTTTAGCAGTGAAGACTGAGCCTAAGTATAATGTTCCTGTAACATTATTTTTTTCTTTGGATTTCTTAGGTTTTTTAAATTCTATTCCCTAACTATAATGTCCCTGTAACCTTTGGGTGTGTCCTATAAAATATTCTCAAAAGGAAGCAGTGAACCCTCAGTAGTTACCAAGTTTCAGCTGGAGTGCAGCTCCTTTATACGGAACACTCTGCAACACCACTAACACTCTTAATCTGCTCACCTCTAATGTCTGTTTTGTTAGTAGAACTTTTAAGTATACAATTGGCATAGTGCCATCCACATCGTGCTAGAAAGCAGAAAAGGCTGTTGCCCATTTTGTAGCAGGGTCTTTAGCCATGTATATAATTATAAATATGTTATGGCAGTAAAAATATATGTGAACCAGCAACATGTTATTTAGAGCAACAGGAATGATAAGCTTTCATTCTCTCATGTATTTCTGTAGTCTTTTTCATTTAATATATTCACTGAAAAAAGCACAGCATCATCAATGTTGTTGTGTGTGGTGACATTCACAAAGCAAGGTGGAAAATTATAGATATGGCTTGTGCCACGAACCTTATCAGGCGAGTTTCAGTGATTTAACAAATTTTATCTAGAACCATTACTCAGTTTTTAACTGTGGTTTTTGTCAGTGAATTTCAATCTTTTTTTTAAAAGAGACTTAGCTTCGAAATAAGGCTTAACATGTAATGTGTTCACTTATGATAACCTATTTTTTAAAATCATCAAGTTTTTACCTGATAGATACTAAGGGGCATATGTACAAGCCCCTATTGCCACAGTAACGTCACTTTTTGTAACGTTTCCGTTGGGATATGGGATTCACCTTATTTACAAGGCAGCATTAAGCCACTTAACGTATTATTTTGCTGTAACTCAGTAGCTCCATTAGTGCAAGTGTTTATGATCTTGGCTCTGTCTTGGACACCCACTTTCTCACTGACCCTTCTCCTCATGAGTCCTTGATTCTCTGTGATTACATCTGTGTATGCCCCTGATTGAGTGGTAGTTTTGTTTCCTTTGTTCTTTGATGGACAAACAAAAGGTGACATTACAGTTCCTTCCTTCAGAGTGTGCATCTGACTGACTGCAAACATTTGTGTCTTAGACATCTGTTGGACACACACTATTCTGATCTTTTCCCTCCTTTGTTGTCCTCACATCTCTGTGAATAGTACAGTCCCACATTGTATTTTTGCATACTTTTGCTGCCAATTGGTCCATTCCCCAAATTTCTGATTGTGGCATTGATTGCTCATGTGCATGATTGGGGTGTGTGTGTATAAACCGTGATCTGCAATGGATACCATCCATTGTAATCTAGTTTTCTGCTGTTGGAGCAGTCCCCCCAAATCTCTGACTGTAGCCTTGAGTGCTGATGTGAGTGAGAGGGATGTGTCTGTAGGCCTGGACCTGTGTTGGACACCTTCAGCCAAACACTTCTTTTGCTGCCATTGGAGCACTTCCCTAGATCCATGATTGTGACCCTGGGTGCTGCTGCGGCTGAGTGGAGAGTGTGTATAAACCTGGACCTGTGTTGGCCACCATCTGCCACACTCTACTTTTTCTGTCACTCAAGCAATCTGTCACATCCCTGAGTGTAGGCCTGAGTGTTGATGTGGGAGAGTGTAGTGTGTGTGCAAACCTGGACCCACAGTGACTCCCAAATCCCTAACTGTGATCCTGGTTAGGATGTAGGTGAGTCACGTATGTGTATAAACCTAGACCAGCATTAACCACCCCCAGCCACACTCCTCCTTTGCTGACATTGGAGCGCTCCCCCAAATCCCTGATTGTGGCCTTGAGTAATGATGCAGGTGAGTGTAATATGTGTGTAAACCTGGACCTGCATTGGACACCCTTCATAGCACTCTACTTTCGCTGCAATTGGACGACTCCCCAAATCCTTGACTGCAGCCCTGCGTGTTGATGTGGATAAGTGGGGTGTGAATAAACCTGGAACTGTGTTGGGAATCATCTGCCATACTCTACATTTGCTGCCATTGGAGGACTCTCCCAAATCCTCGATTGTAGCCCAGAGTGGTGATGTGGGGGAGTGAAGTGTGCACATAAACCTGGTCCTGCACTGGACACCCACTACCACACACTACTTTTGCTACCATTGGAGCACTGCCCCAGATTCTTATGGGCTGATACAGGTGAGTTGTATGAGTGCATAATCCTGGACCTGCATTGGCCACCCTCTGCCTCACTATACATTTGCGTCCATTGGAGCATTCTTTCTAATCTCTGATTGTTGTCCTGAGTGCTTCCAGCCTATAATTTTATATGGGAAAATTCAAAATGTGATTGCAAGTTTTACCGAATACATTCAAAACTATTACACACTAAATCCTACCCGCACCTATTTTAAGCAAATATATCTCAAAAACGTTTGGCCAAATTTACACCACATAAAAAAGGATGTGTTCCACATACAGTTCTACATTCATGACAAGTTGATGTACATCCATTCAGTGTTTTTTTATTCTTCCTTTCGGCAAAATGTTCTAGGAGAGCTTAAATGGGAAATAATACACCTTTTCACCCTTTCTTAACTTTTTGCCCAAACATAGCTTACTGAGTTGATGGATTGCCAAGGTTCATACAATTCTGTCCTCTGGGCCAAAAGTTATAAGCAAATCAGAAAAAAGAACAATTGCTACACAGTGGTGACTGTCACTTTGTAAAGCAACTGTACTAATATATGCCCATTCACACATTTAATACTACTGTGCAGAGATCAAATTTCAGTTTGTTGCCACAGTAAACATAACATTGACGTGAGAAAAAGATATCTATTTGCCTCACATATTGTATTTAACAACGTTGTGCAAAAGGAAAAAACTCTCTCAATACTCACAAGGTCTCCTAAATCTGATTTTAACACATCTCACAAATGTAACCGTTTACCTCCTGGTTTTGGTTAAATATCTTTTGTAAAAACAGGTACACTTGACATAAACCAGATATACAGGTGCACAGAGTATAATATACAATTTATTATCATTGTTGAGGGAGGAGATCGGCATCATGATTCACTCAAGGTTTGTCGCTCGCGAGTCATTGCCACTTTCCACACTCAACAATAATAATGCATAGCATATTACTCTCTGCACACTGCAGTATTTCACAGTATTTAACAGAAGTACCACAAGACATAGCAATGACAAGGCATTATGTTATTGGCCAATTACTGCCTTTACTCAAGTGAAAGGTATCCATGTTGTACACTTTGGCTGTGTTCTGCCTTTCCCACTTATATATAGGTAAGTGTTAGGCTTGATACTTTCCCGTACCTACTGCTGATTTATTAAAGTGGTAATAGGTAAAGAAAATATGAAACTGTGTGTAGAAACGTGTCTAGGAATGTTGGATTGCTAGGTGATGGTCTGGAAAGGAGGAGGAAGTTACAGGAGGAAGTTGCTGTACGGTTGCATCTAGTGATGAGGGCCTCACAAACATGTATGGAAATGTTGTCAGCTTTGGTGAGATTTATTGTTTGCTTGAAAACAACAGCTAGTCCACCTCCTCCTTTGCTTATACAATTTAGTGTGATAGTTTGATAGCCTGGAGGAACGGCTCCATGCAATACTAGAACCATGTCATCTTCCAACTATGAATCAGTTATGAAGAGTTAGTTTGGCAGTGTGTCAGTGAGTAGGTCGTAGATGTGGTGTTTGTTTTTAGAGACTGTGTGAGCATTTATTAGTAGGCTGTTTAGAGATTGTGTTTTGGTATGATGTGACTTTGTTTTCTAGAAGAGTAAGCAGTATTTTTTAACTTGTACCAGGTGTGTCATTAGTTGTCATTAGTGTTGGTGTTAACCGTATGAGGATAGCATTAGTGTTGTATTTCTATATCGTATTCCTAGCCCAGCAGGCTTAGAAGGCCTTTTGTTGGGTCAGTATGTGTAAGTGGTAGAGAAGTTGGTTGAGAGTGAGTTAGTGAGCTGTGTTGTTTTTGTAGAGTAGCCTTGCTGTGTAATAGACATAGAAATTCAAAGTTGTGAAGAGTGGCATGTTGTTTATTTTGTTTGCGTCTGTTTAGGGTGGAAGTTGTACAAGTTAGAAATGGTGGTGGAGCATGTGGGCCCTCTTTTAAGACTCTAAACTGTGCAATGGATGAGAGGCGGGTGAATGAGAGTTGCTGTGTCGACGTATTGGTGATAATTGTTGATGAAGATCGAAAATTTGAGAGAAAAGATGGTTTAAGAAAATAATTAGTTGTGTAGTCATGAGGACAGGAGTGGGTATATGTTTCTAATTTGTAACGGAATGTATTATGACATTGTAAGTGTGTGACATTTTTATGTGCTGGTGTGTGTTATGTTTTGTTTTTGTCGAGTAGTGAGAGTAGATATTGATGTAGTGGTTTTTTAGAAGGATTTGTATATAAAGTATTGTTGGTGAGTGGAAGTTGAATGGTAAAGGGGTGGTGCTATATTTTGGAAAAAAGGGTATGTGGTGTGTGATGGGGTGCACAGGAGTTATGAGTGTTTATGTTAGATTTGACAGCTGGAAGAGGTAATATGTGTGGTGGAGTGGAGTGTAAGGATTGTTTGGTTGTGGATTTTTGTTTGATAGAAAGAGGAGGAGGGTGTTGATATGATGGAGGGCTAAGTATATGTTTGGTTTGAAAATAAGGGGTCTGTCAGGAGCAAGCACAGGGTGAGCTGGTGTTTTGTATGAATAGGGAGTGTGTGTCTGAATGGATTAAAGTTAGGGTAATGTGGCTTAATGTTGTATTGGTGATGTGTGGATTTGTTGGTAGTTTAGGACAGAGTGGTGTTTTATGTGAGAGTGAAGGTGCCATTGTGTAGTAGTTGAGGTAGACGGGGGTATAGGTTTGGTTTGTGGGGTTTTGTAGTGGCTGTTGAGACATTGAAATTCAGTTAGGGTGTATTATTAATAAATGCATTTGCTGTGAGGGTGTTAATATGTTTGAGGATCTTGATGAGTTAAGGCAGTGGCTGGGAAATGGTATAAAATGGCAGCATTTTTTGGCCCTAGTCTCAACATGTCCCAAACAGGCACAAACAGGCAACTGTCATTGTCCTCTCAGCCCTTAGCCTCTCAGCCCGGTCCAAGACGCTCAGATCCCTAAGGTTAAATAGCCCTAGGTCAGGTGACCTTTGGCCACTGGGGACCCTAGGCTTAAGCCCTAGGACCAATAGGAGGCCTAGCCTTTCCAACCATTTAGCCCTAGCCCTAGCAACCAATCAAAACCTAAACCCTAAACCCTAAGCCCTAAGTCCAATAGAAACCCAAGCTTTAAGAACCAATAAGTACCCCAGGCTTATCAGTCTCTTTCCCTAAGCCTTAAGTCCAATAGAAACCTGTGCCCTAGGAGTCAATCAGAACCCCAGATGTATCAGCCAAACCCTTAGCCCTAAGTCCAATAGAAACCCTAGACCGAGGAACCAATTACAGCACAGATGCAACAATCAGTAGGAAACATATTTAAGGGGCATGTGACCTTAAATACAAACTGGTAGGCTGAGGTTAGAGAGCTGCTCCTCAAATCAGAATCTCCTTGCACACAGACAGGCTCAATCAACACTCTGTAGTTCCTGTTCAACCCTGCAGGTAAGGCCTAAATTTAAAGCCACTAAAAATACTGTTTTTCGCACACTTAAACAAATCACTTTTCAACCAAAAACGTGTGCTACGTAAATTTTCCAAACACAGTTTAAACCATAAAGCAGATTAAGCATTCTCTTAAGCACACTCTGGTTAGCATCTGAGTTGCATTTTGTCTTTTTATATTGTTGAAAAAGTGAAGGAGAGGTGGATTGCTTTCAGCAGGACTCAGCACAGTATAGGGAAAAACTAGGAGAGAAATTTAAACGGGCAGAAAAAAACAGCAGTTTTAAAAGTACAAAAGCAAAGAAACCAAGCAGTAAATTTAAACTGACACGGGTAGAAGATAAAGCAGATTAAGAGTTTCAAGAAAATACGGCTCAAAGTCTTTGTTCTTATCACCTTCTTTGTCTTTTGCTCACTGGACGGTTAGGGCACAGTAAAGCTGGGACTACAAAATTAGCTGTTCCACTATACACAACTGAACTGCGCTGCATCCACTCCATACTGCCCCACTCCACTATATGCCACTCCACTCTATGCCACTCCACTCTACACCTCTCCACTCTACACCACTCCACTATACGCCATTCCACTGTGTGGCACTACATTCAACAACACTGTACTCTAAGCTATTCCACTGTTTGAAACTCTACTCTACCCCACTCCACTCTATGCAACTCCACTCTACACCTCTCCTCTGTATGCTATTGCACTGTACGCCACTCCAGTCTATGCCACTCCGTTGTATACTGCTCCATTATATGCCATTCCACTCTACAAAACTCCAATCCATATCCATGCAACTACACTATGCTCCACTCAACAACAGTCTACGCCCCTCCTCTGTTCCACACTATACTTTACTGTACAGCACTACACTGTACAACAATGTACTCCTCTCAATGCCACTGTACCGTACTCAAATTTACTCTATAGCACTTTACAAGACTCTACTTTTCTCCAGGCAACTCCCTCTATACTGCTCCAACCCTGTTAATATACCCTATTCTATGAGACACTACTCCACCGTACTCCACTACTGCACTGTATGCCACTTCACTGAACGCTACTCTATGCCACTCTACTGCACAGCAGTCGATCCCACTCCACTCAACTATACTGTACCGCACTCTACTCTACTCCTCATCAGTCCACTGTACAACATTTTAATCAACTCTGTCACTCTCTACCCTAGTCCACTCTACGACACTTTCCAGCACTCTACTACATGCCAGTCTACTCCTCAATACCACACACCACACTACTCTAGAACACATTACTCCACTATATCCTATGCCACTGTACTCAACTCCATGCCACTGTACTCTAGAACATACTACCCCACTCTATGCTATGCCACTTCATTTGCCTCCACTGCACTCTACTCCACTGCATGACACATGGTTCAGTCTGTAGCCTGTTCATAATCCCTATGGGAATTACAAGGGAAAATGCATTTCGGGACCCCCCCACTTTTCTTGGCCCCTGCTTAATGGATTACCCTGAAACTTTGACCACTGCAGATGAACTGAGCGTCGTCTTAGTTTTTAACATTTCGTGAAGATTTGTTAAATGGCGCCAAAGATACTGACAAACCAAAAAACGCTCTTCCTATGGAAACTAGGTCCTAACTATAACTACAGAATTACACCAAATTTAGCAGAAAGCTAGCTCTTGGTTCAGAAAACATGCTTTTTGTGATTGTGTGTACATCCATTCAGTAGTTTTAGAGATATTAAACAAAAAACAAATTTGTATACCTGGGGGCGCGGACCCTCCACGGATCCAGCCGTGGAGACTCACCTGCCAAACTACAGTCCTGATTGGCTGGCCACGCCTCCACAGAAAAGCTGCGGCCACCATTTTTGGTTATAGGGAACAGTCGTGGGGCTGAAAACTTTTCATGTATTGTGAATGAAGGGGTCAGGTAAGAGTGTCCTGACCCCTTGTGTGTGTTAAAAATTAGGTTTAAGCATGTGCACTGGGCAGTAAAATGGCTAAAAATGTTTTTTATTTGTCACGCACGAGATCCGCAGAGCTGTTGAGGGTCTCAGCATGGTCCCAGTGTAAATTTGCTTACCTCGCTGCGGGGGATTCACAGATTTAAAGAAAAACCAAACAAATTGGGCTTCTTCGCAGGAAACATGGAAAGGGTGAAAGAAATTCTGACCATTTAGAAGCTGTATAACAAAAAAGACAGCTCAAAGGAAGCTTGTGATTGTTAACTAGAGCAGCATATGTAAGAGCACATGGTGAGGGGTAGCTATTTTACCTGCTTTTCTACTGCGAGAGGAGGTGGTTTGTGGGAGTTCTGACTAGAGATTTGTAATAAAAACAGATGTTATCAGACATAGTGATACAACTGGTAGAACAGCAAAGACCTTTTACAGGTATGTTAATTAGGTTGTAGTATTTAAAAGTAAATTTAGATTGTGAGTGTATGTAAGCTGAAATAACATATGTACCTTCTAGACACTATACTAGAAGGGAAAATAGAAGGCTTTTTAAATGAGAATACTAACTAAACATACAGTGAGCAGGAAAAATAAAAGAGAAGTCACTAGACTGAATGATTATTCATTTTATTATGCCAGTGAATATGCTTGAAATTAGATGAGGATGCTTGCTTATAGTATGTAAATTAATAGTATGTAATTTAATAGTATGTAATTTGCATATGCTAGTACAGTCAGGCAGGCACTTACAGACCCAGTTACACTCCTACAAAAGCATTTCACACATATAGCCAGACAGTGACTGCAACACTCAGTCACACACTCGTAAAACCATTCACACATCCATTTACTCACGTCTAAATCTGAGTTCGCCCTTGGAGCCTTGGAGAACATCTACAGATTGCAATCTACACCACAGGAAGAGTTTTAAAAAGACTACTTCAGGGCTCTTGAGAAGGGGGTACCCTGAATGTAGTTCACCTTAGAATCAGTGCCCCTAAGGGTATGGGCAATGAGAAGGAGAGAAAGGAGAAGAGAAATCGCTGGGCAAAAGTTCCAGAGGAGAGAGGGGATGCCCCACAGACAGAGAGTTCCCTATTGGATTTGATACAGAAAAATCCAGTTCCCTGAAGAGGTCAAGGACAGACAAGCTGAGGGGGGCCTGAGGCTGCAGTTGGCTCAGATCGCTGCTTGGGGAAGAAAAGCAAAGACTGAGAGAGCTGTGGAGGAGAAAGTGGTCTTGTTGGCTCATGGAGTGACTGAAAAGACATTCAGAGAATCACACAGTGCCTGGGTAGGGGCTGGTTTAGCATTAATTCTATCAGGATCGGACAGCTCATTCAAAATCGCAAATATATCTTTAGATTTATCTTTAGAATTCAGAATCCTATTTGAGAAGTAAGCTGCTTTAGTTTGAAGAATAGATTTTTGAACGCTAATGTGAGGAGTAACCAGTCCTTCTTGCTTTATGTTTTTTTCCTCACTCTTTTGAAATGGTATATGTATTGTACTATTCTATGAAAGAAAGTGCAGACTCTTCTGTCTGTTTCAAATGTAGGTGCGTCATTTACCCACAACAGAATATGAATATGAGTAGCACCTTTTGCTTGGTACTTTAATGCGTGAAGAAATGAGTAATTTCTGCAAGAAGTGGATTGTTTTGTTGTTGCAGGTGAAGGACAGCATACTTTCAAATCTGTGCTTGAAGCACCTGCAAACATTTGCCAGATCCAAAGAGGAAAGTTCTCCTGGAGTCTTGAAGTTAATGTCTTTAATGTTACACTTTGTCTGTGTAAAAAAGTTATATAAGTTATCCTATATATATTCTGCACATCTCAAAGCTAGAAAGCAAGTTAGGGGGGATGTGGTTTGCCCAATATTTATGATTGTTTTTCCCCACTGTTCATTGATGAATCATTCAACAGTGCATCACATTTGGTGTATGAGTATAGAAACTGAGAACAGTAGGAAAGGAAAATGCACCCACAGAATACATTTGTATGGTGAGAAGTATGTGGCATTTTGCACAGTAAGTAAGTATCTCACTTACATTTTTTAAGGTTGGTGCTATTATAATGACTGCAGCTGGTGGTGGGTTTCTCAAGGTTACTGTACAGGTGGAATGTCCGGTTGAAGCTACTTTGTCCTGCATGATTTAGTTGTGCCCCTTTGTGGGATTGTTTTGAAGTGCTTTCACATGGAAGATGTCACATGTAAACAATGCTTTATAGTGCCTCCGGATAACTGCTTGCTGCAAGTATTGCAGTACAGATATTTATCTATAAACTTTTTTTCCTTTGACAATATTGTAAGATGCTTCAAAACATCACTTTGTTTTGTGCTTATGCATGAAAGTGTATTTGTAAATAGGTAAGTTATCTTATGTTTATTTGTTAACTGTTTGGTTTAAAAAAAAAAATTGTAATGTTTTAATACAATGTATTTTTAAAGCTATAAAAAATATATATTACAATTTTTAGTTATAGGTCACAAACACAGCCACACAGGTACTCATACATGAACTCGCACACCTGTAGAGTCATTTACAGAGGTACCGACATACCCGGACATACATTCATACAAACAGTCAAAATACCATACAGTCAGTCACACAGTCATTTAGATATGCAAACTGCCACTTAGATAGACTCATGTTCCCATACAGCCATTCACACACAGAGTCACACACCCATACAGTAATTTGCACACCAAGGCATACACCGATATAATGTTTCATACACCCAGTTATACACTGATATACTCACTGCCATACCCAAACACATGCACCAATACAGCTACTCTATACCCAGTCATACACAGAGACTGACATATTCATACACAGACTAATGCAGGCACTCGCTGATACAGCCACTGACAGACCCAGGCTCACACTGATACAACCTCTGACACACCTAGGGAGACACTGATACAGCCACTGACATACCGAGACACAGATTGATACATAGGCTCACACACCCAAAAATACAGCAGTGCAGATACTGGCTCACCCATCCAAACACTAATGCATCCTATAACACACTAAAGCACACATCTATGCATACACTGATACACTGATGCATACACTGATGCAGACACTGACACACCCAGGCATGCAGCAAAGTAGAAACTAAAACTTACAGCCATACACTAATGCATCTAATAATGCACCCAGGCACAACGCTGACACACCCAGGGAATTACCAATGCAGACATTCAAACACTCTGGCATAAATGCAGTCACTGACGCAGCCAGCCAAATACTAATGCATCCATTAACACACCCAGGCACACACCCAGGCACACACTGGCACACCCATGGACTTACCAATGAGACCCTGGCACACCCCGGCATACAGCAATGCAGACACTGAGCCATCCAGCGAAACACTAATGCATCCAATAACACACCGAGGCACAAACTGATACACACCCAGGCACTTACCAGTGCAGACATTGACACAACTCTGGCATACAGCAATGCAGACACTGAAACACCCAGCAAAAACACTAATGCATCTAATAACTCAACCAGGCACAAACTGTTTCACACACTGACACACCATGGGACATGCAAATGCAGACACTGACACACCCAGGCATACAGCAGTGCAGACACTGACACCCAGCCAAACCCAGGCACACACTAACACACACAGGCACTTACTGGTACAGACACTGACACACCCAGGCATACAGCAATGCAGACTCTGGCACACCCAGTCAAACAGCAAAGCTGACACTGACACACTCAGTCAATTAGTACTGCATCCAATAACACACTTAGGCACACACTGATGCATACACTGACATACCCAGGCTTACACTGATGTATATGCTAACACACCCAGGCACATGCTGATGCATGCACCAACACACCCAGGCATACACTCAAGTACAGACTTACACATCCACTCTCACAATGATACAGTCACTGACACATTAAAAACACAGAGTTAGATGGTGGTTCTAAGAACCATTCTTTTCTAGAAGGGATTTTTAACAGTTTTTTTTTAAGTGAACAAGGTAGTAAAAGGGTATGGGTGGGGAAATGCAAAGAAGCAACTGACTTCACCCTTCAACAAACATTATGTAGTCACTGGAAGCAGATAAAACAATGAACAGCGATGCTTCTTCACTGTATCCAAGTATGTACCCACAGAAGAAATTTTTACAGTGACAATCATGGCATTTCGCACAGTCAATAACCATTTCACTCAATTAATCACTGGCAGCTGGTATTGTAATGACTGCAGTTGAAGATGGTTCTCCCAAGGCTGCTGTAGTGGTCGACTGTCCTGTTGAACCTGCTTTCTCTCACATCATCTCGTTGTAGACATCTCTTGAATTGTTTTTAAGTGCTTCCTCATAGAACTTGTCCCATTCAAATACTTCTTTGCAGCGCCTCTGAAAAAATGCTTACCACAATTTATCATATTTTGCTGTTTCCTTCTTTTCCCCAGAAGGTGTCATAAAGTACTTCCACACATCACTTTCCTTTCTGCGAGGTCATGTGTCTTCTTCCTCATCCTCAACAAGTTGTGGAGCCTCATGTTGGATGGACAATGTAGCTTCAGCCATTGCGTAAAAGCACATCACAGCTGGTTCTATATCCTCCTTCTAGACACTTCACTGGAGAAGTAACTGCTTTGGGTGGGGTTTTCCATTTGGAAGGGTAGGGTCTTAATGTATCAATCAGAAGGCAAATCCGGTCCGAAAATTTAAAGATTCATTAAAAAACTGGTGAAATGGGTACATTTATTAAAATCAGTTATAGGGTGGTTTATATATACATGTGAATATGTTCACACTGATATTATTAATGACAGTGGAAAGGTACACATATGCGCGGTAATGTGTAGATTTTTACCTAAACTGCTGATTTGAGCTCGCAGATTCATTCTGATCACATGATCAGGTGTAAAAACCATAGAGTAGCACTTTGTCTTCATTTCCGGACTGATGACGGTACCGTTGTACCCCAAAAGTCTTTTAAAAAAAAAAATTGGTTAATTACATGAAAAAACTTCATTAACTTTACATCAAATAAATATGTCATTTTTATATTTTAAAATGTTTATTTGTAAAAAAAATTATCTACAGTATAAAAAAAGTAATTATTAAAAATAAAATTGTAATACTCTCTATATTAAAATAAACCCTAAAAATTTACTAAAATGTGATCATTAGAGGGACATAATATTTTAGAAATGGAATTTCCAAAACCTTTGTAATTCACTGGAAAAAAAAACAAAGCCTACAGAGATGATATAGTTAGGAAATAGAATTTGTTTTAAGACTTAGAAGTTCACAGAAAAAAACAAAGGTTACAAGAATGTTATATGTGGGAAATAGAATGAAATAAACCTTAGAAATTCACTGCAAAAGCCACAGGTTACAGGGACATTAGGTTTAGATTCAAATTTTACACGCACAAAACCATGGAAATTCAGCAGTTGTAGTTACCGGAGCTAACTATAACCTCCTGCCCTGCAGAGCACTGCTTATGACCTCACATACTACATCACTCATGACATGGTCAGTGACATCACTGATAACATCTCAAATGGCATCACTGATTACATCATCCAGTGAGTGTGAATGTTTTCTAAAAGTCTCTGAGTTTTTAATATATATACTAAGGTACTACCAAAGTAAAATTAGTATACGTTATGTACTACTAATGAGTGAAACTATTTGTAACATATATTATATAAGTGACTATGTGTATCTGTTTGTGATTGAGTATGTGAGTGACTGGGTGTGTGAGAGGTTGTATGGGTGAATAAGTGGGTGTGTGAGTACCCGTATGGGTGAATAAGTAGGTGTGTGAGTGGCTGTGCGGGTGAGTGAGCGGCTGTGTTAGTAGCTGCATTGGTGAGTGAGTGGCTGTATGGGTGACTGAGTGGTTGTATGGGTGAGTGACTGGGTGTATGAGTGGTTGTATGGGTGAGTGATTGGTTATTTGAGTGGGTGTTTGGTTAACTGTGGTGGTGGCTTGATTGGAGAGTGAGTAGACCTGCGAGTGCTTGTATGGATGTGTGAATAGGTAAGTGGTTGTGTGAGTAGCTTTTTTGAGAGGATGCATGGGTGAGTGACTGGATGTGAGTAGCTGCATGGACTAGTGAGTGGCTGCATGAGTGACTTTATGGGTGAGTGGAAGGCTGTGTGAGTAGGTGCATGGGTGAGTGAGTTGGTCTGTGAGTAGGTGTATAGGTAAGCGAGTGGCTGCATGTGTGAGTGAGTGGATGTGTGTGTGGCTCTGTGGATGAGTAGGTGGGTGAGTGAGTGGTTCTATAGGTGTGTCAGAGGGTGCATGAGAGGATGTCTGGGGTTGTGAGTGAGTGTGTTAATGGTTCTTTGCATGATGTCATCAGTGATATCATTTGAGATGTCATCAGTGATGTCATCAGTGGTGTCTCTGACCATGTCATGAGTAATGTAATATGCGACATCATAAGCAGTGCATTGCAGGAGCGTAAGTTATATTTAGCTCACATAACTATAACAGCTGAATTTCTATGGTTTTGTATGAGTGAAATTTAAGTCTAACCATAGTGTCCCTGTAACCTTTGGTTTTTTAAGTGAATTTCTAAAGTTTTTTAAATTCTATCACCTAACTATGACATCCATGTAACCTTTGATTTTTGTGGATTTATATATATATATATTCACTGAAAAAACCAAAGGTTTCAGGGGCGTTATAGTTAGGAATTGGCATTTAAAAAACCTTAGAAATTCACTGAAAAAAACATAGTTTTCAGGGCGTTATAGTTAGCTGGACATTTCCCTCATACAAAACCCTAGAAATTCCCCTGTTATAGTTAGTTCAGCTAACTATAACTCGTGCCCCCGCAATGCACTGCTGATGACGTCACATATTACATCACTCATGACATGGTCATGAAAACTCAGAAAATATGTCCTCATTTGAGTTTTTTATTACAGTTTTGATTACATCAAGATGACGTCAGGTGTTCCACACTTTTGTAATAAATATAGAAAGTTAGCAATCTAGTTGTTCATCAGGATACTGTTGAGAGACAGAGGTCAGGGGCACGGACTCTGAAAATTGAAGGCAGGTGGGAGGGTGCAGAGGTTATATATTATATATTATCACATATAACATCAGTCATAACATAGTCAGTGACATCACTAATGACATCATTGATGACATCTCAAATGACATCACTGATGACATCATCCATGTGACAATCTGATACACCTCATCATACACTAGTATAACCTTTCATCACTCACTGTAAAATACAGAGTACCATATTTGAAACCATTGACACACCAATACCAGTTACTACGTACCCACTCACTGATTCCTAAGTCTACACACACAACTACCCATTCAACAACAGAATCACTTATACATGCAGTCACTAATTAATAGAACACTATCAAATGCACTTATACACATATATAGACATTGACATATCAGCAGTCATCTTAGTCGGTTATGCAGTCATCCTACTCACTCACAATATTTTTTATCACACTTACATTTAATCACTTACACAATTATACAACACATAGTAACTCATAGTTAATATGTTAAAAAATCACCATTACAATTATACACTCATTCATATAGTTACTCTCACAGTCACTGACTCTTATATATACTTATTTATATACACCAACTCTCACATAAAATGCCTTTTATTTTTTTACTTTGTTGAAGATGTACATCTAAAACATATATTCGCTCACCAACACACAAATAAATACACTCAGTCACCCAAACAACTGTTTCCCCATGCACTCTTAAACCTATACACCTAGTCAATCAACCATTCACACATCTATGCATAGAGTTACACACACCCCATCCAACCACACACAAACTCAGTGCCCCATACAAATACTCACCCAACTAATCAATAACTAATATACACACTCATGTAGTTAGTGACCACCTGATGCAGCATGTTATACAACAACAGAGACAGTGATGCACACATTCACATAGTTTAGTTACTAATCCATGTATTAAGTGAGACTCTTTTAATTATTCACTTAAACAGACAGTCAGACAGCTACTAAATCCTCCATCCAAACAGTTATATATCCACTCAATCTTCAATACAGATTGGTATATATATGATACATATTTAAATTTCAAACTAAACCACATTCACTGTATGATGTCATCAGTGATGTCATTTGAGATATCTTCAGTGATGTCATCAGTGATGTCACTGACCATGTCATGAATGATGTAATATGTGACATCATCAGCAGTGCATTGCGGGGCCGCGAGTTATAGTTAGCAGAACCAACTTTAACGGAGGAATTTTTATGGTTTTGTACAAGTGAAATGTCCAGGCAACTATAACTCACGCGACCGCAATCCTCTGCTGATGCTAATACTGTATTTAGACACTTATTTGCCCATGTCTTCTTCCATTAAATTTTAGCTATACATATATTACAAATATTTTTTTTTCATAAAGACACATATGTCATCAGCAGAGGATTGCGGTCGCGTGAGTTATAGTTGCCTGCACTAACTATAACGGGGGAATTTCAATGGTTTTTTATCAGTAAAATGTCCAGCTAACTATAACATGTGTGAAACCTATGGTTTTTTCAGTGAATTTGCAAGGTTTTTTAAATGCTAATTCCTAACTATAACGTGTGTGAAACCTACGGTTTTTTCAGTGAATATATATATATATATACACATATATATAGATATATATTAATTATCTACTGGCGGTCGCCAGTAGATAGTTATAGTTAGGACCGTGTTTCCATAGGAAATCCGCAACATTCTATTTGGAATAACTTTGGCGCCAGTTGACGAATCCTCACGAAATTTTCAAAATAGGTGGGGCGCTCCGCTCCGCTCCTACCCTGAAAGTCTCGGGGGGATTCGTCAAGCAGGGGCTGAGAAAAAAGGGGGTCCCAAAACGCGTTTTCCCCGTGCAATTTTCCATAGGGACCTTTAGTCCAAGGTACAGCCCGAACGGCTGAACAGAATTACTTGAAATTTGGCAGAGAGGTAGTCCTCAGCTCAGGGAAGTGCCTTTTGCAGGTCTGGTGTCAATATGTTCAGTAGTTCCTGAGGAAATCAAAAGTAAAATCATATATATATGTGGGCGGAGCCTAACCACACATCTCATCCTGAGATCTGATTGGCTGTCAGCACTTCATCCAAGAAGTGTTGGCAGCCATCTTGGGACCAATATACATGATAGCACCTCATTAAAAAGCATTGCAGTTAATAGAAGGTTTTAAGACTTTAGTTACATTATAAATCATTTGTTGATGGTACCATGCTCATTTTAGGAATTGTGGTATGTTCTAAGGTGATTTCACCATGTGAAAAAGCCTTCTGCTGAGATATCATGATTGAGAGAAAAATATTTTCTCATGCTTTTCCCACAGAGGTTTGGAAGGTGATCTATAAGCTAAACTAGGAGCTTATTTTCTGTAAATTCACATTATCTTTCTCAGTCATGTGAGAATGAAGTCTGACATTCTCAGTAAAACATGTACATCCAACAAGGGCAGAGACTGTCAGTTGATTCCTTTGTGTTCTACTGCAGCTTCCCAGAGTGTTCCAAAGAACAACTAGAGCGCTAACAGTCCTACTTATGATAAACGTATGGCACACCTGAAGCCATATTGCTTGGATTAAAGTGGTAACTCTTAAAACATTTAATTTCAAAAGGAACAAAATGAGGGGGTTCATTTTTCCATAACAAGTATGATTAGTGCTGCAGAAAGAAAAACTAGGGCACATTTTGACTTCTGAAATCCTCTTTTATTTCATTAAAAAATTCTGACATGCAGACTGAAACATGCACTTTCAATACCAGCAGCAGTTTTCCCTGGCGAGCAGTAGCTTTACTACAGTGATCTAATGAGCAAAAAGAGTGCTAACATTCTGAATTTATGGCAAATGTGTGACACATCTGAATGCCTTCTTGATGGAATCAAAGTAAAAAACTGAAAGTATTTCCTACTGAGGAGACTGCAGTAAATGAGGAAATTAGGAAACTTCATAACAAATAAGTCTCCCAAGATGGCCACAAGAGACAAAAGAGCCCAAATGTAGCCCAAATATCACCCAGATGTAGCCCAAGTATAGCCCAATGACAGAATGTCCCAGGGTGTTCTTAAAAACAACTAGAGCGCTTACTGTCTTCATTATGACAAAAGTATGGCACACCTGAAGCCATCTTGATTGGAATAAACTGGTAACACTTAAAACATTTAATTTAAAAAGGAACACAATGAGGGGGTTCATTTTGCCATAGAAATTATGATTAATGCTGAAGAAAGAAAATGAGGGCACATTTTGAGTGACTTCTCAAATCCTCTTCTATTTCATGAAAAAATTCTGACATGCAGACTGAAACATGCACTTTTAATACCAGGAGCAGACTTCCATGGTGAACAGTAGTTTTACTACAGTGATCTAATGAGCAACTAGAGTGTTAACTTTCAGAATTTATGGCAAATGTGTGACATATCTGAATACCTTCATGATGGAATCAAAGTAAAAAACTGAAAGCATTTCCTACTGAGGAGACTGCAGTACATGAGGAAATTAGGAAACTTCATAACAAATAAATCTCCCAAGATGGCCACCGGAGACAAAAGAGCCCAAATGTAGCCCAAAATCACCCAGATGTAGCCCAAATATAGCCCAATGACAGAAGTGTGCAAAACACTTATTTTGTGTTTTTGCAGTGTTATATAGTGCAGACTTGTCAGGTATTGGAGTGCTTTACATGAGCATTGGTTACATCACACAAGAACAAATTCATTTTGGTTGTAGACATGGGGGACTAAGTGATTTGACCAGAATCACAGAATGTCGAGCTTAAGCAAAAACTCCAACCTGGTTCCCCAGTTGCAAAGTCTGCAGTTCTGGAAGTAACACCACATCCTCTCCCCTAAGTGCAACATTTAATCAAGTGGTCAACTGGATAAAAAAACATAAAGATAACAAATAATTTAAAAGTCCTTTGTCGCTATTTGAAAACTCAGAAAATATGTCCTTATTTTAGTCTTTTAGAGCACTAACCATAATTTTGATGCCAATAAGACCCTCTCATATATGTAATTTCTAAAGGAAACGCTCTAGGTATTACAGTTTTGATTACATCAAGATGACGTCAGGCGTTCCACACTTTTGTAATAAATATAGAATGTTAGCAATCTAGTTGTTCATTAGGATACTGTTGAGAGGCAGAGGCCAGGGGCACGGACTCTGAAAATTGAAGGCAGGTAGGAGGTTGCAAAGGCAACAATTTAACCACACTGAGCAGGCAGGAAGGGCCGTGGCAGCACAACAGACTATGGAGGGCAGTGGAAAGGGGGGCAGGGGCAACAAACCAACAATACAGGACTTGCAAGAGAGGCTGTGGCAATGTAATAGACCATTGTGGGCAGAAGGAAGAGGCAATGGTAGTACAACCATACATGCCAACAGACCCAATTCAGCCAGGAAACATCCAATGTTTTTAAGCTCAAATGGGCTTTATTTGATCTGTCTCCTGTCTACAATCTCCTCTTTTTCAATGTAACTCAAAGGGGAAAATCAATACCCCAGTTTTTTTTCAAAATCTCCCTCTTACCAAGTTCAAAATGTTCGCAAGTATGGTACATTGGATCATGGAAGGAAATGGGGTAGGGACATGGACTTGGATAACAGAGGACAGGAGGGACATGGAGAGCTGCACCAAACTGACCCTGCAGGGCAGGCATCAGGGTTTGCAGCAGCACAATACACCACACAGGGCATGCGGGATGGGAGTGCAGCACAACAAACCATAGAACGCAAGAGGGAGGGGACAGGACCATGCACATGGACAACAGAGAACAGAGGGGCAAGAGGCAATGGTAGCTAGCTGACCATAATGGACAGACAGGAGAGAAAGCTGCAGCATAACAGACCATAAAGGGCAGGAGGGACGGATCAGGGGCATTACAATGGAACAGACAAGCCAGGAGGGAGGGAGTAGGGGTCTGCACATGTAAACAGAGGGCTGGGGGCAAGGGGGCAGGAGCAGCAAGATAGCCATGGAGGTCAGGCAGGATGGGCACTAGAAGCAAGACACACCATGAAGAGCAACAGTGAGACTGTGATGGCATACACACAGACCATGGAGGGAAGGTGGGAGGGGGTCAGGGGCAGCTAACTGACCACACAGGTAAGGTGGGAGGGGCCATGGCAGCACAGAAGACCATGCATGGCAAGTAGGAGGGTTAGTGGCAGCACAATGGCTATGATGGGCAAGAAGGAGGGTGCAGGGGCATGTACAAAGGACGATGGAGGATAGAAGGGAGGGTCAGGACCTGTGCACAGACAAGAAAGTTCAGGGGAAGGGGCCTCACAACAGACCGCACGGGGCAGGCAGGAGGAGCAGTTGCAGCACAACAGACCAGGGAGGGCAGAAGGGTGTGGCAGTACAATGGACCATGTAGGACAGGAGGAAGAGGATAGGGGCATGGCATGTGGACAGGCAGGGTGGAGGTGGCAGGGACAGGTTACAGTCATCTGACAATGCTAGGCAGGTGGGAGGGGAGTGGCAGCTCAACAGAACACTCAGAGTAGATAGGAGTGGCTGGTCCATGGAACATGGTGGGCAAAAAGGATGGAGCAGGGGCATGCACAAAGACATCGGAGGGCAGGGGGAAGGAGAATAGGGGCAGCAAGCTGAGCACAGAGTTTAAGCAGGAGGTCAATGATGGGGCAAAGAATTGGGCAATGGAGGGCAGGAGGAGGGGACTGGTACATCATACTAAATTGAGGGCAGTGGCAGCACATCAGACCATGCATGGCAGGAGGGAGGAGGCTAGTCCATGGATTCACACAACAGAGGATAGGGAGGAGGGGGATGGGGCAGCAAGCTAACTGTTCAGAGAAGGCGGGTATTAGGAACTTTATTGTTTTTAAAACGTGTGTCTGTGCGAACTACTTAAAATACGAACAAGTATGCAGCATAATCTCACTTTTATACAGGAAGAAGAGGACGTTTGTGACTGTGACTCTGGGCTCACTTGGCAGAAACACCCCCTGACCCTCCACCCCCTATCGCAAAATGTAATGCCCGTGAAAAGGGTAGGTGAACACAGTGTTACTTAGAACATAGTCCTGAGAGCACGATTGAAAATGAAAACTAGATATAGTGTATGGTATAAACTATGCACCAAAAAGTGTGATATAAGATGAACCGGGCGTGAAATATAATATGCAATACATGGTGCGCAATGACAGATTCATTGGAGAGCGCGAGATAGCACAGGCACTAGCGCGTGCTATGCGATGTGCACCTTGGAGTGTAATATGCACAGGGCAGTGTTGTGTAACCTAACTAGTCTCTAAAGTTGTAATATAAAATATGTGCTGGGGAGTGTAACGTTGCATATGCACTGTGACAAAGATATGGATCCAAAATTGTAATATGTATGGCATAGCACTGTGCGTTATAACATAGGCATCGAGGAAGGCACGTTAGATGGGGCAATATAACCCGTGCGAAGACAAGTGTGGCATGACATATTCACGGGGTGGTGTTACAGTGCACATGGGCTAGAGAGTGTCATAGCATATGCACTAGCTGGTGGAATACAACACAGAGGTGTGTGGCACTTGGCAGGCAATGGTGGGTGTAACACAGCATTGGGCTCTGCCAGGAGCGCGCTGTGACTCTCAAGTGATGTTCGTCCCCTTTCCAGAGAGTAAAATAAAAAGTATTACACATCCGGCAGTGGATGTGTGTTTTATTAACCGTGAGGGGGGTTTCTTACATAGTTTCGGTCGAATTTTTGTCGAATCCCCTTTGAATGGCTTGGTGTGCATGTGTATTAAATGTGCCCGTCAATAGCTACCCATGTTTGTATAAATAAACGACAAGGGTGTCTACCGGGATTAGGCACGGTAGGGCATCAGACATGTCAGAGCTTCACTAGTGGTGTAAATACATTCCACGTGGATTCATTGTATGCATAGTCGCCTTTTAATGAATATCACTCAAATCGTCATGGTGATAGGTACGTACGGTTTGTCCAGCATGTCCTAGGTGTGTCTATAAATATATATTTTTTAAAAATAATAAAAAACAGTGGCCGGCCCTGGGGATTGGGGTCAAAAACATATAATTAGGAGACAGGCCCTGGGGGATGGGGTCATCAGGGCCAATAAATTAGAATAAGAAGGGGAACCACACAGCCCCCCTTCTTAAAAAATTAAAATAAATAAAAGACTGGCATCGTGCCGGAGGCCACGCCCCCTCCTTGCAGCACTCTGCAAACGCGCCCCCTGGTGAGTTGTACGTTGGGGAATTAATTCCTCTTCAATACTGAGGGTCCCTGAGGGCCAACTGCCCAACAGGCATCTCCAGTATGCGCCAGGGAGCTGCGCTGCAGACAGGTGTTCTGAGGCCAAGCCCCTTTTTACACCTCTCTGTAACGCGGCTCTGTGGCGCTTACTGGAGGTACCTAGTGGTCTAGTTTGACCCTAGGGACCCTTAGGATTCAAGGGGACTTAATCTCTCAACTTAGAACAGCCACTGGGCGCGTTTACACAGTGGTGAAGGGAGGGGACGGGGCCTGAGGTGACGTGTGCAAACACGCACTATGGCACGTTTTAAATTGGGGATATAATTTCCCTTCAATACTGAGGGCCCCTGGGGGCTAACTAGCCCACCAAGTGCTTCCAGTAAGCGCCACTGAGCTGCATTGCAGAGAGGTGGTCCAGGCTGTGCCACTTTTTACACCTCTCTGCAACGCAGTTCTGTGGCACTTACTGGAGGTACCTAGTGGGCTAGTTGGACCCTAGGGACCCTCAGGATTCAAATGAACTTAATCTCCCAACTAAAAACGGACACAGGGCGTGTTTACACAGTGGTGAAGGGAGGGGACGGGGCCTGAGTTAACGTGTGCAAAAACGCCCTGTGGCCTGTTTTAAGAGGTAGTTTTAATCCCCCTGCCCTATTATATACTAGGGGCTTACAGAGGAGGTCATGCTAATCACAGGGGGACCCCAACGCATAATGTTCCCTAGTGTATGTAGGTGTTTTCACTGTATTCTAAGTGTCTTTTAACATAGCACTGGCTCTAGGACTGGTTAGTCAGACTCAGTTACCACCAGTATCCGTCTGAAAAAGTTGAGGGTACAGGATGATTTTGCAACAAGGATTCTTTCTGCTCTTCTTTTGTTCTTTCTGCACGTTATCCTTCTTCCTGCACTTTTCTTCGTCTTTGAGGACTTCTGTTGCTTCTTTCTGCACTTCTTTTTTTTCTTTCTGTGCATTTTTTCTTCTTTCTTTACATGTCCTATCTCTGTAGGCATAGTTAGAAATTAGCATTTAAAAAACCTTTGAAATTCACTGAAAAAACCATAGGTTTCAGGGGTGTTATAGTTAGCTGGACTTTTCACTTGTACAAAACCATTGAAATTCCCCCGTTATAGTTAGTTCAGCTAACTATAACTCGCGCGCCCGCAATGCACTGCTGATGACATCACATATTACATCACTCATGACATGGTCAGTGACATCACTCATGACATCACTGATGACATCTCAAATGACATCACTGATGACATCACTGATGACATCATCCTTGTGATAGAGTGGCAGACCTCCTCTCACCCTAATATAACCTTTGATACACACATTCAAAAATAGAGACTACAATTTTCAAAACAATGGACATACCAATACCAGTTACAACAACCTCTTCAGCAATTCTAAGATCCACATGCACATCCACTCATTCACCAACAGTCCTATACAGTCACTCATACATGTATTCACTCATCATAGTACTCATACACCTATACATCCTGTTACACAATGCCACTCATCCATAGAGTTACTCACACACATAGTCACTCATGCTAATAAAGAATCAAACATACATTTACTTGCATATACAGTTATACACACACCACCACACTTACTTCTACGGAAACTTACACATACTTAGTCTTTTAAACAATCACTTATAGAAACACATACTTATTCATACAGGAACTCTTTCAATCTCTCACTCTCACATATACTCACTTATATACACCAATAGTCACATATACTAGTTTAAAACATATGTAGTTACTCATAAAGACACTATTGAGACAGTCATTCACTCACTAACACACCCATACACACACTCATCCACCCATATAGTCCTGCACACATGCTGTCTTCAACACATACAAACAGTGAGTCACTCATTCATGCACCTATGCACTACGTAATACCCCCCACCGAACCATGCAGACACTCAGACGGATACTCAAAAAACCAACTAATAACCTATATTGACACCCATGTAGCTACTCACCAACCCATGCAGCCACTTATACACAAAGTGAGAGACTGATACAGATATTTACATATTTAAACATTACTCACTAAGCCATGTATTCACTATGATACACCTAATCAGTCAGTTACACAATCAATTTTTCAAAAACAAATCATCCATTTAGACACTTATATACCCATTTATTCTTCCATCGACCTTGAGATATACATATATAAAACATATTTAATTTTCAGAAAAACAGACCTTCACTGGATGATGTCATCAGTGATGTCATTTGAGATGTCATCAGTGATGTCATGAGTGATGTCACTGACCATGTCATGAGTGATGTAATATGTGACGTCATCAGCAGTGCATTGCGGGCGCGCGAGTTATAGTTAGCTGAACTAACTATAACGGGGGAATTTCAATGGTTTTGTACAAGTGAAAAGTCCAGCTAACTATAACACCCCTGAAACCTATGGTTTTTTCAGTGCATTTCTGAGGTTTTTTAAATGCTAATTCCTAACTATTACGTGTCTGAAACCTATGTTTTTTTCTGGGAATATATATATATATATATATATATATATGTTCTGCTCGGTGGGGAAGTGTCCAAAAGAATGAGCTGCACTCGAGTGTAGGAAGCGTACCCCATTGCTTTAATAGGTGCAGGCAGCATGATCACTGGTGAGTTAAAAGCATCTGACCACCTGACGCGTTTCGATTAACATCTTACTCATAGGCTTGTAAAGTCAGAAGGGAGCATGGTAAGTCCTCTTTCAGTTCCTCATAGTTCGGCGATATCGTTGCACATATGGATTGCACACGTTGCCTTGTGGGAAACAGAGTCCAAATAATTCAATCCTGAATGGATGCGCCCTAATGTGTGCTGCCAGGGATTTTTGCCGCCTCAAATCCTCTCCTACACCCCACGACTGGTTCTTGCAGAATTGCAGGTCCCGTGGCCCCCGTTTCCCAGGGTGGTGCTGCTCGCGGCAGGACAGCTGCTCGATATGTTCTGCTCGGTGGGGAAGTGTCCAAAAGAATGAGCTGCACTCGAGTGTAGGAAGCGTACCCCATTGCTTTAATAGGTGCAGGCAGCATGATCACTGGTGAGTTAAAAGCATCTGACCACCTGACGCGTTTCGATTAACATCTTACTCATAGGCTTGTAAAGTCAGAAGGGAGCATGGTAAGTCCTCTTTCAGTTCCTCATAGTTCGGCGATATCGTTGCACATATGGATTGCACACGTTGCCTTGTGGGAAACAGAGTCCAAATAATTCAATCCTGAATGGATGCGCCCTAATGTGTGCTGCCAGGGATTTTTGCCGCCTCAAATCCTCTCCTACACCCCACGACTGGTTCTTGCAGAATTGCAGGTCCCGTGGCCCCCGTTTCCCAGGGTGGTGCTGCTCGCGGCAGGACAGCCGCTCGATATGTTCTGCTCGGTGGGGAAGTGTCCAAAAGAATGAGCTGCACTCGAGTGTAGGAAGCGTACCCCATTGCTTTAATAGGTGCAGGCAGCATGATCACTGGTGAGTTAAAAGCATCTGACCACCTGACGCGTTTCGATTAACATCTTACTCATAGGCTTGTAAAGTCAGAAGGGAGCATGGTAAGTCCTCTTTCAGTTCCTCATAGTTCGGCAATATCGTTGCACATATGGATTGCACACGTTGCCTTGTGGGAAACAGAGTCCAAATAATTCAATCCTGAATGGATGCGCCCTAATGTGTGCTGCCAGGGATTTTTGCCGCCTCAAATCCTCTCCTACACCCCACGACTGGTTCTTGCAGAATTGCAGGTCCCGTGGCCCCCGTTTCCCAGGGTGGTGCTGCTCGCGGCAGGACAGCCGCTCTATATGTTCTGCTCGGTGGGGAAGTGTCCAAAAGAATGAGCTGCACTCGAGTGTAGGAAGCGTACCCCATTGCTTTAATAGGTGCAGGCAGCATGATCACTGGTGAGTTAAAAGCATCTGACCACCTGACGCGTTTCGATTAACATCTTACTCATAGGCTTGTAAAGTCAGAAGGGAGCATGGTAAGTCCTCTTTCACTTCCTCATAGTTCGGCGATATCGTTGCACATATGGATTGCACACGTTGCCTTGTGGGAAACAGAGTCCAAATAATTCAATCCTGAATGGATGCGCCCTAATGTGTGCTGCCAGGAATTTTTGCTGCCTCAAATCCTCTCCTACACCCCACGACTGGTTCTTGCAGAATTGCAGGTCCCGTGGCCCCCGTTTCCCAGGGTGGTGCTGCTCGCGGCAGGACAGCCGCTCGATATGTTCTGCTCGGTGGGGAAGTGTCCAAAAGAATGAGCTGCACTCGGGTGTAGGAAGCGTACCCCATTGCTTTAATAGGTGCAGGCAGCATGATCACTGGTGAGTTAAAAGCATCTGACCACCTGACGCGTTTCGATTAACATCTTACTCATAGGCTTGTAAAGTCAGAAGGGAGCATGGTAAGTCCTCTTTCAGTTCCTCATAGTTCGGCGATATCGTTGCACATATGGATTGCACACATTGCCTTGTGGGAAACAGAGTCCAAATAATTCAATCCTGAATGGATGCGCCCTAATGTGTGCTGCCAGGGATTTTTGCCGCCTCAAATCCTCTCCTACACCCCACGACTGGTTCTTGCAGAATTGCAGGTCCCGTGGCCCGCGTTTCCCAGGGTGGTGCTGCTCGCGGCAGGACAGCCGCTCGATATGTTCTGCTCGGTGGGGAAGTGTCCAAAAGAATGAGCTGCACTCGAGTGTAGGAAGCGTACCCCATTGCTTTAATAGGTGCAGGCAGCATGATCACTGGTGAGTTAAAAGCATCTGACCACCTGACGCGTTTCGATTAACATCTTACTCATAGGCTTGTAAAGTCAGAAGGGAGCATGGTAAGTCCTCTTTCAGTTCCTCATAGTTCGGCGATATCGTTGCACATATGGATTGCACACGTTGCCTTGTGGGAAACAGAGTCCAAATAATTCAATCCTGAATGGATGCGCCCTAATGTGTGCTGCCAGGGATTTTTGCCGCCTCAAATCCTCTCCTACACCCCACGACTGGTTCTTGCAGAATTGCAGGTCCCGTGGCCCCCGTTTCCCAGGGTGGTGCTGCTCGCGGCAGGACAGCCGCTCGATATGTTCTGCTCGGTGGGGAAGTGTCCAAAAGAATGAGCTGCACTCGAGTGTAGGAAGCGTACCCCATTGCTTTAATAGGTGCAGGCAGCATGATCACTGGTGAGTTAAAAGCATCTGACCACCTGACGCGTTTCGATTAACATCTTACTCATAGGCTTGTAAAGTCAGAAGGGAGCATGGTAAGTCCTCTTTCAGTTCCTCATAGTTCGGCGATATCGTTGCACATATGGATTGCACATGTTGCCTTGTGGGAAACAGAGTCCAAATAATAAAATCCTGAATGGATGCGCCCTAATGTGTGCTGCCAGGGATTTTTGCCGCCTCAAATCCTCTCCTACACCCCACGACTGGTTCTTGCAGAATTGCAGGTCCCATGGCCCCCGTTTCCCAGGGTGGTGCTGCTCGCGGCAGGACAGCCGCTCGATATGTTCTGCTCGGTGGGGAAGTGTCCAAAAGAATGAGCTGCACTCGAGTGTAGGAAGCGTACCCCATTGCTTTAATAGGTGCAGGCAGCATGATCACTGGTGAGTTAAAAGCATCTGACCACCTGACGCGTTTCGATTTACATCTTACTCATAGGCTTGTAAAGTCAGAAGGGAGCATGGTAAGTCCTCTTTCAGTTCCTCATAGTTCGGCGATATCGTTGCACATATGGATTGCACACGTTGCCTTGTGGGAAACAGAGTCCAAATAATTCAATCCTGAATGGATGCGCCCTAATGTGTGCTGCCAGGGATTTTTGCCGCCTCAAATCCTCTCCTACACCCCACGACTGGTTCTTGCAGAATTGCAGGTCCCGTGGCCCCCGTTTCCCAGGGTGGTGCTGCTCGCGGCAGGACAGCCGCTCGATATGTTCTGCTCGGTGGGGAAGTGTCCAAAAGAATGAGCTGCACTCGAGTGTAGGAAGCGTACCCCATTGCTTTAATAGGTGCAGGCAGCATGATCACTGGTGAGTTAAAAGCATCTGACCACCTGACGTGTTTCGATTAACATCTTACTCATAGGCTTGTAAAGTCAGAAGGGAGCATGGTAAGTCCTCTTTCAGTTCCTCATAGTTCGGCGATATCGTTGCACATATGGATTGCACACGTTGCCTTGTGGGAAACAGAGTCCAAATAATTCAATCCTGAATGGATGCGCCCTAATGTGTGCTGCCAGGGATTTTTGCCGCCTCAAATCCTCTCCTACACCCCACGACTGGTTCTTGCAGAATTGCAGGTCCCGTGGCCCCCGTTTCCCAGGGTGGTGCTGCTCGCGGCAGGACAGCCGCTCGATATGTTCTGCTCGGTGGGGAAGTGTCCAAAAGAATGAGCTGCACTCGAGTGTAGGAAGCGTACCCCATTGCTTTAATAGGTGCAGGCAGCATGATCACTGGTGAGTTAAAAGCATCTGACCACCTGACGCGTTTCGATTAACATCTTACTCATAGGCTTGTAAAGTCAGAAGGGAGCATGGTAAGTCCTCTTTCAGTTCCTCATAGTTCGGCGATATCGTTGCACATATGGATTGCACACGTTGCCTTGTGGGAAACAGAGTCCAAATAATTCAATCCTGAATGGATGCGCCCTAATGTGTGCTGCCAGGGATTTTTGCCGCCTCAAATCCTCTCCTACACCCCACGACTGGTTCTTGCAGAATTGCAGGTCCCGTGGCCCCCGTTTCCCAGGGTGGTGCTGCTCGCCGCAGGACAGCCGCTCGATATGTTCTGCTCGGTGGGGAAGTGTCCAAAAGAATGAGCTGCACTCGAGTGTAGGAAGCGTACCCCATTGCTTTAATAGGTGCAGGCAGCATGATCACTGGTGAGTTAAAAGCATCTGACCACCTGACGCGTTTCGATTAACATCTTACTCATAGGCTTGTAAAGTCAGAAGGGAGCATGGTAAGTCCTCTTTCACTTCCTCATAGTTCGGCGATATCGTTGCACATATGGATTGCACACGTTGCCTTGTGGGAAACAGAGTCCAAATAATTCAATCCTGAATGGATGCGCCCTAATGTGTGCTGCCAGGAATTTTTGCTGCCTCAAATCCTCTCCTACACCCCACGACTGGTTCTTGCAGAATTGCAGGTCCCGTGGCCCCCGTTTCCCAGGGTGGTGCTGCTCGCGGCAGGACAGCCGCTCGATATGTTCTGCTCGGTGGGGAAGTGTCCAAAAGAATGAGCTGCACTCGGGTGTAGGAAGCGTACCCCATTGCTTTAATAGGTGCAGGCAGCATGATCACTGGTGAGTTAAAAGCATCTGACCACCTGACGCGTTTCGATTAACATCTTACTCATAGGCTTGTAAAGTCAGAAGGGAGCATGGTAAGTCCTCTTTCAGTTCCTCATAGTTCGGCGATATCGTTGCACATATGGATTGCACACATTGCCTTGTGGGAAACAGAGTCCAAATAATTCAATCCTGAATGGATGCGCCCTAATGTGTGCTGCCAGGGATTTTTGCCGCCTCAAATCCTCTCCTACACCCCACGACTGGTTCTTGCAGAATTGCAGGTCCCGTGGCCCGCGTTTCCCAGGGTGGTGCTGCTCGCGGCAGGACAGCCGCTCGATATGTTCTGCTCGGTGGGGAAGTGTCCAAAAGAATGAGCTGCACTCGAGTGTAGGAAGCGTACCCCATTGCTTTAATAGGTGCAGGCAGCATGATCACTGGTGAGTTAAAAGCATCTGACCACCTGACGCGTTTCGATTAACATCTTACTCATAGGCTTGTAAAGTCAGAAGGGAGCATGGTAAGTCCTCTTTCAGTTCCTCATAGTTCGGCGATATCGTTGCACATATGGATTGCACACGTTGCCTTGTGGGAAACAGAGTCCAAATAATTCAATCCTGAATGGATGCGCCCTAATGTGTGCTGCCAGGGATTTTTGCCGCCTCAAATCCTCTCCTACACCCCACGACTGGTTCTTGCAGAATTGCAGGTCCCGTGGCCCCCGTTTCCCAGGGTGGTGCTGCTCGCGGCAGGACAGCCGCTCGATATGTTCTGCTCGGTGGGGAAGTGTCCAAAAGAATGAGCTGCACTCGAGTGTAGGAAGCGTACCCCATTGCTTTAATAGGTGCAGGCAGCATGATCACTGGTGAGTTAAAAGCATCTGACCACCTGACGCGTTTCGATTAACATCTTACTCATAGGCTTGTAAAGTCAGAAGGGAGCATGGTAAGTCCTCTTTCAGTTCCTCATAGTTCGGCGATATCGTTGCACATATGGATTGCACACGTTGCCTTGTGGGAAACAGAGTCCAAATAATAAAATCCTGAATGGATGCGCCCTAATGTGTGCTGCCAGGGATTTTTGCCGCCTCAAATCCTCTCCTACACCCCACGACTGGTTCTTGCAGAATTGCAGGTCCCATGGCCCCCGTTTCCCAGGGTGGTGCTGCTCGCGGCAGGACAGCCGCTCGATATGTTCTGCTCGGTGGGGAAGTGTCCAAAAGAATGAGCTGCACTCGAGTGTAGGAAGCGTACCCCATTGCTTTAATAGGTGCAGGCAGCATGATCACTGGTGAGTTAAAAGCATCTGACCACCTGACGCGTTTCGATTTACATCTTACTCATAGGCTTGTAAAGTCAGAAGGGAGCATGGTAAGTCCTCTTTCAGTTCCTCATAGTTCGGCGATATCGTTGCACATATGGATTGCACACGTTGCCTTGTGGGAAACAGAGTCCAAATAATTCAATCCTGAATGGATGCGCCCTAATGTGTGCTGCCAGGGATTTTTGCCGCCTCAAATCCTCTCCTACACCCCACGACTGGTTCTTGCAGAATTGCAGGTCCCGTGGCCCCCGTTTCCCAGGGTGGTGCTGCTCGCGGCAGGACAGCCGCTCGATATGTTCTGCTCGGTGGGGAAGTGTCCAAAAGAATGAGCTGCACTCGAGTGTAGGAAGCGTACCCCATTGCTTTAATAGGTGCAGGCAGCATGATCACTGGTGAGTTAAAAGCATCTGACCACCTGACGTGTTTCGATTAACATCTTACTCATAGGCTTGTAAAGTCAGAAGGGAGCATGGTAAGTCCTCTTTCAGTTCCTCATAGTTCGGCGATATCGTTGCACATATGGATTGCACACGTTGCCTTGTGGGAAACAGAGTCCAAATAATTCAATCCTGAATGGATGCGCCCTAATGTGTGCTGCCAGGGATTTTTGCCGCCTCAAATCCTCTCCTACACCCCACGACTGGTTCTTGCAGAATTGCAGGTCCCGTGGCCCCCGTTTCCCAGGGTGGTGCTGCTCGCGGCAGGACAGCCGCTCGATATGTTCTGCTCGGTGGGGAAGTGTCCAAAAGAATGACCTGCACTCGAGTGTAGGAAGCGTACCCCATTGCTTTAATAGGTGCAGGCAGCATGATCACTGGTGAGTTAAAAGCATCTGACCACCTGACGCGTTTCGATTAACATCTTACTCATAGGCTTGTAAAGTCAGAAGGGAGCATGGTAAGTCCTCTTTCAGTTCCTCATAGTTCGGCGATATCGTTGCACATATGGATTGCACACGTTGCCTTGTGGGAAACAGAGTCCAAATAATTCAATCCTGAATGGATGCGCCCTAATGTGTGCTGCCAGGGATTTTTGCCGCCTCAAATCCTCTCCTACACCCCACGACTGGTTCTTGCAGAATTGCAGGTCCCGTGGCCCCCGTTTCCCAGGGTGGTGCTGCTCGCGGCAGGACAGCCGCTCGATATGTTCTGCTCGGTGGGGAAGTGTCCAAAAGAATGAGCTGCACTCGAGTGTAGGAAGCGTACCCCATTGCTTTAATAGGTGCAGGCAGCATGATCACTGGTGAGTTAAAAGCATCTGACCACCTGACGCGTTTCGATTAACATCTTACTCATAGGCTTGTAAAGTCAGAAGGGAGCATGAGAGGCGGCAAAAATCCCTGGCAGCACACATTAGGGCGCATCCATTCAGGATTGAATTATTTGGACTCTGTTTCCCACAAGGCAACGTGTGCAATCCATATGTGCAACGATATCGCCGAACTATGAGGAACTGAAAGAGGACTTACCATGCTCCCTTCTGACTCTACAAGCCTATGAGTAAGATGTTAATCGAAACGCGTCAGGTGGTCAGATGCTTTTAACTCACCAGTGATCATGCTGCCTGCACCTATTAAAGCAATGGGGTACGCTTCCTACACTCGAGTGCAGCTCATTCTTTTGGACACTTCCCCACCGAGCAGAATATATCGAGCGGCTGTCCTGCCGCGAGCAGCACCACCCTGGGAAATGGGGGCCACGGGACCTGCAATTCTGCAGGAACCAGTCGTGGGGTGTAGGAGAGGATTTGAGGCGGCAAAAATCCCTGGCAGCACACATTAGGGCGCATCCATTCAGGATTGAATTATTTGGACTCTGTTTCCCACAAGGCAACGTGTGCAATCCATATGTGCAACGATATCGCCGAACTATGAGGAACTGAAAGAGGACTTACCATGCTCCCTTCTGACTCTACAAGCCTATGAGTAAGATGTTAATCGAAACGCGTCAGGTGGTCAGATGCTTTTAACTCACCAGTGATCATGCTGCCTGCACCTATTAAAGCAATGGGGTACGCTTCCTACACTCGAGTGCAGCTCATTCTTTTGGACACTTCCCCACCGAGCAGAACATATCGAGCGGCTGTCCTGCCGCGAGCAGCACGACCCTGGGAAATGGGGGCCACGGGACATGCAATTCTGCAGGAACCAGTCGTGGGGTGTAGGAGAGGATTTGAGGCGGCAAAAATCCCTGGCAGCACACATTAGGGCGCATCCATTCAGGATTGAATTATTTGGTCTCCGTTTCCCACAAGGCAACGTGTGCAATCCATATGTGCAACGATATTGCCGAACTATGAGGGACTGAAAGAGGACTTACCATGCTCCCTTCTGACTCTACAAGCCTATGAGTAAGATGTTAATCGAAACGCGTCAGGTGGTCAGATGTTTTTAACTCACCAGTGATCATGCTGCCTGCACCTATTAAAGCAATGGGGTACGCTTCCTACACTCGAGTGCAGCTCATTCTTTTGGACACTTCCCCACCGAGCAGAACATATCGAACGGCTGTCCTGCCGCGAGCAGCACCACCCTGGGAAATGGGGGCCACGGGACCTGCAATTCTGCAGGAACCAGTCGTGGGGTGTAGGAGAGGATTTGAGGTGGCAAAAATCCCTGGCAGCACACATTAGGGCGCATCCATTCAGGATTGAATTATTTGGACTCTGTTTCCCACAAGGCAACGTGTGCAATCCATATGTGCAACAATATCGCCGAACTATGAGGAACTGAAAGAGGACTTACCATGCTCCCTTCTGACTCTACAAGCCTATGAGTAAGATGTTAATCGAAACGCGTCAGGTGGTCAGATGCTTTCAACTCACCAGTGATCATGCTGCCTGCACCTATTAAAGCAATGGGGTACGCTTCCTACACTCGAGTGCAGCTCATTCTTTTGGACACTTCTCCACCGAGCAGAACATATCGAGCGGCTGTCCTGCCGCGAGCAGCACCACCCTGGGAAATGGAGGCCACGGGACCTGCCATTCTGCAGGAACCAGTCGTGGGGTGTAGGAGAGGATTTGAGGCAGCAAAAATCCCTGGCAGCACACATTAGGGCGCATCCATTCAGGATTGAATTATTTGGACTCTGTTTCCCACAAGGCAACGTGTGCAATCCATATGTGCAACGATATCGCCGAACTATGAGGAACTGAAAGAGGACTTACCATGCTCCCTTCTGACTCTACAAGCCTATGAGTAAGATGTTAATCGAAACGCGTCAGGTGGTCAGATGCTTTTAACTCACCAGTGATCATGCTGCCTGCACCTATTAAAGCAATGGGGTACGCTTCCTACACTCGAGTGCAGCTCATTCTTTTGGACACTTCCCCACCGAGCAGAACATATCGAGCGGCTGTCCTGCCGCGAGCAGCACCACCCTGGGAAATGGGGGCCACGGGACCTGCAATTCTGCAGGAACCAGTCTTGGGGTGTAGGAGAGGATTTGAGGTGGCAAAAATCCCTGGCAGCACACATTAGGGCGCATCCATTCAGGATTGAATTATTTGGACTCTGTTTCCCACAAGGCAACGTGTGCAATCCATATGTGCAACGATATCGCCGAACTATGAGGAACTGAAAGAGGACTTACCATGCTGCCTTCTGACTCTACAAGCCTATGAGTAAGATGTTAATCGAAACGCGTCAGGTGGTCAGATGCTTTTAACTCACCAGTGATCATGCTGCCTGCACCTATTAAAGCAATGGGGTACGCTTCCTACACTCGAGTGCAGCTCATTCTTTTGGACACTTCCCCACCGAGCAGTACATATCGAGCGGCTGTCCTGCCGCGAGCAGCACCACCCTGGAAAATGGGGGCCACGGGACCTGCAATTCTGCAGGAACCATTCGTGGGGTGTAGGAGAGGATTTGAGGCGGCAAAAATCCCTGGCAGCACACATTAGGGCGCATCCATTCAGGATTGAATTATTTGGACTCTGTTTCCCACAAGGCAACGTGTGCAATCCATATGTGCAACGATATCGCCGAACTATGAGGAACTGAAAGAGGACTTACCATGCTCCCTTCTGACTCTACAAGCCTATGAGTAAGATGTTAATCGAAACGCGTCAGGTGGTCAGATGCTTTTAACTCACCAGTGATCATGCTGCCTGCACCTATTAAAGCAATGGGGTACGCTTCCTACACTCGAGTGCAGCTCATTCTTTTGGACACTTCCCCACCGAGCAGAACATATCGAGCGGCTGTCCTGCCGCGAGCAGCACCACCCTGGGAAATGGGGGCCACGGGACCTGCAATTCTGCAGGAACCAGTCGTGGGGTGTAGGAGAGGATTTGAGGCGGCAAAAATCCCTGGCAGCACACATTAGGGCGCATCCATTCAGGATTGAATTGTTTGGACTCTGTTTCCCACAAGGCAACGTGTGCAATCCATATGTGCAACGATATCGCCGAACTATGAGGAACTGAAAGAGGACTTACCATGCTCCCTTCTGACTCTACAAGCCTATGAGTAAGATGTTAATCGAAACGCGTCAGGTGGTCAGATGCTTTTAACTCACCAGTGATCATGCTGCCTGCACCTATTAAAACAATGGGGTACGCTTCCTACACTCGAGTGCAGCTCATTCTTTTGGACACTTCCCCACCGAGCAGATCATATCGAGCGGCTGTCCTGCCGCGAGCAGCACCAACCTGGGAAATGGGGGCCACGGGACCTGCAATTCTGCAGGAACCAGTCGTGGGGTGTAGGAGAGGATTTGGGGCGGCAAAATCCCTGGCAGCACACATTAGGGGGCATCCATTCAGGATTGAATTATTTGGACTCTGTTTCCCACAAGGCAACGTGTGCAATCCATATGTGCAACGATATCGCCGAACTATGAGGAACTGAAAGAGGACTTACCATGCTCCCTTCTGACTCTACAAGCCTATGAGTAAGATGTTAATCGAAACGCGTCAGGTGGTCAGATGCTTTTAACTCACCAGTGATCATGCTGCCTGCACCTATTAAAGCAATGGGGTACGCTTCCTACACTCGAGTGCAGCTCATTCTTTTGGACACTTCCCCACCGAGCAGAACATATCGAGCGGCTGTCCTGCCGCGAGCAGCACCACCCTGGGAAATGGGGGCCACGGGACCTGCAATTCTGCAGGAACCAGTCGTGGGGTGTAGGAGAGGATTTGAGGCGGCAAAAATCCCTGGCAGCACACATTAGGGCGCATCCATTCAGGATTGAATTATTTGGACTCTGTTTCCCACAAGGCAACGTGTGCAATCCATATGTGCAACGATATCGCCGAACTATGAGGAACTGAAAGAGGACTTACCATGCTCCCTTCTGACTCTACAAGCCTATGAGTAAGATGTTAATCGAAACGCGTCAGGTGGTCAGATGCTTTTAACTCACCAGTGATCATGCTGCCTGCACCTATTAAAGCAATGGGGTACGCTTCCTACACTCAAGTGCAGCTCATTCTTTTGGACACTTCCCCACCGAGCAGAACATATATATATATATATATATATATATATATATATATATTACCTACTGGCGGTCGCCAGTAGGTAGTTATAGTTAGGACCACGTTTCCATAGGAAAACCTCAACATTCTATTTTGAATAACTTTGGCGCCGGTCGACGAATCCTCGCGAATTTCTCAAAATAGGTGGGGCGCTACGCTCCGCTCCTACCCTGAAAGTCTCGGGGGGATTCGTCAAGCGGGGGCTGAGATAAAAGGGGGGTCCCAAAACGCGTTTTTCCCATGCATTTTTCCATAGGACCTTTAGAACGAGCTACAGCCCGAACGGCTGAACAGAATTACTAGAAATTTGGCAGAGAGGTAGTCCCTAGGTCAAGGAAGTGCCTTTTGTAGGTTTGGTGTAAATCTGTTCAGTAGATTCTGAGAAAATAGCCTTTAAATCAATATATATATCTGAGCCCGCTTACGGTACGCTTACCGTACGCTTACCGTACGCTTACCGTAAGCTTACGGTGGCGTGCGCGAGCGCGATTCTGATTGGCTCTTAGATCTTAGTAAACATTCGAATCGGCCGAAACCAGGAAGCGGCGTCCGCCATTTTGTCTCTCGCACTGAGTGTTGTTTATCAAACATGATGGCCAAAAACATGTTACGGGGCTGTTTTGACAACTCCCTCCCACATAGTCATGTTGAGGGAGTCCCCAAACATCCCCCAAGAGCAAAAACGGTTTTATTTTTTTTTCGGCAATTTCGCGGGGTACGCTTACCGTACGCTTACCGTACGCTTACCGTAAGCTTACCGTACGCTTACGGTAAAAAAATAAAAATAAAAAAAACACTATCCACACTTACCCCACCCCCTGTGCTTTTGGTGGCCGCAGGCCACCAAATGTGCAGGGCTTATTAATAGAGAAAAAAACCGTAATTTTGGCAACATGAAATTATAAAATCGAAATAAAAAAAACACTATCCACATTGACCTCACCCCCTGTGCTTTTGGTGGCCGAAGGCCACCAAATGTACAGGGCTTATTAAAGTTGATAAAAACCGTGCACGGAACGAACTGCGTTAAGTGGGCGCGCACGCCACAAATGGCGTAAAGTAACTTAGCATTTAAAAAACCGTACAAATTCACTGAAAAAACCATAGGTTTCACACACGTTATAGTTAGGAAATAGCATTTAAAAAACCTTGCTAATTCACTGAAAAAACCATAGGTTTCACACATGTTATAGTTAGCTGGACATTTTACTGATAAAAAACCAATGAAATTCCCCCGTTATAGTTACTGTAGGCAACTATAACTCACGCGACCGTAATCCTCTGCTGATGACATATGTGTCTTTATGAAAAAAAAATATTTGTAATATATGTATAGCTAAAATTTAATGGAAGAAGATATGGGCAAATAAGTGTCTAAATACAGTATTAGCATCAGCAGAGGATTGCGGTCGCGTGAGTTATAGTTGCCTACAGTAACTATAACGGGGGAATTTCATTGGTTTTTTATCAGTAAAATGTCCAGCTAACTATAACATGTGTGAAACCTATGGTTTTTTCAGTGAATATATATATATATATATATATATATATATATATATATATATATATATATATATATATATATATATATATATATATATTTTCCTCCCCTCAGTCAATCATAGCTGAGGGAAAGAGAGAGCAAACCCCCGGAAAGCGAAGACAAACAAGAAGGGGTGGCTGGAAGAGGAAGTGGCAGAGGGAACAAAACAACAAGAATGACAAGGAGCAAGAGAGGAGGCAGATGGTAGCGGAAGCAGACAGATTAACCATCATCAATCTTACTCCCAAAGTCCTCACCACCATGGAAGAATCGGTTCTACAACTAGGGCTAACTTTTTGCCCTTATAATCGTCTGGAATTCACGCAAACACGGATAGATCTCTTTAAATTTGTACGAAAATTGAAATTACATAAATATTTCAAACTGAAGCCCAGCATCAGGGAAGCAAGACAGCTCAAATCCCAAAATAAGGAAACTGACCTACTGACCGTCAACGATCTGACCACTCTAGAGGTGCTGGAAGAACTGCGTCAAGATATAACAACAGCCAATTCGGATGAAAGCGGAACAATGACACAGAGAACTAGATGCTTGGGCATAGAGCAAGAGGCACCAAAAAGTACATTTAAACCATCATCTCAATTTTTACCCCAAATGCCGCTGGATGCTATAGATATATTTTCAGACGCGGTAATAAAGGATCTAATGAAGCTCCGTGAGAACAACAAAAAAAGTTCAAACTCAAAAAAGAATTTAACTGACTTACAGAAAGAAGCAATGATGAATTTGGCCAAAGATGAGACTATAATTTGCAAGCCCTCGGACAAGGGGGCAATATAGTCCTTATACCCAGAGAACAATACGTGGAAGAAGCCCTCCGACAGTTGAAAAATCATGAATGTTATGAATTAACAACAAAAGATAAATACCAAAACAGTATCATGAACTATCAAGCGTTAATAAACAAATGGCATGAAAAATCTATGTTAGATGTGGAGGAGTACCTATTTTTAAGATCAATGAACCCAATATTACCAACTTTTTACCATCTTCCAAAAGTTCATAAGGACAGTTTGAGACCACCAGGGAGACCCATAGTTTCTTCCTTAGGGAGTCTAACAGGAAATCTTTCTAGATTCATAGACAACTATCCTTTCCAGTCAGTCCTGCAGTTATCTTCCTATATTAAGGATACCACCGACTTCATCACGCATATGGAAGGGATACAGTGGCACCCATCATATCTTTGATTGTTTTGGACATCACTAGTTTATACACTTGTATAAATCATATGCAGGGTTTGCATGCTGTGAAATATTTTCTACAGAAACGATCTTTGACATTTGTAGAACATAATGGGATGCTACTTGAATTGATTGAATTCTGCTTGTTGAACAATATATTTGTCTTTCAGGGAGATCTATATAGGCAGATATCTGGGACCGCGATGGGCACCTGCTTCGCCCCCAGTTATGCAAATTTATTTGTAGGCTGGTGGGAGGAGCAGGTGGCCTGGTCACCGACCAATAAAAATTGGACGGACGAAATAGTGGTATGGTATCGATACATTGACTAGCTCTTCCTGATTTGGAAGGGGTCGCAAACCAAAGCAGAAGAATTTGTGATACATCTTAACAGCAACAATGTCAATCTACAGTTTACAGGTGAGATACGTTCAGTGGCAGTGAACTATCTGGACCTTAGGGTGACAATACAGGAAGGGAAACTGACAACAGCCCTCTACAGAAAACTCACAGCAGACAATAGTATTTTGCATGCTACAAGTAGCCACCCGCCGAAACTTAAAAACAGCATCCCATACGGGGAATTTCTTAGGTTGAAACGTAATTGCTCAAGAGAGTGCGATTTCAACTTGGCAGCAGAAGAAAGCCTTAACCGATTTCTAGTTAGAGGATATCAGAGGGACCTCTTGGAAAATACCCTAAAGAAAGTAAAACAATTACCAAGGGAGGGTTTGTTTAACAAGACAGGACGGACAAAACAAGACGAAGGCAAATTCCGCATGGTGACAACCTACTCAGAAGATGCAAATAGTCTTAAAAAGATCATGAAACGGAATTGGCATGTATTAAAAACTGACACAATAATCGGAGAAGACATTCCGAGAATTCCGTTGATTACTTTTAAGAGAGCTCGCTCACTAAAAGATAATCTGGTTCATAGCCATCTAGAAAATCTGCCTGCACGTAAGGGAACACTGAATGATGCAAAAGGGTTTTTCCCCTGTGGCAAGTGCAAGGCATGTGCCTTCAGCAAACGAGTACTTACGTATGAAGTACAAGGACTGAGAACAGGGAAAAGAATTAACAAATTCATGACTTGCCAAACCACTCATGCTGTCTATTGCCTAAAGTGCCCATGTGGGCTTAGGTATATAGGCAGCACTATACACTGTGGGAAAGTACGGGTTTTAGAACATATGCATGCCATAGCAAAAAAGGATCTTAATTATCCAGTTGCTAGGCACTTCGCCATCAAACACAAAAGTAATAGGGATCTATTACAGTTTTTTAGTATAGATTGTGTCCCAATAAACATCAGAGGGGGAGACAGGGTGTTAAAGCTAAGAAGATTAGAGTCACGCTACATTATTGATCTCCAAACAAAGACCCCTTATGGGTTAAATAGTGGGGAAGAATTGACAGTACACCTGGTAACCTAGACAGTGAGATGACCAATAGATTTTAATTAATTGTATGATTCTAAACATTTTTTGATTCATTGACAGAATTTCTACTCGCGTTATGATATGCACATAACAAAAAAGATCGACATCTGGCATCAATTTATAGAGGGGGTTTTGGCAATCACAAGAATGTGATTGCCTTAGGCCGATACACGGCGAGATTACTTGATTTCTATGGTATATCAATCATCACGACAAAGAAATTTGCAGCATATAACATGATTTAATAAATAAGTAAAAAACATTAACACTGCCACGATAATACTATTACAAAATGGCACTCGTATTTTCACGAGCGTTATTACTCCTCTGCTTGTATGATCAGTACTATGAATAGATTTCAAATTAATCGTATGATATTGAATATCTGGTTCAACAATGTAATTTTCATCTGTGTTACGACTTGTACATTTGTAAATAAGTTGATATTTGGCATAGTTTTACAGAGGAGATCTGGCAATCATGCGAAAGCGATTGCCAAAGGCCGATACACGGCGAGATTATTTGATTTTGAATGGCATATTAATCATGTTCATGCAATATCATTATGACAAAGTAATGTGTTGTATACACCATAAACTGTCGAATATATAAATATAGGCATAAATACTGCTATTGTAATACCATTACAAAATGGCGCTTGTATCCTCACGAGCGTTACCCCTTTTCTGTTTTTATGACCAGAACCATGACGAATAAAAACATGTCGTGGGTAATTGTCAATCACAAACACTGACGAAGGACAAGTTCCGAAACGCGTTTGTTTGCTGTGCGTTTTAATAAAAGGATATTTGCTGCAATTGGACCCCGTGAGTGCTGATTTCCTGGTGTAAGACAAGGAGTTGGTAGCAAAAACATTTATCGCGGGGCATCGCCGCGACAGAGCACCCGCCTGAAGAGTGACGCGCTGGTGAACGGTGCAAAGGAGTGGAATATATATATATATGTGTATATATTCTATTTATATATTCACTGGTTTGTCATGGTTCACAAGAGGCAAAGCCATTACATCTCTTAAGGTGTGTTTTCCCATGTGGATGTTTAAATGATTGCCCTACCTGAACCAGAACTTTTGTAACTGTGTTTTGTTTTCCAGAGAATGTTGGTGCCTTTTATTTTCATTGGAAATGGAGGTTGTTAGACAGGGCCAACACTAAATCTTGCTGCCTATACTTCAAAAGTTCTTCAGGCCGTGTAAAGTGGAGGGCAGATACAGAGCCTGCCCAAAAACTAGGTCTTGAGCCCATGCAACCAACTGTTCAGCCAACCACACAGACAGCCTTTGGCCGTGTTCTGCAGAGTTTAAATGTAGCCCTCCCATCCATGTATCCAAGGTCTTGAATGCAGGCTGCATTCTGTGGCTAGATCTTGAGGCCATCTTACTGGGCCCTTCGCCTAACCACTGGAGTGGTATTTTTTTTTCTTTTTTAAATTCTCAAATTCCATGAAACTGTTGAATTACGAAGTTCATGTATTCTTTGAAATGAGGGAAAATGGTGCATATTTCTCAATACAAAATGGTGGCCGAGTACTCGTGGATTTCAGACAATTCAGTGAATTTGCTATATGTTAATTTAATTTTCACTATTTTTCAGAAATCTCTCCACACCTGTGTAACACATCTACCCCTTCAGGTGCTTAGAAATAGTCATCCTGTCTCCTCTTCTTTCTGTGGATTTTTCTTCCTCTGGCGCAGAATTCACAACTTTGCTGAATTTTCCAGTTTCAAAATGGCAGGAAAAAAACCCTGAAACCATTGATTAGCCAATCGATCAATCAATCAATTAAGTGACTTGTAAAGCATGACTACTCAGCTGCAAGGGTTTCAGGACGCTATCAGTAGAGGGGGGTTAAGAGTGGTTGCTGATTCGCCGAAGGCACTGTGGTTTAGTCAAAAAGCGAGGTCTTAAGGTCCTTCCTTAATTGAGGCAGTGACAGTGATAGACTGAGGTAGAGAGGCAGGGTGTTACAGGTTTTTGCTGAGAGGTAGAAGAAGGATCTTCCTCCAGCCATGGTCTTCCAGATACGTAGGATGGTGGGCAAGGCCAGATGGGTAGAGTGGAGTGGAGGTCTCTGGTGGGTGCGTGGAATGAGAGGCGGTGGTTGAGGTACACAGGTCCCGCTTCATGTAGGGCTTTGCAGGCACGTGTGAGGACCTTGAAGGTGATTCTTTTGTTGAGTGGGAACCAGTGGAGGCCTCTCAGGTAGCTGGTGGTGTGGCTGCGGTGGGAGATATTGAGGATAAGTCTCTGGGAGGCAGTTTGAATGTTCTGCAGTTGCTTGAGAAGTTTCTGGGTGATGCCGGTATTGAGTGCATTGCCAAAGTTGAGTCTGCTGAAGATGAGTGCATGGGTGACCGTCTTTCTGGACTCAGTGGGGATCCACTTGAAGATCTTCCGGAGCAGGTGTAGCATGTGGAAGTAGGATGATAAGACAATGTTTATCTGGTGGTTCATGATGAGGGAGGAGTCCAGGATGATGCCAAGGTTTTGTGCATGATCTGTTGGTGTGGGGGGATCCAACATCTGCGGGCCACTAGGAGTCGTCGCACGTGTAGGTGGTGGAGCTCAGGATGAAGACTTCAGTCTTCTCTGAGTTGAGCTTGAGGCAGTTGTCCTTCATCCAGGTAGTGACAACCTTCATCCCGTAGTGGAAGTTGTTCTTGGCAACTGTTGGTTCGTTGGTGAGGGAAAGGATCACCTGGGTGTCATTGGTGTAGGAGACGATATTGAATCTGTGGTTCCAGACTATGAGTGGAGCTATGTAGATATTGAAGAGAGTGGGGCTCAGGGAGGAGCCCCGTGGCTACTCCGCAGCTGATCTATGTGGGTTCAGAGTGGAACAGAGGTAGTCTGGCTCTCTGTATTTTCGGTGGTGAGGAAGGAGCATTTGTTGTGTATGCCGGCATCATGGACTCTTGTGCATAGGGTACGTGAGAGACAGTGTCGAAGGTGGCCAAGAGGTCCAGGAGGATGAGGACTGCAGTTTTGTCTCGGTCGAGGATGGTGTGGAAATCATCTGTGGCGGCAAGGAGGGCAGTCCCAGTGCTGTGGTTGCTTCAGAAGTCAGATTTGGAAAAGTCCAGGATGTGGTTCACTTTAATGAACTTGGAAAGTTGGGAATTGATGGCCTCCTCGATGACCTTGACTGTAAGGGGAGAAGAGAGATGTGTCTGAAGTTCTTGATGTCCGTTGGGTCGGCAGAGGGTTTCTGCAGCAAAGGGTTGATCTCTGCAAGTTTCCAGTATTCCAGGAAGGTGACGGAGGTGATGGAGCAGTTGATGGTGCGGCTGAGTTCGAGGGCAATGGAAGTGGTGAGGGCAGGGATCCGAGGGTTCCCCGGAGTGGAGGCTCTTCAAGATCTTGAGGGTGTTGTCAGTGGTGAGGGGAGTCCAGCTGAACAGGATCTGCTTGGGTCCGGTGTCATTAGGTGCGGTGGTTGCAGTTAGGGTAAGAGAGTCTTGGGTATTGAAGATTTTGAAGCTGTCATAGATCTCCTTGATCTTGAGGTGGAAGAAGGTGCTGAGGTTGTTGCAGAGGTCTTGGGAGGGAGGGATGTCTGCTGTCTCTGTGCTGGGTTTGGCGAATTCTTTGACCACAGCGAAAAGTTCTTTGCTATTGAGTGCATTGGTATTGATCCTTTGTTGTAGGGCTACTTTCTTTGTTGTTCTGATGATGTGGTGGCGTGTGGTGACAGCATGTTTTGAAGACTGAGTGGTCTTCCAGGGTCTTGCTGATCCTCCATCTCTTCTTGAGCCGTCGACAGGTGCATCTGGACTCATGTAGGGTGGGAGAGAACCAGCTAGCTTTTTTGGAGTGTCGCTTGCCTGGGGCTTTCTTGAGGAGAGCCAGTTTGTCGGCGCAGTTGGAGATCCATCGATGGAGGTTGCGTGCTGCGGTATTAGTGTCCGCGAATGGTGGTCGGTTTTTGCCGAGGGCAGTGGTGAGCTGTTCTTTGGTGACCCTGTTCCAACTTCTGTGAGGGTAGTGGTGGGTGAGTGGTGTACAGTTGGTTTGGAGAAGGAGAAGTAGACCAGCCGTGGTCGGTCCAAAGGAGCTCGGAAGCGTGGCTGACAGTGATGTTGTCGTTGGCAGAGAAGATGGGGGTCGAGTGTGTGTCCAGCAGAGTGGGTCAGGGAGGTGGCCCATTGTTTGATTCCGATTGTGGCGAGGTTCTCCACCAGGGGCACTTTGTTCCTGTCATTTGGGAGCCCCAGGTATAAGTTGAGGTCGTCAAAGAGGATGTAGTCTGAGGAGGTGCGATGATGTCATCACAGAAGGGTGGCCAGGGCCAGGGGGTCTGTAGATGAGGGTGCTGCGGAGGGTGGTGTTCGGGTTGGTCTGGGCCTGGAAGTGGAGGTGCTCCATGTTGGTTGAGTGGTCATCTGAGTGGGTGGTGAAGTGGAGGGTGCTATCATGTAAGATGGTCATGCCTCCACCCGGTTTGTTGATGCAGTCCTTGTGAATGATTTTGTAGCCATCCGGGATGGCAGTGGTGATGTCCGGGGTGGAGGTGCGGCTCATCCAAGTTTCTGTGAAGAAGGCAATGTTGGGGTAGATGGAGTAGAGTAGGTCCCAGATCTCCATGGCATGTTTGTGGAGGGAGCGTACATTGAGTAGAATACATTTGAGGCAGTCGGGTCTGGTATTTGTCAGGTATGCAGTGGGTGGGGCTGGTGTGCAGTGGCAGACGAAGGTGCAGCTGTAGTTTCGGCAGGAAAAAGGGCATTGGGTGTCATTCGGTTGATGCCCTGCGGTAGACGGGGCGCCGTCCACTGTTGAGGGCATGGAGGGTGCTGGCATCGTAGTGGTGGATGGTCCAAGGACTAGTGTCCGTGGTACTGGGCACAGTTTAGTTGCCTTGGGTGTGCCTTTGGCGTGCCGGCAGCATGCATGCTGTGCACACCCACTGTGCAGCATCACAGTGGCCGCCATAAAGTAGTGTGAGGGGGGCTGGACAGCTGGGAGGTGGGAACAGTGGGAAGCCGTGCTGGCAGGGGGCGGGCCACAGAGGATAAGCAGCAGTTGGGACAAGGCAGGGATTGGGAACAAAAGTGACAAGAAGTAAAAATGGAAAAATGCAGAAAGTGATAGAAAAGCAGAAAAATGCAGAAAGTGAAAGAGAGTGACAGAATAGCGGAAAATATGAAAGGAAGAAAAAAGATCAGGAGAAGAGGCAGAAAAGCAGAAGGGCAGAAGGCCGCTGACAGAGCAGTCAATGGCTGGCAGTCCCAATCCACGCCCCCCAAGCCTCTGGGCAGATTTCAGGCCCTGCAGGGGCAGAAGGAGGAGGCACAACAGCATATGGGCCCCAAGATATCAGTGAACCGACTCCAGGGCCACCACTGCCCCTGAAGGCCCCCTTACGGCGGGAAGCAATGGCCAGCCATGGCGGTCCATCCCCAAGATGTCAGCTGCAATCGAGGCCTAACCTGTGGATCCGCACCGGTGAGGTATAGCTCGCACACCCGACCCCAGGACACCCCCACCATGCAAACATGATTAACAGAACTTGCTAATTTGTATTTTTAGGTATGTATGCCTAGATTCACTAACAGGTCATGCAGTGCAGGTTGGCAAGTTGCTGTGCTGTGTTGCGAAAACAGGAGAGAGGTGAACTGAACCATATTTACAAAGACATGAACATATTTTTGAAATTTTCATGCAGTGCAGAAAGTCACCTTGCTGCGCTGCTTGCTAGGGAAAGGGCAGAAATGCACTGTACTTATATGGCACATTCCGTCATTTCTCAGCACTGGTGCACAATGAGCTTTTGAGATTCAACTCAGTCACCCTTGCACCAAGCATGATTGTTTTTGTGCGGGAAGGGGCACTTTCCTACACAAAAACAATCCCCTGAGGCATTTTCTTTTTTCTATGTGGGCTGCAGAATGCAAGGGCGACACAATCCTTTGATAAAACTCGCCCATAGTTCAGCTCTTTCCTTGTGCTGGCACTTTAGTGGCTGCCTAGTTCCACCACAGGCAACCTTGCGCCATGACACAAAGGTACCTTCTTTGTGGTCATAATAGTTTTTCTGCAGCAAGGTATCTCTTGCTGAGGCTTATTCCTCTTTGTATATGCAGAATGCAGCACACATGCAAAAAGGAAGTAAAAAGGAGAAATAAAGATATCTCTCCTCGTATGCCAACCTTGGGTATGTGCAACATTTTGGCACAAACCCATGTTTACTGATTTTATTAAATATGAGTTTGTGTCAAACTACTTGGGTGGATGCACGGAAAATGCCCATGCTCCACTGATGTAACGCCTCCCCGAAACAAGGTAATGCAAGGCCACGCTATGTGCAGCCTTGGTTACTTTTTTTTTAACAAAAGCATGAAAATCAGGCTATTGACCCCTGCAGCCGACTTTGCATGGGGGCGGCAGCAGTAAAGTGACACAACCGCAATATAAAATCTTAGTAAATCTGGGCCCAAAATGTAAAGTCTTCAATCAGAAAATGACACATTTTTCAAATGGTATCATTTCAAACCCAGCTGCACAGATTTACTCCAAAGTTTGGTGTAAATCTGTTCAGTGGACTTTACCGAAGCAGAGAACAATACTTCTTATAGAGGTAAAATGGGTAATGAATCTTTTTTGAGGACCCCTTATAACCATTGTCACTGCACAGACCCAGCCGTGGTCCATGCATGTAACAAAGGTAGGTCCGTGTTGAGGGGGGGGGGGGGGGTATTTCAAGGGACGATGCAGAGGGAAAATTAATTATTTATTTAATTTTGCCTCAGCATCGCCCCTCGAAATTTTCCCCACGCGGCCCCACCGCCCCACTGCTGTTACCTGCACGGACCGCGGCTGAACAGATCTACATGAAACTTTGCATGTCGATCCTTAGCCAGTGTCAAGTGTGCAGTGCAAAACTTCGGAAAGACTAATCAATAAGCATCAGAGTTATTATAAATGAAAAACAATCTTTTCAATGAAAAGCGTGGCTGACCGACAACAGAGCCATTATTGCTGAATCTCTTAACTTATAGAGGGGCATTTAGTGAGCTGCTGTCAGCGGGAAGAGAGCTGTGCTAAATGTAGCCTTTTCAGTGCCACTCTCAACACAGAGATAAATTGCTTACCTGCCCTGGGTCTGTGACTGGCAGGTGAGGATGTGATTGCTGGCTTCAGAGCCAGTGCTTAATTTGTGCTGGTGGTTTCCCTGCCCAGCACCATCACTTCAATTCAATTCAATTCAAAATATCTTTATTCGGATATAAAAAAATCCAAGAAAAGAACAAAAATGGATACACATATTTCAACATAATATTACATACAATATCTCATATTAAAATTCATCAAGACTGTGAAAATAATGCAGAGATAGGGCGGATCTAAATGTCTTATTCATAATCTTACAGACTAGTTTATGCAAAGCGACTGGCTGGCTCTGCAATCATCAAATATTCATTAATAAAGTGCAGGGTGCAAGAGCTATATAGCACAAAGAAGAAAAAAAAAAAACAATGACCAGGATAAAATGTACGATCATAGAGGCTTAAAACACATGTATAAAAAATGCTAGCATTAAAAATACCATATAACTTCCCTAGTACGGTAAATCATCCAATGCGTCATTTACATACTTCTTTGGTATTATTACTGTTTTCTGCATGGTGCGGGTCTAATAACATGAGGCGAGACGCCACCTCCTTTATACTGACAACGAGGTAACTTATGTCTCGCATCTCGATTTCCTCGATTTTACAGCAAGTCTTAAAAAGTTCACAGTACAAAACAGTGTAAGAGGTTCCGCAGAAAGTTTTAAATATAACAGAGCTACCCTGACGTGGGTGAATTTATTCGCTTTTAGGATGCGTTTTAAAAAGATATTCCGCGGGAAATCATATAGGGGACAAAAGAATACAAAGTGAAGAGTGTCCTGTGGAGATACCAGATCGCAGCCACAGGGACCCTTTGAACCAATATCTTTTGTAAATCCCGCGGGGACAGCTAAAATGTGGTGTAAAAGGTCCAGTCTAAATCTGGTCATTAAAAATCTGTCATTTTTGTTATAGATTTGCGCCAAATAAGGTTCTATGCCAGCAACGGATTTCGTAAGTATGTATGCACGCACTGAGCCTTTCAATAATTCACTATCTTCTCTATGGCAAGCTACCCGCCTCAAGTATTCTGCTTTTATGAGTGTTTTTGATTGGGGCGTCATAGAGGAGGGATCATCAAAACATCTTACATAGCCCAGCCACTTCAGCTTATCCTTCACGAATTTTAGCCATGGAATCTTGTGGCTTTTTTCCCTTCTAATACAATCTGTAATTATATCTCTGCTGAAGCTAGCGTCAGGATTAGTCCAAATTTTAATCCAACACATTAATGGTTTTAGGCTTATTCTATCAGAGATGTAAGGGAGCCCTAACTCTTCATGTATGATATAGGCCGGGATACTTTGTGGTACTTGCAAAATCCTTCTCAGAAACTTATTTTCCTCCTGTTGAATCGTAGAGGTGTTTCTAGTACCCCAGACCTCGCTCCCATACATAATCTTAGAACAACAGATTGAGTTGTATAAATTCAATAATTCGTTCGGGGACCAGTGGCCTAACCTTGTGACGCGTGACATAATGGAACCCATTATATTTGTGTGCTGTTTACACTTCTCTGTAACTAGTGGCGTGAATTTTAAGTGTTTGTCAAAAATGATTCCCAGATAGTTAAAAACCTCAACCTTCTCGAGCTTATGGCCCCCGATTTTGAAACTGAAGTTCCTCTTTGGTCTTTTTCCAGCTTCCATGATATAGGATTTTGTTAGGTTGGCAGATAAGTCTAGTTGTGCCATAAACCGACAGAAGCCGTCAATGAGGGCCTGCAGACCCCTCCCTGTTCGTGCGAGGAGTACTGCATCGTCCGCGTATAGCAGAACGGGTATACTTCTGTTGGCTACTCTAGGGCAGTCCACCCCCAGTTCTACTAGGGCTTTATCCAGGCCATTTATGTATATCGTAAATAAAAAGGGCGCTAGAATACAACCCTGTCTCACCCCCCCAGTGCAAGCAAAATGATCAGTTAAATTCCCTTCATTGCTGTATCTGATCCGGGCAGTTGTGTCCCTATGTAGTGTTTTTAAAATAAAAATCAGACTAGGGTCCACCCCAAGCAACTTTAAAATCTCCCATAATTTTTCCCGGTTGACCCGGTCAAAAGCTGCCGTTAGGTCCATGAAAGCAAGGTAAACTGTCCCATCATCGGCAAGAGTATACTTGGCCACCAGATTATAAAGGTTGAGACATTGGTCTGAAGTAGAGCGACCCGTTCTAAAACCGTACTGGGTATCTGTGATAATCTTGTTTTCCTCAGCCCAGTCCATCAAACGGTTTAGAATTACCTTCCCTAAAACTTTTGCTGAAACATCGATTAATGAAATCGGGCGGTAACATTGAGGATCGCTTTTATTGCCCTTTTTAAAGAGGGGAACAATTGTGGCAGTCGACCAAGACCTGGGCATACCCCTTTCCACTGCTGTGTTAAAAACTCTAGTGAGTATAGGGGCCCAAAGGTCAACCTGGGATAAGAATAGGTCGGGAGGAATCCCGTCTGGGCCCGGGGCCTTATTCTTTGTCAGGGCTTGAATTCCAATTTTAATTTCGTCCACTGAGATCTGAACCCATGAACTTGGCAACGCGCCTGCATCAGAGATGTAATGAGTCAAGGTGCTGCCCTGATTATACAATTTTTTGAAGTGGGAGACCCACGCTTCCGGCAAGATATTGCAGGAGACCTTCGCACTGTTTGGGGGCTGAAAACTAGGATCGTTAATCACCCTCCAAAACCGTGACATATCTCTCATTTCAGCTGCCTCCCTTAAATTCGCCCAAGCTTCATAGTGGATAGATTTTTTCCTCTTTTTTATGGCCATTTTGTAGTTGGTCCTACATTCCACTATCATATTCCTGTCCTTCGGGACCTTTTTAAGTGCCCGTTTAAGTTCTTTTTGGGCTCTGGAGCATGCTTTGTCAAACCATTTCGGCGTAAGATTGGGCGGTGCTTGTGATTTAATCCTCAATAGTCTGTCAATATCCCTTGCCATGCTTTCAAATGCATATATCAAATCTTGGCCTCTGATATCTTGGTTTAGGCACAGCCATATCCCACTTTCTGGATTTGCGAGAAGTTTTTTATAGAATGCTTCCCCATCAGTGTTAGACCAACGTAGTCGCCTACTCTGATCAGTTGCTTCCAAATTTCCCCTTAACATCCGAGGCATTAACTGCACGGAATCATCAGCGTCCCTCAATGATAACACCAGTGGGTTATGGTCACTGAAGATACTGATTTCTATATTAAAATCTATGATCCTACTTTTAAACTCATAAGAAATAAAGATAAAATCTATAATAGTTTCTTTACCCCTGCCTTTAAACGTGGGATTTATGATATTTGGGAGCCTGGGCTTAATCAGGTCCATTGTAGGGACGAGATTATATATCCCCAGAATCATGCTTAATTCACTGCCTTCCTGCGTGTGTTCAAGGTGCCAGTCATCGGTGGAAGGACAAGAATTCCATGATCCCTCGAACCATTTCAGATATGGGCATGGGTGACAATTAAAATCTCCCACCAAGATTATGTTTGGGGGATGCTTTCCCCTAGAATGCAAATCAGCCAGTCTATTCTTCAGGTCTGCCAGCCTCTGCATTGATTGGCCCGCATTATAAAAATTTATCAAAACAAACTTAGTCCCCTTGTTACTATAACTAAGACCCTGGGTGTATTCCGAGTTCCAGCCCAAATCTTCCCATGTCCCTTGTAGCGTCAGAGATACATACGTTATTAGTCCTCCTTTCGCTCTTCCCATCACGGATTTTTGAGCGGGCACAAAAAACATTTTGTACCCATCTAGATGGGGGACATTACTATCCATTTCCCATGTTTCTTGTAAACAAATAATGTGAAACTTTTTGCTGTACTCCAACCATTCCTTGGTTCTTAGTTTGGAAGAGATTCCGGCAATGTTCCACGATACTACCCTAAGTTCCCCGTTCCCCGGGGTAGTCGCATTCCATACATGGGAATATTGAGTTTGGGATCCCCCTTCTCCTGAGCTAATCTGATCTGCTTCGGGACTAATCGCTAATTGAGTTGTTACAACCTCATTTTGGGGGATTTCGGGAAGATGGCTATTTCCTATGGAGCCAACATTTTCCCCAGGCATAATGTTGTCTGGAGGCGGTAGGTTTACCGGTATTTCTACTTGAGTCTGTCAATCTAGTTCATCCATCACTGCCGCATCAGACAATGGATTGAACCTATTGGAGACTGACCCCAGTCTAAATGATCTTGATAGCGGGACTTCCACTCTACTACGTGGCCCCTGACGCGGTACTTTTGCCTGGTCCCTATAGAAAAAATTTAGAGGGAGCATTTTAATAGACGACCCACTATCAAAAGCCACATAACTATAACCCAACAGTTCTTTTACCAGCTCTCGGTGTCTGAAATTGACAATGACGCAATCTCCGGCAAACTTCTTTTTTGAGGTACCAATCCAAGCTACCCTCCTTGCCATGAGAATATGCGTTCTCCACTGCATAGATTCCTTCGCATTATTATCCAACCAGTGACTGACCTTGTTTATCAGGGAAACTGTAGATTCTTCTCTTTCCCCGTTATGGGCCGGTACCCCTGCTAAAACTATTGTGTAGGGGCAACATGCCGGGGGCAAATCTAGCGTCTGGAGGCCCGGCGAGCTCAGCACCTGGGCGTTATGGGAACCGGTAGCTGCTAACTGGGCTTTTATACTAGACTCTTGTTGGGTGCTTACAGGGGCCTGGACCGGGTGTGTGACACTATCATTGCTCACATTGCGATCTACCCTCTGCTTTGACCCTGCTCGTTCCGGGTCGGATACAGTCTCTTGCCCATCCGGTATCGATATTAACTGGGGGACTGGGAGAACACGTTTATCCATCTCCAACAACCTATTGACCTTTTCCTCGATTTTCTTTATATCTGCTACCAGGGGGGCCAAGTGTTTAAGGAAAAGGGCTTCCAACTTGGAATCGAATGTTTTCATTATCTCCTGTGACCAGTCCATTCTGTTTACAGGGGAGCTAATATGGCCTTGTGAACAAGCTGGCCTATTGCTTTCATCCTCAACTATTATAGGGTCTATTTTAGAACCACCTTTTTTTGTATTTGGATCATTTTTATTTTTACTTGTCCCCTTGTTCTGTGGCCTGGTTGAGGACTTCAAACTCACAATAGTGGCACTTTCTGGGGGGGGGGTCTGGCGTTATTAAGGCTTTTTTTGATCGGGTGACTACTACCCTTTCTTTCTCCACTAAGGCGTTAAGATCCCTCTCACCCCCGGGAGTAATCTCATTTTGTTCTTGGGCATCCGCCTGTGCTCCCCCAGGTCCGCTAACCTCCAGTTCTACCGCGAGACCCACCACTGACGGTAGCTCGTCACCACCGTCACTTTGCCTATTTGTATGAACTTGTGCTAATGTAACGCCCTGAGTTTTACTAGACAAAGAGGGACCCTGACCTGCCGCTGTACTCGTCCCCGGTGTGACACATTCCGCTATTGTCCCCAATGAGGAGCGTTTATGTGCCAGTAAGGAATCAAGGGACAATCTACGCTCCGTCAACTGTATCTCGTGTGTCAGCAGTGATTCCGCCCGTGTAATGAATGCATCTAATGTGCCCCTAACTCCCGTCCCAGGTCTAATTGGTGTTTTTTTGGTTTTCCCCATATTTTCAAACTGACAATTTGAGGCTGACCCGGGAGCAAAAGACCACAAAATGCTAACTTGCCCACTGCAGTAAGGAATTGACCTACGCTGTGACCCACAGGCGGTGGCTACAGCAATACATTACAAAGCAGGACGAAATGTTATGCCCCCAGCTATGGTGCCTCATGCAACTAACAGTATGGAATCTACACACCACTCCCAGACTTAGCTTAGTGTTCATGGAAGTCTTTCAGAGGAAGTGGAACGATGCCCGGCTTGAACAAACGAACCAAAAGGGATGGCCCAGCCCGGCCTCCTCTGGCCTCGGACGGCCGCAGACGGCCCCGCCCTTGTCCCGGGCTTCTCCCGGCGCCGCCCGCGCGCGTCCCGCGAGGCGGGAGACCAGGTTTGAATTTAAGCGCCACTGAGCGCGAGCTGGCGGTGTACGGCGTCCGGCCGCAAAGGCTCCTGGGTAGTGTAGTCTCCCCACACAGCGGCCGCGCCCTCAGGTGTCACGGGGCTGCAGGCGGCGGGGGAGACCGGCAATGAGCCCAGGGATTCTAAAGCGCCTCGGCCAGGGACCACAGGACCAACAAAGCAGGTAATTTCCCCGTGCTCCTCACAGGGTTGTTGTCGAGGCTCCCACTCGGCCGAAGACCAGGTTTGAATTTAAGCGCCACTGAGCGCGAGCTGGCGGTGTACGGCGTCCGGCCGCAAAGGCTCCTGGGTAGTGTAGTCTCCCCACACAGCGGCCGCGCCCTCAGGTGTCACGGGGCTGCAGGCGGCAGGGGAGACCGGCAATGAGCCCAGGGATTCTAAAGCGCCTCGGCCAGGGACCACAGGACCAACAAAGCAGGTAATTTCCCCGTGCTCCTCACAGGGTTGTTGTCGAGGCTCCCACTCGGCCGAAGACCAGGTTTGAATTTAAGCGCCACTGAGCGCGAGCTGGCGGTGTACGGCGTCCGGCCGCAAAGGCTCCTGGGTAGTGTAGTCTCCCCACACAGCGGCCGCGCCCTCAGGTGTCACGGGGCTGCAGGCGGCGGGGGAGACCGGCAATGAGCCCAGGGATTCTAAAGCGCCTCGGCCAGGGACCACAGGACCAACAAAGCAGGTAATTTCCCCGTGCTCCTCACAGGGTTGTTGTCGAGGCTCCCACTCGGCCGAAGACCAGGTTTGAATTTAAGCGCCACTGAGCGCGAGCTGGCGGTGTACGGCGTCCGGCCGCAAAGGCTCCTGGGTAGTGTAGTCTCCCCACACAGCGGCCGCGCCCTCAGGTGTCACGGGGCTGCAGGCGGCGGGGGAGACCGGCAATGAGCCCAGGGATTCTAAAGCGCCTCGGCCAGGGACCACAGGACCAACAAAGCAGGTAATTTCCCCGTGCTCCTCACAGGGTTGTTGTCGAGGCTCCCACTCGGCCGAAGACCAGGTTTGAATTTAAGCGCCACTGAGCGCGAGCTGGCGGTGTACGGCGTCCGGCCGCAAAGGCTCCTGGGTAGTGCAGTCTCCCCACACAGCGGCCGCGCCCTCAGGTGTCACGGGGCTGCAGGCGGCGGGGGAGACCGGCAATGAGCCCAGGGATTCTAAAGCGCCTCGGCCAGGGACCACAGGACCAACAAAGCAGGTAATTTCCCCGTGCTCCTCACAGGGTTGTTGTCGAGGCTCCCACTCGGCCGAAGACCAGGTTTGAATTTAAGCGCCACTGAGCGCGAGCTGGCGGTGTACGGCGTCCGGCCGCAAAGGCTCCTGGGTAGTGTAGTCTCCCCACACAGCGGCCGCGCCCTCAGGTGTTACGGGGCTGCAGGCGGCGGGGGAGACCGGCAATGAGCCCAGGGATTCTAAAGCGCCTCGGCCAGGGACCACAGGACCAACAAAGCAGGTAATTTCCCCGTGCTCCTCACAGGGTTGTTGTCGAGGCTCCCACTCGGCCGAAGACCAGGTTTGAATTTAAGCGCCACTGAGCGCGAGCTGGCGGTGTACGGCGTCCGGCCGCAAAGGCTCCTGGGTAGTGTAGTCTCCCCACACAGCGGCCGCGCCCTCAGGTGTCACGGGGCTGCAGGCGGCGGGGGAGACCGGCAATGAGCCCAGGGATTCTAAAGCGCCTCGGCCAGGGACCACAGGACCAACAAAGCAGGTAATTTCCCCGTGCTCCTCACAGGGTTGTTGTCGAGGCTCCCACTCGGCCGAAGACCAGGTTTGAATTTAAGCGCCACTGAGCGCGAGCTGGCGGTGTACGGCGTCCGGCCGCAAAGGCTTCTGGGTAGTGTAGTCTCCCCACACAGCGGCCGCGCCCTCAGGTGTCACGGGGCTGCAGGCGGCGGGGGAGACCGGCAATGAGCCCAGGGATTCTAAAGCGCCTCGGCCAGGGACCACAGGACCAACAAAGCAGGTAATTTCCCCGTGCTCCTCACAGGGTTGTTGTCGAGGCTCCCACTCGGCCGAAGACCAGGTTTGAATTTAAGCACCACTGAGCGCGAGCTGGCGGTGTACGGCGTCCGGCCGCAAAGGCTCCTGGGTAGTGTAGTCTCCCCACACAGCGGCCGCGCCCTCAGGTGTCACGGGGCTGCAGGCGGCGGGGGAGACCGGCAATGAGCCCAGGGATTCTAAAGCGCCTCGGCCAGGGACCACAGGACCAACAAAGCAGGTAATTTCCCCGTGCTCCTCACAGGGTTGTTGTCGAGGCTCCCACTCGGCCGAAGACCAGGTTTGAATTTAAGCGCCACTGAGCGCGAGCTGGCGGTGTACGGCGTCCGGCCGCAAAGGCTCCTGGGTAGTGTAGTCTCCCCACACAGCGGCCGCGCCCTCAGGTGTCACGGGGCTGCAGGCGGCGGGGGAGACCGGCAATGAGCCCAGGGATTCTAAAGCGCCTCGGCCAGGGACCACAGGACCAACAAAGCAGGTAATTTCCCCGTGCTCCTCACAGGGTTGTTGTCGAGGCTCCCACTCGGCCGAAGACCAGGTTTGAATTTAAGCGCCACTGAGCGCGAGCTGGCGGTGTACGGCGTCCGGCCGCAAAGGCTCCTGGGTAGTGTAGTCTCCCCACACAGCGGCCGCGCCCTCAGGTGTCACGGGGCTGCAGGCGGCGGGGGAGACCGGCAATGAGCCCAGGGATTCTAAAGCGCCTCGGCCAGGGACCACAGGACCAACAAAGCAGGTAATTTCCCCGTGCTCCTCACAGGGTTGTTGTCGAGGCTCCCACCATCCCTTGTGACAGTCTGCCACGTGGTGGCACCCTCTGTCTAATTTATAGATGAGCACCATAACAGTTGTTTATTAAAACAATATACATAAAAAAATACTATTACCTGTCACCTAAGCTATTCTTATAGCTTTGGGGACCTAGAATAGTCTGAATTGTCAAACCTGTAGGAGTATGATAGCAGTTGTGTTGGTACTATCATTAGCAGCGCTGGGAGATGACAGCGGAAAGGCATTCACCATTCCACCTCTCCTTTATTTATTTATTTATGTATTTGTCCATTTGTAGAGCGCATGGTTACACCACCAGTGTGTCCCCGCGCTGAGACAGGCACTCTGAAAAGATGTTCTTCTGAACCACTAGAGACCCAAGGGAGGTGGAAGAACACTGCCCGGCCTTCCACAGCTTTTTTTGCAGATTTATATAGCGTGAACTCGACCCGAAGGTATTGGAGCGCTTTACATGAGCGCCAGTTACGTTACACAAGGGCACATTCATTATTATTATTTTTCTTTATTAAATTTTTTTTAGTAGGCATGAGGAGATTAAGGAGCCGATTCCGATCGGGGGTCGGAAAGCACTCTGACCGAGCCGGATCCGGAGTGTTTTCCAACCTAGCCGGAGTCCTGCAGTCTGACCGAGCGAGTACGATGCGGCCGTATGCTGCCGGACTCGGTTCGGTCGGATTCCTATAGAAGTGAATGGGAGCCGGTCGTACGATGCATACATGGGCTCCCATTAACTGAATGGGTACATCGCAGACAAGTTTGCCCCTACAGTGGGTACACGTCGGTGCCATCCGCACCGTACATGCCTGTGTTGGGGAGACCCATGCATCTCCCCCTGTGTCCGAGTCTTAGGGCTGCGGGTGACAGGGGGTCCGACGCGGACCCCCAAAGGCAACCACCCGGACGATTTGCAAGCCGGACACTCCAGCTCACACTGGCTGTCCCACGCGTGCATCGTACTGGCTCGGTCATGAATCGCATCCATTGCACGCCACGGTTAGCTTACGACCGAGACGTACGGAGCGGTTCGGACCCGGAAACGACTCAGTCAGTGAATTTTACGCAGCTCGCATCATACTTGCTTGCTTGTACAGCTGTATGAGTCGGGCAGAAAATACGCGGACGGCTCGCATTTTTTCCGGCCGGATCGCATTCGGTGCCCTTCCAACCCGGATCAGAATCGGCCCCTAAGTGATTTGCCCAGAATCACCGGATGTGGAGTCGACCTCGAGGCTCGAACCTTGGTTTCTCAGCTTTACGTGGGTCTCACTCTCTGGAGACCAGGGTTTGGCAGGGGACGACAGGGCAAGTGACTACTTCCCTGAGTGATGTAACAGCGGTGAAAACAGAAACATTTGTTTTTCCACTACCATGATGTAATACAAGTGAATAGCTAACTTCCGATTCCGGTGTTCATACAAGCCTTACATAACAATTCAGCTAGTTTTAAATGCTGTATAAATGTTCATAATGAGAATAATTGGTCATCTTCTAGACCTACAACGCCTTGTGTACAAATGTTGTACGTTTAGGAGATATATTATTTTCCTTTCTACCTTGAAAACTTCCCATGTCACGAGAATTTTCGCTGTTTTGCTCTTTTCTGTGTACAATTATTTCACTATTTACACCGCAAAGTACTTTTAAAGGGCTTTAAAAGAAATGGCGTATTCATGTCTCTCCTTGTCCCTTTGTTTGAAGAGTGACTTGAGCCAGAGGGGTGTGACAATACCCAGCCGTGCTCCAGTTTTCTGACCTCCTAAACCCACGCCCAGACAGGATGCTCATTTACCCAAAGCACAACTGACAAAGGTTGTTATTATTTGTTATCATATACAATGATTATGGTCAGGGCTGGTGCCTTCTCTCTTAATTTGCTGAGTACTCCCTAGGCAGCCGACACCCTTATGCCAGGACAGAAGGTCAGCATATCTCCATATTGGAGGGATGACTTGCCAAGGTTCCTCCTTTTTATCCGGGCGCCAATTTTAACACTGCTGTGGGCCGCGAGCCAGGTAAAGCCCAGACTGCACTAAATTAGCTACGCGTTGTTCCAGCCATCCATGTACTGCACTGTGTCCAGGGCTTTAAGTTGGCCGGGTCTCACCGGTGCTGAGCACAGGCAGTTTTTTTTTTTAAAGGGGGCTCGAAACGGGTCTCTATCTTTCCGGACTGCAGTGATAGCAGGCACATCCATGTGCGCGTGCTCACACTGCTCACTTCTCACTAGTGGAGAAGTTACGGCAAGACATCATGCCAGGTGAGCGTTGTAGGGGAAGGGAAATCCTTTAAAGAGAGTCATTGCCTCTCTGGATTTCCCTTCTCTTTTTGAAACTCAGGAGCAGCAACATTGTCATGGTGTCACCAGGGCTGTAAGTGAAAGCTTTTTCAATATTATATACAAGCCATAGTTGCTGCTTATTTAGCTGATGCAACTAACAACCATTGACAAAGCCAATAGTCCTGACTTGTTGTAGGTATAATGTTACTTGTTGTATCATGTATCTGGATGCAATGACAGAAACAGCAAAAGTCGGGTGGGACCCTATGCTAAGCACAGATTTTTAGTTTACGTGTTTTTAAGCCACACTCTTCATTACATTGGCCACGCTCCTTTGAAAGACCCCTCACTGTTTTTTATCCCACTTAAAGCCCTGACTGTGTCTGACATGGAACATCAGCTGTGCACCTCATTGAATTTGGCAAAGATAATCCCTGTCAGTGGTGCACTGTGTCTGACATAGAACGTTCCAATCAGCTGAGCACCGCATTGCATTTAGCACAGATAATCCCTGTCAGTGGTGTAATACATTCAATCTGCCTGGATAATCCTATCCACCTGAGCGTTGCACATAATACCAGGGTGTGTCTCAGCCAGTTGCATATTACATTGAATCTGCCAGGATCCGCTCTGCTCTGTTGGACAAAGGCTAAATAAGTAAGGATATACAATACCTGTGTTTTGCAATGACATTTGCACAGGTAATTCCAATGTGAGCATCATGGAGGTGCCTTCAATGAGGCGCAGCTGTGGCTCCTCTGCTATGGCTGAGTAGTGTTGTACCCCCCGCCAACTGCCTCAAAAACGTCAGGAAAGGAAAAATAAAACGATAATAAACACGTTCTATTATCTTTTTATTTTTCCTTTACTGCTGAGTCTTTGGGGGCGGGCCATGGGGAATGGCAGGAGGAGTGGTGGGCACTGTTATCGGTGTGCATGACTGCTTGGCCAGACGTCTCAGGCCAGCCACACCATTATGTGCATTGAAGCTCTCTCCAACCCAAGCTGTGATGCCGGGTTGGAGAGAGCAGGCACAGGCTCTGGGAGCACAAATCGAGGGCGCTCAGGCCAATCCTGAAGCTGTTCTTATGCATGAGAGCAGCTTCAGGATTGGCCGCAGGCCGGTCTGGGAGCCTGTACCTGCGAGAAGAGGAGCAGAACAATGCGATACAGCCGACTGTAGGTAAGTTTTTAAAATGTGTTTTTTATTTTGCCATCCCGCAACCCCTATGACCCCCAACCCGGCCGCCCGCCACTTGTCCACAACACTGGCCTCTACTGGAGGCTGGGTTGATTCCAAACATCTGAGATGCGCTCTGAATCTGTCAAAAATTACCCCCATCAGCTGTGGCCCGCTTTTAAACTGTCAGAAACCGTTCCAGCCTCCTGCACCCCACACTGAATCTGCATGTAACATCGCTTACAGCTGCCCTCCACACTGACCCTGCAGGGGAGTATTCAAATCAACTGTACTTTGAATTGGATCCATTATCTCCCAATCTCCTGTCTGAACTGATCTCTCAACAATTGTATATTATCAAATTATAGTGGACAAAATGTCATCCTACAAAATATCGGGACCTAAATATCATGTATTAAATTACTGAGAAAATACGTTCATATGTAAGTAAAGGTTTGCTGTACTTAACTGCACGTATATGTACCTTGAAAATATATATCTGTAAGGTACATGGATGTGGATTTAATAATAGTAAATCTATGTTTACTATAAAAACTTGCCTCACGATACTTAGACCACCATATTTTTGTAGGTCGAAATTTCTGTCCTCTGTACTCTTGACACACAAGCCCCTGGAATATTCTCTGCCTTTTTACCTCTACACTGTACCTGCATGAAATCTCTCAACCATCTGCATGCCGCCTTGAATCAGTCAAGAGTCAGGACAAAAAGGCTGCACACTGCTCTGAATCTGCCTGAAATCACCCTGATAACTGTGGATGCAGCCTCCATTAAATCTCGTGAGGATCAGGGCAGCTAGCTGCATTCTACACTGATTCTTCCATTAGCCACACTAAGCTACATATGCCGCTGATTCTTCCATCAGCCACCAAAACTAGCTGCATACTACACTGATTCTTCCATCAGTCACCACAATTAGCTGCATGCTACACTGAATCTTCCATCAGCCACCAAAACTAGCCACATGCTACACTGACTCTTCCATCAGCCTCCACAACTAACTGCATCCTACTCTGAATCTTCCATCAGTCACGAAAATTAGCTGTATGCTACACCAAATCTTCCACCAGCCACCAAAACTAGCCTCATGCTACTACACTGATTCTTCCATCAGTCACCACAACTAGCTGCATGTTGCACTGAATCTTCCATCAACCACCGAAACTAGCTGCATGCTGCACTGAATCTTCCATCAGCCACCAAAACTAGCCGCATGCTACACTGAATCTTCAATCAGCCATCAAATCTAGCCTCATGCTACTACACTGAATCTTCCATCAGCCACCACAACTTGTTGCATGCTACACTCAATCAATCAATCAAAGGCATTTATAAAGCGCACTACTCACCCGGAGGGTCTCAAGGCGCTGGGGGGGGGGGGGTCCGCTACTGCTCGAACAGCCAGGTCTTGAGCTTCTTCCTGAAGGAGAGGTGGTCTTGGGTCAGGCGTAGTTCGGTGGGGAGGGCGTTCCAAGTCTTGGCGGCCAGGTGGGAGAAGGATCTACCTCCTGTAGTCGCTCTGTGGATGCGGGGGACGGCTGCGAGGGCGAGACTGGTCGAGCGGAGGTGGCGTTTGGGAGCGTAGAAGTTGAGGCGGCTGTTGAGGTAGGTCGGGCCTTGGTTGTGTAGGGCTTTGTGTGCGTGGGTGAGGAGCCGGAAGGTGATTCTTTTGTTGATCGGGAGCCAGTGCAGGTCTCTCAGGTGTCTGGAGATGTGAGTTCGTCTGGGGACGTCGAGGATGAGTCTCGCCGAGGCGTTCTGGATCCGCTGGAGTCTCTTCTGGAGCTTGGCGGTGGTACCGGCGTAGAGGGCGTTGCCGTAGTCCAGTCGACTGGTGACGAGGGCCTGGGTGACTGTTTTCCTGGTCTCGGTGGGGATCCACCGGAAGATCTTACGTAGCATGCGCAGGATGTTGAAACAGGACGAGGAGACGGCGTTGACTTGTCTGGTCATGGAGAGGGAGGAGTCCAGGATGAAGCCCAGGTTGCGTGCGTGGTCTGTCGGTTTGGGTGCGTTGCCCAGGGCAGGGGGCCACCAGGAGTCATCCCAGGCGGAGGGTGAGGAGCCCAGGAGGAGGACTTCCGTCTTGTCTGTGTTCAGTTTCAGGCGGCTGGTCGTCATCCACTCGGCCACGTTTTTCATCCCTTCGTGTAGGTTGGCTCTGGCGGTGGCGGGGTCGTTGGTCAGGGAGAGGATCAGCTGGGTGTCATCGGCGTAGGAGATGATGTTCAGGTTGTGTTGGCGTGCGATGGCCGCAAGGGGGCTCATGTAGACATTGAAGAGGGTGGGGCTGAGCGAGGAGCCCTGAGGGACGCCGCAGGTGATTTCCGTGGCTTCTGATCTGAACGGGGGCAGGCGGACTCTCTGTGTCCTTCCGGTGAGGAAGGAGATGATCCATTCCAGTGCCTTCTCCTTGATCCCGACGTTGCTGAGGCGCTGCACTAGGGTGCGGTGGCAGACAGTGTCGAATGCCGCGGAGAGGTCCAGGAGGATGAGGGCCGCTGTTTCTCCGTTGTCCAACAGGGTTCGAATCTTCCATCAGCCACCAAGACTAGCTGCATGCTACACCGAATCTTCCATTAGCCACTTCCATTAGCCACCACAACTAGCTGCATGCTACACTGAATCTTCCATCAGCCACCACAACTAACTGCATGCTACTCTGAATCTTCCATCAGTCACCAAAATTAGCTGCATGCTACACCAAATCTTCCATCAGCCACCAAAACAAGCCTCATGCTACTACACTGATTCTTCCATCAGTCACCACAACTAGCTGCATGCTACACTGAATCTTCCATCAGCCGCCAAAACTAGGTGCATGCTTCACTGAATCTTCTGTCGACCAGCAAAACTAGCTGCATTCCACACTGACTCTTCCATCGGCCACCACAACTAGCTGCATGCTACACTGAATCTTCCACCAGACACCATAACTAGCTGCATTCTACACTGAACCTTCCATAAGCCATCAAAACTAGCCTCATGCTACTACACTGAGTCTTCCATCAGCCACAAAAACTAGCCTCATGCTACTGTACTAACTCTTCCATCAGCCACCCAAACTAGCTGCATGCTACACTGAATCTTCCATCAGCCACCAAAACTAGCTGCATGTTACGCTGAATCTTCCATCAGCCACCATAACTAGCCACATGCTACACTGGCTCTTCCATCAGCCACCAAAACTAGCCGCATGCTACTACTCTGATTCTTCCATCAGTCACCACGACTAGCTGCATGCTACACTGAATCTTTCATCTGCCGCCAAAACTAGGTGCATGCTTCGTTGAATCTTCTGTCAACCACCAAAACTAGCTGCATGCCACTCAGACTCTTCCATCAGCCACCACAACTAGCTGCATGCTACACTGAATCTTCCACCAGCCACCAAAACTAGCTGCATACTACACTGAATCTTTCATCAGCCATCAAAACTAGCCTCAAGCTAATACACTGAATCTTCCATCAGCCATAAAAACTAGCCTCATGCTACTGTACTGACCCTTCCATCAGCCACCCAAACTAGCCGCATGCTACACTGAATCTTCCATCAGCCACCAAAACTAGCTACATGCTACGCTGAATCTTCCTTCAGCCACCAAATCTAGCCGCATGCTACACTGACTCTTCCATCAGCCACCAAAACTAGCTGCATGCTACTACACTGAGGGGCATATTCTCAAGAATGTGTGATAGCCATCACAAATTTAGCTTAACGCAACTTTGCATATCGCAGTCTATCGTGGGAAAACGAAGCTGTGTTAACGTAGTATTCTCAACCTGGCAGCACCATGCGATAGTCCCACGATATGACCGCATTAAAATTAACGTGATACCGCAAAAATGAGAAACACAAACGTGATTAAAGTTGCGATGTGGCCAACCGCGATCAGCGATAACCAATGACAGGCCTGCAATTCCCACGTGTCATGCGGGAAAATGCACTATAAAAGCAGAACAAGAAAAACACACCAAAAACAAAATAAACTGCGTAGCAACATGGATGCACCCGGAACGAGTGCCCAGGTCAACACGAACCCCACAAGCCCCACAGACCTCCAGCAGGGAACCCCGTGGTCAGGGAAGGCCAAGGAGAAGAGGAAGAGGAAGACGGAGTACAGTCTGCATGACAACCGGATCATCTTCACGGAGGTGACATAACACTAACAACAATTGTCTGTCACTCCCTACACCCACCAACCATGCACAACCATGCACAAAACCTAGGGGGTCATACTCGACTCCACACTCTCCATGACAAAGCAAGTCAATGCCGTCTCCTCCTCCTGCTTCAACACCCTCAGCATGCTTCGCAGGATCTTCAAGTGGATCCCCACCGAAACTAGAAGGATGGTCACCCAGGCCCTCGTCAGCAGCAGACTGGACTACAGCAACGCACACTACGCAGGAGCCCCGGCCAAACTCCTGAAATGACTCCAACGCATCCAGAACGCCTCCACTCGCCTGACCCTGGACATCCCCCACCGCAGCCACATCACACCCCACCTGAAAGACCTGCACTGGCTCCCCATCAACAAGAGGATAACCTTCAAGCTCCTCACCCACGCACACAAGGCACTCCACGACACCGGACCAGCAAACCTCAACAGACGACTCAGCCTCTACACCCCCGCCTGCCAGCTCCGCTCCGCAGACCATGCCCTCGTCACCATTCCCCGCATCCGAAGAGTGACCGCCGACGGCAGATCATTCTCCCACCTCGCCGCCAAGACATGGAACACCCTCCCCATCCACCTACGGCAGACCGAAGACCTTCTATCCTTCAGGAGACTCCTCAAGACCTGGCTCTTCGAACAGTAGCAGCATCCCCCCCCCCAGCGCCTTGAGACCCTCACGGGTATGTAGTGCGCTTTACAAATGCTATGATTGATTGTCACCTCCACCGTGTCATTGGCAACACAGACGGAAAAATGGCATTCCATCGTGAATGCAGTCGGAGTGTCCAGGAGGCCAAGATGCGCTGGCACAATGTGTAAAGCCTAAACAAGCAGAAACCCGCTGCCAACAGGAAGGCAGCAATGGCGAATAAAGGTGGGAGTCCTGCGCCACAGGAGGAGCTGGAGCAAATGGTGGCCACAGTCATCAGTGTGTAGACGGTGCAAGGAGTCGGGAGTCCGGACACTGCTCGACGTGACCTGACACAACATCAACAGGGTGAGTAACTAACAGGGACTAGGGAGACGGGGGGTGACGGGCACAATGGCACACATGCACAACGACGTGTAGCACACCGCTCACCCACAATGACCCTGGGTCATGTCCCTGATCCCCATGGCACACTGCAGCACACATACAAGCATCAAGTAGGCCCCCGTCAACCATGTGCCCAAAGGGGTCCCACCCCACACATCACCAATTCCACAACACACACATGCACCCGTACAAAACCCAGCAACGATGCGTATTTGCTGAGCCACACTGACAATGCAAGTGACACCACATGACGAGCAGCAAGGCTGGAGTACAATCACCATGACATTGTGCACGCCACAAGACTGAGCTGGCTGAGTGTGGACCACATCCGGAAAGGAGCAGGTCACACTCTGACACATCCGCATGCACAAACAACCACTGACGTCAACAATACATCTGCAGACAAACAGTGCACAAGAGTACAACAAGCATTGGCAGAGCCAATAGGTCGTGCCTTTGGGACCTTATAAGAGTTTAGCCATGCAACACTTGATGTTGTTGCACCAAGGATATTGTGCTGGATAACTAAACACTTATAAGGTCCCAAAGGCGAGACCTATTGGCTATGCCAATGCTTGTGTAGGACTTGTGCCCTGGTTATGTATATGAAGAAAAATAATTATCTCCCCTCTAACGCTAGACTCATCCTAGCATTTTGCATTTTTGCAGGAGAATTGGAACGCATGCTTAAAAACATTCCAGTCGTAAACAACTGTTTCTGCAGAAGTTTGCAATGTATAGGTTCAAGCGATTATATGCATTTTACAATGTACAGTCGGTATAAAGAGAACCACTCCACATCACAACACCGATTGCAATTACACAATCCTGTTGTTGAAACAGTGCCACAATAAGGGCCGGTGCTAAACAGTTAAGTGCGATATTGAAATGGCTGCGCTCCCTCTTGAAAAGACACAACCTAAGAGCAGGATCAGTGGTCTTGCCTGCTAACAACAATAGGAGGCCCGCGGGCTCCAGCCGGTGTCGCAGCAGAGAGCCGGACAACCTCTGTCAGTAAAAGGCCGAGAGGTGAGCTTCGAGAGGCAACCAATCTTACTTTGGTAGTTGTTACCAGAAGGTGACCACTGTGCCCTCGGCCTGGTCGCTCCCACTCCTCCCGCCTGCTCCTTACCTGCTGGACCTCCTGCTGCCGCCTGCCGCCTGAGCCACCACAGGGCCGCCGAGCGCCGCCCCAGCCGCCACAGGGCCGCCAAGCGCCGCCACCGAGCCCCCTGGTTCCCGCCGCTGCCCACGAGACCCCGCCCCCCCGCCCGCCGATTGGTTCCCGCGCTCCCCGCCTCCCCGCAGACCCTCCCTCCCGGCTCCCCTCTTATGACGCCCCCAGAGCGACCGCGCAGCGGACGCGCGCAGCGGGAGCACCGATTGAGCGCCGAAGGTGCGCCAAAGGTAAGCCCGTCTGCGCCCGTCCGCGCCTGGACCGCGCCCAGTGCCAGGACCCCTGGCCCCCGCAGACCCCAGCCCACCCGCCGGACTTACGATGCCGCCACCCTCAACGCACTCAACACCGGCCGAACCCCCGGGTGCTACCGAGCCACCCCGAGACGCACCCACGGACCCTTCAGCTGCCTCACCTGCAAGTTCACCTGCATCCGGACCTGCCCCGCACCAGCACCCGCCAAGCCGAACACCAGCAGCAACCACCTCAAGTGCATCCTGCTCAACACCCGCTCCGTCCACAGACACGCCGTTCAACTCTGGAACCTCCTCGACACCACAGCTCCTGACGTTGCCTTCCTCACGGAAACCTGGATGAACGACTCCTCAGCGCCCGACATCGCCATCGCCGTCCCAGAGGGCTACAAGATCATCCGGAGAGACCGCGACAACCAGACTGGAGGAGGCATCGCCATCATCCACAGAGACACCATCCGTATCTCGACCAACGCCGACAACACCCTGACATCCGCCGAACACCTGCACTTCCAGATCCACACCGACCCCAAGACCACCCTCAGAGGCACCCTGATCTACCGACCCCCGGGACCATGCACTCAATTCAGCGAAGACATCGCCGACTTCATCAGCCCGCACGCCCTCCCCTCGGCCGACTACATCCTCCTCGGGGACATCAACTTCCACCTGGAGAACAACAACGACCGCAACACCACCACCCTGCTTGACAACCTCGCCACCCTCGGACTCAAGCAGCTGGTGACCACCCCCACCCACCTCGCCGGACACACACTCGACGCCATCTTCTCGTCCAGCAAAGACATCTCCTTCAGCCACGCCACTGGACTCCACTGGACGGACCACAGCTGCATCCACTTCACCTTCAAAAGAACCACGGTCCACCACCACCAGCAACAGGCCGCACGAAGAAGCTGGAACAAGATCACAGCCGAACAACTCACCGCATCCCTGAGCCAGCACCCTCCCGCCAGCTCACCGAACCCCAGCCAAGCCGCCGACAACCTCACGAAATGGATCTCCACCTGCGCGGACGAGCTCGCCCCTCTGAGGACCCCACCCAGCAGACCCGGAAGCAAGAAGGCCCCTTGGTTCACCGACGAACTCAAGAGCTCCAAGAAGAACTGCCGAGCCCTCGAGAAAGCATGGAGAAGAGACCCAACGCCGGGCAACATGACTACCCTCAAGCTCGCCACCCGAAGGCACCATCAACTGATCCACGCCACCAAGAAAACAGCATTCAAGGACCGGTTGGACAACAACGCACACAACAGCAAGGAACTCTTCAACATCGTCAGAGAGCTCTCCAACCCTAACGCCGGAACCAACGACATCACCCCATCGCAAGACCTCTGCAACTCCCTCGCCTCCTACTTCCACAACAAGATCGCTGACATACACAACAGCTTCAGAACACAACCAACGCTCCCCACGACCAAACCAACGCCCCCCACCACCACCCTCAACGCCTGGACACCGATCAACCTCGAAGACACCATCAGCACGATGCACTCCATCCACTCCGGTTCCCCAACCGACCCCTGCCCTCACCACATCTTCAACAAGGCCGACGCTGTCATCGCACCCCACCTGCGGGACATCATCAACACCTCCCTCAACACCGCCACCTTCCCTGAGAGCTGGAAGCACGCCGAACTCAGCGCTCTACTAAAGAAACCAACGGCGGACCCCACCGAACTCAAGAACTACCGCCCCATCTCGCTTCTCCCGTTTCCAGCCAAAGTCATCGAGAAGACCATCAACAAGCAACTGGCAGCCTTCCTCGAGACGACTGGTTCCCTCGACCCTTCCCAGTCAGGCTTCCGGGCCAACCACAGCACCGAGACCGCCCTCATCGCTGCCACAGACGACATCCGAACCCTGCTGGACAACGGAGAAACAGCGGCCCTCATCCTCCTGGACCTCTCCGCGGCATTCGACACTGTCTGCCACCGCACCCTAGTGCAGCGCCTCAGCAACGTCGGGATCAAGGAGAAGGCACTGGAATGGATCATCTCCTTCCTCACCGGAAGGACACAGAGAGTCCGCCTGCCCCCGTTCAGATCAGAAGCCACGGAAGTCTCCTGCGGCGTCCCTCAGGGCTCCTCGCTCAGCCCCACCCTCTTCAATGTCTACATGAGCCCCCTTGCGGCCATCGCACGCCAACACAACCTGAACATCATCTCCTACGCCGATGACACCCAGCTGATCCTCTCCCTGACCAACGACCCCGCCACCGCCAGAGCCAACCTACACGAAGGGATGAAAAACGTGGCCGAGTGGATGACGACCAGCCGCCTGAAACTGAACACAGACAAGACGGAAGTCCTCATCCTGGGCTCCTCACCCTCCGCCTGGGACGACTCCTGGTGGCCCCCCGCCCTGGGCAACGCACCCAAACCGACAGACCACGCACGCAACCTGGGCTTCATCCTGGACTCCTCCCTCTCCATGACCAGACAAGTCAACGCCGTCTCCTCGTCCTGTTTCAACATCCTGCGCATGCTACGTAAGATCTTCCGGTGGATCCCCACCGAGACCAGGAAAACAGTCACCCAGGCCCTCGTCACCAGTCGACTGGACTACGGCAACGCCCTCTACGCCGGTACCACCGCCAAGCTCCAGAAGAGACTCCAGCGGATCCAGAACGCCTCGGCGAGACTCATCCTCGACGTCCCCAGACGAACTCACATCTCCAGACACCTGAGAGACCTGCACTGGCTCCCGATCAACAAAAGAATCACCTTCCGGCTCCTCACCCACGCACACAAAGCCCTACCCAACCAAGGCCCGACCTACCTCAACAGCCGCCTCAACTTCTACGCTCCCAAACGCCACCTCCGCTCGACCAGTCTCGCCCTCGCAGCCGTCCCCCGCATCCACAGAGCGACAACAGGAGGTAGATCCTTCTCCCACCTGGCCGCCAAGACTTGGAACGCCCTCCCCACCGAACTACGCCTGACCCAAGACCACCTCTCCTTCAGGAAGAAGCTCAAGACCTGGTTGTTCGAGCAGTAGCGGACCCCCCCCCCCCCCCAGCGCCTTGAGACCCTCCGGGTGAGTAGTGCGCTTTATAAATGCCTATGATTGATTGATTGATTGATGTTTCCCGTTTGGTGTTCATGCTGGGTTTGTGAAATCGCGTCAGTGTGGGATGTGTTTTTCGCCAGCAGGCTGGTTCCTGCCGCAGCTGTATCTTTGTGAAACCCCGACACGCAGCTCGGATCCCTGCATGGTTCAATGGATAGAAGTCTGTGTAGCCGGGCTGTTTTTTCAGTGTTGATGGCTTAAAATATCTCGCAAGCAGCCCACTTCAAATGGTAATTAAGCCTGACAGAAGCAAGAGTAGTGTTTGCTGTGCAAAGAGCAGAATGGCACGTGACAGTCGACTATGTCCCAGTCTGTTTGCGGCAATGGATCATTCGTCACTGATTTTATCACCATTTGACAAAAACTGTCCATTAAATAATCTATTGATCGGGGTTTGAATAATGCGTTTATTGAACCACACAGACCGTACACTATTCTTGCGAGAAGTCTCCATTATGAACACCAATAGAGCGAAATTCTCTCAGTCTGCAAGTCAACTTTGTTGATTACAGATCCCAAACAAGCATTGGCCACGAAAGCCATCGAGATCACGATCGCTGTGAAAGTGAAAGTGATCGCGATGACGCGCTAAAACACGCAAGGGATGCGCGCGCAAGCGCGCGTGATTGTTGTGCGTTCTGGCAAGCTGGCTAAAAAGCTGGGGGGAAAAATGCTACCGCCGGCCACAGCTTGCGCGCGCTCGCGCACATGCACTGCAAGCTGTAGTCGGCGATAGCATTTTTTGAAGCCCTCTCTTACTAAAGTCTCTCCGAGCAGCGCATGCGCGCTGACTCAGCGAGACCTAAAAAACATCCAAGAGCACCAATGACCCATGTTGCCAACATCACAGCACCTTAAAAGCACAAAAATCACCGCTTCCAAGGGATAAGGGGCAGCAAAATCCCAGCTGCAGGTGCGACTCTCCCACAATGCAGCACACACACATAGCAATGACAGCACGTCCACATGGACGACGATGTGGTAGACAGTGCAACACTTACACTGCAGAACAGAGGACACAATAGGGTCCGCTTGTGCATAGAAAATTGCCATTCACATCTGACATAGCAAGAAACTGTGAGATGAAAATGTACGTGTACAACCTCACCTACGTCATGTAGTCCAAATGTCCACTGTCCCGCATCCAATAGTCCGCTACTCCCAGTCACAATGTACATTGTCATGCCGTCTGTATGTTAAATCAAACAATGCGTCAACATACATGCCAACACAATGTCAACAAGCATCTCCTCTTCACATTGCAGAGGGACAAAGAACACCTCCAGCAGAGCAGCCCAGACAACTCCACAGTGATGCTGAGGAGGACCTCCACACTTCCGACACTGACGCCCTACAACAGTTCATGGACATCTTGGGCAATCGACCTCCAGGAGCAGGGCAGCCCAGCTGCATCGAGTATACCCCACCCCCTGCACAGACAACACAGCTGGACGCACCCACCACCATGGCTGGCTCCCAGCTGCCCATCGAAGCACACATCGCATTCCAAGGCCAGGTGTCAGACTTACAGAAGGGGGTGGTCGAACAGATGCGGTTGGTGTTCTACCTCATGGAAGCCAAACTAGATCACATACGTGGGTGTCTAAGTCCCATCAGGGACCACCTACACACCTCAATGGAGACCCACACTGCGACAGAGACACATGCCTTTGCACATTTCCTGTACTGAACCACACCCAGAGCCACGGGATACTCATCCATACCCCCATGCTGGACTAGCGTACCCTGTCCCAGTTCACTCCTCTTACATATTGAGTGGGGTACGACAAAGCTACAGGTGCAAGATCTCACCCTCTGCCTGCAGTGACATGGCTGCGTCTGCTGTACATGGCACAATCTAATGTTGTAGGGCCCAGGGCCCTAATGCATACATAATGAGCACCCGGACGCACTCAGATATTTCGTTGAACTGGCTACAGGCAAATGCGCTTGACACCTTTATTGCCATGGTCGCATGTACTGTGACGCATGTGCTGGATGTGTGTGGGGTGAGTGTGAGCCAGCCCTCATGGAGTCGTTGGTGCTGGCAACATCTTGAACAGTGATCACAATTAAAGCGGAAACAGGAAACATCAGCATAACGGAAAAACTGTGAAGCCTCATGGTGGTAGCCGGAGAAAGTACAGTGTTCACCCAATATGCAACTAGAATGGTCCATAAGTTGTGGTGCACTGAGTTAGTGACACCTGAAGAGCTTAGCAGAGTATCAAAATGATGATGGCACCCACAACAGGTGTGAGCAACTCTGATAGTCTGGCACGTCCGATTCTGACATCTGTTGTCTGGAGTTGGTCCTGGCGGTGGTGGTGTGTGCATCCTGCGGTGATGCGACGTCCGGGCAGGTCAGGGCTCGATTTGATGTGTGAGCCTAGGTGGACCGCAGTTGAGGCCAGAGGCAGCGGACAGCGCAGGGCCACAGACACATGGTCTTGATGACCCCTAGTCCATCGACCCAGAGGCCATCCAATATGCTATCATTCAGGGTCCATGACTTGAGCTGCACAGAGTTAGTGGCCCCGGATGCACTGCGGCCGGCACAGGCACCCCGCCACAGGACGGTGACTTGCGGTGCAGTGAGATCGGCCCACGTGAGCTGAGCGGGTCCTTGTCGATGTCAAAGGTGAATGTAGCGGAGGTTTGCGGGGGACAATGGAAGGTGTCCTCCAGGGCATGATCCAGAGGGCAGAAGGTGGCTGGAAGCAGCAAATGGAGGAGTGGAATGCTACAGCCTCGTTTTTGCCACAAAGTCAGTATCACCGACATGATGATGAAGACAACCCCAAGTCCATGAACTCAGTTGCCACCAGAATTCAACCAGAAAGTGACCATGGATGTCGGGGAACAGCCTTAGTGGCACCGGAGCTGAAAGGGGATGCAGTCTGCGATGAGGCCAGTACAATGAGATAAAATCTGCCATAAATAAATCATGATTGAGTTCCCAATGTGTGACCTACTCGACTGCAGTGTAGGCCCGAGGCAGCGGTCAGCAGGGTCTCACAGCCACGTGTCGTTGGCTCGTGATCCACAGTGTTAGTGACACCAGAGCAGTTGTTGGCAGTGTTCGACCACCTCTGTAACGATGATCCTTTTTTCCTCCGGACTGAACGCATCTTCCTCTTACTCGTCTCCTTGCGTACAATGATAAGAACTCCACCATGCAGAAATCAAGACTCAGTTCCAGATGTGTGACCTACTCGACTGCTGTGTAGGCCGAAGGCAGTAGTCAGCAAGGGACAACAGACAGGTGCCATTTGAATCTTATGCACAGAGTTGGTGGCACCACAGTGATATAAACGCAGCCATAAAGTGTGTACCTTGCCATTGCATAATCAAGACCTAGTTCCTAATGTGTGACCTGCTTGACGGTAGTGTAGGCTGGAGGCAGCGGTAGAGTACGTCAACGAGAAAGGAGTAAAGTGGGCCTGTGTTGCGGAGGCCGTGATGGTCTGAGGAGGCTGCCATGGTCGCACGCATCAGGCTTGGAGCTTGCGCCGGCACGTGGTGGGCCCTCTTCGACACACACCGGTGTCTGCAGGTGAGCAGTGAGGCCTGGCTGCACAGGGGCGGGCCTGATGGGTTCGGGGACCAGCGGCCCGGGTTGCAGCAGGCGCACAGGATTGCAGGCAACACCGCTCATGGTGACACCATCGGACTCGTGGCGGGGTGGGAGGCGTCGCCATGGCAGACACGTTGGGCATTCCGGAAGAGAACAAGCCCAGAGCTACGTACTTTTGATTCACACCCCTACGCGTGCCTGGCATACGCTGGGCCAGCTTACTCTGTACACGCTTACATGGGGGACGTCACAAGCTACATTTCCTCAATCTTCCGCCCTGGCTGGGTTTGACATGGTTGCGTCTACTGTCCACTACACTCCAAACACCAGCGGTGCATGTAGACATGGATGTGTCTGTGGTTTGCATACTGCAGTCTGTCCAGCACATCTCCGCCACACTTGGCATTGTGTACATTCTGATTCATGGATCACTTGCCTCCTTCGCACATGCCTAGTTCCCACCTCTCCCCACATTCCACTATTGTGTGGCTGAGGTGCCATGCCATTGATGGCTCATGTACACGACTAGCCCAGGTTGCCACAGTAAGTTGTGCTGTTGTGTCTGGTGGGTGGGCATGTTGTTTGGCATGTTGTATGTGATTTTATAACATGTGTATTGCCAGAGATGTGAGTTACGTGATTGTGGAGTTGAGGTGTGTGGTTTGTTCATTTGGTACTCACCAACGGGCAGTGGATTACCATTGGTGCCATCCTGGTAGCGCTGGTTGATGATGAACTGTCGGAAGATGAAGGACTCATGCACACTGCCTGGGTAGTTGGCGACAAATTAGGTAAAGAGGTGGTCCAGTCAACGCTGACTCCTCTGCATGCTCCGCGAGATCTACAGATGGATCCCCACCGAAACCAGAAGGACGGTCACCCAAGCCTTCGTCAGCAGCAGGCTGGACTACGGCAATGCCCTCTACGCGGGAACCACGGCCAAACTCCAGAAAAGACTCCAACGCATTCAAAACGCCTCCGCACGCTTCATCCTCAGAATCCCTTGCCACAGCCACATCACCGCCCACCTGAGAGACCTGCACTGGCTCCGGTCAACAAGAGTATCAACTTCAAGCTCCTCACCCATGTCCACAAAGCACTCCACAATGCCGGACCAGCATACCTCAATGAATGACTCACATTCTACACCCCGAACCGCCAGCTTCGCTCCGCTGACCTCGCCCTCGCCACCATTCCACGCATCTGCCGAACAACCACCGGCAGCAGATCATTCTCCCACCTCGCCGCCAAGACATGGAACACCCTCCCCATCCACCTGCGACAGACCCAGGACCTGCTGACCTTCAGGAGACTTCATAGGACCTGGCTGTTCGATCAGTAGCTGTTCCTTCCCCCCCCCCCCCAGCATCTTGAGACCCTCACGGGTGAGTAGCGAGCTCTATAAATGTTTTGATTGATTGATTGATTGATTGATTGATTGACTATTGCCTGCACATTGATGGAAAGCGTGTGCTTTCTGTTGCGGTAATTGTGTGCAGTGTCGCAGGGGGCACAAGTAGGACATATGTGCAATCGATTGCCCCCAACATGTGCGGGAATCCAGCTATGGCGTATAGTCCTTGCTTGGTCTCCAGCTGTTCCTGCACATTGTGGGGGACGTATAGGTTCTGGGTTACCAAGCTGATGATGGCATCCAGGGCAGGTGTGAAGAACTTGGATGGGGCTGGCTGTGAGACTCCTCTGACTCTGGTGGTTGTTGGTTGGGAGGTACCAGAGGCCAACAGGTGCAACACAGCCTGCAGCTTTGTCTGAGGTGGAATGTTGGTTGTCCGCTGTGTTGGTACCGTCAGCCTGTGGGCAATGTTGGTCAGGATGCGGAGGATGGTTGTCCTTTTGAACCTGTAGTGGGCATTGACATTGTCTGGTGTAAGGTCTGTGCGAAGGTCTGCTGTCTTTGTCTGCGCTGCCTCTGTGCTGGTCCGGGGGGGGAGTCCGGGGGGGGTGGCGGTCCTGAGGTGGTGGGTGTTCTTGCCCTCTCGGGACTCCGGGATGCATGGTCGGTGGCTCCATGGCATCTGTTGTTCTTCATGTGTGGCTCTGGCCTAGGCTCTCTTTGATGGTGCAAGTTGTCGTCCGACTTTACACCAGGTCAGAGCAGGTGTTAATTTCCTGCTGCTAAAGCGCCTTATTGCCTGTTTTGTGGTCTTATCGCCAATCTGGCTGGTCGTTGAGAATGTTGAGGTGTGGGGTTGTCGCAGCTTTTTGCTCGGGAACGCCTACTCTGCATCTCATTAGCGTTAGTTGCCAGGGTCATCTGTGGCGGTGTTTTTTGCGGATGCTATCGCAGGTAAACTGGTGGTATTGGCTGTTGGTACAAGCTTGGGAATGGGGCGATACATTTATTGTGACTTTGGCTGCCATAAAGTGCCGTTAACTCGGCGATAGATCCTTGAGACTATGCCCCTGAATCTTCCATCAGCCACCAAAACTAGCTGCATGCTACACTGAATCTTCAACCAGCCACCATAACAATCTGCATGCTACACGGAATCTTCCATCAACCACCAAAACTAGCTGCATGCTACGCTGAATCTTCCATCAACCACCAAAACTGGTTGCATACTACACTGAATCTTCCATTAGCCATCAAAACTGACTCTTCCATCAACCACCGCAACTAACTGCATGCTCCTCTATATCTTCCATCAGTCACCAAAATTAGCTGCATGCTACATAGAATCTTCCATCAGCCACCAAAACTAGCCTCATGTTACTACACTGGTTATTCCTTCAGTCACCACAACTAGCTGCATGCTACACTGAATCTTCCGCCAGCTGCCAAAACTAGGTGCATGCTTCGCTGAATCTTCCGTCAAGCACCAAAACTAGCTGCATGCTACACTGACTCTTCCATCAGCCACCACAACTAGCCGCATGCTACACTGAATCACCTATTAGTCACAAAAACTAGCCTCATGCTACTGTACTGAGTCTTCCATCAGCCATCCAAACTAGCGCAATGCAACACCAAATCTTCCATCAGCCACCAAAACTAGCTGCATGCTACACTGATTCTTCCATGAGCCACCACAACTAGTTGCATGCTACACTGGTTCTTCCACCAAACCAAGCTGCATGCTACACTGATTTTTCCAACAGCCAACATAAGCCGCATTTGTCGCTGATTTTTTCATCAGTCACCACAACTAGCTGTACACTACATTTAGTCATATTCGTATCACCTCCAGTGCTTAACTTGTTGAAGAATAAGCGCTGGTCCCCAAAGCTTTGCTCAGAAGCCAGCAGCCAGCACCCACGCACAAAATACCAAGACTGCATAGTCTGGAATCAACCTCATGCTTCTTTGACTGCCAGACACTCCCCGTCCTTTCATCACTCTCTTTCAGGTATCTGCTTTCTCCCTTTATGGCGTTTTTGTTTCCATTTTTGTCTTTCTCATTTTTTCTCTGTTGTGGCTTTTCACTCTCTTGCTCTCAGGAAATGTTGGATGAGGAAAAAGAAATGCCAGTCCCAAACAAATGAGTGCCATGGGCCCCATCGGCAAGCACTGGCTCAAATTATGCACTGATCACCCCATTCAGTTGCTGCTGCTTTGAATGTGCTTGGAATCACCATAAGATGCATATTGCACTGAATCTGCTAGAAGCCTGAATTGCTGGACTCCTGGCTTAGTGGCATATATGCAAAAACAACAGTTGATGGACAGAATGCAGAACAATGTCATACATGTCAGACATGAGGCTGGGAAATTGATGGTCCAGGCCTTGATTCTCTCTAGAATCGATTATGCTAACGTTCTTTATCTTGGTGCCCCTAGTTCTGTGATAAAAAAGCTCCAGAGGGTCCAGAACTGTGCAGCCCGTTCTTTGATGCAGGCTCCCTATATGACTGCTTCCAGTCCTCTGATTGCCGCGTTGTATTGGCTCCCAGTGGCTGAAAGAATCCAGTTCAAGGCTCTATGTATCACGCATAAAGTAATGTCCTTGAAGGCTCCTCCCATCCTCAGATCCATCATCTCCCCCTATTTCCCTAAGAGAACTCTTCGATCAGAATCAAAGCGTCTAGCGATAACCCCTAGAGTACAGAGAGCTCGGTGTGGGGGTCGGATGTTCTCCACCATCGCTTCTCAAAAATGGAATCTTCTCCCTGATAAGATTCGGCTCGAAACTAGCCACTCTTCCTTTCGGAAAGCTCTAAAGACTCTGCTGTTCCCTTAAGATGTTCCTTTACTGTTTGCTTTGTCTTCAGGGCTGGGAGGCCTTTGGTAGCCATGCGCTCTATAAATATAGATTCATTCATTCACATTCACCCCAGTACAGAGATCTGGGCCTAAATCCATCGTTATTTTGCTCACCATGCCATGCCAGTTTCAACCCAGCCATATGCAAATCAGTCTTCACCCTGTGCCTCATGGGAACAGTCCAGCCCGAACTGCCAAGCCAGGTCCTCCCTGGACTGGAACCAAGCATCCTAGGACCGGTTCCAGGGTTTCACCCATCTTCAGCCAGGATAGCTTGATTCCAGTGGTTTCAGGGTTTCACCCATCTTCAGCCAGGATAGCTTGATTCCAGTGGCATGGAGAGCACGGGACTCACGTCTGAGCATACCCGTCCCACTCGGGGTGACAAATGCAAAAACAACAGTTGATGGACAGCATGCAGAACAATATCATACATTCACCCCAGTACAGAGATCTGGGCCTAAATTCATCGTTTTTTTGCTCACCATGCCATTCCAGTTTGAACCCAGCCATATGCAAATCAGTCTTGTCCCTGTGCCTCATGGGAACAGTCCAGCCCGAACTGCCAAGCCAGGTCCTCCCTGGACTGGAACCAAGCATCCTAGGACCAGTTTCAGGGTTTCACCCCTCTTCAGCCAGGATAGACATGGCTTGGCAGTTCGGACTGGACTGTTCCCATGAGGCACAGGGTCAGACTGATTTGCATATGGCCATGTCTGAACTGGGGTGAGCTAAAGAATGATGATGGATTAAACCCAGATCAGTGGACTGGGAGTGAGTGCTTGCATTGTTCAACACTCCGTCCATCATCCCCTTTGGTTTTGCTTTGTTCGCCCTAAGATGGCAGGGTATGCCCAGACGTGGGTCCCTTGCTCACTTTGCCACTGGATTCAAGCTAGCCTGGCTGATGACGGCTGATTAGCCAGAAACCGGTCCCAGGATGCTTGTTTCCGGTCCAGAGCAGACATACTCCCAGGAAGCTTGTTTCCGGTCCAGGGAAGACATGGCTTGGCAGTTCGGGCTGGACTGTTCCCATGAGGCACAGAGTCAGACTGATTTGCATATGGCCATGTCTGAACTGGGGTGGCGGAGTGAGCTAAAGAATGATGATGAATTAAACCCAGATCAGTGGACTGGGAGTGAGTGCTTGCATTGTTCAACACTCCGTCCATCATCCCCTTTGGGTTTGCTCAGTGGCATATATGCCTGTGCCTATGTTTCACAATGTCGTCACTGATTCTAATCCCTGCAGGTGCATGAAGTGTTTCGACCTTTGAGATAGGTAATATGTACTCCAATAAATTGGTTAGCGATATATGTTATTGGCACCAAGAGGCTACTTTGAAGGTGAAGGGGTGCTGAACAAATAAAATTTAATGATATTTAGAAACCAGTACATATTAGATATGAAAACAAATTAACTATTTTCTAATGTGAAGTAGACACACAATGAGCTTAGGCATGAGAACTCCAGCAGCTGCTTGCAATGTCCCTTATTGCACACTCTGACTTTTCAATGTTAATGATACGGGTAGTACCATGTTGATTGGGTGCGGGGAGAGTATTTTAAGTGTGGTGACTTGAATTAAGTACTTTCACAGAGTGGAGACTTGCATGCCCTAGTTGGACATTTTGGATGCCTGCTGGGGTAATAATATTCTTACGAGATTAATCCTGCTTTTTTTTCAGAGCAAATATCCACAGAATAGAAAACAAGCATTGGTAGATGCAATAGGTTTTGCCCATGTGATTAATAATTAGTGTTTTTTTGTTCTAAGTGTTAGTTTAGTGAGCAGTTGTGGAAAATAAGTTACTGAGGCTCTGTAAAAGTGTTACGATTGGTTTATTTAGAAAGGCAATATATTGTGCATTTACTGGTGGTACTATAAAGCGGGGGGAGGGGAGGGGATTAGGTAAAGGGTGGAAGCCAAAGAAAAAAGCATGCCTTTGACAAGCATGCTTGAGATGTGTGCAGCCACAGGGAGATTAGGTGAAGGGCGGAGGACAAACCAAACAAGCATAGCAAGAAATGCGATAGGGGAATGGAAGACAGGTGAGAGGTGCAGGGAGCCAATAGAAGGAAGTAGTGAAAGGGGCAGTGAACGGGAACATCAGGGAACACTGTAAGGGGGAACTGTAGGGATGAGAACAAGCAGCACTAGGAGGAGGGAGGGGTAGACAAAAGGAGAAGGGAAGGGGGAACAACAACGGTCAGTGATGGGAGGGCAGAGGTGAGGGGACTATACAGTGCCTTAGAGTGCATGGCACTGTACTGCACCAACAAGAAGTAGAGAAACAAGAGTAGCATGAAAGCCAACCAATAGTAAGTATTAGTAAATAATGGGCAGGCACTAAAAATGTTTTAAAGCTTTGTTTGTGAATAATAGCTTTCACTTACTGTGCATTTGCAGACCTGATTTTTTGCTTGGGAAGAGCCAGGACAACAGCCCTTACAAATGCCAGATTGGGAGGGAGGAGGCATCAGCCCAATGCATTAGTCTTTAAGGGTAAAGGTGCCAATTAAAGAGCACAGATACAAGTCATTTGGTCAAAATCAATGAGATATCATGCTTGGAACAGATGCAGGTTTCAGTAAGCGGCATTTTCTTACGACATGTGTGATGGATACTGGCTGAAGTTGAGGACAAATAATTGAGATATCACATTTACGATGGATACAGACTATAATAAACAGCATCATCACAGAAATATCACTTGTGAGACGTATACAGACTGTAACAGAGGACATTATTGCTGACATCACTTTTGTGAGGGATACAGGCTGATTTGGAGAATATATCACCGAGACATCACTTGTGAGAGGGACACAAACTGTAACAGAGGAACTTTTTATTGCAATATCACAAGTTTAATAGACACCATATTTAATGAAGGGCATATCACATATGAGACACATAGAAACTGTAACAGAGGAGGGCAATCAATGGCATATCATGTACAATGAAATGGGTGGCAATGGCATGACACGAGGGGTATCCAGACTGTATCAGAGGGTAATATCACTGACATATAATATGTGCGATGAACATAGGCTGTAACAGAAAGGATTATCACTGAAATATCACGTGGGAAGAATACATACTAAAATCATTGTCACTGCGACAGTGTAAGGGAGGGAAATACACACTGTTAATGAGGGAAAGATCATTGATGTATCTTGTGCAATAATTATAGGTTGTACCAGGACATAATTACTGAGATATCAAATGTACAATACAGGCAAAACACAAGGCATTATCACTGAGTAGTCATGTATGAGATGGTGTCAGAATAACCAAGCCTATTATCACTGAGATTTTGCACATAGGCGGTAACAGAGGGTTTTGTCACTGAAATGCTATTTATGTGATGTATGCGGGCAATAACAGAGGGCGTTATCACCGAGCTATCACAAGTGCAATTATTTCAGGTTGAGATTGTGTGTGTATCACTCTAAAGTCCGTAACACAACATTATCACAGATCTCACGTGTGACGGATACAGACTGAAATAAAGGGCATTTTCAGTGAGATACATCTCCGATAGAGACAGGCTGAAATGTAGTGAATTTAACTGAAATATCACACATGAAAAGGAAAGAAACTGCAACATAACATAGTAATATCACCAATATATGATGTCGTCAAGGGACGCAGGCTGAAACAGAGTGCATTATCACAGATATCACATGTGAGATGGGTACGGAATGTAAAGGAGGAAATGCTCCCCGAGATATAACAAGTGAGACAGACACAAGTCGACGGAGGGAAAGATCGATGGCATGTCATCTATGTGAGACTAGTAATACATTTCATGTGAGACACTTAAAACATAGAGGAGCTTATTTACAAGCCCATGGCGCCGCCGGTATGTCACCTTTTTGACGCACTGGCAGCAGAGTGTGTCTGCCCATATTTATAAGGCCACGTAAAGCCACCCTTCGTGGCTTTTCATGACCTTGTGAATATAGCCCCCTTTCACGCATTACTCTGCATGAAAGGGGTGTTCCATGGGTGTTGCTGTGGGTGTTCCCACGCAATATCCATGGAACCTGACGCATTCCCAGATTTACAAGGTTTGGTAAACCTAGGAATACGTTAGATTCCTATGCCTCCACAGAGGAGGCATAAGGGATTCGCAACGAGGAAAAATACTTTTATTTCTCCTTGTTTTTCTTTTTTCTATCTGTGCTGCATTATGCAGCACACATAGAAAGATAAAAAGACCTCTCACGATTGTTTTTGTGCAAGAAGGTTTCACTTCCAGCACAAAAACAATCACTTCTACAACGCAGACACCCTTGCACCACGGGGCAAGGGTGCCTGCATTGATGCATGTCAGTCCATGGTGCCCCAGCGCCTGGGAAAAGGACAGGAATGCGCTCTGTCCTGTAAACATGGCACATTCATCCTCTTTTCTTCTGATGCATGGCAGTGCAGCAGGAAGGCTTGCTGCACTGCCGCGCATCAAAATATTGTAATGAGGTCTAGAATGTCTAATGTCTCAAGTACTGCATGTGAAATAGATATAGATTGCATTACAGGGACACTTACCGAGATATCACGTGACATGAAAGCATGATTTCTTTCATTTCAAGTGGAAGAGAAGGGATTATCACTGACGTCCTATATGGGTGGATACAGACTCCAACTGATCACATCACCTTGGTGACTGTTCATGGAGATGAAGCAGAGGTCCATGTGCACGTTGAACCCTTTGCACTGATCGGTGCCCTGCAGCACGGCTCCTGAGCCCTGCTCCTCTGTAACTACCTCTTCCAAGGAGAACAAGACACCTCTAGCAGAAGTAGAGCACAGTTCCATATGAGAGGGGGGCCGCGTTGAGGGAGGTTTGCGAGGTGCAAAGGCAAAGTGACCCAGCCACTATTGCAAAAGGGTTGGGCCCGCACTGAGGGAGATTTCTGCAGTGCTGTGGCTTGATACAGCAAAGCACCGACGGATTGGCACTCGGGGGCAGGTAGTGGGTATTAGTTTCTGCCTTGCATGAGAGAGTCTGCTCAGCTTGCTGCACAGATCTGCAGTATTTTGGGAGTTTGGACAATACGGACAGCTCAAAGGCGCACACACGTCTGAGAGACCTTTAGGAAGGGCATGGCTTCACAGCAAGCTCTTGACTATGCACACAAACATTTTCTGAAATGTTTTAAAGAAAGGAGTGTCTTTGAAAACTGAAATTGTGTTGTTCTATACTGTATCTGGGTACAAGAGCATCATTCTGTGCTTGGAGCCTTGGGGTTAAAAGGCAAGCGCTGTGCAGGCAAAACATAAAAAATGTTCCACAAAAGCGTATAAAAACAGTACTTGGGCCACAGGACACTAATAAGAGAAACACACAGAAGAGCAACGGGAAATAGTATGCTACAGCCAATAGAAATGGAGGAAAAGTAAGTGACAAGCACAGGAACCAATGAAATGCAAGGGTGGTATGAAGCCCCTTTTAAGATATATTAAATACAATAGATTCCACGTACTCTGTGCAGGTGAAACCTAAAATCGGTCCCAGTTAGCACTTTGATACTTGTAGGCGAACATTTCTAGTGAGGAAAATCAATAAATGAATCAAGGTACCTTCTTTATTGCTACAATTCAATAATAGTGAATACGCTTATATTTAACAGGATTTTATCATGTGCAATACTAATGTATTGAGCATACCCCTTCTGACTCGTAATCTATTCATACCACTGTATATACCGCACCTGCACTGAGGATGGGTCTACGACTCTTTATAATAATTCACTTAAGATCCACATAGAAAATGCATTACTTTTTCCATACAGGAGGACTGAAAAGTCTTCACAAGAAAGGTGCTTGCGGCCAGAGAAATGATTTGCAGTGCGGCAGCAGTGTCCAGTCATGTATGTGCTATCAAGACACACACACACTCTGTCTCTGAAACGGGCAATGGTCAACTATCTTGTGAACAAACCACAGCTGATTATCCTGGCATACTGTCCAACCCTCCTCCATCCCCTCTAGAATATAAAATTATTAACAAACCTGCTTCCTATAAAGCTCAAATACTGGTCATTGCCTGCCCCTCAAGGCCCCATTCATTCGTTTTCCTATGTCCTCAACGCAGTCCTTACCAACTTACCCTCATCTCCATTAGTCATCTTTGGTGCCATGAATCCTAAAGAACACATTAAAAACACCCTATTCTCACAATTCAGGGTTGACAAAACCCTCAGCTACATTCTACACCCTCCACTGACTCAAATGGAAACCTCTTGAACTCATGCTCATGTCCAGCATCCTTAGTGTCACTCAACCTATAATTGAACCACGTCCTCCATCAACGCCCTTGTTCATTTCACTCTTCACCACCAAATACAAACTCTTTAACCCCCAAAAACAGAAAACCACATGACTCTTCCCGCTTTTCACTATACAGAAGTACACCTCTTTGAGTACCTCAATGATACTCTCTGCATGGGTTTAAATGCACACTTTCAAATTTGCACCTTGACCCCTCTGACACCCTACATAAAGCCTTGGATTTCTCCACACATGCGCTAACGTAAGACTATATTACACTACATAATACTCCGACGGAGTAAATCACAGTGCCCTGTAAATCCTACTTCAGTAAACTACGACTCAACATCCTTAACCTGCACCTGATGCTGCAAAACACAGCTATTTCTAGAGCTTAATCCCTCCAAACATCTAACCCCAAACCAATCGCTACTTCGATATTTTCGACTGTACTCTCATTATCTGCATTCTAAAATCCAAACATTAGAGCAACTCTCTCATCCATGCTCAAAGCACCTTCCTCTTCCCTTTTTTAACCTCAACAACCACATGCTGTCTCTGTTCACATCACTTCCTTTCAACACACACCCCTGAATAAATGAATCTCCTAACACAAATCTGCCAACCTAATCTGTTCCCCTTTTGACTCATTCTGACTTCAGACTATCAAACACCTTGATCTCTCTTTACACCTTCATGTATTCTGTCTCATTCAGTCTATCTCCGACACCACAGGTTATTAACAATGTCTCTTGCAGTACTACCACTACTGAAAAAAATGGCTGACCCCTCTTCTGCTGAAAAAAACATCCTAGCTCTCAAAAGTTTTTTCAGGTCCGTGAGCTTAGGTTGCTCAAGGCATTACCGCTATGTTCCTTCTCACAACTACTTGATCCTCTTCAGTTTGGCTTTCATGCACTTCACTTGATAGAGACTGTCCTCGTGCATGCCTTTAATTATATCACTTTAATGCATCACAAACACAGTGCCTTTTTTACTTATTTTATGCAGTTTTATATAGTGCGCATTTGGCCCAATGGCATTAGAGAGATTTACACGAGCAACAGATTACATTACACATTATTGTCTTTTTTTTGGCACTTGTAGATTTGGTGATTTTCCCAGAATCACAATGTGTTGATCTGAGGAGATACACAAAGCTGGTTCCTCAATTCCAAGGTCTGAAGTAATCATGTTGTTGAAGTCGAATCACGAGATATACCCTCATACCTGATGGAAGATCTTTTCTGCCACTCACCTTCCTGACCTACAGGGCACAAGTCCTCAAAAAAGAAGTGCAGGGGGACTAACCAAGTTAGGCAGTATGCAAGTGACATCATGGCACGTGACATCACAGCGCATGACGTCACATCGCATGACATCGCACGTGACATCACGGGAAGTGACCACGGAAGAAGTAACATCAGATATTAAGACCTCACACATGTTTAGCAGGTCCATCTTGAGTAAATTTAAGTGCATTACGAGATTTAACAAATGAGATTTTGCATGGCGGTTGTGCCATCAAAATAGCGCAATCTCTACACTAAATCTAGGCCTCAGCTAATACATTTTTTCAAAACTCAGTCACAAAGAAATTGGCAACAAGGAGAAACATGGCAGTAGATCTGTTCTGCCTAATTGGTTGCCAAGTCTGCATTTCAATATATCTTATGGGATCAAGGCACCTGCTACAGAGACACCTGCTGCAGAGATCTTTGTGTGCCCAGTAAATCTCAGGGAATAATAATAATGGTAAAATAGCTCTGGAGGTTAACACTTTTGATGGAGATATCTGTGATACATGCTTTTTCATCAATTTATAAAGTGTAGGGTACGTAAAGCACCCTACAGCGGGATGAGTAGTGCTATAAAAGAAATAAAATAGCGTTATTTAAATTGCTGTTTGTGTAAATACTGGGTCAGACCAACACATCTAACATTCTTACAGTGCATGCATATCTCTTATATACAGGGGCTGAATGAAGTCAAAATCATACCCCTCTTAAGTACCTGTGAAGCGTTAGCAAGCTGCGTGCAGTTGTTTCTCCTCCATTGCATTTACATCTAGGTGTGAGGCACAAAAAGTGCCAAGCCAGGATCATATTGGAACAAAAGGAGGCCCGATAACTTCGGCCTTTATCTTTGGCCCTGCTGGTGGTGAAAATAAAAATCCCCTCACTGACAGCAGGTTGCTACTGAGAATGGAAAGCAGACAACATGCAGGCCCAGCTGAATGTTTCCAGTGTCTCAAAAAAATTACACAGGGTTAAGTTCAGCATATTTCAGTGGACCCAACTTCTTGGCAGGGTGGACAGCATTTACCCTGTGAAAATAGTGGGTAGACGTTATCTACCCGCATGTTCCCCCCAACATGCGCCCAGCTGAACTGTGAGGTCGAAACTCCACCTAGTCACAGGGTCTGCGAGACAAGAGTATGAAACGCAGGATTTTCTCACATACATTATTTTTGTTACCATGGACAATTTTCATTTTTTGTGTTAAAATGATTTTTGTTTTTTAAAGTATTGAACCATAGTTGGCTCATCTCGCTCTGTTCTGGGTTATATTTAACGTTGCACAAGTTCACCATCTATGTTTAAAATCTACCCTAGTCTTCCATTTTCAGATGCGCACTTTACGTTTCTTTTATATCATGGAACAAGTCAGCAAAAAAGGTAAGATTCAGCTGTGTGTACCTTGCCTGCCAGCCAAAACCAAAAGTCCACCAACTTAGAGAAAATAAACTTTTCTTAAACGCCTACGCGGAAATTATGCTAGGCCTAGCTTTGAGTCAAGCGAACCACCGACGCAGGCCTGTGTAACGCCCTTCAGCGCAGACTTTCCGAGGCTGGAACACTGAGGTCATTCAGGGAGTTACACAAATTCGCTTTCTTTAGAAAACCGCAATGCCTTAATTTTGGGGAAACGTCGAGATGTGGAAAATAAAAAGAATGAATGCGTGTGAAGCGCCGCACGTGCTAAGTAGCCACCTGCTGCTGTGTGGGAGGGATTCTGCGTTGGCGCCAGGGTGGCACTTCCCGGCAACGTCAATTTTAATTATGTAGTCTTCTCCAGTGAGCTTCAAGAGGCCAATAAAAGTAGGGTGATCAGATTTTAAAAATAAAGAAGCAGGACATTGTACAAACATAGAGTAGGACTTCCATTTTAGACGGATCGAGTGGACCGCGGCAGAATGTTATATTCGGAGACATTATCATATGTGTTAAATAAAATGCTTTCTGACAGGGACTGGTAATTGATTCTGTAGTGGAATACCAGACAACGTTCCTTCCTCGGGACCTTATTTAGGAAGGCCTGCAACCCTTTTACGCCCCCACTGGGTCACTTTTTGTGACGCTGCAACAACGTAAATAATGCACCACGTTGCGCCATATTTACAAAGTGACGCATCTAAGCAGATGCATCACTTTGTAAAACCCTGCACTACATTATACGTGCGTATAATGCATGCAGGGTCGGCGTTCCCCCACAGTAAAGGGTCGTAGAAGTGCGTCAATATCTTACGCCTTCCTCACAGAAGGCGTAAGACTGACAAAGGCCCTTTCACATGGGGCCTGCCCCCATGTAAAAGGACACATTTCTGGAGTTGCGTCTGTTTTCAGATACACCCCAGCAATATGCCACTTTTGTGCCTACAGATACATCAGAAATAATGACGTACCTGTAACTCCTTGCGACATGGAGCACCGTACATTAAATACGGCACATCCATCCTATCACAAGGAGGGCGCAGTGAAAACTGTTGCATTGCTGTTTTCACGCAGCGATGTGACCGTTTTCATAAATGAGGCCCTCTGTGTTTAACAACCCTCCATGAAGCCCTGGACAGACAGGTGCTCATTTTAAGAAAAATTGCCAGGACAGACAGTGAAAAGTTGTAATTATCCTTGAAATTCCTCGAACACCTGGTCCCTGGACATTAAAATCTGTCTTTTTCTTCTGGACTAAGTTCAGGTCACAAATTAGCAGTTTATTATAACCCCTGTTGCGCTAATAAGTAATAGTGATCTTTAGGCTGTGCTCAGTGGAACCCTTGAGAATGTTGCAGACTATGCCCATGGTGGCTGCTGAGAGAGTCCATATCCATGGCATACCCGTATGTGAATGAAAAATGCATAAATAGTTCTGCACTATTTCATTAGTATTGGAGCAGTGTAATGTGTAGTCAGCACTCAAATATATTCTGCATGATTAATGTTACTAAGAGAAGATGGGGTATTGTTTATTGAAAGTAATCCACTGAAAACTTATGAGAATTATAAATTCTATGCCTAGAAATGTGACTAATAGAAATACTTGCAATACTTATGCGTTAATATTTTAAGAGAAAACCAAGCTTATAAGTGTCTCATTGTGAAGCTGATGACATGCTATGTATGAGCAGACTAATGTTTAGACATTTATGCGTGTAAAAAGAAATTATATTCATATTGGTGTATTTTGAAATTTTTCATAATCTTTTGCATTTTATTAATTTGTTAAGAAACTGCAAATGCTATGTATTTAGTAATGTGCAGATATTTGCAACCCTGCGCACCATTAAGTTGACATGATTTTGCGGCCTCCAGTGTAGTTTCCATTAAGGATAATGGGGTAACACAGTAACCCTCAGGACCTGGGTATGATTGCAAAGCAAAAAATGGTTCTGTCGGGAATCACGTAACCTGAGTTTTTCTTGTACTTAATACATTCCGCAAATGTTACATTAGTCATTCAATGAGGGTAAAATACAAAAAACAACACATCATCAATAATCGACAGGAGGAGAAGGTCAGTGAATGCAATTGTTTTTTTACTCTTTAAATTACTTGAACAAATTATAATAACACAAGGTTGTCCACAAACCAGGTGAGGTGAGACAATTAGTGACTTATTGTGTTCAGTGATAAGGTGCTATACATAAAGTAACATATATTACACATATTTACACAACAAGACTATATACAAGTGTCCAAGAAATGAATACATAGACCACAGCAGGATATAGAATGTCCTTATTGAAGTTGTGGTGTTGCAAGGACAAATTGAACTAAGAACGTCGACGTTTCGACCCTATGGTGTAGTGCAGATTCGTAAGCATCTATTGCGGGTCTTCATCAGGACAGAGGAGTATCAGACAGCCTGGTAGCACGGAAGTGTATTGATTGGCTCCCATGTGTTCTACTTATGGAGGTGTCAGCCGACACCATCTATTTATTCAAAAGGTCGTTTATTCTATTGCAATTATTTAATCTTTGTGAGTCCTGCCGGTTGCTTGAAGGAATGGGGCCCCGCCGTAACGATCACCAAGGATTGGTAGAGCAGCGTGAGACATCCTCGTCCATCTAGCGCTTGTACGAGGACGTCTCACGCTGCTCTCTTAATCCTTGGTGATCGCTACGGTGGGGCCCCATTCCTTCAAGCAACCGGCAGGACTCACAAAGATTAAATAATTGCAATAGAATAAACGACCTTTTGAATAAATGGATGGTGTCGGCTGACACCTCCATAAGTAGAACACAAGGGAGCCAATCAATGAGATTTGAACTCATTCTGTTTGTCCTATATTTCTCTACTGTGATGCTGACACTGATTTACATCAATCTATTTCTGAATTTATAACTAAACCTTACAAAGCTCAATTTTAGTTGTCGAGTAGTTATTGTGTAACCACATTGAGATTTTAGTTGTGATTGTTTTCTCCCTCTTACATTTCCAGAAGCTAAAAAGACCATCTGGTTGAGAAAGGATGTTTAAGTAGGCCCAAGCTTTCGCAGTATCTCGCAAGGCATTTCAGGATTCCTTTTGTTCGGTAGCTGACAAAAGCCCTGGGCTGTGGAACGGATTGCCGGGCAGTGGTAGCAAACCTGAATATGGCATCTCTCTCTGGACCGTAGTATCTCTCCCTGGGCCATAGCATGTATTGCTGCTCAGTGTTAGACCTGGTACCATTGGCGTGAGTCTCCCTTCCATTTTTTCTGATTGCCTCCTCTGTTTTTGATATGTTTTGCTGGTTTAGATGCTTTGGGCACTGTGCCACTGCTATTCAGTGCCACAGTGCAAGTGCTCCCTATGGTAAATTGATGTTTTGATTAGTGACTCCATGATTGGGTTATTTGATTTACCTGTCAGACCCTAGTACAGTGCACCATGTGTGCCCAGGGCTTGTAAATCAAATGCTGCTGGTGGGCTTGCAGCACTGGTTGTGCCACTCACAGAAGCAGCCTGTAAAGTGTGTCTCAGGCCTGCCATTGCAGGGCCTGTGTGCAGTTTGTGACTGCCATGTCGACCTGGCCAGTGCACCCACTTGCCAGTCCCTAAACCTTCCATTTTCTTCATTTCAGACACCCCTATGGTAGGCCCAAGGGCAGGGTGCATTGCAAGTGTAAGGTAAGACATGTTTTGGTGTGTGTGGCATGTCCTAATAGTGAATTACAGCCATTTTTGTTTTTCACTTTAGCAAGGCTACCTGTTCTCCATAGGCCAGAATAGGCAGTTTGATTATTACATCTTATAATACTAACTGACTCAGGGAACATGGTAGAAATTCGAGTTTAGTATGCCTGAACTCAGAATGATGAAATACGTCATTTAGTGAAGTTGGTTTTAACATTCTGTGTTTGAAAATACCACTTTTAGAAAGTAGGTATTTTCTTGCCTTACTGTCCAAGCCTGCCTCTGCTAGGTTGTGTATAGTGTGTCTGGTTTTGGGAGTGACAGGGTCTGGGGGATTCCAGGAGGGAGGGTGAGTCAGCACAGGGCTGAATAGAGAGATCTGCAGGTAGATGGGTGGGAGGAGCTGCACCTGGGACTTGAATAGGGCTGTGCCTTCCCTCCACAATGCTGGCTCCACCTCCTGTGGTGCGTCTGATGTCCCTGGCCTGCACTGTGAAAGGAAAGAAGGAGTCTTGTTAATAAAGTGCTCCAGGACTGACCAGAACTGGTTTGGAATAGGCAAAGGCCTCTCTGCCTTCAGAGAACAAAGAGAAAAGTAGTATAAATATGGGGACCCAGACCCCAAGACTTTAGATCACTTCTGGAACAACAAGACAAACCTCTGCCAAGGAGAAGAACCAAAGGAAGCTGTTTAAGTTGTACTGCCCCCCTGTCAGTGTGCTGTGTTTCTGAGTTGGCCTACAGTGGTGTCTTCAGTGCTAAGGAGAGGAGAAGGAACTTTCAAAGGACTTTCATCATCTTGCAGAATATTACTCCAAGGGCTTGAACTTGTGCTTGCCTCCTGCTGAAGTCTCAGGGACAAAAGACTTCACCACCAGCTCCCCTCTGAATTTCCTTGCTGGAAATTCTATCTGCAGAAGCCTGCGTGTCGATGGGAGCTGGAAGCGCAACGCAACGAGAAGAAGCGTGTCACCGCCGCAGCTATAGTCGTCGCATCGCCAGAGAAGCCTGCCACCGCCGCATCTCCCCAGAAGCGTGTCTTCGTCGCAGCTGTCTGCTGTCGCATCACCGGAGAAGCGTGTGCCACCGTGAGGGTCGCCGGTGCATCACCATAGAAGCGTGTCGCAGGGCCTGTCGCGGCTCAAAGTACAGAGTCGCTGCAAGGCTGCCAGGGCATGCACGCATCGTCTTCACATTGTGGCATCAAGGGCGCCATCTTATCGCATTGCACCGAGGCGCCATCTTGCCGCATCACAACCGGGCCGCAGTACGAGAATCTACGCATCACCTCCTCTCCGGTAAGGATCAAGACGCATCCCCTACACTGCGCAAGCATTGAGGCACGACGCATCATCTCCCCCGAAGCAAGGAACCGACGCATCTCCAACGCTGCGAGCCTTTTGTTTATTTTGCGTTACGCATCAAGGTACTTTTGTGAGAACTGTGTGTCGCATTTACCATCAACTTGAGCTAAGTTAATTCTACCATCTTTAAGTCAATTTTGAGTACAGTATTCAGGATTTTTGTCGTTTGTGGTCCTGTGTTAAGTCTATATAAAGAATACTTATTTTTATAAAACCTGTGTGGTGTCCATCTGTAGTGTTTTCACTGTATTACTGTATGTGTTCACAAATGCTTAACACACTGCCTCTGAGATAAGCCTGTCTGCTCATACCAAGCTACCAAGGGGGTGAGCAGGGGTTATCCAGTAGTGTAATCCACTTTCCCTGACTTAGAAGCAAGGGTCCCTATTTGGTCAAAGGTACCTACCTCTGCCAACTAGAGACCCCCAGTTCTAACACTCAGTAACATCCATACCCAAACATGACATCTATCCCTGAGCCATGGTGTTTTCCTCAGGGATAAGAAATGCATTGCTGGGCAGTAGCATCCATATCAGAACATGGCATCTGTCCCCGGACACTGTTATCTATCCATGAGCTTTACCATATTTTGCCGGGCAGATTCATTCTTATGACAACTCTCCTTGGACCGTGGTGTCTATCCCTGGGCCATGGCATGTATTGTTGAGCAGTAACATCCATATGTGAACATGACATCTCTCCCTGGACAGTTGAATCTTCTCCAGGTCACCCAAATATATTGTTGGGTAATAACATCTACTTGAGCATGGCAATGTCACTGAGCCATGGTATACTTTTCTGTGTTGTGTCATCTACTACTGTGCAATGGCATTGATGACTGAATAATCATACTTATCCCTTGCAAATTACTTCTAACCTTAAACAAGAACATCTACGGCAAACGGCATACATGGCAGGGCGACATCTATCCCTGCACATTGTATCTATCTGTGACATATATCCTCAGGCCCCATATTTTATGCATTTGAAAAATCTTTGTTGTGCATCTTAAACATTATAAGTGCCCTTCAGACAACTGTGTTTTGTTTGCTTGGAAGGCATTTTGGCTCTAAGGAATCAACCTCAACGGTTGACAACACAATCCAAAAGTTCACAATTATGATTGTAAATACAGAATTTTGAAAACAGCATCAAGGTAAAGAACGGGCTCTTTTGCTAAGCTTTGCTTCCACATCCAGCAGAAAAAAGCTAAAAAACGGGGTGTAGCTTAGTCAGTGAGATTCGGAGGATGTGAATCGCAAACTTCCCAACAAAAAAATAGTATGCCGAAGGGTGTAGGGATGACCAGTGTTTGGGATACACTGTTACCATGAGAAATAGTTTCAATACTTATTTGCATTTGGTAGACCTCTGTCTGAGTCCTGTTTTAAAAAAAAATAATTACAAGTTAAAACATTTTAGTCAAAGCAGGATGATGAGAAAACCCAACAAAGGCATAGAAGACCTGACTCCTAGCCCCCAGATCCAAATCTCATGCCAAAATGCATATATTTGAGCAGGTGTCAAACCCCAAACACTCACACATCCCCAACCAGCCCCGGAAGCAATGCTCCTGCTCAGGAGTATCACCATGAGCTATCTCCTTGTAAAGACAGAGGGCCCGATTCCGATGCGTTTAGGAAGGCCTCCTAACGGCATTTGCTCTGTCCGAAAAGAATCGGGAGCGTGTCTTTTTATGACCAACTCGGAAAGGTGTACGACTGCCGTTAGGCATTAGGAATATCCCAATCCGAAATCAGCAACATTTGGAATGACCGAGCCGTACGGAGCGGAATCGTACGTCTCTACGGGCCGAATTTCCAAACGACCAAGTACGATGCTGGATTTGGACAGCTTTTCCGATTCATGCCATCAGACTTGAATCGGCAGTCGGAATCAGACTTTGGGGGCCATTTACCCGGAGCCTTCCCAATCGGGCCCGTGAGGGTGCCAATGGGTCCCCCCTTACCAGCCATGCACAGTCTGGCAGGCACCAGGGGGTGCCCACCACAGGGTACCCGATTTTCCCAGCCACTCCTTTCTTCAATGGGAGCCTATGCATTCGGTCGGAACATAGGCTCTCATTGAAGTCAATGGGAGGCCAACCAAATCGTATCTGGAAGCATCCGGATGCATCGTACTCTCTCTATCCAAGTCGGTCGGAAACCATTCCCAAACCCATTCGGTTGGGAAGATTTCCAAACCGCATCAGAATCAGGCCCTAATTAGGGGGTTTGTCTTGACCAAGAGCTTATCCGTGTTTGCTCCACTGTGATCCCAATGGACACAATATTTATAAGGACTTATAATTTACATTAAGTGGAGTGGGCTCTGAAAAAAGAAACAATAGAACTTTTTTTTTTTAAACTCCACACTATTAAGTTGGCAGTGAATCATTTTAAATGCATACAAAAGGAAAGTGACTAGGCAGAGATAACCTCCTTTCCATTTCTTCCAAATCTTTCATACGTTATCAAACAGATAGGATTTAAATGTAATGATATATGTGTTTCCACTTCAGTCTTAAATTTATTGAAAATGTTTTAGGCAAGAAATGCCTTAGTTTTAGAGTCACATTTAGATAATTAGGGAGGCCATTTCTTGGTCTTTTCAACTCAGTGCCGGGTGGACACAGACCAGGGACGTTATTTGCAGCTTGGTGTAGACACTACGCAACAAACTCGTGGTTCATACCCTCTATTTAGAGTTGGGTGACCTGTCTTGTTTGCGTTGGTGGTGCCTCTCCTGGTTCGCTGGCTAAAACCTTTGACCAATGGCTCAACTGACTGTCAGTAACGTTCTTCAGACTGTCTACCTTATTTAGGTGGGACTTTCATGCTTTAAGAGTTTGTCTTTGAAGAACAAAACCTGGCAATCATATTAAGACTGCCAGCCACTCAGCAAACCTTCATTGCCTTCAAAGGAGCAGCCATCACAGCAGCTTTGCTGACAGAGATCTCTAAATATGGTGGTTGTTATTCCGCAAAAGCAGCACAGTATCCCTCCGCTACACTGGTGGGCTGAAAGACTGGCAGGCAAGCTCTAAGCCTATTTATTCCATATCAACTGACTCAAAACTTCAGGTCAGCTAATTGAAGCCTGATGTATTTCCATTGATTCAGATAGATAAGATTTGGTGGCTGCCCTCTTTTCACCAGGACTCCTTCCTAAGTACCACTTTACTAATCTCCCTGAGACTTGACAATGACTACATCAAATTGCTGATGACACTCAGCTGGTAGTGTTTCTGACAAATGGCCGGAACCAAAGAAACCATAAGCTCATTCACTATCTTGAGAGGGTGGTAAAATGGATGTCAAAGAGTTGTTTGAAGCTAAATGGTGAAAAGACAGAGCTTATGATATTGAGAAACCTTGCTATTCACGCATCCCTGATACAGTGGCCCTATAGCATGGGCGACCCACCTATCCCTATACCGGCCATAAAAATCCTGGGAACCTGGCTGGAGGACACACTCACAATGGATTGTTAATCTAAGAAACTATCAGAAATTTGCTTCTCGCTACTCAAAATGATCAGGAAGCTTATTCAATTGATCCCTGTTCATTTGAAAAAAAAAAGGTCAGTCAGTCCCTTATAATTTCACTCCTGGACTACGGCAACTCGCTTTGTGTGGGCTCGCCGAAATATGCAACGAAGAGACTCCAGGTGGTGCAACATGCGGCAGCCAGACTTTTATAAAACAATTCTCAATCGCCTATCTATTAAAGAACCTTTTAAACAGCTTCACTATTTGCCTATCGAAGCCAGAATCAAGTTCCAGTCTCTCTGTATGGCATACAGAGCCATTAACACAAAAACGGTCCACTAAAGCTCAGACAACTGATATCCAGGTACACCCTGACTAGACATTTAAGATCTTCCCAGCAACAGCTCCTCAAGACAACCAGAGCCAAAAGGGCAAGATGGGGAGGTAGGTCATTTGCCCATCTGGTACCAAGGCTGTGGAATGCCCTTCCATTCGGCATCAGAGCCCTACCAAATGAAACCTCCTTCAGAAAAAAACTTAAAGACTTGTTTGTTTGCCCGTTGAGTACATTTAGGATTATAGCTTTTCAAACAGCACTCACCAGAGCTGGGAAGCCTTCGGGCAGCCATGCGCTTTACAAATCTTAAACGTAAACATAAACATAGATTCAGGAAATCCTTGAAGATGCACTTTTTCACTATTTTATTCAGGTAATCCTATTGTCCTAGGAGTAGTGGTTAGCAGATTTACACAAGTCCCACCACTCAGATACCTATGGATGGGCCACCCTTCTCAACAAGGTTATGCACTTGTTCAAATCTAAGGCTTTGTCCTCAGTTTTAAATCCCTAGTGGGTCTATCAGACAACATTTTAGAAAATGGATTGAGTCGAAATTCCATTGCTAAAGTTGTCTCCTCTCACTCACCCCAGGCATCTAATTTAGCAATCTGAGCCAAATAATTGTTATAGTAAATAGCGTTTAAGAAAAACCCTAAGTAAAATAAATAAGGCCACACTTCAGATATCTAAATGCCTCAATCCTTGTTCAGAGGTGTCTCGCTCGCCTCTACTGGGGCAGGCCTTCTGGGACTCCCATCTACTCCTGCTCTTAATTTACAGCAAGCCCATTGGTTTGCAGACTTAATCCTTACTCTTCGAAACCTCAAGGAATTATTATACTTTTTCTTGAATTTCCAGACCTTCTACGTGTCCTGAAAGCCGCCAAAGAAAAACACTGTCTTGTCTGCCCATTATATATTAATCTCTCAAGATATCCCCAATGCAACAAATGCCAGTTGAAAGGAACTTCTTAACTTGTGACCTCTGATGAGACAATTGGATAAACGTTATTGTATTCTTCACCCCTGCTTATGCAATATTACCAATTAGGGCACTCCCAAATCATTTGATGATCCAGTTAAATTAAAATTGTTTCTTCAAATGATTACATAGCATGTTTTGGACACTTCTGCTGAGAAATGTTAAGACTTTGACATCCGCTTGTCATTTTTATCCCTCCCAATTTCTTAACTAATGGCTTTTAATTTATAACTTTATTTATCTGTTCTCTACTGTTGTTCTTGTTATGGTGCTGACACATCACACACTACTTTTTACAACATTTCTTTTTAGATCTGAATATTCATACTTGATCTGCATTCTCTTTTACTTTTTTATGTTTCTTCATTCCTCTATCTTCCTTTTTTGTGTGCCTTTATTCTGTGAGTGCTTACATGATCCCTGCTTTCTTTACACCACCCCACTCTTACATTATGTTCTATTTACTAAATGTTGTCATTTTGTCTGCCTTCTCTTTTTTACAGCTTGTCACCCATATTCCTGTACCCTCATCCATATGTATCCAATATATTTAACGTTGTCTTGTGGAATGTTCGAAGACTTGATAATCCGATCAAAAGACAAAAGGTACTTTTTCACTTAGCTAAAATTAACTCTCATGCTGCTTTTTTACAAGAAACCCACTGTACTATTGTTGAGTCTGTTAAATTGAAACGTCAATGCGTTGGCAAGGTCTTTGTTTTTCCGCTGCTGAATGTAGAGATGGTGTTGCTATTCCCTGTCATAAAACATTGAAATTACAAGTTAAATCTACTGACTGTGATATTGATGGTCGATGGGTACTGATTAATGCCATTACTCATAACAATCCTGTTTCCCAGTTTAATGTTTATGGTCCTATTAAACCTGATCCTGATTTTTGGCACTATATTAAAGTAAAACTTGCTAGTATTTGTAACCCCGATATTATTATATAAGGTGACTTAAACCAATGGGTGGATCCATTTCTAGACATTAAATCGACATGTTAATTTATCCCAGATAAATCTTACAAGGCATTCCAATCGACCATTGCTGCTTGACCATTTTTTGATGTTTGGAAAACTTGCAATCCTGATAAATCTGAATTTACTTTCATCTCTAATGCACATCATACAATGTCTAGGATTGATTATGTTTTAGTCTCAAAATCCTTGCTCCCTACCTTTCAATCCCATGAGATACATTCCATGTATATATCTGATCATGTACCAGTATTCTTTTCTTTTGATTTCTCTCATACTTACTCCAAAACTGGCAGATGGAGATTTAATAAATCCCTCCTATCTGATAAACAATTCATAACTGAAGCAACTTTTTTTATGTAATAATCTTTTACATTTAACAAGTCTATCGACACAGCCACTACTAATAATTGGGATGCATTTAAGGCATCCTTCAGGGCGTTTACTATATCTTACTCGACCAGAAGGAAAAAAAAGACTGAAAGCTTAATATCTCCTTCTACTCCAACAAATTAGTATGCTTGAACATGTGGATTTCACCCCCAAATCTTCCTCGATGTTGCATGACCTCTTTAAAGCCAAATCTGATCTTAACAAACTTGCTTCCATTGATGCCTACATCATTGTACTTAAAACCAAATCTAAATTCCATGGTGGTCAAAATAAGGCGGGTAAAATGCTTGCTAATTAGTTAAAAAAAAAAATAGAGTGTAAAACTACTGGTCCCATCATTAATTAACTCAATAACTCTTCTATTGATCTCAAATCAGATATCTCGACCACCTTTCAGTCCTTTTATAAATCGCTATATACTGAGGATACTACCCCGTCTGCATCCAACATACACCATTTCTTTGATGGTATCCCTAAGCCTCCATCCCTCACATGTTTATTTACTGTGTTAGAAGCTAATATCACTCTCCAAGAGATCTTACAAAAGCAATCAAATCCTTGAAAAGAGTTAACGCTCCTGTTCCAGATGGGTTCTTTATTGAACACATTTCTTCATTTTCTTCACTTTTTGCTCCCAATTTGTTGGAACTTTTTAACTCCTGTCTTTTTGATTCTAAGGCTAGTGGTCTATTTATTTTAGAACCTTTGATAGTTATTATCCCCAAAGCTGACAAAGATTGAACACTTTGTAAAAATATTAGGCCTGTTTCCCCGATCAATTATGACTGTAAAACCTTTGCCAAGAATCTAGCATCCCACCTAGAAGCTGTTATCCCTCTTTTTATTAAACCAGATGCATTAATTGGTTATTTGTATTCACCACCCTACACTGGTTTGGCCCTAAATGTATCTAATTTATAAAATTATTATACTCTGACCCCTGTGCTAGCATCTTTGTTAATGGTTACTTTTCCCCTAATTTAGGTAGCGGTACTAGGCAAGAATGTCCCTTTTCCTCTTTGTTATTTGTCATTTGCTTGGAACCCTTCCTTGAACACATACATTGCAATAACCTTGTCTTTGGTTTTAGACAGGGTTCTCTGGAGGTTAAGTTATCTGTCTATGTAGATGATGTTCTAATCTATATGTCCAATCCTTTGACCTCCCTAGATCCTTTTGTTGCAAGATAATTCATTATACTCAAGCATTTCTGGTTATAAACTTAATTTTTCTAAAACTGAAATTTTACCATAGAACTGCTTATTGTAACTTTCCATGGTGTCCTTCAAAAATTAAATTCCTTGGTGTTTCATTCCCCCCACTAACATTTCAGATACTCTTTGCCATAACTTCAATATGTTAAAATCCAAATTACAAACATTGCTTCTTACTTGTTCTCCTTTACATGGATGTATGACGTTACAACGCATGCTTTTACAACGCATGCCGTTACAACGCATTTTTTTCAACGACTTGCAGTAGATGGCGTGCTAACATTAAAAAAGGGTAATTTACTATTCTAACTCCAGTCCACGTTGCAGTAGGGAAGGTGTTTGGATAGTAAACTACTCTATTTTTAATGTTAGCACGCCATCTAGTGCAAGTCGATGTAAAGACTTGCGTTGTAATGGCATGCGTTGTAACAGATTTTGCGTTGTAATAGTTTCGTTGTAATGGTAGTGCGTTGTAAAAGTTGCGTTGTAAAGGTTGTTCCCCCCTTTACATCAACCATGGTGGAGGACACTTAATACCATTAGGGTGATTATTGTACCACATGTCCTTTATACTATCTCTAGGTTTCCCTTTAAAATCCATAACTACTACTTTGAACAAAATGGACTCTCTTTTGTACCAAATTTCTCTGTAATAATATGCACCCACGTGTCGCCGTCGCTAAACCTAAGCAACCAAAATCTGGGAGGGGGTGCAACTCCCTGAGATTAAATGTTTATCATTCAATTTTTTTTTATCTGACAATTTTATGCTATGATTAACATGATGAACTACTCTAAAAATAATCCTATGGATTGCATTTAAATGACCTTTATCAAAATATTTCTACATTAAAGATGTCATTCATATATCTAACTGTACTTTTATATCCAAAAACTCAATTTAGAAATATTCACAAAAGTATTACATACATTATGTCCGCTAATCTCAATTTGCAACAAGGTTTTCTATATTCCTCAATATGGTACAACAAATTTATCAAGTTCTGTTATAGATCTTTTTATTTTAATAATAGGAAGAAGGGTATTATGTATGTTCATCAATTCGTGAAAGACAATTCTTTTGTATGATTTGAATACTTACAACTACTTTACCAGTTGCCTTGCTCCTTTTTGAAGGAGTATAAGTTAATTTCCTCCTCACTTAATTGTTTTTTTCCACAAACCATCTACATCCTGACTCACACCTATACCTATGACACCTTTAGATAATGTTTGCCATGACCCTATCCCTAAAGCTGCCCTTATCAACAAAACGTTAATCTACCCGACTTCTATTAGAACAAACAAATATGGTAAACTGATTTCTCACTCTCATTTTCTGCACAATCTCGGGACAAAATTTGACTTAAAATATTAATTACATTACAGGCTTCTTGCATTGCACAGTCCCTCTTTTTATAATAGAGCTGTTATTACTCCAGAATATATCTCTGAATTTGACTCCTCTGCCTCTTCATTGTTTTGGTCCTGTTCTAAATATACCTGTTCTCTAACACATATGTAATACGACTGTTGTCATGTTACAAAGTTTGGGACCTCAGTTTGGTCTACATATTTAAAGATCTTTCAATGTAATTTTCCCCTTACCCTCGAATATGTTTTCTTAGGCTCCTTATCACCTATTTTTGAACATTTCTTCCCCAAAACTATATTGATTAATCTCTTTATTACCTTTGTTTTAAAGCAATACTTTCTTGTTGGAAAGATGTTTCTAAAATATTGTTATTAACATGGTGGAACTGCATCTGTGATGAATACAGAATACATGCTGTATCTTCACTAACTTTGCATCAGAAGATTAAATCTAATCTATATCGGTTACCCTGTACTGCTTTTCTATCCTCACACTCACCAAATTCTTAATTTATTGCTCTTCGCCTTTCCTTTTTCTCTTTTCTCTTTGTTCTTTTTTCTATTTCTCATCTCTTCTTCCTACTTTCTCTTCACCTCTTTCCTTTTTTATATAACATTTCAAAACTTCATTTATTTCATATGCTTTCCTTTTCCTTATACTGGCAATACTGTGAATAGATAATGTTTGTTACAAATGTCACTTATTTTGTTATTGCCAATTTTATTCCCAATAAACATTATTTAACAAAATAAACTGTATGATGAGCTTTAGACAATCACTGCTTAGTCTCTGCTTTCACCAACGCCCTATTCATGATGCAATCAGTGGAGCCATATTATAGAAAGTTTGCACTCATGCATGAAACAGCACAACATCCTTTGCACGGTGTTAATACTTGACACAATGTTATCACAGAGCGACACAGGAGGTTAGCAACAGTCACGGACGGCGTGAGACGGGGACGCGGATCGGCGCCTTGACGGATTGCTTAACATAAGTACCAGGAGGATATTGGGTACATTATCAGATGCCCTGAAGTTTTAGACTATACCTCACGCCACAGGATCAGTGTGGCATGGAATTATCACCACACTACATACTATCATTCAGTCATTTTACTCAGCCGTGAACAAGTCGCGTGTACAAATATACTGAGGCGACGAAACACGTGTTGGCTTTGGCTTGGAAAGATCATACCCATTAAACAACTCGGATGAGAAATAAGAAGAAACTGATTTTCTGACTTGATGTGCTTTCTTTTTATGTGTAAAACAGCAAAATGAAAATGTTACAGAATTGCGTGTGCTGGGGAAATGTATACTATATTCCCTAATGAGTCGTCGGCATACATGGAAACTGCCAGGGGTCACTGGTAAAATTGCTTGCGCATGTCGCTGTCTCAGAATACATGCTACCGGTTCAAGCACCAAAGCAAACAACAAAGTTGATAGCGGACACCCTTGCCGCGTGCCCCGCTGTATCTGAAAAACATCCAACAGTTGACCATTGACTCTTACTCGTGCCACAGGGTCTGTATAACGCAATGTAATCCGATTTGTAAAAATGAAAGGTACACCCATGCGATGCAAAATAGTGAACATATATGTCCAGGAGATAGAGTCGAAGGCCTTAGCGGCGTCGAGGAGGACTGCCACTGCCGGGAGGGTGGGTTCAAGATATGCATGAACGCAAATAGCGTACGAAGATTATGGGACGTGGACCGGGTGGGGATGAACCCCGATTGATCCGGGAGTACCATAACTGGAAAAATTGTTTCAGCCTATTCGCCAGTACTTTCACCAATATTTTTACATCAGTATTTATCAAAGACAGGGGTCTATATGAATCGCACCGGTCTGGCGCTTTATCAGGTTTTAACAGAGCTATTACAAGTGCTGCCCTCAGAGTGGGAGGCAAGCTTTGAGCCTCGTATGCTTCCATATATATCTCAAGAAGGCAGGGGGCCAAAATGTCTATATACTCTTTATAAAACTCTGCCGGTAGGCCATGTGTACCAGCCGCCTTCCCATTTGGTAGTGCCACAATGGCCTCGCGAATTTCATCTAGTGTTAATGGATGCATAAAAAAGTCCATACTAGTGCAATGTCGTCTCGGTATTGCGCTATTTCTGCCTCATCTGCCGACTGCCGATTCACATAGATTCTGGTGTAGTATTGCGCAAAGGTTTTAAGTATGTTAGGTGTGTCACAGTGTGTGGTGTCTTCATCTATGATGGCTTTAACCATATAGATCTTCCCCCAGGTATTCTGCTAGCCAGCGCTCTTCCCGGTCTGCCTCCCTCCCCGTAGTATCTGGCTGTGCTTCTGCGCGACATGTGGCCTATTTCCTGTTCAGCCACACCATTATACTCTGTAATTTTTATTTTAATAGTTGTTCCTGTTCCAATCTAGTCATAGTGCCTCGTAGGGATTTTAAAACCCCGACTGTAAACCCATACATACCCCCCAATAGTCACTTTAAATGCTTCCCAGAGCGTCCTTACAGTTTGCATTATGCAAGAAATAGCCAGATATAGCCTCATGAATCCCTTTGCAAAATACTTGATCAAGTAGGGAGGATGATTGCAGGTGCCATTGAAATTGGGAGGATTACGTGTAGGTAATGTTATGCTAAAAAGTACCGGGGAGTGATCAGATAGGGTCCTGGGTAGGTGTTTGATCTGTACAGTCCACGTGTGGACATCCGCTGTGACCAGCCAATAGTCAATGCGATACCAGGATTGTCGAGCAAATGAGTGGCATGTACCGTCATGTGCTTCTGGGTGTCGCAGACGCCAAACATCCAGCAGCCCCAGATCTAGCAGTCTGTGATGTATGGAAGCTGTTGCTTTTTTCAGTGTGGGTTTGGCTAAGGAGTGTCTATCTATTGCTGGATCTAACACAGCATTAAAGTCCCCCCCACATATAATGGCCGACGAGGGCAGCTGGCATATTTTCCCTATAGCGTTTTTAAAAAAAGCAGGGTCGTCAATATTAGGTCCATCTATATCGACTATGAGTATCATCTTGCCATACAGCGTACCTTGTACTAGTATATACCGACCCATCTTATCTTCCTCCACATGAATTGGTTCGAAAGGGATACCCTTCTTTATTAAAATCATTACCCCCATGCGTAACAGGAATAGGAGGCTGCTAGATGCACTCCCACCCATCTGGTGGCTACTGTGGAGACTGCCCGTTCAATAAGGTGGGTTTCCTGCAACAGGGCTATCTGGATGTTATGACGGTCCAAGTTGGAAAGTACTTGTCTCACCTTTTTGGAGTTGTTTAGGCCCCTAACGTTTCAAGTCACCCAGGAGACTGTGGGGTTTTTAGCCCTTGTCATGATTTGTTTTAACATATGTTATAATGTGCCATTGTGCAAATACTGTCACTAAGTGTAGCCGTTGGCCCCCGGTTGGTACAGGGGGGGTCGAGGTAAAAATTCTCAGGCATATCACCCGCTGGCAAAAGGGTTAACAATAAACATCATATTTCAAGAACTTACATTCTCCAACATTCTATAGAGAGTACCAAAAGAGGACTAGTAAGTGACAATAGTGTACATTATGCATTTTGACGAGTGCATCATTTAGGGGAGTGCAGTCTCTGCAGGATGATGGTTGGATACTGTACAATACAAGCGGCATACCATTAATGTATAATGTTTACACCAGCAATCTGCGAACAGAGTTCTATCACACTCATGCCAGTAAATACAAGCCTCACGTGCTCAGCCCTCTGCATCAGAATCTGCTTCTGCCGCCGTCTCTCGTTCCGATTCCTTCCACTCGATCTGCCGCACATATTGCAGGGCTTCTCTGGATGTCAAGAAGATGCGGGCTTTCCCTGCATGCTGTATTCTCAATTGCGCAGGATATAACATTGCATATTGAATGTGCAGCGCTTGCATAAATTAGACTGTTAGTACTCTAGTTGTTCTTTAGAGCACTCAGGTAGGCTGCAGTAGAACACAAGGGAATCAATTGACAGACTGCTTCTGTTGGAACTAAATCTAAATCTTTTACTGAGAATGTCAGACTTCATTCGCATATGGCTGAGAAACAAAGTGTGAATTTACATATAATATGCTCTCGTTTTGGCTCCTGGAGCACCTTCCATAATCTCTATGGGAAAATCATGAGAAAACTGTTTTCTCTCAAACATGAATCATGAAATCCCAGCAGAAGGCTTTTTCACTGGGTAAAATCACCTTATAACACACCAATTCTTAAAATGAATATGGTACCATCAACAAATGATTTATATTTGCAACTAATATCTGTTATCACCCTTTATACATTCTCCTCAAAACCTGCCATTAGTTGCAATGCATTTCAATGCGGTGCTATCATGTATATAGGTCCCAAGATGGCTGCCAACGAATATATGTCGTTACTACGCATTCCGTTGCAACGCATGCCTTTACCACGCATGCGTTACAACGGAATGTTTTTTCTACGCTTTGCCTTTACCTCGATTTTACCTTTACCCCGCTTTTTCTTTTTTGGGGGGAGCCCCCCCCCCCCCCCACAAGCCCCCTTTCTTCTTTTTTTTGCCTTTTTCGCAGGTCTCCGCCGACACTGAAAACGGACTGACGCATTTTTTCGGATTAGGAAGACGTTGTTCCGTGATGACGTTGCTTGCTTGGTAAAGATGGTCATTGAAGCATTACGCGCTGTGAAGACGTTTACGGGGTGAGTGTACCGTTGTAAACGTAATGCGTAGAAAATGCTTCGTGGTAAAGGTTGTTTCCCGCTGCCAACATTTCCTTGTTGAAGTGTTGGCAGCCAATTATATCCCACCATGAGATCTGTGCTTCAGCTCTGCCTGGATATACAAATTTGTTTTTCTTTAATATCTCCAAAACTACTGAATGGATATACACCAAATAACAAAAAGGGCTCTGGACCAAGAGCTAGTTTTCTGCCAAATCAGGTGTAATTTCATTCAGCGGTCCAGGCTGTAGTTCTGTCTAAATTCTCTATGGGAATTAACATGAGAAACATACTTTTTTTACTCTCCATTTTTTAAGCCCCCACTTGAAAGATCACCCCGAAACTGTCATGCACAACTAGAATCAGGAAGACACTTTTTTTGCAAAGATTTTGTGAAAAAATTCATCAACTGCAACAAAGTCCTAAGCAAGTCAAAATATGCTTATCCTATGGAAGCTAGGTCCTAACTATAACTACTTACTGGCGATATATATCATACTTATTCCAGGTCCTGTACACCACCAAATATAACTGCTCCAGGTGTGTCGTGTGTCACGGTCATGGATAAGGCACAGCAGGGTTGCAAACTTGGTTTATTAAATTACAGAATTTTGAGCACTTATTAAACAACATGAAGCCTACTAGTTTTGGAAAAGGCTGCTGTGGCAGCCGAAAAGCGTCTTGTTTGCCGGGTTGGAGGAGACCCTACGGGACATTAAATGCATCATTACCTTACATTCTTCGAGTGTGTGTTCTTCTTCCACGTGTTGTAAGGGTTTCTTTTGGATATATATATATATATATATATATATTCACAGAAAAAACCATAGGTTTCAGGCACGTTATAGTTAGGAATTAGCATTTAAAAAAACTCAGAAATTCACTGAAAAAAACATAGGTTTCAGGGGTGTTATAGTTAGCTGGACTTTTCACTTGTACAAAACCATTGAAATTCCCCCGTTATAGTTAGTTCAGCTAACTATAACTCGCGCGCCCGCAATGCACTGCTGATGACGTCACATATTACATCACTCATTACATGGTCAGTGACATCACTCATGACATCACTGATGACATCTCAAATGACATCACTGATGACATCACTGATGACATTATCCAGTGAATGTGTGTTTTTCTGAAAATTAAATATGTTTTATTTTTGTATATCTCAAGGTCGATGGAAGAATAAATGGGTATATAAGTGTCTAAATGGATGATTTGTTTTTGAAAAATTGATTGTGTAACTGACTGATTAAGTGTATCATAGTGAATACATGGCTTAGTGAGTAATGTTTAAATATGTAAATATCTGTATCAGTCTCTCACTTTGTGTATAAGTGGCTGCATGGGTTGGTGAGTAGCTACATGGGTGTCTATATAGGTTATTAGTTGGTTTTTTAAGTATCAGTCTGAGTGTCTGCATGGTTCGGTGGGGGGTATTACGTAGTGCATAGGTGCATGAATGAGTGACTCACTGTTTGTATGTGTTGAAGACAGCATGTGCGCAGGACTGTATGGGTGGATGAGTGTGTGTAAGGGTGTGTTAGTGAGTGAATGACTTCATGAGTAGCTACATATGTTTTAAACTAGTATATGTGACTATTGGTGTATATAAGTGAGTATATGTGAGAGTGAGAGATTGAAAGAGTTCCTGTATGAATAAGTATGTGTTTCTATAAGTGATTGTTTAAAAGACTAAGTATGGGTAAGTTTCCGTAGAAGTAAGTGTGGTGGTGTGTGTATAACTGTATATGCAAGTAAATGTATGTTTGATTCTTTATTAGAATGAGTGACTATGTGTGTGAGTAACTCTATGGATGAGTGGCATTGTGTAACAGGATGTATAGGTGTATGAGTACATATGATGAGTGAGTACATGTATGAGTGACTGTATAGGGCTGTTGGTGAATGAGTGGATGTGTAAGTGGATCTTAGAATTACTGAAGAGGTTGTTGTAACTGGTATTGGTATGTCCATTGTTTTGAAAATTTTAGTCTCTATTTTTGAATGTGTGTATCAAAGGTTATATTAGGGTGAGAGGAGGTCTGCCACTCTATCACAAGGATGATGTCATCAGTGATGTCATCAGTGATGTCATTTGAGATGTCATCAGTGATGTCATGAGTGATGTCACTGACCATGTCATGAGTGATGTAATATGTGACGTCATCAGCAGTGCATTGCGGGCGCGCGAGTTATAGTTAGCTGAACTAACTATAACGGGGGAACACCCTATAACACCCCTAAAACCTATGGTTTTTTCAGTGAATTTCTGAGGTTTTTTAAATGCTAATTCCTAACTGTAACGTGCCTGAAACCTATGGTTTTTTCTGTGAATTTCAAAGGTTTTTTAAATGCTATTTTCTAACTATGCCTACAGAGATAGGACATGTGAAGAAAGAAGAAAAAATGCACAGAAAGAAAAAAAAGAAGTGCAGAAAGAAGCAACAAAAGGCCTCAAAGACGAAGAAAAGTGCAGGAAGAAGGATAACGTGCAGAAAGAACAAAAAGAAGAGCAGAAAGAAGCCTTGTTGCAAAATCATCCTGTACCCTCAGACGGATACTGGTGGTAACTGAGTCTGACTAACCAGTCCTAGAGCCAGTGCTATGTTAAAAGACACTTAGAATACAGTGAAAACACCTACATACACTAGGGAACATTATGCATTGGGGTCCCCCTGTGATTAGCATGACCTCCTCTGTAAGCCCCTAGTATATAATAGGGCAGGGGGATTAAAACTACCTCTTAAAACAGGCCACAGGGCGTTTTTGCACACGTTAACTCAGGCCCCGTCCCCTCCCTTCACCACTGTGTAAACACGCCCTGTGTCTGTTTTTAGTTGGGAGATTAAGTTCATTTGAATCCTGAGGGTCCCTAGGGTCCAACTAGCCCACTAGGTACCTCCAGTAAGTGCCACAGAGCTGCGTTGCAGAGAGGTGTAAAAAGTGGCACGGCCCGGACCACCTCTCTGCAATGCAGCTCAGTGGCGCTCACTGGAAGCACTTGGTGGGCTAGTTAGCCCCCAGGGGCCCTCAGTATTCAAGGGAAATGATATCCCCAATTTAAAACGTGCCATAGTGCGTGTTTGCACACGTCACCTCAGGCCCCGTCCCCTCCCTTCACCACTGTGTAAACGCGCCCTGTGGCTGTTCTAAGTTGAGAGATTAAGTCCCCTTGAATCCTAAGGGTCCCTAGGGTCAAACTAGACCACTAGGTACCTCCAGTAAGCGCCACAGAGCTGCGTTACAGAGAGGTGTAAAAAGGGGCTTGGCCTCAGAACACCTGTCTGCGGCGCAGCTCCCTGGCGCATACTGGAGATGCCTGTTGGGCTAGTTGGCCCTCAGGGACCCTCAGTATTGAAGAGGCATTAATTCCCCAACGTACAACTCGCCAGGGGGCGCATTTGCAGAGTGCTGCAAGGAGGGGGCGTGGCCTCCGGCACAATGCCTGTCTTTTATTTATTTTAATTTTTTAAGAAGGGGGTCTGTGTGGTTCCCCTTCTTATTCTAATTTATTGGCCCTGATGATCCCATCCCCCAGGGCCTGTCTCCTAATTATATTTTTTTGACCCCAATCCCCAGGGCCGGCCACTGTTTTTTATTATTTTAAAAAAATATATATTTATAGACACACCTAGGACATGCTGGACAAACCGTACGTACCTATCACCATGACAATTTGCGTGATATTCATTAAAAGGCGACTATGCATACAATGAATCCACGTGGCATGTATTTACACCACTAGTGAAGCTCTGACATGTCTGATGCCCTACCGTGCCTAATCCTGGTAGACACCCTTGTCGTTTATTTATACAAACATTGTTAGCTATTTTACGGGCACATTTAATACACATGCACGCCAAGCCATTCAAAGGGGATTCGACAAAAATTCGACCAAAACTATGCAAGAAACCCCCCTCACGGTTAATAAAACACACATCCACTGCCGGATGTGTAATACTTTTTATTTTACTCTCTGGAAAGGGGACGAACATCACTTGAGAGTCACAGCGCGCTCCTGGCAGAGCCCAATGCTGTGTTACACCCACCATTGCCTGCTGAGTGCCACACACCTCTGTGTTGTATTCCACTAGCTAGTGCATATGCTATGACACTCTCTAGCCCATGTGCACTGTAACACCACCCCGTGAATATGTCATGCCACACTTGTCTTTGCACGGGTTATATTGCCCCATCTAACGTGCCTTCCTCGATGCCTATGTTATAACGCACAGTGCTATGCCATACATATTACAATCTGGGATCCATATCTTTGTCACAGTGCATATGCAACGTTACACTCCCCAGCACATATTTTATATTACAACTTTATAGACTAGTTAGGTTACACAACACTGCCCTGTGCATATTACACTCCAAGGCGCATATCGCATAGCACGCGCTAGTGCCTGTGCTATCTCGCGCTCTCCAATGAATCTGTAATTGCGCACAATGTATTGCATATTATATTTCTCGCCCGGTTCATCTTATAGCACACTTTTTGGTGCATAGTTTATACCATACACTATATCTAGTTTTCATTTTCAATCGTGCTCTCAGGACTATGTTCTATATAACACTGTGTTCACCTACCCTTTTCACAGGCATTACATTTTGCGATAGGGGGTGGAGGGTCAGGGGGTGTTTCTTCCAAGTGAGCCCGGAGTCACAGTCACAAACGTCCTCTTCTTCCTGAATAAAAGTGAGATTATGCTGCATACTTGTTCATATTTTAAGTAGTTCGCACAGACACACGTTTTAAAACCAATAAAGTTCCTAATACCCGCCTTCTCTGAACAGTTAGCTTGCTGCCCCATCCCCCTCCTCCCTATCCTCTGTTTTGTGAATCCATGGACTAGCCTCCTCCCTCCTGCCATGCATGGTCTGATGTGCTGCCACTGTCCTCAATTTAGTATGATGTACCAGTCCACTCCTCCTGCCCTCCATTGCCCAATTCTATGCCCCATCATTGACCTCCTGCTTAAACTCTGTGCTTAGCTTGCTGCCCCTATTCTCCTTCCCCCTGCCCTCCGATGTCTTTGTGCATGCCCCGGCTCCATCCTTTTTGCCCACCATGTTCCATGGACCTGCCACTCCTATCTACTCTGAGTGTTCTGTTGAGCTGCCACTCCCCTCCCACCTGCCTAGCATTGTCAGATGACTGTAACCTGTCCCTGCCACCTCCACCCTGCCACCTCCACCCTGCCTGTCCACATGCCATGCCCCTATCCTCTTCCTCCTGTCCTACATGGTCTATTGTACTGCCACACCCTTCTGCCCTCCCTGGTCTGTTGTGCTGCAACTGCTCCTCCTGCCTGCCCCGTGCGGTCTGTTGTGAGGCCCCTTCCCCTGAACTTTCTTGTCTGTGCACAGGTCCTGGCCCTCCCTTCTATCCTCCATCGTCCTTTGTGCATGCCCCTGCACCCTCCTTCTTGCCCATCATAGCCATTTTGCTGCCACTTACCCTCCCACTTGCCATGCATGGTCTTCTGTGCTGCCATGGCCCCTCCCACCTTCCCTGTGTGGTCAGTTAGCTGCCCCTGACCCCCTCCCACCTTCCCTCCATGGTCTGTGTGTATGCCATCACAGTCTCAGTGTTGCTCTTCATGGTGTGTCTTGCTTCTAGTGCCCATCCTGCCTGACCTCCATGGCTATCTTGCTGCTCCTGCCCTGCCCCCTTGCCCCCAGCCCTCTGTTTACACGTGCAGACCCTACTCCCTCCCTCCTGGCTTGTCTGTTCCATTGTAATGCCCCTGATCCGTCCCTCCTGCCCTTTATGGTCTGTTATGATACAGCTTTCTCTCCTGTCTGTCCATTATGGTCAGCTAGCTACCATTGCCTCTTGCCCCTCTGTTCTCTATTGTCCATGTGCATGGTCCTGTCCCCTCCCTCTTGCTTTCTATGGATTGTTGTGCTGCACTCCCGTCCCGCTAGCCCTGTGTGGTGTATTGTGCTGCTACAAACCCTGATGCTTGCCCTGCAGGGTCAGTTTGGTGCACCTCTCCATGTCCCTCCTGTCCTCTGTTATCCAAGTCCATGTCCCTACCTCATTTCCTTCCATGATCCAATGTATCATACTTGCGAACATTTTGAACTTGGTAAGAGGGAGATTTTGAAACAAAACTGGGGTATTGATTTTCCCCTTTGAGTTACATTGAAAAAGAGGAGATTGTAGACAGGAGACAGATCAAATAAAGCCCATTTGAGCTTAAAAACATTGGACGTTTCCCGGCTGAATCGGGTCTGTTGGCATGTATGGTTGTACTACCATTGCCTCTTCCTTCTACCCACAATGGTCTATTACATTGCCACAGCCTCTCTTGCAAGTCCTGTATTGTTGGTTTGTTGCCCCTGCCCCCCTTTCCACTGCCCTCCATAGTCTGTTGTGCTGCCACGGCCCTTCCTGCCTACTCAGTGTGGTTAAATTGTTGCCTTTGCACCCTCCTACCTGCCTTCAATTTTCAGAGTCCGTGCCCCTGGCCTCTGCCTCTCAACAGTATCCTAATGAACAACTAGATTGCTAACATTCTATATTTATTACAAAAGCGTGGAACGCCTGACGTCATCTTGATGTAATCAAAACTGTAATACCTAGAGCATTTCCTTTAGAAATTACATATATGAGAGGGTCTTATTGGCATCAAAATTATGGTTAGTGCTCTAAAAGACTAAAATAAGGACATATTTTCTGAGTTTTCAAATAGCGACAAAGCACTTTTAAATTATTTGTTATGTTTATGTTTTTTTATCCAGTTGACCACTTGATTAAATGTTGCACTTAGGGGAGAGGATGTGGTGTTACTTCCAGAACTGCAGACTTTGCAACTGGGGAACCAGGTTGGAGTTTCTGCTTCAGCTCGACATTCTGTGATTCTGGTCAAATCACTTAGTCTCCCCATGTCTACAACCAAAATTAATTTGTTCTTGTGTGATGTAACCAATGCTCATGTAAAGCACTCCAATACCTGACAACTCTGCACTATATAACACTGCAACAACACAAAATAATAAGTGTTTTGCACACTTCTGTCATTGGGCTATATTTGGGCTACATCTGGGTGATTTTGAGCTACATTTGGGCTCTTTTGTCTCCGGTGGCCATCTTGGGAGATTTATTTGTTATGAAGTTTCCTAATTTCCTCATGTACTGCAGTCTCCTCAGTAGGAAATGCTTTCAGTTTTTTACTTTGATTCCATCATGAAGGTATTCAGATATGTCACACATTTGCCATAAATTCTGAATGTTAGCACTCTAGTTGCTCATTAGATCACTGTAGTAAAACTACTGTTCACCATGGAAGTCTGCTCCTGGTATTAAAAGTGCATGTTTCAGTCTGCATATCAGAATTTTTTAATGAAATAGAAGAGGATGTGAAAAGTCACTCAAAATGTGCCCTCATTTTCTTTCTTCAGCATTAATCATAATTTCTATGGCAAAATGAACCCCCTCATTGTGTTAATTTTTAAATTAAATGTTTTAAGTGTTACCAGTTTATTCCAATCAAGATGGCTTCAGGTGTGCCATACTTTTGTCATAATGAAGACAGTAAGCGCTCTAGTTGTTTTTAAGAACACTCTGCAACATTCTGTCATTGGGATATACTTGGGCTACATCTGGGTGATATTTGGGCTACATTTGGGCTCTTTTGTCTCTGGTGGCCATCTTGGGAGACTTATTTGTTATGAAGTTTCCTAATTTCCTCATTTACTGCAGTCTCCTCAGTAGGAAATACTTTCAGTTTTTTACTTTGATTCCATCATGAAGGTATTCAGATATGTCACACATTTGCCATAAATTCTGAATGTTAGCACTCTAGTTGCTCATTAGATCACTGTAGTAAAACTACTGTTCACCATGGAAGTCTGCTCCTGGTATTAAAAGTGCATGTTTCAGTCTGCATATCAGAATTTTTTAATGAAATAGAAGAGGATGTGAAAAGTCACTCAAAATGTGCCCTCATTTTCTTTCTTCAGCATTAATCATAATTTCTATGGCAAAATGAACCCCCTCATTGTGTTAATTTTTAAATTAAATGTTTTAAGTGTTACCAGTTTATTCCAATCAAGATGGCTTCAGGTGTGCCATACTTTTGTCATAATGAAGACAGTAAGCGCTCTAGTTGTTTTTAAGAACACTCTGCAACATTCTGTCATTGGGATATACTTGGGCTACATCTGGGTGATATTTGGGCTACATTTGGGCTCTTTTGTCTCTGGTGGCCATCTTGGGAGACTTATTTGTTATGAAGTTTCCTAATTTCCTCATTTACTGCAGTCTCCTCAGTAGGAAATACTTTCAGTTTTTTACTTTGATTCCATCAAGAAGGCATTCAGATGTGTCACACATTTGCCATAAATTCAGAATGTTAGCACTCTTTTTGCTCATTAGATCACTGTAGTAAAGCTACTGCTCACCAGGGAAAACTGCTGCTGGTATTGAAAGTGCATGTTTCAGTCTGCATGTCAGAATATTTTACTGAAATAGAAGAGGATTTGAGAAGTCACTCAAAATGTGCCCTAATTTTTCTTTCTGCAGCACTAATCATACTTTTTATGGAAAAATGAACCCCCTCATTTTGTTCCTTTTTAAATTAAATGTTTTAAGAGTTACCACTTTAATCCAAGCAAGATGGCTTCAGGTGTGCCATATGTTTATCATAAGTAGGACTGTTAGCGCTCTAGTTGTTCTTTGGAACACTCTGGGAAGCTGCAGTAGAACACAAAGGAATCAACTGACAGTCTCTGCCCTTGTTGGATGTACATGTTTTACTGAGAATGTCAGACTTCATTCTCACATGACTGAGAAAGATAATGTGAATTTACATAAAATAAGCTCTCAGTTTAGCTTATAGATTACCTTCCAAACCTCTGTGGGAAAAGCATGAGAAAATAGTTTTCTCTCAATCATGATATCCCAGCAGAAGGCTTTTTCACATGGTGAAATCACCTTAGAACATACCACAATTCCTAAAATGAGTATGGTACCATCAACAAATGATTTATAATGTAACTAAAGTCTTAAAACCTTCTATTAACTGCAATGCTTTTTAATGAGGTGCTATCATGTATATTGGTCCCAAGATGGCTGCCAACACTTCTTGGATGAAGTGCTGACAGCCAATCAGATCTCAGGATGAGATGTGCGGTTAGGCTCCGCCCACATATGTATATGATTTTACTTTTGATTTTCTCAGAAACTACTGAACAAATTGACACCAGACCTGCAAAAGGCACTTTCCTGACCTGAGGACCTCCTCTCTGCCAAATTTCAAGTAATTCTGTTCAGCCGTTCGGGCTGTACCTTGGACTAAAGGTCCCTATGGAAAATTGCATGGGGAAAACGCGTTTTGGGACCCCCCTTTTTTCTCAGCCCCCGCTTGACGAATCCCCCCGAGACTTTCAGGGAAGGAGCGGAGCGGAGCGCCCCACCTATTTTGAAAATTTCGCGAGGATTCGTCAACCGGCGCCAAAGTTATTCCAAATAGAATGTTGCGGATTTCCTATGGAAACACGGTCCTAACTATAACTATCTACTGGTGACCGCCAGTAGATAATATATATATATATATATATATATTTATGTTTTTTATTTTTTTATTTTATTTACTCCAAATGACGCGGCACACAGGAACATCGGTTTTAGCTAGTTTATTTTGAAACACTCAGACCAACGCTTTTCAGCCTTCCTGGCTTTGTTCAAAGCCAGGAAGGCTGAAACGCGTTGGTCTGAGTGTTTCAAAATAAACTAGCTAAAACCGTTGTTCCTGTGTGCCGCGTTATTTGGAGTAAAATTAATAATTTGGGTCTGGATCCGACCCCTACGCAGAGCACCCGCATATGAGCGCGCAGGATCGTTTTGGATCACATTGTGGCAAATATATATATATATATATATATATTACCTACTGGCGGTCGCCAGTAGGTAGTTATAGTTAGGACCACGTTTCCATAGGAAAACCTCAACATTCTATTTTGAATAACTTTGGCACCGGTCGACGAATCCTCGCGAATTTCTCAAAATAGGTGGGGCGCTACGCTCCGCTCCTACCCTGAAAGTCTCGGGGGGATCCGTCAAGCGGGGGCTGAGATAAAAGGGGGGTCCCAAAACGCGTTTTTCCCATGCATTTTTCCATAGGACCTTTAGAACGAGCTGCAGCCCGAACGGCTGAACAGAATTACTCAAAATTTGGCAGAGAGGTAGTCCCTAGGTCAAGGAAGTGCCTTTTGTAGGTTTGGTGTAAATCTGTTCAGTAGATTCTGAGAAAATAGCCTTTAAATCAATATATATATCTGAGCCCGCTTACGGTACGCTTACCGTACGCTTACGGTAAGCGTACGGTGGCGTGCGCGAGCGCGATTCTGATTGGCTCTTAGATCTTAGTAAACATTCGAATCGGTCGAAACCAGGAAGCGGCGGCCGCCATTTTGTGTATTTCACTCTGAAAAAAAAGAGTGAAAACAAGGAAAGGGGGCAATGAGGAGAGTTACAGACCCCCTAACATTTGTAAGGGGGTCAAAGAAGGACAGAAAAGTACAAAGAAAACATTTATTGATTTTAAAAAAAATCACGGGGTACGCGTACGGTAAGCTTACGGTAAGCGTACGGTAGAAAAAAAAAAAAAAAAAATGAAAATCAGATTTAAGTGTTTAGATATTAGGGGGCTCTAAAAAGAGCAGTTGTGTTTATGAAATGATTTTTTAGTGGTACCTACAAGTAGTACCGATGCAGAGTCTAAGGTTCAAGAGGAAGACTCTGTTCCCTTCATCATTGAAGTGCACACCATCTCCTCTATAAATGTCTTGCATGTCATAACGCAAGTTGTTGTGGTAAATGGCACCCATACCATAGTCACGGAGGAAAGCAGAAACAGATTTGTTGATGTGCTTTCTTGCTTTGTCATCGCACCGCGTGCCCACCGTGCGTGCACGGCACTAACTGCGTAAAGTGGGCGCGCGGTGCGCGAAGCGCACCGCGTGCTCACTGTGCGCGCACGGTGCGCGAAGCGCACCGTGCGCGCACGGAACGAACTGCGTTAAGTGGGCGCGCACGCCACGAATGGCGTAAAGTAACTTAGCATTTAAAAAACCGTACAAATTCACTGAAAAAACCATAGGTTTCACACACGTTATAGTTAGGAATTAGCATTTAAAAAACCTTGCAAATTCACTGAAAAAACCATAGGTTTCACACATGTTATAGTTAGCGGAAATTTTACTGATAAAAAACCAATGAAATTCCCCCGTTATAGTTAGTGCAGGCAACTATAACTCACGCGACCGCAATCTTCTGCTGATGACATATGTGTCTTTATGAAAAAAAAATATTTGTAATATATGTATAGCTAAAAATGTATGGAAGAAGACATGGGCAAATAAGTGTCTAAATACAGTATTAGCATCAGCAGAGGATTGCGGTCGCGTGAGTTATAGTTGCCTGCACTAACTATAACGGGGGAATTTCATTGGTTTTTTATCAGTAAAATTTCCGCTAACTATAACATGTGTGAAACCTATGGTTTTTTCAGTGAATATATATATATATATATATATATTCACTGAAAAAAACATAGGGTTCAGAGACGTTATAGTTAGAAATCAGCATTTAAAAAACCTTAGAAATTCACAGAAAAAAACCATAGGTTTCAGGGGTGTTATAGTTAGCTGGACATTTCACTTGTACAAAACCATAGAAATTCCTCTGTTATAGTTAGTTCTGCTAACTATAACTCGCGCGCCCGCAATGCACTGCTGATGATGTCTCATATTACATCATTCATGACATGGTCTGTGACATCACTGATGACATCACTGGACATCTCAAATGACATCACTGATGACATCACTGATGACATCATCCAGTGAATGTGGTTTAGTTTGAAATTTAAATATGTATTATATATATATATATATATACCAATCTGTATTGAAGATTGAGTGGATAGATAACTGTCTGGATGGAGGATTTAGTAGCTGTCTGAATGTCTGTTTAAGTGAGTAGTTAAAAGTGTCTCACTTAATACATGGATTAGTAACTAAACTATGTGAATGCGTGCATCACTGTCTCCGTTGTTGTATAACATGCTGCATTAATTTGTCACTAACTACATGAGTGTGTATATTAGTTATTGATTAGTTGGGTGAGTATTTGTATGGGACACTGAGTTTGTGTGTGGTTGGATGGGGTGTGTGTAACTCTATGCATAGATGTGTGAATGGTTGATTGAGTAGGTGTATAGGTTTAAGAGTGCATGTGGAAACAGTTGTTTGGGTGACTGAGTGTATTTATTTGTGTGTTGGTGAGCGAATATATGTTTTAGTTGTACATCTTCAACAAAGTAAAAAACTAAAAGGCATTGTATCTGAGAAATGGTGTATATAAATAAGTATATATAAGAGTCAGCGATTGTGAGAGTAACTATATGAATGAGTTTATAATTCTAATGGTGATTTTCTAACATATTAACTATGAGTTACTATGTGTTTGAATAAATGAGGTGTTGTGTGTATAATTGTGTAAGTGAGTTAATGTACGTGTGATTAATTATTTTCATGATTGAGTAGGATGACTGCATAACTGACTAAGATGACTGCTGTTGTGTCAATGTCTATATATGTGTATAAGTGCATTTGATAGTGTTCTATTAACTAGTGACTGCATGTATAAGTGATTCTGTTGTTGAATGGGTAGTTGTGTGTGTAGACTTAGGAATCAGTGAGTGGGTACATAGTAACTGGTATTGGTGTGTCACTGTCAGATAGTGCTGGATGGGTGATTGGAGAAATGCATGGGACAGACAGGAGGATTCCTACACCGCATAGGTACTAACTTGGTATTTAGAAGAGCGTATCAATAGTTTGTAGCTGGTTAGAGGTGTGCATGCATATTGTAAAAAATATTGTACCTGCACTTGTGTTTTTGACTACGCCATTCCTTAAGTATACGACTAATAACTGGAGTAATTTCAGTGTTGCAAAGAAAGTGCGTGCTGAATTTATAAGTGCTTAGGTATTGGTGGAGTGATAGGATACATAGATATTGCTGGATGGGTGAATGGAGAAGTGCATGGACAGGCAGATGGATTCCTAGACTGCATAGGTACTAACTGGGTATTTAGAAGAGCGTATCAATAGTATGTAGCTGGTTAGAGGTCTGCATGCATAGTGTACAAAATATTGTACCTGCACTTGTGTTAGTGGCTAGGCCATTCCTTAAGTATACGACTAATAACTGGAGTAATTTAAGTGCTGCAAAGAGAGTGCATGCTAAATTTATTAGTGCTTAGGTATTGGCAGAGTGATAGGATACGTAGATAGTGCTGGATGGTTGAATGGAGAAGTGCATGGGACAGACAGAAGGAATCCTAGACTGCATAGGTACTAACTGAGTATTTAAAAGACTGTATCAAAGCTATGTAGCTGATTAGAGGTCTGCATGCATAGTGCACAGAATATTGTAGCTGTACTAGTATTGGTGTGTCTATGGTTTCGAGAATTGTAGTCTGTATTTTAGGGTGTGAGGAGGTGCATCAGATGATCACGTAGATGATGTCATCAGTGATGTCATTTGAGATGTCATCAGTGATGTCATCAGTGATTTCACTGACCATGTAATGAGTGATGTAATATGTGACGTCATCAGCAGTGCATTACTTTAATCCAAAAAGCTGGCGGCCATATTGGCCTGGTCACGCTGTGAAAATTCAGGAATTGATACAATAAAGAAAAGAAAACAAGTGTTAATATGCACACAACGTCATTTCAGCATATCTTGCCCCGTGACCGCCATACCTGTATGTTTGTCAACGTGACTTATTCATAATAAACATACTTAGAATTGCAAACATCAACATAAACAATGGACTACACATTACTTTAAAGTGAAAGGCTATCGGCCATATTAATCTGGGCACGTTGCGTATTATAATGGTTCTTACACGAAAGAAAAGGAAAAAAGGGGTGTTAATATACACAGACTATCCCTAAATAAAGTTCTAGCGATTATAGTTCCATTCCATTCCATTCACAGCTCATTAGAGATGTCATGAGTGATGTCATGAGTGATGTAACTGACCATGTCATGAATGATGTATTGTCTGAGGTCATTAGCAGTTCATTGCCGGGCGTAAGATATAGTTAGCTCAGGTAACTATAACTGCTGAATTTCACTGGTTGTGTATGAGTGAAATCTGAGTCTAACTGTACCGTCTGTAATCTTTGTTTTTTTCAGCAAATTTCTAGTTTTTTTTAACGTTAAGTAAGATGCAGATCACAATGGATGGTGGGGGGATGGAAGCAGGGCCTGGCATTGTGTTGCCCCCAACCAAGCTTGCTGCTCCTGCCTTCCCTCCTCCTAGCCATCCATTGTCCAAGTCCATGTCCCAGTTCCCTTATTACAGCCCTGTGTGGCCGTTGTTCTGCCACTGGCCTTCTATGAACAGTTAGCTTGCTGCTCCATCCACCTCCTCCCTATCCTCTGTTGTCTGAATCCATGGACTAGCCTCCTCCCTCCTGCCATGCATGGTCTGATGTGCTGCCACAGCCCTCCATTTAGCATGATGACCTCTTGATTAGCCTCTGTGCTTAGCTTGCTGCCCCTATTCTCCTTCCCCCTGCCCTCCGATGTCTTTGTGCATGCCCCTGCTTCATCCTTTTTGCCCACCATGTTCCATGGACCTGCCACTCCTATCTACTCTGAGTGTTCTGTTGAGCTGCCACTCCCCTACCACCTGCCTAGCATTGTCAGATGACTGTAATCAGTCCCTGCCACCTCCACCCTGCCTGTCCACATTCCATGCCCCTATCCCCTTCCGCCTGTCCTCCATGGTCCATTTTACTGCCACACCCTTCTGTCCCCCCTGGTCTGTTGTGCTGCAACTGCTCCTCCTGCCTGCCCCGCGTGGTCTGTTGTGAGGCCCCTTCCCCTGAACTCTCTTGTCTGTGCCCAGGTCCTGAGCCTCCCTTCTATCCTCCATGGTCCTTTGTGCATGCCCCGGCACCCTCCTTCTTGCCCATCATAGCCATTGTGCTGCCACTAACCCTCCCACTTGCCATACATGGTATTCTGTGCTGCCACGGCCCCTCCCACCTTTCTGTGTGGTCAGCTACCTGCCCCTGACCCCTCCCACCTTCCCTCCATGATCTGTGTGTATGCCATCATAGTCTCACTGTTGCTCTCCATGGTGTGTCTTGCTTCTAGTGCCCATCCTGAATGTTCTCCATGGTCATCTTGCTGCTCCTGCCCTGCCCCCTTGCCCCCAGTCATCTGTTTCCATGTGCAGACCCCTATTCCCTCCCTCCCTCCCGGCTTGTCTGTTCCATTGTAATGCCCCTGATCTGTCTCTCCTGCCCTTTATGGTCTGTTATGCTGCAGCTTTCTCTCCTGTCTGTCCATTATGGTCAGCTAGCTACCATTGCCTCTTTCCCCTCTGTTCTCTGTTGTGCATGTGCATGGTCCTGTCACCTCCCTATTGATTTCTATGGATTGTTGTGCTGCACTCCTGTCCCGCATGCCCTGTGTGGTGTATTGTGCTGCTGCAAACCCTGATGCCTGCCCTGTAGGGTCAGTTTGGTGCACCTCTCCATGTCCCTCCTGTCCTCTGTTATCCGAGTCCATGTCCCAACACCAATTCCTCCTGCCTTCCATGATCCAATGTACCATACTTGCAAACATTTTGAACTTGGTAGGAGGGAGATTTTTGAAAAAAAACTGGGGTATTTATTTTCCCCTGTGAGTTACATTGAAAAAGAGGAGATTGTAGACAGGAGAGAGATCAATAAATCCCATTTGAGCTTAAAAACATTGGACGTTTCCTGGCTGAATCGGGTCTGTTGGCATGTATGGTTGTACTACAACTGCCTCTTCCTTCTGCCCACAATGGTCTATTATAAAGCCACAGCCTCTCTTGCCAGTCCTGTATTGTTGGTTTGTTGCCCCTGCCCCCTTTCCACTGCCCTCCATAGTCTATTGTGCTGCCACTGCCCTTCCTGCCTGCCCAGTGTGGTCAAATTGTTGCCTCTGCACCCTCCTACCTGCCTTCAATTTTCAGAGTCCGTGCCCCTGGCCTCTGCCTCTCAACAGTATCCTAATGAACAACTAGATTGCTAACATTCTATATTTATTACAAAAGCGTGGAACGCCTGACGTCATCTTGATGTAATCAAAACTGTAATACCTAGAGCATTTCCTTTAGAAATTACATATATGAGAGGGTCTTATTTGCATCAAAATGATGGTTAGTGCTATAAAAAACTAAACTGAGGACATATTTTCTGAGTTTTCAAATAGCAACAAAGCACTTTTAAATTATTTGTTATCTTTATGTTTTTTTATAAAGTTGACGACTTGATTAAATGTTGCACTTAGGGAAGAGGCTGTGGTGTTACTTCCAGAGCTGCAGACTTTGCAACTGGGGAACCAGGTTGGAGTTTCTGCTTCAGCTCGACATTCTGCGATTCTGGTCAAATCACTTAATCTCCCCATGTCTACAACCAAAATTAATGTGTTCTTGTGTGATGTAACCAATGCTCATTTAAAGCACTCCAATACCTGACAAGTCTGCACTATATAAAACAGCAAAAACACAAAAAATCAAAAGTGTTTTGCACACTTCTGTCATTGGGCTACATGTGGGCTACATCTGGGTGATATTTGTGCTGCATTCGGGCTCTTTTGTCTCTGGTGGCAATCTTGGGAGATTTATTTGTTATGAAGTTTCCTAATTTCCTCATTTACTGCAGTCTCCTCAGTAGGAAATGCTTTCAGTTTTTTACTTTGATTCCATCAAGAAGGTATTCAGATATGTCACACATTTGCCATAAATGAATGTTAGCACTCTAGTTGCTCATTAGATCACTGTAGTAAAGCAACTGCTCATCAGGGAGGTCTGCTGCTGGTATTCAAAGTGCATGTTTCAGTCTGCATGTCAGAATTTTTTTATGAAATAGAAGAGGATTTGAGAAGTCACTCAAAATGTGCCCTAATTTTTCTGCAGCACTAACCATAATTTCTATGGCAAAATGAACCCCCTCATTTTGTTCCTTTGCAAATTAAATGTTTTAAGTGTTACCACTTTATTCCAATCAAGATGGCTTCAGGTGTGCAATACGTTTGTCATAAGTAGGACTCAAGTTGTTCTTTAGAACACTCTGGGAAGCTGCAGTAGAACACAAAGGAATCAACTGACAGTCTCTGCCCTTGTTGGATGTACATGTTTTACTGAGAATGTCAGACTTCATTCTTGCATGACTGAGAAAGATAATGTGAATTTACAGAAAATATGCTCTCAGTTTAGCTTATAGATCACCTTCCAAACCTCTGTGGGAAAAGCATGAGAAAATAGTTTTCTCTCAAACATGATTCTTGATATCCCAGCAGAAGGCTTTTTCACATGGTAAAATCACCTTAGAAAACACCACACTTCCTAAAATGAGTATGGTACCATCAACAAATTATTTATAATGTAACTAAAGTCTTAAAACCTTCTATTAACTGCATTGCTTTTTAATGAGGTGCTATCATGTATATTGGTCCCAAGATGGCTGCCAACACTTCTTGGATGAAGTGCTGACAGCCAATCAGATCTCACAATGAGATGTGTGGTTAGGCTCCGCCCAGATATAGATGTGATTTTACTTTTGATTTTCTCAGGAACTACTGGACGGATTTACACCATTTAACGAAAAGGCACGACTCCGTTGAGCAGTTCGGGCTGTAGCTGCGACTAAAGGTTCCTATGGAAAATTGCATGGGGAAAACATGTTTTGGGACCCCCCTTTTTTCTCGGCCCCTGCTTGACGAATCACCCCATGACTCTCACGATAGAAGCGGACCGGAGCTGGCCAAAAGTTTTGAAAATTTCACGAAGATTCGTCAACCGGCGCCACAGTTATTGGGAATAGAATGTTGCGGATTTCCTATGGAAAATAGGTCCTAACTATAACTACCTACTGGCGACCGCCAGTAGGTAATATATATATATATATATATATATATGTGTGTGTGTGTGTACACAAATATATACTCTTATTAGCAAAATCAAAAGGACTTGGCTAACACCGGTCCTACAAAATGTTCAGTGGTTGCTGAAATTGTAAAACATTCAGACGCCTCTCGTGGCCTACGTTATTCAATAGAAAGAACAGAAAAATGAAAATGTAAAAAATCCCTTCAGAGCCTCTGAGTCTTTTATAGGGATGGCGTGAAGCAAACAGGCAAAGCGTCAAAGGTTGTAAACATTGCTTTGGAAAAACAATACAGCAAATTCCAGGCTCACATCTTATATAATGAGATGACCTACATACTGCTAATTACTTGAAGGTGGATAATAATACCAATGATTAAATGTTCTTATGTAGTGTCCTACTTCTGAGAATTTCATAGTATATATTAGGCAAGTCAATTGGGCTTATTTAACCACCCTCAGAAGAATGGAAGGCGGAGTCAACCCACCACAATTCCAATCTGCGGCCTTAAGGTTATGCAAACATCCCTGCAACAGGCACATTATTCAATGGAGCTCTACTGGATAATGTATTCATTATCTCTAGACTAACATATATTGATCTGCCCAAGTATTCGTTATTTATACACATCAGAAAAAACAGGCACTATTTCCATAAACAAAAGACCCTGGTAGTACCAACAGAACATGCTCTTCGTCTGCATTCCATTTTTTTTGTCAAAGGCAGACATAAAAACAATACTTTATTACATATTTGTTGACCCTCGAAACAGAAGTGCATCAAGAGAAATTAAGCACTAATCTTGAACAGGGTAGTAAAGAATAATCCAAAATTGTGTGACATAGTTGAGGAAAATGAAGCCGATTCACATAGCTTTTTCGTGTGCATGAGTAATAAACATTCCCAGAGAAAAGCTGGGGATATTGAACCTAAAAAACTACAAATGATTGGGAGAAATGTAATAATTTGAAAGGGAGAGTGATGAGTCAGTATGTGTGTGCACTGCAAAATTCAGAATTTGACCTCATGGTCACAGGTTGAAACTTCAAGTACATTTGGTCATTTTCATTCTATAGAGATCAATGGAATGAGTACCAGGGAGTTTAGTGACACTAAATATAATTTACTTAGTGCCATCATACCCTATGGGATGAACATGATCTTCAAAAATGCACTTTAGGCCATACATGCATGCCTCTTCCACACCTCGGAGCTTTTACAGAACTCAGCGCAGCATTCAAAGCTGCTGTGCTGCATTGCGTAAAAAAGAGAGCAGAGCTGTGTCACATCTACACAGATATGGTGCTGTTTCTCTCTCCTCCAGCACTGGCACATAAAATGTGCCATGCGCCAACACACACACACACCCTTGCACGATAGCGCATGGGTTTGTGCATTCTGTCAAGCAGATGTTTTGCACTAGAAGAGGACTCTTCCATTACAAAAAGTATGCTTTAATACTTTTCCCACTTTATGTGCTGAACAGTGCAGCACACATACAAAGCTGGAAAAATTTGAAGACTTTTAAAAGTTTCTCTACTGTTCCACCTGCCTCATTTTTTAGCACACATCCTTGTCTACAAATGTTAGCAGAGAGGGATTTGCATCAAACCCCAAGGGTTGTTGCAAGGGAACATTTGAGATGCAAACTTGTTGCAAGTGTTAGTAAATCTGGGCCTTCTTTTGTTCTGCCTGCTTGGTAAGCTATTCTCCGCATAGACGCTAGTTTTGAAAATTCATTTGAAATGTCACTTCCAGGTATGTAGCGATATCCTGTTCCCAGTTCAGATTGCTTTTTTAGTCCAGTTTGAAAAGTAGTTTTTACGCTTAATTGATGACTCCTTTGGGAGAATATCTTCTAGGTTCATCTGACCCTCAGTTCTATTTCCCTAGTTAAAATCGTACCTCCTTCTATCCAGACCCACGGCCGGTTTTAGCGCTAGTGGCTCTTGGTGCGACAATGTTTGTTGGCGCCCCCCTCTCATCTGTGGTGGAGGTGGTGACCACCTCGGCCACGGATTCCCTCACTACTTCCCTTTCACAGTGCCCCTTAAGTATCCATTACCACTCTCTCTCAGATGCATTTAATTAGTTTAATAGTGCCACTCATACCAGTGTAGGGTTTGAGAGCACTTTACATCACACACAGGTATTACACAGATACAATCAATCATGCTTGTGTAAATCAGTGTATAGGAGATGTTACATACGACAAAGGACTACAAGTTGTAAGGGTCACGTCCTCCATAGTGGTAGGCAGTATAGTTTAAGAGTGTTTGGTCTAGAGAAGCACAAACTCAGAATTTAAAACAAAACACCATGGTTGGGGGTTATCTTTAATAATAAGTGATGAAATGAACCCTTTTTGCAACATTACATTAAGATAATGAAAGACTCATAACGCTCTGATCTATACCTAAACCTTGCAGTTTTCATGCATCTCTTTGATGACAGTTAATAGCTGCCTGTTCTATATTAGGATCTAAACTTATAAACTGCAAGTGATAAAAGGTGTTCTCTGCAAGAAGCAGTAGCGCACTGACCTATTTACATTGTATGCTCTTTGTGATCAACATGGTACACATGCTTTGCAGCAGGCATTTTAACCTCCTGCGCTACTTTATGAGTCTAAACATCCACTAGACAAAACTACGATCTCTGTGCAGCAGGTCCATCAATCACCAGAGTAATCTTGACTTTTTTATTGTTGCCTGAAAATTGCTGACGGCAAGGAACAGGGCAGCAGGTGCTTTTAAAAACATATTGACATACCTGACCTACAGGAGGAGGACTGGCCCGAAGCCTTAGCATCCCCGAGAGAGGTAGCAATCAGGGCCTGCTTCAGACTCGTCGAGCCAAAATTTTTACATAGGGCATACATCTCCTGCACAACACTGGTGAAGGTGGGCCGAATGGCGGATCCAACCTGCAACAAAAAGTGTGAGGGAGTGGGGTCGTTTTACCATATAATATGGACGTGTCAGGAGATACAGAATAACTGGCAGGCGACAGTGTCATGCATGTCGGGGGTAGTGGGAGGAGAGCTTACACTTTCGCGCAAATGATGCCTTTTAAACGTGTGGGAAGACACAGATCTGGGGCGAGCTGACCAAACCTGGGTAACCCTGGGGCTTATGTTGATGAAACGCAATATAGCTTGCCACTGGGGGGCTTCCTCCCCGCCCACACTCCGAGACTGGAAGAGGGATATGGATTGGTGTATGGTGGCAGAGAAGGTAGTCTATGTGAAAAGAGGATGCCCGATAAAGTGGGGGTAAGTTTGGAACAAATGGAACGAATATATGGGTAACCCATGTACACCTCCAGTGGATAAACACTACTTTCTGTAATTAATCCAGAGGCCAACTGTTAAAATTTAAATAACTACTATAACGGGGAGCGAGGAAGACAGGGACTCTACAATGATTAATAAGTATGCCATATGACAAAATGTTCTAGTACTTGGTTGTCTATTTAATAAAGACAATGTAGAATCCTTTGAACTGCTCTGTTAAAATAAAAATATATATTTTTTAAAAACATATTGTACTTGAAAACACAGTGCCCTCAAAGTCATCACCTGGTACAGTGGTACCGATCGCACTGCCCTAGAGCCGGCCCTGTCCAGAACCATTTTAATGAATGGAAAATTCTGGATATTCAAATATCTCCTGTGTATGCTGTAGCTTCAGCACCATCTATTTTTGCACCAATGCATGAAATTCTACAGGTAAAAAATTAGCCAGAGCATTTTGGTTGGGCTTACATGCATTGCTCTCTGGTGTGTGGACTTCAGAAGTAGCTTTGCTTGTCCTCCCCAGATACGATGCCAAATATTTCTACATGGGTGACCAGGACTTTATGGAAATACGATTTTTAATTTGTAGTCATTTTCTGTGTTTCTCCCCTTTGCTGCTATCTGAACTAATATGGTTGGCATGACCATTGAAGCATTCTTATAGCCAATAATTATGTCAATCAAAACTCTCACAAGACTCTTTTGGTGACTGTGTAGGGGGGTCTGCCTAAAAACACACACTGACATATTAATCCCTGGCACTGAAGGGAACACATTTTCTGTGGGTGTGGTCTTTGTAAAAGGGCAGTATGCCGTCACTCACAGTGAAATTAGCCAATGGCTGAACTGGGATGACCCCCTGCCCCATGCTGTGGGCTCTATGGGGGTGGCAGGAAAATGGGAATGACTCCATAAAAGCCCAATGGATGAAGAGGTCTGGCTGAAAGCCCCTATATGTAGGTACATTTTACATATGACTTTAGTAAAATAAAAAGTTCTTGGCTAACGCCACACTTAAACAGGAGGATATTGAAGCTGCAACTCATAACAAAATAATAAAGATGTGGGACTTCTGCCCATTGGATGGTACACTTCATAAACCCACATCATCAAAAGTCAAACTATGGGATTTACACATTGTTACAAAAACTCAATAGCACCTCAAATTCCTAAGTTGGCTCACCTCAATTTCCTAACGAGGAGCTATAGTCTGTTAGTGGAAAACAAGAGAGCTTCTGTTGCTCTTGATACTTACGGTCTACCGGCTGATCTCTAAAGTGGTCCACTGTCTACAAGTTGTGCAGAACGCTGCAACTGCACCGGGGTGAGGTATTTACCGGAGCCAGTAAAGTCCTCTTATTCGGAGTTCAAAACTCAGAAATGGGCATAACAAATGGAATTTAGTGCCTACTGCACCTACTTCGGAAATTATTGGGTATTATTCACAAGATAAATTTCAGCAGGTTTGATGTGCCAAAAATGATCTGGTCAAAATTCTGTGGGGTTCAGATTATATCAGACAAGTAATTGATGCGGTAAACTTTGCAATACTTGGAATTCTGACCACTGCACCAACAGGCAGGCACTTAGTCTTACAGCCCACTCGTGATGCAGCTTTACACAACAATATCGTTTACTGCACTATCCATCACAGTTTGTCGCAAGCCACAACAGTACATCAGCGAGCATTAAATGTGGCACCCTCTGCATGACTTGTAGTACATCATCATAGCAATACATTATCATCTCATCCATGGCACTGTACATCAAAGGCACCACTAGCAACAGCCTGGAACCTGCTTCTGAACGTATGCCACGAGTTGGGGTTATCCTTACTCATGGAGGCATGTAATGGTGGAATATCAGCAGGGCAATAAGGCAATGATTGCAATTATGTTCCTAAATGCTGTTTTTTTTAACTTTCAACTGCTCTTCATTATGAGAGAGATAATCCGAAAGAGGTCCATTTACTCAGGCCACAGAGGGAAATTATTAATAAGGGGCTAGGTGGAAATTACCAAGTTATAGCTATTTTTGGTTTGGCTAGCAAAAGTCAAGGCAATATATTTGCCCTGTTATTTTCTATTTTCTTCTTTCTTCTCGAGCAGCAACCCAAAGTGGCATTGCTTTTGAGGAACAGAGCGCCATCTTGTTTTTTTAGTTTTGAAAGCTTGTCCTTAGCTTCTTTGCAGAAGACTCACAACACTGCGCTTTCCCTTACCATGTGCAATAAATAAGACGCAATGTGTATATATTTGGAGTAGCTGGCATAATGCTATGGTTCTTTTTGGGGTGTTGTCAGGGTCTCATAGGTCTTGCACAGAAGCTTATATTGTACTAATTCAAATTTAACATTCTTTGTACGAAATGTGCATGCCCTACATCTCATCCTTAATATCTATGTCGGTTCCACAGGCTGCTTTATTCCTGTTTTTATCATGTCTGTCCATGCTAAATGATGTATATCTTCTTCCTACTCATTGCTGTAGTGTTTTTTTACTATATACAGGGTTTTGGACCAGATCTACTATTGCTCTGTTTGTAGAATGTGGTCACAGTTTGCGACCAAACGCTTTGCAACCAAAAACTTATCTTGTGAACTGACTTATGTACTAATAGGTCAGTTCGCAAAAAAAGAATTTGGAGAGAGTTGCAATCTGACTTACCTAACTAATCGTCATTAGGTAGGTCGCAAATTTCAACACACTGACTAGTCAAAATCAAAGGAATGGTGGCCTGCAAGGGTCAGCAGACCACCGTGTCTGTGATTGATTTTAAATAAAGTCAACTTCTTTTCTAAAGCAGCCAGAATCCCTTAAAGCAAACAGGTTTGCTTGTTTAAAAAAAAAGGGATTTTTTACATTTTAGAGAGTAGGGAACGGTCCCTAAGACTAATGCCTCCTTCATGAAACCTTTTTAAACTTTATGTATGCTCTTACTGCATAGCCAGGGCCATAATTAATAAACAAGGCAGGAAGGCAGAAGGCGTAGGACCTAACAACCTTCCTACAGAGACACTGAAGGCAGACATTTAAACATCAGCAAGCATGCTCTGCCCCATGTTTGGAAGGATCTGGAAAAAGGAATAGGTGCCATCAGACTGGAAGGAGGGATATCTCATCAAGATCCCCAAGACAGGTGTCTTGAGTAACTGTGCAAATTACTGAGGGATAACTCTTCTATCAACCCCAGACAAATTGTTAAACAGAGTCATCCTGAATTAATAAAGAAACAAGTTGTTGCTCAGTGTGAGGCCGGAAAGCTGGCTTCTGCAAAGTTAGATCCTGCACAGACCAGATTGCAACACTGCTCATCAGCATTTAAAAGTCAATGGAATGGAAATCCCCCCACCCCAATGTCAACTCGACAGCGTGGACAGAGAGACCCTTTAGAAACTCCTCTGCCACTATGGTTTTCCAGAAAAACTCATACAAATTATCAGTAACTCCCACAAAGAAATGATCAGCAAAATAGTCCATGCAGGACAACTCATGGAAGCATTCCAAGTGTGAACCAGAGCCAGCGAGAGTTGTTTGCTCTCGCCCTTTCTCTTCCTGATGGCCATATACTGGATCATGAAGACATTCACATCAAGGAGAAGAAATGGGATCCAGAGGCCACCTTGAACACAACTCGATGATCTGGACTTTGCAAACGACCTGGCCCTACTCTCCCATCCCCATCTGCAGATGCACGAGAAGACTGACAATGTGGCAGCCACATCAGCACAGATTGCCCTCAACATCCACAGGGGAAAAAGCAAGATCCTGAAAGCTAAGATTTCCAGCACAACTGCAGTCACTCTTGCAGGTGATGCAATGGAATAGGTTGAGGCCTTCACCTACCTGAGCAGTGTAATAGGCACACAGGGCAGCACAGACATCAAGGCAAGAATCAGCAAAGTAAGGGCTTCCTTCATTCACCGAAAGAAGATCTGGAACTCCAAGGACCTATTGCTGCAAATCAAGATAGGCTTATTTTACCACAGCGTAAAATACGTCCTTCTGCATGGAGCAGAAACATCCTGGACAACAGTGACTACCACCAACAAACTCCAGACCTTTCTCAGTAAAATCCTCTAAATCCGCTGGCCAAACACCATCAGTAACAGCGCCCTATGGCAGCAGACTTTTCAATTCCCGGCTCATGAAGAAGTCATGAAAAGACGCTGAGGTGGATTAGGTTATACGCTCCTCAAGCCTGCATCCAACACCATCAGACAAGACCTGGCCAGGAAGCCTCAAGGGAAAAGGAAAAGAGGAATGCCAAGAAACATCTGACTCTGGGGCCTCGAGAATGGATCACAACTGGAGTCAGATTGAAAGAATGACTGGAGAGTCCTGGTTGGTGGCCTATACCCCTGGAGGCGTAGTAAGCATAGGTAAGTAAGTATAGTCATCAACCTTGCTACAGCGACATTTCTTACCACCCCACTATTCATTCATAATCATTGATACTTTGAGCCTGATTCACAAAGAGAAAGAGGTCCACAGGGGACCCCCTTCCCTTTTGTGAATAAGTTATCTACCCAACTGTGAAGATGGTAACTTTTAAATGGGCCGCAAATCGAATTCCAATTGAAAATAATTAATACATATGGTACTGATTTGTAATTAGAAATGGATGCCCGCAATATGCCTCTTCTAAATTGCTAATTATTGACCATTTGGAAACTCATATTATGAGTTGATAAAAGTTTACAGACTCCCAACATGGGTTTCAGACATAAGGAATATACTTCTATGGGTGCAAACACTCTGATTTTGTAAATCAGAGTGTTTGCAATGACAAATAGGTTGCTACATCTGGCCCGTGAATATTAAACGGAGACCCCATCTTTTTGCATCCTCAATCTCTTTAAACTATAATTGTACTTCCGCAGCTACCTTTGCAAAGCGCCCAGAGTGACATCTTTCCTCTGTATTGGTTGTTAGTATTCAAGTTTCCGCATGTTTGCAACCAGCTGGCTTGCCATCATGTTAGTAATGGGGTGTCACTATATCTTGCACTGTACCCCTTTAGATGTCTTCATGCTTCATATGGAACCTCAGGTTCAATCAAGAAGTGGTACTATTTTGAACTTTTTGTAAAGTCTGCCTATTTTGTCAGGCATAATCCATTTTACAAGTTGTCCAGTCTTTTTGATGGAACCTGCAGTGCACTAATCTTAGAAAGCCAGACTACAGCCCAATCTGACTAGAGCTCTCCGATAAATTGCTGCTGACATAGGTAAGTGTTGAACAATGACCAACTTAAAGGTAATTTTCATGACTTCCAGACCATGTCTTTCTCATCACAGCCCTTACTATATGAGAAGCAGACACTACTGCCCCCAGTTCTAGGAATGTTTTTCCTATAAAAATAAAAGTTTATTTTTAGAACTATTAGCTGGATAGGTCTATCCCTTTCTCTGGTATATAAGCTGCTCCTTATAACATATAAAATATAATTGAATTGCAACCCTTCCATATCTAGCTGCTTCATTGTTGTAACCTTTCCATTGAATTGGAAGGAAGGGAACACAGGACAATGATGAGAAACAGCTGGGAATAGAGTAATGAAGATTGAGATCAACTCTAAAGACTCTTATCTCTCTGTCTATCTTCCCTATCATAGCCCTCATCCTTTGAGGATATACCCAAGTGGAAACACAATTACCACACTAAACCAGAAGAGATCCAATTCAAGGTCATTCATAAAGTGAAGTGTACAAGTAGATCAAGGTCTGATAAGGTTAAGATTTTGTGACAGCACGAAGGGCAACATTCACACCTTGAGGGAAAGAATTATGGGTCCTCAAAGGCCTCAAATTAAATGTAAGAGGAAATAGGCATGCTTTGAGTGTGGGGCATTTGTCGTTTATCTAAGCACGGATATGGTCGATTCTTGGGCAGGTCTTGAAATGGGCGTGGACAAAAAGCGAGTATCGGAAAAGCGTGTTGGGACAGAAGTAAAGGATGAGTGAGTAGTGGTGAAAACCCTTGTGAGGGAGATAAGGAGGGTGTGCAATATGGTCTTAAATAAGATGAAGAAGTGAGAGTTACAGTTGAATTTGGGACGCTGTACACAACTGTTTCTAAAGAGAGATTAAAACAATGAAAGAATTAAAACCAACAGATGTTAGGCCAGGTAATTGCATGAGACATAAAATTAACCTCTTGGGATTTATTAGGTCTATTTATGTTTCAAGGGACGGAGAACCAGAGGTGATATCTCTTTAGTAAATAAGTCCGCTATGCTACTAAGCTGGCCACGCCTAGTTCAATTAACTTAGACCAGACTGTTAAATCCCCTGTAGCTTCAGTTGGGTTTGCGAAAGGTGGGGTAGTGTATGACACATTTGGTTAAACAAATTGACAATTAGCTCTACTCAAAACTCACTTACACTAGGCAGGGCAGAGCACATGCCCTGGGCCTAGTAGCTCTGTTTGCAGCACCCAGTTGACAGAGGCCATTGCCAGTGGTCAGCCCCTCACTCACCATCCCTCTATTAAGCTGCCACAGTGTATCTGTAGTCAGTAGTGTAGCCAGCGTGTGATGAGCCCTGGTGCAATGAAGAAAAGATGCCCCTGGCAGCTGTTTGAATTATAAATGACAGCAATAATCTGGGCCCAGTGGGCATCTTAGGCCTCTATACCCGGTACCACTGCACCTGCTGCACCACTGAAAGCCACACCGGGTGTCTAGTTGGGAGGCACGAACAGGAAATACAGTGTTCTTTAGCCCTGAATTTTCCAAATAAATTCAAAATTCACTTCTTAGACATGCCACACAGGAGCAGAGCCTGTGTCCAACACACCACCTTCTGTTAATCTTTGCAGCCCTCTTCATGCATCTTTAAGCCGGGGTGTAGCCAGTCTGCCATAGGCCCTAGTGCAAGGTAGGAAATGGGCACCGTGGCTTCTGTGCACAGCCACGGTGTCCAGCCAATGGGGCCCAGAGACCCCACAGGTGTCTGAGCCCCAGTGCAACTGCACCTGCTGCACCAATGAAAGCTACGCACTTGTTTTCAAGTTTCACTCATGCTTCCTTGTAGGCCTGCAAAATATAAGGTCTGGAGCCAGGCCTGGCCCGTGGTTCAGCGTTAGACAGTTATGTCATTTGTTTATTTTGGCGTTAAAAGGTTTTGTTAGCATCAAATTTGGTTGTCAAGGTTACAATGGGTTATCCGGGAGGCTCGCCAGGAAAGGGCAGACTATTAACTCAGTCTGGTTAATGCCTGATGGCCAGGCTGCATCACAGACCGCTTCCTGGGTTACTGCAGCTTCATAGCAGGCCCCACCTTTCTCCTAATTAGTATCTCAAAAGTGTTTCTAAAGCTGGACACATTCCTTCTGTGGGGCAGTTCCACCCAGGTTTGCCACTTTTCCGAAAGAAAAATACAATATGTTTTTTAAGAGTTTGCAAAGTCCTGGAGTGATACCAAATAGGACTGCAAACAAAGTTATATGTATGAATTTGCAACACGACTTTCTTGTCTTTGTTTACTTTGGTTATTATTCATGGATCATTAAGGTAGGTTTAGAACACATTATAAATTGGTTTCTGATCATTGTTGCTGTTTGAAGTATGTATCGGTAGAAGCTCAAAATTCCGGCTTTAGGTGATTTCGCTTATTTTTATGCCAAGCAGGATATAAAAATAACGGAGATGCTAAACTGGTCTGGTGGCAACCCTAGTTCCACTCCTCTCTTACCATGTGGAAAAAAAACACTTCCCCCCTCCCTGTAGCCCAGCATATATAAAGAGTGCATCAAAATATTCAGCTGCACCACCCTGTGCATTTGTGGTACTAAGTGTCACTTCCACTTATTCACAAAACTACATTTAACTTCATGTTATTTACGTTCATATTCCTTTTTGCTCCATAGACAGTGAGAGTTTAGTCAGCTGTACTTTTGTTGCCAAAAGCAACGAGATTTGGCAAAGCCAATAGCGCTGCCGCTGGCTGCCAGGTTTTAGCTTTGCCAATGTTTGTGAAAGGGTCTTGTAAAACTGCACGGGGGGGATCCCTATGTAAGTGCACTCTGTGCAAGAGCAGAATGCCATCACTCACACACATGCTAAATTGGACCGGCCATGTGCTCTGTGCTGTATGCCGTGGTGGGGAGAACAACAACGTGATTGACACACTGATGGACCAATGGATGAAGACAGCTGGCAGAAGACTGCTATCACCGGGCATAATATAAAGGTCTATGCAATGCCAGACCTAAAAATGAAGTGGCCATTTAACTGTCAAAAGGATATCTATTGAAGTATTCGTTGCCTGCTGTATGGAACAAGACAGAAAAAAGGCAACAGTGAAATTGTATTTGTGAAAACTCCATGATGACTAACTTCACATACAGGGGCTTATTTCGAAGGCTCGTGCACCACCAGAGTGTTCATTTTTTTGACGCTCTGGTGGCGCAGTGTGCTGGCCCATATTTAGAATGACACGCAAAGCCACCCTGCGTGGCTTTTCATGGCTTTGTAAATGTGTCCCCCCTTCACACATTACTCTGCGTGAAAGTGGCGTTCCATGGCTGTTGCTGTGGGTGTTCCTACACAACACCCACAAATTCTGACATATTCCCAGATTTATAAGGTTTTGTAACCTGGGACTTCGTCAGAGTCGCACACCTCCCAGGGGAGGTGTTAAAATGGCACAACGAGGAGAAATACCTTTATTGCTCCTCGTTTTATGCTCGATCTAGGTGTGCTGTATTCTGCAGCACACTTAGAAGGAGGAAAACCGCCATCAATGATTATTTTTGTGCGGTAAGGTGTCCCTTATTGCACAAAAACAATAATCCTTCTAATACAGGCACCCTTGCACTATGCCTGAGTAGACGCGAGGCAGACAATTTTGCTCCAGTGTACAGAAAAGCACAGGGATGCGTCGTATTGCTGAAAATACAACACATCCCTGCACTTTCCCAATGAGGCAGCTGAGCTCAACAAAATGACTTGCGGCGCTGCGTCACATTCTAGTAAACATGCCCCATTGCCCCATAATGTATTGTTGGCTACTCTAATTATCGCCCTTCGCCAAATTGTTTTTGTTCTGTTCTGGATATGCACTGGAGTACAACAGCGGGCATCGATTGTAAATGTGTTTGATTCCACGCAGAAGATTATGTTCCATTCTTCATTAATCTTCTGGCTACGCAGATCCCTGCCTTATGCCCACAATCACTGCTTTAAATGTACAGGAGGACCAGTTACAAGGGAGTGGGCCCGCACTCCTACTGCAAAATCAATGTATAGATTGTAAAGCAAGGCACTGTTTTTATTGTTGACGTATGAGCATAACAGAGCTAAACCACTAGATGGCACCAGATGGAGGGGCTGCCATCATGTTTTATAAACTTACAAGCAAGCGTTCCTGCCACTTGGCAAAAAAGTGGAACAAGTGTCAAGAGGGTTGCACATTACATTTTTGACCTGAGCCCCACAAAAATGTATGATAAGCTTAATATGTAGGTTTTGTCAGGTACTGACTGTCTGCACCTATTTCATTTGAAAATAAATGTACCGGCATGTCTCAGCAAGGTACTCTACTTCTACTGGGAGAGTTCCAGCAAGGCTCAGCAAGATAGTATACTTATAATACGAGTGTACCAGCAAGGCTCAGCAGGGTACTATACTTATAATGTGAGAGTACCAGCACGGCTCAGCAAGGTATATACTTATAATGTGAGAGTACCAGCACGGCTCAGCAAGGTCCTATACTTATAATGTGAGAGTAACAGCAAAGCTCAGCAAGGTACTATAGTTATAATGTGAGAGTACCAGCAAGGCTCAGCAAAGTACTATACTTATAATGTGAGAGTACCAGCAAGGCTCAGCAAGGCTGTAATTGGTATAATTGGAGAGTACCAGCATGTCTCAGTAGGGCACTATACTTATAATAAGAGTGTACCAGGAAGGCTCAGCAAGGTACTATACTTATAAAGGGAAAGTACCAGCACGGCTCAGCAAGATACTACACTTATAATTTGAGAGTACCAGCAAGGCTCAGCAGGGTACTACTGTACTTATAATGGGAGAGTACCAGCACGTCCTAGCACGGTACTTACTATTCTTAAAATGGGGAAGTACAAGCATGTCTCAGCAGGGCACTATACTTATAATGGGAGTGTACCAGCATGTCACAGCAGGGCACTATGCTTATAATGGGATTATACCAGCACGTCTCAGCAGGGTACTATACTTAAAATGGGAGAGTTCCAGCATGTCTCAGCAGGGCACTATACTTATAATGGATGAGTCCCAGCATGTCTCAGCAGGGCACTATGCTTATAATGGGATTATACCAGCACGTCTCAGCAGGGTACTATACTTAAAATGGGAGAGTTCCAGCATGTCTCAGCAGGGCACTATACTTATAATGGATGAGTCCCAGCATGTCTCAGCAGGGCACTTTCCCTATAATGGGAGAGTCCCAGCAAGGCTCAGCAGGGCACTACACTTATAATGGGAGACTCCCAGCATGTCTTAGCAGGGTACTATACTTATAATGGGAGTGTATCAACAAGGCTCAGCAGGGTACTATTTTTATAATGGGAGAGTACCATCAGGTCTCAGCAGGCTACTCACTATAAATTTAATTGTAAGTACCAGCATATCTCAGCATGGCACTATACTTATAATGGGATTATACCAGCATGTCTCAGCAGGGTACTATACTTATAATGGGAGTGTACCAGCAAGGCTCAGCAGGGTACCATACTTATAATGGGAGTTTACCAGAAAGGCTCAGCAGGGTACTATAATTATAATGGGAGAGTCCCAGCATGTCTCAGCAGGGTACTATACTTATAATGGGAGTTTACCAGCAAGGCTCAGCAAGGTACTATACTTATGAAGGGAAAGTACCAGCACGGCTCAGCAAGATGCAATACTTATAATGTGAGAGTACCAGCAAGGCTCAGCAGGGTACTACTGTACTTATAATGGGAGAGTACCGACACGTCTCAGCAGGGTACTTACTATACTTATAATAGGGAAGTACCAGCATGTCTCAGCAGGGTACTATACTTATAATATGAGAGTACAAGCATGTCTCAGCAGGGCACTATACTTATAACGGGATTATACCAGCATGTCGCAGCAGGGTACCATCCTTAAAATGGGAGGTTTCCAGCATGTCTCAGCAGGGCACTATACTTATATTGGGAGAGTCCCAGCATGTCTCAGCAGGGCACTTTACCTATAATGGGAGAGTCCCAGCAAGGCTCAGCAGGGCACTATACTTATAATGGGAGAGTTCCAGCATGTCTCAGCAGGGCACTATACTTATAATGGGAGTGTACCAACAAAGCTCAGCAGGGTACTATTCTTATAATGGGAGAGTACCATCATGTCTCAGCAGGGTACTCACTTACATATAGTTGGTAAGTACCAGCATGTCTCAGCATGGCACTATACATATAATGGGATTATACCAGCATGTCTCAGCAGGGTACTGTACTTAAAATGGGAGTTTACCAGCAAGGCTCAGCAGGGTACTATACTTATAATGGGAGGTTACCAACAAGGCTCAGCAAGGTACTATACTTATGAAGGGAAAGTACCAGCACGGCTCAGCAAGATACAAAACTTATAATGTGAGAGTACCAGCAAGGCTCAGCAGGGTACTCCTGTACTTATAATGGGAGAGTACCAGCACGCCTCAGCAGGGTACTTACTATACTTTTAATGGGAAAGCACCAGCATGTCTCAGCAGGGTACTATACTTATAATATGAGAGTTCCAGCATGTCTCAGCAGGGCACTATACTTATAATGGGAGAGTCCCAGCATGTCTCAGCAGGGCCCTTTCCCTATAATGGGAGAGTCCCAGCAAGGATCAGCAGGCCACTATACTTATAATGGGAAAGTCCCAGCATGTCTCAGCAGGGTACTATACTTATAATGGGAGTGTACCAACAAGGCTCAGCAGGGTACTATTCTTTTAATTGGAGAGTACCATAATGTCTCAGCAGGGTACTCACTATACATATAATTGGTAAGTATCAGCATGTCTCAGCATGGCACTCTACTTATAATGGGATAATACCAGCATGTCTCAGCAGGGTACTATACTTAAAATGGGAGAGTCCCAGCATGTCTCAGCAGGGCACTATACTTATAATGGGAGTTTACCAGCAAGGCTCAGCAGGGTACTATACTTATAATGGTAGAGTCCCAGCATGTCTCAGCAGGGCACTATGCTTATAATGTGAGAGTACCAGCAAGGCTCAGCGGGGTATTATACTTATAATGGGAGAGTAACAGCATGTCTCAGCAGGGTACTATACTTATAATGGGAGTGTACAAGTATGGCTCAGCAGGGCACTATACTTATAATGGGAGTTTACCAGTAAGGCTCAGCAGGGTACTATACTTATATTGGGAGAGTCCCAGCATGTCTCAGCAGGGCACTTTACCTATAATGGGAGAGTCCCAGCAAGGCTCAGCAGGGCACTATACTTATAATGGGAGAGTTCCAGCATGTCTCAGCAGGGCACTATACTTATAATGGGAGTGTACCAACAAGACTCAGCAGGGTACTATTCTTATAATGGGAGAGTACCATCATGTCTCAGAAGGGTACTCACTTACATATTATTGGTAAGTACCAGCATGTCTGAGCATGGCACTATACTTATAATGGGATTATACCAGCATGTCTCAGCAGGGTACTGTACTTAAAATGGGAGTTTACCAGCAAGGCTCAGCAGGGTACTATACTTATAATGGGAGTTTACCAGCAAGGCTCAGCAGGGTACTATACTTATAATGGGAGAGTCCCAGCATGTCTCAGCAGGGTACTATAATTATAATGGGAGGTTACCAGCAAGGCTCAGCAAGGTACTATACTTATGAAGGGAAAGTACCAGCACGGCTCAGCAAGATACAAAACTTATAATGTGAGAGTACCAGCAAGGCTCAGCAGGGTACTACTGTACTTATAATGGGAGAGTACCAGCACGCCTCAGCAGGGTACTTACTATACTTTTAATGGGAATGCACCAGCATGTCTCAGCAGGGTACTATACTTATAATATGAGAGTACCAGCATGTCTCAGCAGGGCACTATACTTATAATGGGATTATACCAGCATGTCTCAGCAGGGTGCTATACTTATAATGGGAGAGTCCCAGCATGTCTCAGCAGGGCACTATACTTATAATGGCAGTGTACCAACAAGGCCCAGCAGGGTACTATTCTTTTAATTGGAGAGTACCATAATGTCTCAGCAGGGTACTCACTATACATATAATTGGTAAGTACCAGCATGTCTCAGCATGGCACTCTACTTATAATGGGATAATACCAGCATGTCTCAGCAGGGTACTATACTTAAAATTGGAGAGTCCCCGCATGTCTCAGCAGGGCACTATACTTATAATGGGAGTTTACCAGCAAGGCTCAGCAGGGTACTATACCTATAATGGGAGAGTCCCACCATGTCTCAGCAGGGCACTATACTTATAATGTGAGAGTACCAGCAAGGCTCAGCAGGGTATTATACTTATAATGGGAGAGTAACAGCATGTCTCAGCAGGGTACTATACTTATAATGGGAGTGTACAAGTATGGCTCAGCAGGGCACTATACTTATAATGGGAGTTTACCTGTAACGCTCAGCAGGGTACTATACTTATAATGGGAGAGTCCCAGCATGTCTCAGCAGGGCACTATACTTATAATAGGAGTGTACAAGACAGCAGGTCTGCAATTATTATAATGGGAGAGTACTGGCACTACTCAGTAAGGTTGCAATACTTACAGTCGGGAGGTACCACTGCTCCTCTGAAAAAAAAAATAGGTATTCAGGGACACTGAGTACTTTTACTTTTATACTTCTATTCCAAGCACTGGTCTCAATTCTTATCTTCATAATCTTCTTAAGGTTTAGTTTGAAACTCGTCATGGATGGAGGATGGTCACAGTTTGAGACATTAGAAGAGCACAGCAAACTCATTGTGCTACTTGGGGACACCACATGTTCACCCGAGTGAAGAACATTCCATATTCAGTGCTGGGTCGAACTGATGAAGGGGTATAGTGTGTTTATGGTGGTCGCCCTTAAATGCTAAATTTACATTCCCACATTGACTCATTGTACTTCGCTTGTGAAGTGAAAACTCTTGAAAGTTATTCATCAATTTACATTTGCTTTTCAGAATTGTGTTTTTATTTATTTTATTTATTTATAGAGCTTTAAATGGCGCAAACATGACCCTTTCGGGTATCAGAGCACTGTACATCAGGAAAGCAGACAGCAAAAACATGTAAGAGTATACAAATGTGGAAGAACAGGGAAGGAACTAGAAAAATATAAGGTCAAATTCATAGAGTCCGGATTAGGAGTGGTCACCAAAATAATATCTGGAGTGGCCTAATGACGATAGGTATGTAGTAGGGTCACATAGCCTGGTAAAGGGCAAGCCATGGAAGGCAAAGTCTGGGAAGGAAGCATCTTCATTGTGGAAGGAATCTGTCCAATGGTAGATACTTTACTTCTCATTTGAAGAGGGCAGTTGAGGGGTTGGATCTGGTCAGAGGAGGAAAACAGTTCCAGATTTTTGGGGCAATTCCGGGGAAGGAACGCTGTTGTGTTCAGTGCTCTTTTAAGAATTTTCAAGCCCATTCTTGCGATAACTTACAATTTATTATCCATTTTCAGCTAATTCAGGCCTTTGTGATGCAAAATAATACTGAACTATACTTTAAATTTTGAGAAATGAGGGCATGCAAAAAGTCAAATGTTCCTGCTGCTTGATGAGCACCAGCCAAATCCCAACAAAAGAAAAGCTTGAGCAAAGATTAATAAAGGCATTTCTTTTTGCACTTGGATGCAGATTTTTTTTTTTCCAGCAACACTATTTTACCTTGAATTCAGTGCTTAACTAGTCTGTTCCTCCCATCGGAGGAAAGATACAGTAAAGTGGAGTGGTCGATGTTTGGTGGACTACTACATAATATTAAAATAAGACATAAGCGTACAACTTTTAAAACTGTAGCTGAAACTGCCAGATATTCATGATTACTAATAATCCCCTTTTCACAACTGACATTCTCGCTGTAACCGTGAAAATAAAGGCACTGCACCAGTGAGTTTTACCATTTGCTTTCCATGTTTTGGTCATCCTCTCCTCTCCCTATGTGGACACTTCTTCTCTGGCTAGACAGTGACCACCAATTATGCTGAGTGAAAAGCTGAGGTGCAAAGGACAGGAGCAGGGAAGAGAAGTACAGAGAACAGCATTGTGGGAAAGGGTGAGCAGAGGAAGATGGGAGACAGCTATGAGAGAGCTACAGGGACAGTTTTAGGGACAGTTTTAGAGTGAAGTAAAGAGAGCTAGAGATCGGCAGAAGGAAAACGTAGTGAAAGGAAGAGGAGCCGGGTACATTGAGGGGGATAAAGAAGAGCGAGAGATAAGGTAGAAACAGACATGGAGTAGAGAAAGCTAGAGAGAGGTAGAGATGTAGATATGTAAAAGAGGTAAGGTTTATGTTTAGAATTTTTAGAGCACATGGCTGCCCGAAGGCTTCCCAGCGCTAGAGAGTACTGTTTGCAAAGCCCTGTTCCTTCAGGTACCGACCGGGGAAACAGCCAAGTCTTTACGTTTTTCCTGAAGGAGGTTTCATTTAATGGAGCTCTGACTTCAAATGGAAGGGCATTCCACAGCTTTGGTACCAGATGGGAAAATGATTTGCCTCCCCACCTCGCCCTCTTGATTCTGGTTGTCTTGAGGAGCTGTTGTTGGGAAGATCTTAAGTGTCTGGTCAAGGTGTTCCTGGACAACAATTGTCTGAGTTTTAGTGGGCCTTGCTTGTTAATGGCCCTATATGCTATACAGAGGGATTTAAACTTGATTCTTGCTTCAATAGGCAACCAGTGAAGCAGTGAAGGTAATGAGAGATATAAAGTAAATGAAACTAGGAAGTGAAAAGCAGATCAGGTAAAGAGAGTATTGCGGCAGAGGGAACAATGAAAGAAAGAGATATAGATGGAGAAATCAAGATGCTGTTGAAGTAGAGTGAAAAGGTGAGCTACAGAGCGGTAAAGATAGAAAGGTGAGGTAGGGAAATGCTTAACGCGAGAAAGATTGAGAGTGGTAAGGTAGAGAGGGTGAGTTGAACTAGAAAAGTCAAAGCACCATGAGATGAGAGAGAAGGTAAAGATAAAAGATGAAGACGCAGACCAAGAGTGTGAATGGGAAAATAGTAAGATGGGGAGTGGGGTGACTTAAGTGAGAGAGGGGAGTTGGAGTGGTGAGACAGCTAATGAATGGTGGGGTAAACTGGGACTTTAGAAAGAGAGAGAGAGGTGGGGTAGACAGAGGTGAAGCAGAATGTGTTGGTAAGTGATTTCCCTTTACTAGATCACCATTGCAAATACAAATACACTATGCGAATTATAGACCAATTTCGCTCTTCCCTTTTACAATAAAGAATCTGGAATGTTGTGTTTATAAAATCTTGTCCCACCATCAGCTGGACCATTCATTGCTAGAGGATGAGCAATTCAGTTTTAGACCAGGCCATGGCACCGAGACTGCTCTGTGCCACTGATAAAATTCGTAGGATGGCCAACAATGGCCAGTCTGCAGTGCTTGTCCTTCTTGATTTGTCGGCGGCTTTTGGCACAGTGAACCACCACACCCTGCTCACTAGATTAGTCTCTGTTGGTGGTCTCATGTCAAAATGTTTAAACATACTTACAAGACCGCTGCCAGGCTGTGGCTCTACTTTCCAACTATTCTGGTTTCAGAAATATTTGCGAAAATAGGGGTACCCCTGACTAAATTTCCTAAATCAGGGTATAAATTCCAAGTGAGAAAAAAGCATTTAGGAAATACAATAAAAGGTGGACTTTGAAAATTATAATATCAATATGTAAACAAACAGATATTGTTGGGTATCAAAAATACATGTTTTATTTATGCAAACCATATTTTGTCTATATGTATTATTTTGTTGTTTTGTTAAAGATTGAAAAATATATCATGAAAACAATGTCATAATGTGTACAATATTTATGTGCTTAATTCATAATCAACCACACTGTCAGTCCATGATTCCTACTGTAAATATTCAGGCATACTGATGCATTCATGCAGTACCTATTGCTACACAACTCTTTGTAAAAAATGTCATACAAAATTTGTCTGTATATTAGGCAAAACATGGACCGTACAATGAAGTCACTTCAATTCATCTTCTATGACTATCACAGCCGAGCACACACATTGGAAGTACACCACAAATTATTGAATGAGTGCTAAGGGAGAGTCTCTGCTGTAAACAATGTGATAGGAAAACTTTGAAATTATAGCCACACGCCGTCAATAGTAGAGACAGAAGAACGAAACATAGTACAAGATCTTAACCCGTTTACCGCGGCGGTAATTCCGCCGTGGGGCGTTCCATTGAGTGGGCGAGGCCGCGTCGGCCAACCAACGTGCGCAGCACTACCGAGGTAGTGCTTTCGACGGCCGTTGGCCGATGGGCGCAACATAAAGTAGATTCACCCGGCTCTACAGCTCCCCCTGAAACATTATAAAGGAATATACCCATAGAATCCTCCCAAGAACTGGGACAATTGAGACCAGTTCCAAACTTAATACAAACGATAGTTGAAAAAGCAGAGCAGACAGGCAAGCCACATGGACTCCCCAATCCTTTGCTGAGATTAATATTCTGCTTCATCCTAATATAAACCAAATAAAGCTGTATTTTGTGTGTGAACCTACATAATGGAAACATAATAATAATGTTATCACTGCAAATACTCTCCTTACTTTAAGACAAGCCCCGATTTGGTTATTGGATGGGGCATTTAAAAACTCCCCCTACCCTTTAACCAAATTTACACGGTGCTTTGGCAATACTTTCTTTAATAGCGATATACTATTACTCTGGCATGGCTACTAAACAAAGTACAATTTAGCATGAGTTATTAGCCACAATTTTTCCAAAATTAAGCACACCATCAAATACAGCAACAGATTTTGAGAACATGATGTACACAATCACAAACATTTATCCAGATACACAAATTGAAGCATTTTAATTCAACCAAGCCACTTACAGACACCTACAGAAATCAACCTTTAGCATACCTTATGCCCCAGACAGCCAATTTGCCTTTGAAATTAAAAATGAATGGCCCTAGTTTTTGTCCCTAGCACAGAAATATTAAAGCATTATTATTTGTTAATATACTCTCCCTATTTTCAAAACCAACAATTGAAAAACATCACCTTTTCTTACTTCTAAATAAGAATTGGTGCTGCTTTCTCCCCCTGACATTAAGGCTGCCTATCATCAGAGGCACACCTTTGCACCCTAGTGTAAAAATGAGTGCGTGCTGACCAAGACGGGTGTTGTACAGGAAGGATACCCATCCACGGCCTTATTTACGAGAATGTAACGCAGCCCGGTGCTGCCAGCCATTTGGCTGCACAGTGCTGTTTTACTTTCAGAGCACTCGGATGCATCATATTTATAACAACATGACAGATCCCTGTATTCTCTCCTTCGCTGGCACACAATTGGCTGCCATGCGCAAACGCAGGTACCCTTGCACCATGGTGCAAGGCTGCCTGTGTTGCTGGGCTGATTGTTTTTGTACAGGAAGGTGTCCTTCCCTGCACAATAACAATCTCGGGAAATGTTTTCCTCTTTCTATGTGTGCTGCATAATGCAGCAAGCATAAAAAGATTTAAAAGACGAGGAGAAATAAAAGTATTTCTCCTCGTTGCGCCTCCTTACTCCTCCCCTGGGGAGGCGTAGGATTCTAAAGCCTCCCCAGGTTTACGAACCATTGTAAATCTGGGATTGTGGCAGAATCCATAGGAGTTACGTGGGAACACCCACAGCAAAACCCATGGAATGCCCCTTTCACGCAAAGTGCTGCGTGAAAAGGTGCCGCATTTACAAGGACACAAAAAGCCACGCAAGGTGGCTTTGCGTGTCTTTGTAAAAATGGAGCAGCACATTGCGCCGCTGGTGTGTCACAAAAAGTGATCCGCCGGCAAGGCAAGGGATTTGTAAATATGCCCCTCAGTACTTTGCGCCTATCGCATAGAGGAGTTTTTTGTTTTGATGTAAAGTCAGGGAAGACAACCTTTATAGATTTGGTCATAAACCATGGGTGACAGTGATTGAACGTCCAAGCACCGCCTACCGATTGCCCCCTCAATGCAAGGTAGCGCACAGCAACATAAAGTGCTATTTGCACTACTTTGGAGGCAATGGAAAGTAAATACCATATAAAGGCTTTGCGCTCTTTTGCTTTAATTTGTAAAAACTCTTTTGCTTCAATTTGTAAAAGCGCAAATTCTTGATAACTCTTCCCCTGCAGAGCCAGCATCTGGCGCAATCTAGTGGTATTCGCCGTTTTAACTTCCCTAAATAAATGGGGTAGGTTTGCTTTAAAATCTGGTAATTCATTTAATGTACGTAGCTTTGCTGCCCTCTAACGGCCACTATGCATCATTACTTTCTATAATATATAATTTAATAACGTTTGCACATAATTTGAGTCTGAGAAATGTGAAAATCGCATTTAATCTCATTAAATAGTCATACTGGTATAGCGAATAGCTACATGAATAGATGGAAACTAATGAGCTTAATGACAGCAACACTCTCTCCAGCTTTAAAATAGGATACTCACTCAAAGGAAAATAGGCTCAGACATACAGTGACTTTTTGAAGAGATAAGAGAGCCACCCACAACTGGTGATCTCAGAGAGTATTCAGGGCCTCCACACCCCCTTAGCAACTTTTGAGGGATCACCAGTGCAGGAAATGAGGAAGAACCCGCCAGATCCCACTGCCTGCACCTATTTCTGAGCTGGATCTGACACAGTGAAATATGGTACTTTAGGTCTGGTATCATTTTCAGACTCCGGGACACAATTCAGCACCAGTCTCGTTCTTTCAGTTCTCTGCAGTAACCTGCAGGTGGCTTTCTTATTTTCACAAACAGCTAGGCCCAAAACAAAGGCTTGATTTAAAGGGCCTTCCACAGGGGCGGCTTCTCCTTGTGGGCGGAGGAGCGTCGCCGTCGCCACACTGCTTTCTCGCAGTGTGAGAAGCAGTAACATAAAATGGCATTATAAAAACCATTTTATGTTTCTGCTTCTCACACTGTGAGAAAGCAGAAGGGATTGGTTTGGAGCGGATGGGTGGACGGTCCTGTTCTAGGGTAGGGGAGAAGTGGCCTGCCCACTCTGAGGTCGCTGACTGTTTGGTCGGCACCAGGGCAGACCAAACCAGTCATATGCACTCTCCCTTTTCTCCAGGTAGGCTGCATGCAGCCTGCATGGAAAAAATGGCCTCCTCATTGATGCCTGTGTAGTCAGCGTCCCAGCCAATCATAACGCTGCCATTGCAGCATTGTGATTGGCTGAGGGAAGGGAGGCTGCCTGCTTTCTGTGAGGAGCAGAGACGACGCAGGACTGAACCAGGCCAGCGAAGGTAAGTTAACTATTTTTTTAACATTTAAAATTAACCCCTCCCCGCGCGACCCTCGCCTCCCCATCCGCGAGTCATGCTGGCCACAACTGGCACCCATCTTTTGAGCAAGTATTTTCCAGGTTGGGAGCCATATGGAGCCTAACACCGTGATGCCAATCCAATGGAAGGAAACAAAGAAAAGGTGTACAGCTAATCACTTCACAAGTACTTTAGAGAAAATATGATTTGGAGGCAACTTTTTAACTTTGTTTGGCCTGATGGAGCAATTACTCGTATAAAAGAGACTTGCTTGAATGCAATCTTCTCAGATAATTCGTAATACCGTATTAATTGTGTTCGTAAATACTAATAATACGTTGGAAATTCATACACTTAAGCTTAGGGGAAGCTTGCCTATGTGTAGTACTAACAAGTAACCCGAGAGTGATTAAAAATGGCTGCTAACACAGGAATCTTTACTGCGCATGCGTCAACTACATCTACATAGTAATGACGTACCTATGCTTTGTAGGGACATCTTTGCAGCTGCGCAATCGCTTTCAAAATGGCCGCTTGGAACTCACATGTTAATGCGCATGCTTATGCTGAAACTAAACCCTTCAAATTTAATAAAATGCTAATGCGAAAGATTTATATAAGTAAAGGGGGTTAGAGTAGAGATAGCTGGTATGCAGTGAAATCATTTTATTTTTAATTTAATATGTCTCTTTCTGACTTCTTTATTAGTTCGTATTTTGGGCCTCAAAGAATGACAGATGTCCATACCCCACGTGTCCATTGCACATGCGTACTTGTAACCCGCCAGGAACCATGACAAATGAATTGAAACTCATCCAAGGCCACAACATCTGTTTCTCCTAGGAACAGAATCATCTTCTTGACCGATGAATGAAGAAGTTATTATAATTTTGATCGATAAAATTGTGAACTCGGGTGGGAAATAAAGCATGGGAAAGTAAATTAAGGGGCAGGAACACAGAACAATGAGCTTAAAGAAAAATATTAAACTTAGCATGGTGTGATGATCAGCTCCCCTTTTCTTGTCCAATCAGAGTTAGAAGTTTCATAAATTTGAAACATTTAGGGGTGGTACATGCCATTAGAAAGTTATAATTGAAGTAGTTTAGTTAGTCAGACACACAGCGAGATTCAACAGTGAGGGGCCAAGGGGAGCGCCCACAGAACAGTAGCAATTGACACTAATTTCCAGTAACATACCTGGGATCAGGAAAATTACTTGGAACTAGTCAGTTCAGGAATATCTAGCCATTGGAGGCCTAGTTTGCCTTCAGGAAACCTGGGCACAGACAACAACTCCCTTGACAGGCTATTAGGAGCTTCTAAAAAGAGCCACTAAAAGGAACATCTTCGGGGGGGAGGAGCCTAGCGCGCATCCAAGATGGTCGCGTGAGCACAGGGCTCCCCGGACCCTCGCTGCTCCTCGGAATTTATCCTGACTCTATCCTGACTTGGTTGATGGAATCTGGGAGACGGATGCTGGCTGAACACTAAACTCCTTTCGGAAATCAAATCGGACCTGGCAATCCGGAGTTATGGCGGTTTGAACTTTTGAGGCCCACCCGACGGCTGTGCCCGATGCGAGGGTGATCTGTGGAGCCGGGGCGTAGTTGAACAACAACGGCAGCGGGGTTGTGCCAGTGGGCGTCACATTACTTTCGGTTTCACTTTTGGTCTTTGAAGGGCTGGACTGTGGACTTGCTTGGTGCGACTGGGCTTTCATTTTGCCTTCGCTTGATGCCGGTGGCTTCGTCTGCTGCCAGTGTGCTCATTGACGGTGGTCCCTTCGCTCCGCCATATTGCGGCCTGTGGTGCGACACGCGTCTGCCTGGCCTGTGCCACATCGACGCTTCCTCGGTGGTCCCCTTCGGCGATCGAGGTTCTCATGGGAGGCAAGGGAGACCCCGAGAGGCGTAAGACCAAAACATCCCTACGTGGGGGACCGGTCTAGACGAACAACATGGACCGCTACACTCAGGGTAAAGGATTCCCCGGGACGGCCAATGTCCCCCCGGAGGACACCAGTGGTGGCCCGTCCGTTTCTCCGGATCTGTCCCTGCAGGACATCATGGGCGCCATTAAGGGCATCAGAGAGACCATCGCTATGCAGTACGAGGCCTTGGCCCGTAAAATTGACACGGTGGCCATTGACATTACGCTAATCTGGGCGGATCTCTCTAAGACCAACGAGAGGGTCCAATCGCTGGATGTGCGGACGTCCTCCCTTGGTACGGACGTGTCGGACCTGCAGGCCACTCTCGGCGATCTCAAGTCGGCCAATGATCTGATGGCCCGGCGGCTGGAAGACTTCGAGGGACGGGCCCGCCGCAATAACATCCGCGTCATAGGCGTTCCGGAGACCTCCGATAACCGCCCGGTTGATCTCCTGGTCGAGGAGCTCATCCTCGAACATCTTGCTCCCGCTGGCCTGAGTAAGTTTTTGCTGTGGAGCGGGCCCATCGAGTCCCAGGTGGCCGGCCGCGACCGGGTGCCCCCCCGAGGCCTATCGTTGCGAGACTTTTCCATTACAGAGACCGAGACGCGATTCTGCAGGCCTCACGGGTCCATGGCCCGGTCCGACATGAGAACTCGTCCATTAACTTTTTCCCGGACTTCACCCAACTTGTCCAGAAACAGCGGATGGGCTTCCAGGGGGTGAAGTGGCGTCTCCGGGACCTCGGTCTCAAGTACTCTATGCTTTATCCTGCAAGGCTCCGAGTGGAACATGAAGATCGGACTACCTTTTTTGACTCTCCTGCGACTGTGAGTGACTGGCTGGATTCGCTGCCGGACCGGGGTGACCGGACTGGGCCCTCTGCCGGTACCGAGGGTGGCGGGTCTCCTTTGGAGTGACTTCTGGTCCCGGACTCTGCCATGTTGTACTGTTCGGCTGGGTTCTACTTCTTTTGTGCATTTTGTTTCACTATGTTGTGTGTGGGGAGCGGGCGGGGACGGGTCCCTTCCCTCCTCCGGGGTCTTTTCGTAGAATGGGGTTTGTAGGGCGACAGGCACACTGCAAGTTGGGGTGGTTTTTTGGACCGCAGGGGTGCAGGGTGGGGGGTGTTGGAGTTGGGGGGGGGTTGGTGGGTGGGTGGGGTTGTTTGCATTTGTGTTTTTTGTTTTCAAGGCGAAGTATTGGCTATGGTTCATCCTTGGGTGTTGAGCTCTTTGCTAGGGGGCCCTTGATCTACTGGAGGGGATGGGGGGGGACGGGTTGAGATTGATGTCTTGGAACGTCAATGGATTGGGGGACCGTATCAAACGGGGTGTTGTGCTGCAATATCTGCGTCGTCTGACTCCTGATGTGGTGTTCTTACAGGAGACGCATCTGGTTGGCAATGTTTGTCGGGCTATGAACAGGGGGGGATATCGACTTGTGGCCCACTCTGGTTTCACCACTGGTTCGAGAGGGGTGGGCATTCTCTTGCGAGCTTCACTTCCGTTGGAGATCACCAGGGTGGTCCCAGACGATAGAGGGCGCTATGTGGCTCTGACTGGGAGGTGGGAGGGGCAGTCCCTTTCCTTGATCTCGGTCTATGTTCCCCCGGGCCTCCAGAACTCCACCTTCTCAGACTTGGGTCGTATGTTGCTTGGGCTTCCTGACAGTCTTTTGCTTATGGGTGGGGACTTTAATTCGGTTGTCTCGGGTGACCTGGACCGTCATCCGCCCAGGGCCCTCCCTGCTGCCCAGGCGTGGCTGGGCGAGCTCCTGGAGACCTTCGGTCTGGTGGACTGTTGGAGGTTAATGCATCCGACACAGTGTCAGTACACCTTTCACTCTGGGGCCCATGGGAGTCTCTCCAGACTGGATTATTTCCTTATGCCCGCGGCCCAGGCTACTCGGATTCGAGAGGTCAAACACCTGGCCAGGGGTATTTCTGATCATTCCCCACTGTGGTTGCTTTTTGACACCGGGTCGCGGTCCGCTGGGCGGATCGCTCCTATTAACCCTTGGTACCTGCGAGACCCCAAGATCCGTGATAGCCTGATTAAGTCGATTGATCAATATTTTTCTGAGAATGAGGGGTCGGTGTTGTCCTCGGTGTCCCTGTGGGAAGCTTTCAAAGCAGTGCTCCGCGGGCATGCCCTGTCCCAGATAGTGGAGGCCAAGAGGGTTAAGAGAGAGGCGGTTGTGACGCTGGAGACTGAAATATCGGGGCTGGAGGCAGCCTTGGAGGCGGGTGTCACCCCGGATGGGCTGCATGCCCTCAGCCTGAAGCAGTTTGAATATAAGTCTCTCGTCACTGATGCTGCCGAGACTATGTATAGGGAGCAGCAGGGTAGGTTGTATGACGCCGGAGACAAGGCGGGTAAGCTGATTGCCTGGTTGGACAAGAAGGAGAGAGTGAATCGTGTGGTCCCGGAGCTTCGGGTGTCGGATGGAGTGTGTGTGACTGAGCCTGGTGAGATTGTTGAGTGTTTTGCTGACCACCTCCGTGCAGTGTACTCCCCGGTGTCTGATAGAGATGAGGACGACTCTCGTCTTCTGCTTCGGGATATTGCCCTGCCCGGCTTATCCGTCGAGGACCGCGAGCTGATGGATGCCCCTTTGTCTGTCGAAGAGATAGCTACTGCGATTCGCTCCCTCCGCTCGGGCAAGGCTATGGGCCCCAACGGTCTGCCGATTGAACTATATAAGTTGCGCCCGGATAAAATCGCGCCTTTCCTCCGTCATATGTTTCAGGAATCGCTCGAGAGGGGTTCCCTTCCTGACGACCAGCGTCTGGCTACTATAGTGGTGATTCCCAAGGAGGGTAAGCCACGTGACCGCTGTGCCTCCTATAGGCCTATTTCCCTGCTGAATGCCGAACCCAAAATCCTTGCTAAGGTCCTCGCCAATCGCTTGCTGAGCGTTATATGTGACTTGATACATCCGGATCAATGTGGCTTCATCCCACATCGTAATACCGCTCTCAACTTACGGCGTCTGCACGGCGTCCTCGCTAGGGCTGAGTACTTCGCTGAACCGGCCATATTGGTTTCCCTAGACGCCACGATGGCCTTTGATACCACTGAATGGCCATTTCTTTGGGCCGTCTTGGCGAAGTTTGGTTTTGGGGAGGGGTTCCTTAGCTGGGTGAAGCTCCTTTTTGCTGGACCAATGGCTCAGGTGGTTGTCAATGGGCGGGTTTCTCGGCCTTTCGCTCTCGGGAGGGGAACTAGGCAGGGGTGCCCGTTGTCCCCGCTGCTCTTTGCTCTCGCCCTGGAACCGCTCGCTGCCTGGCTCCGTTGGGAGCCCTCGATTAGAGGGCTCCGGTGGGCCCCGGGCTTCGAGGATCGGGTTTCATTGTACGCGGATGATATTCTCTTGTATCTCACCTCACCGCGGAAGTCGCTCAATGTTCTCTTTGATGTCCTTACTTCCTTCGGGAAAAACTCGGGTCTGATAATCAACTGGTCCAAATCTTGTGTGTATCCTATCTCTGGTGGTCTTCCTCTCTTGCCGCCTCGGCTTCCGCTCCAAATATCTCAGTCCGGCTTTAAATACCTGGGGGTGTACGTTTCGTTGGATCCGGCGGTCCGCTATGAGCAGAATCTCCTGTCTCCACTCCGGCGTTTGAGGGCAGATACGGCTCGGTGGTGTAAGCTGCCCTTGTCTCCGCTTGGTCGCGCGGTGCTGTTTAAAATGATGTCCCTTCCCAGATTCCTTTATGCACTCCAGAACTCCTTCGATGTCATTCCTGCGGCCTACTTTAGGGAGGTGGAGAGTTTGCAGCGGAGACTGGTTTTGGACAGGCGATCGCGTATCGCTTTGGCCAAGCTGACTCTTTCCTGGTATGACGGGGGCATCGCGCTTCCTGATATTAGACGGTACTATTGGGCCTCCCAGCTGTCTGCCATTAATCATGCTACGTACGCTCCTGGTTCGAACCCGGCATATGAGATGGATAAATTCCTGCTCCCCGGCGGTAACTATAACAGAGCGCTTTACTCGCGGTCTGCTGGTAGGGCCCTTACGGGCCCTACCAGGATTGCGGTCCGTGTATGGAAGGCGGCTAACGTTGCGATGGGCTGGAGTGAGCGTTTAACGTGCGCCACTCCTCTATTCGACTCAGACCGCTTGGGAAGCCTCTGGACAACGAAAGGCTTCGAGCGCTGGGATACGATCGGCATCAGCAGAGTGGGGGACCTGTGGGTTAAAGGTGCGGTTAAATCCTTCGCGGCGCTTCAGCGCGAGTATGAGCTTAGTGACAGAGAGTTCTTCCGTTATGCACAGGTTCGGCACGCCCTGCTTTCGGTCTTTGGGGAGGGGACCACAGTCCCTTCTTCTTCGCCTCTCGAGGACCGCAAACTCGATGGTCACGTCCCCGACAGTACTATCTCCCTGATTTACAAAAAACTGATAAACAATCGGGCTGACCTCTTGGTGCGTCTTCGGGAGGCATGGACGGGAGATGGGGTGGAGCTGGACGATGAGGACTGGCAGACTGCACTGTCATCCCCTAAGGAGGTGGCCATCCCGGCCCGTCTCCGCCTGGTCCAGCTTAAGATTCTCCATCGTGTATATGTGACGGGCCCCCGCCTGGTCTCGATGGGGTTTTCAGACGACGGACTCTGTAAGCGTGGCTGCGGGCTCAGTGCTACCTTTCTCCATATCCTATGGGAATGCCGCGAGGTGGCGGAATACTGGCGCCGGGTGCATGATATTATGAGACGAGTCACCGGGGTCGCTCTGCTGCCGGAGGTGCGTCGTTGTGTGCTGAATGTATGGGAGCCCAATGACTGCAATGCGGCTCAGGCTCGGTGGGCGGCCTTGGGGAACATGATTGCAAAGAGAGATATTGCACAGCTTTGGGGTTCCCAGCGGCCTCCCACCGTGTCCGTCTGGAAGGAGAACATGGACTGGTGCATGTTCAGGGAGAAAACGGTGTATGTGGCTCGTGGTAAACCGGGGGCTTGGGGTAAAATTTGGGGGCAGTGGAACGCGTATCGTGGGTCTATCTGTGCTCCCCCTTTGGTGGATACGTCCGGGGTTGCCTCGTCCCCCTGATCCTTGAGGGTTCCTTGTGCATCTCGTACTTTGGAGTACAGATTTGGTTCTCTCGTGGCCCCCCCCTCCCTCTCAGGTCTTCTTTTATTGACCGCCCTCCGGTGGTTGGTGTGTTGACTCCCCCGGCTGGTGTTCGCCGCCCTTCATAAGTCGTTTCGCCTTGTTTGTTGTTTTTTTTGTCTTTTTCTTTTTTGTTGTTATTTATACTAAAAGTGTGTATTCTGATTTCCCTTATGTGCAGTCTGATCTACTGTGATAGTGCGGAGCCCCTGTGGGCCAGTCATTGTTTTCTGATATGCTGGAACACTTCGACTACTAGCGGCCGGCCCTGGTGGTTGTAGGCCCGTGTTTGTAACCCTTTTTATGCACAATAAAATCTTTTAAAAAATAAAATAAAATAAATAAATAAATAAATAAAAGGAACATCTTCAGGCATCCGTCAGGAGAACTATCGGTCTTTGTAAAACATGTGTGTAAGTTGTCAATGAAATATCAGTTAGTTCACCGGAGATACAAGCTATATGACTAAAAGGAAGAAGACTGAACCAGCAATCTCTCCGAATGTTGCCAATAAATTGCTACAATAACCTAGTGCAGAGCCAGAAGAAAGATTTTATTGACAGAGACACTGGAAGACTTGCTGACTGCACATGATAGATACCTTGTGCTCATTGCTGGAAACTTTAATATGAGGGGCCTGGAAAGGAAAATTGAAACATACAAGCATACGAGCAAGGCCGAACTCTTCCTTACGTTCCTCCACAGTAATACATTATTTTAAACCCACAGATTGAAAGCAACACGCGACCCGGCATGGCACATCAAACCCACATGTAAAGGCACATCCACAATCGACTACATATTGGTCAGCGAACAGCTGCGAGATAGACTGTGGGATTTCGAAGTGGATGATGGAGGCAAAAGTGATCACAGGCCATTGCGTGGCACCCCACAATTAACAGTAAGCCAGGCGGACACACTCAAAGGGATATGGGGCACAACGGGTGAAAAGCTGCAAAAGTTTCTCTGAAGAATCAAATGGTCAACAAATTTCCGAGGTAACCTGAAGGTGTGGGTTGAAAGCGGAAAAATTGCTTAAAGCCAGTCAACTCAATCTTAGCAATAAGCAAATGGGAAGCCTTGATTGCAGACCTGCAGCAGATCCTGGGTAAAGTGCAACATAAGACCCAGGGAAAGATATGGAAATTATACATCATGGGCCCCTTCAACATAAAGGTGTGGTTCAGAGCAAACACGCCCTCCAAAAGTTATTAAGAGCAAACAAAAAAGGAGGCAAAGCGCTAGAGGGCCTCTCCATAGCTGCCGCAAGGTCAGCATACAAAAAGAAATTATGGGAGAACAAAAGGGAATACATGGAAGGAAAATGGTCGGAAGTGTTTTCCATGCTGAAAGAAAGGAATAACACCAGAATGTGAATGTACATAGATCGGCTAGAAAACCAAGGTTGGTCAAAGGAGAACAGCGTTGCCGAAAAGGGCTGGGAAAGACACTTTAAACAACTACATACCAAAGGATCTGCAGAGGGTACTGTTGAAGGGAGTAGACCAGAAGAAATCAGCCATAACATTGAAGGCATTAAAACCATGGAAGGTGAAACCACCAACCTCGAAAACAGTAGCAAGAGAGCAGCTACCCTCAACACCAAATGCATTCAAATTGCTGAGGACAAAGTCACGAAACTCATCAAAAATATGAGGAATGATGGCGCCCCAAGTCCCAAAATCACAGCTCCAGTATTCAAAACAACCCAGGCATTTTTCACCCCAATGCTGACCTCACTATTTGAACATGCTTTTCTGACAACAACAATGCTGCAGTCCTAGAGAGGCTCAATCTTGCACCCCATATACAAAAAGGGAGAACAATCAAACCCAGCTAATTATAGGCTGGTAGCTCTGCTTGACAAAGAAGCTAAAGCATTTGTATCGGTTTTACTAAAGGAGTTGGAGTCATGGCCAAAAGAAAAAGAAATCCTCCCTATTCATCTGTCAGGATTCAGGCCAAACAGCTCTACAATGGACAAAATCATGGCATTGGCATATTTTTCAAAACAAGCACTTAAGAAATATGAACCGCCCTTGTACTGCTGTTTTATAGACTATGGTACGGCATTTGACAGGGTGGACTGAGAAAAGACTTTGGTGGAAATGATCATCCTGGAGGGTCACACCCAAGCTTCTGAAGGACATATCTCTACATCAGGAAACATGGGTACAGGTTAAAACAAGCCCTACTACAGTAACATCCAGACAGGCCACTAACACAGGGCTCAAGCAGGGCTGCGTCTTGACTCTTTACTCTTCAATCTATACAGGGTAGACATGTGAGTGGCTGTGCAAGGAGCCAGTCTAGTTGCTTCAAAGTTGGGGAAGGGGGGGTTCCCAATCCTACAATATGCGGACGACACAGTAATAATGGATCACACAAGGGTGGGCCTCCAGAGAGTCCTAAATGAACTCCATGGCTTCAACCAGGAAAATCACCTGCACACAAAGGTAAAACCAAGATAATCGTGTTTGGAAAATACCCAAAAAAGAAGCTTGTGCATTGGCAGCTGGGTGATCATCCAATTGGGACAATCACCGCTTATAATTACCTAGGGGGATGCTTTTCAGAGAATGCAAGACCTGGCACACATCTAAAACACCTAGGGGGAAAGGCAAACCAAAGCATCTGTTCACTGAGGCAAATGGGGGCAACGACTGTCAAGTCCAACAGCTGATCCAATGCTGATGCTCTTGAAAGCTAAACTTATCCCGGAAATTAGTTACAGCCACCTGGCCTTACCGGGTGCATTGAACAGCTTTCTAACAGCAGTACAGGCCAAAGTCCACAAATGAGCGGTGCTATCCCCGCGGAAAGCCAGAAGAGCAAGGCTAAGACTGGAGCAAGGCCTTGGGAGGATCTTATAAAGTTTTGCATCAGAATTTCGAGAGCTCGAGAAAACTCACTCAGACATCACTTGGGAACGATCTTTAAGGAAAAACATTTATTGTGGCGTCTCGAGCTGGAGTAGGCAATCAACAGCCTAAGGATGCAAGCTAAGGGCCCGATTCACAGAACTAACTTAAGATAAAAGCCTAAACTTACTACTTTTGTTATTCACAGAAGTTAGGATTTTGTCTTAAGTTTTGTTTTAAGACAAACTTAAGACAGACTTAAGACAGACTTAAGACAAATTTAAGACAGACTTAAGACAGACTTAAGTTAGGATTTTGTCTTAAATTTGTCTTAAGTCTTTCTTAAGTCTGTCTTAAATTTGTTTTAAGACAAACTTAAGACAAAATCCTAACTTCTGTGAATACCAAAAGAAGTAAGTTTAGGATTTTGTCTTAAGTTAGTTCTGTGAATCGGGTCCTAAGAGTCTGCATATATCCTTAATCCCGATATCAAAATGGCAAAAAGCGGTAAAGAGGCAAGTACAGATTATCTCATCTGAAATGGATATGGGAACTTTTCAGCTCAAACCCATCACTGCGGCATTGGACACAAGATATCTAATTGAAGCATTGTCAGGCATGCATGAAAATTTATTTTATGCAGCTCATAATATTAAGAATAACAGCTTTTAAAACAGAATAGGCGCCAAAGGGGAAAATGCCACATGCAGATTATGTTATTACAGGAAAGAATCATGGTTGCATTTGTTGTGCTACTGTCCCACTTGGCCGAAGATCGACAGCGGTTGCTTCCCCGAATCTTTAAAGGCCAAGAGACTGAGAACTTGCAAGGAGGCCTTGGATCTGTGTTTCACCGAAAATGATACAACCAATTTAGCAAGAATGGCAAAGTTCACGCACATAATTAGGCTGACACCTGACAAGCAGTCTCGGGCCTAATGAATTTGGGGACAGGCTGAGACACAGCATGCACTAACTTGCACTAAGCACTTTTATTTATACATGCACTCCAAGAGGCATGACAAAGCGCATGAATAAGCCCTATAAATGCACCTAGAACCTGCAAGCGGGATTAGTTTTACAGTTTGGGGGTCACCAGTCATTGCATAGTAATAAAAGCTGAGGGATAAAGACTAAGATAGGGAGGTTATAAATGCTACTTCTGCACTTAGGTAAGACCCTAAGAATGCTTTTAACATACTCAGATGGGGGCAATCGCAACTTGTAACCCTCCTATCTGCTTGAAGCACTTTAAATGACTCCCCTGGTCTTGTGGAATGTGTTAACAAACTAAGACAGGGGAAACAGCATTTCATGAAGACCCTACTTGTTTGAAGCATTTTATATTACCCTCTTTGTCAATTGAATTGTTTTTACTTACTTGCTTTTATTGTGGGATAATTCGTGTATGAAAAATACAGCAATATCAACTGGGAATGGTTTTATCAGCAAGGGAAAGGAGTAGGATTTTAGAAGGTAAAAAACGTGTTCTTGTTTCTTTCTATGCTCGTGTTACTGTAATGATTTTAATTAATCGAACGGTTAATAAAATACTTGTACTTGCACTGCCAATGAGCACCCCAATACAAGGCCCCAGATCATCTTATTTTCACCAGTAACAGATCCGGTATATCATCATCTAGTCATGCCCAAATGTTCCAGGTTTAAACCCTCGCATTCTGCGGCTTCCTTGGCCTGTGCTCAGCGATCATCTCCAAAGAATTTTCTTTCACCCAATGGCACCCACTGTAATTAACTTCGCATGGTGTGTGTGCTGCTCTGCTACTGCAGGGGACTCTGTGGCATGGCACTGAGAGGGAGAGCTGCAATGATTGGCAGCTTGCCCCAGTTTAGTAGATTTCCATTCTTCCAGAGTTTTCACCTATGGCTGGGTATAAGAGTGAGCCTCAGGTAAGCTATAGTGTGGCTAAACAAATAGACACAAGACATAACCTATACTTAATGAAAACATTCCTTCTGGAGCCATAGTATGCATTGGCATTGTTTGCACAGGGTGCATCTTATAAAAGGTGCGCCAGGCGCAAACAATGACACTGTGCCCTATTATGATGTATGCACCGAAAACACGGAGCGACTGCTGGCAGCTGCTCTGTGTTTTCACAGTGCAGGCGGCAACCCGCCTGCAATCTTAAATTGGATGTCTGTGGGGTCAATAGTACCCCCTTTCTCCCCTCCAGAGTGCTGCTCTCAGTGGGCGCACTGTGAGTGTATGCCCTGAGAGCTTCTTTGCCTCTGCGCCTGCGTCTTTAATATGGCGCGGGAACAGAGGCAAAGGAATTCCCTTATTTGCATAGGGTACACCCCTACGCAAATAAGGGAACACCCCCTGATGGTAGTGCTGGCTCTTTAAGTGCACCAGCGCTATTGGTATTACTGAAAGGGCTGCACAAGCGTCTGCGTCCCCTTCTGCAACACCAAAGTGCTCCGGGGGCACGCAACGAGGACACAAACGCCCATTGCTCCCACAGGAGCACTTATTGTAATACGGCCCCTGGTATACAAATAAAATATGTCTCCTTTTGTTTTAAAATATCACTAAAAATCAAAATCTCACTTTATTATCTATAAATAAATATGTTCCTAAAAGAGACTTTATGAAGTTTTTAAACATTTTTATGTTTTACAGCATTTGATATATTTGTTTTGTATAGTGCTCACACAGTAAAAAGTGACTTCAGAGCCTTCATCATCATCATAACGTTTACTTCGATCTACTCAAAGGTCATAAAAGTATAAGACCATCAAAATACCTTAAAAACACATCATTATATAAAAACATGAAAACCCCACATATGCTTACATAATATGATAACAACCCCGCTCCACCAAACAGTACAATTTATACACAGGAAAGCTCCATAACATATAAAAACATTTGTTAAACAATAATAGGTTAAGTAGAAACCTATACTAGTATGAAAAACGCACTCGCTGCTATGTCGAGTAAAAAGACATAAAAATAAATGAACTTCAAGCAAATACCAATTATAATCAATCCCCTCGGCTGATACATGTTTATATTCGCACATTTAAAGTGTCAGTGCAGTTAAACAAATAAAATAGAATAGGAATACAAATTCAAGAGGGGATTAATAGATGGTACAAAGAAAGAAATGGCCTAGAACAGCAATTAAACTTGGGCCAAGGGTAATGCCCACAAAAAGCAAAAGCTCTAATCAAGGATAACTATTATGACGTCAGGGCGAAAAGACCACCTAACCCCCCCTTAGTGCTTCTTCTGGGATGCTCTTACATCATTAGCACAAATGCACTTAGACTGCCAAATCCAGGCTGCCTGGAGGTATCCTGCAACCACAAACACCATCAGCCTAGAGGTGTCAGATCTTCAAATCCTGGTGGCAGCCAAGTAACTCCTAACACCCAGGGTCCTACACGGGGCAATAGCCATTTTCTCCTCTGGGAAGAATAAGCTGGGCAGAAAAATGAAAAGTGAAGTAAATCTTTAGGAGGCCCTTTGCACAACGGGCATGCAGGTCTCTGGTATTTCGCATCAAAGGTCGAAGTGGGTAAAGACTGATATCTAAACCGTACAACCAGTTTCCTAGCTGGGGAGGGGGGTGATCTTATTGATTAAATCCTCACTGCTGGAGGACAGCTTAAACTCCAGGAAATCCAGGGTCAGGGTGCCTCTACTACTGCCAATACCTTCTTGGTATCCCTTCTGCCAGTAGGCTGAATTTATTTAAATTTTAGAACCAGGAGTGAAGTCCTCTGGTGCTGCCCAGAAACTTTCCAGACCCAGCTTTCTAAACAAAACCTAAAATGCGTGAGCCATGGTATGCACTGCAATCTCCATAGGCATCCAGGGCAGGTGAGGCCCATATCCTACGCCAGTACAATAAAGGTCTTAGCTCAACTTTACCCCAAAAAATTCTAAATGCCAAGTTGAAATACAATGGAACCAGCGGCGCACTCTTTGGGAGTGCAAATAACTGCCTATTGAACCTATTGTCAGTGTGATATAGAACACTACAATTAGCATAGCCCCAAATCTCCACTCCATATATAGCTGCTCCTAGAGCCTTTATATCATAAATCTCGATTGCTGGAGTGACTTTCTTAGAAAATGTTTTATTATTTATCTTTAGCAGTCGTGACGAATAATGTATCAGCATACAGTCAGCTATATGGACATGCATGGACCAGTCAAGGCTGGGTGTTACCTTAGCCTTAGGTAGTCGAAATTGGATAGCTGTTCTATTGGGTCTATATTGACAGAGGGTTTGCATTTGTAGTTTCTAGCTCTGACAGGGTTAAAACCCTACATTTAGGGGCCGATTCCGATCCGGGTCAGAAGGCTACCGAACGTGATCAGGCTGGAAAAACTACGAGCCGTACGCGTGTTTTCCGCCCGACTCGTACAGCTGTACGAGCGAGCAAGTACAATGCGAGCTACGTGAAATTCAGCGACCGAGTCGTTTACGGGTCCGAACCGCTCCGTACGTCTCGGTCGTAAGCTAACTGTGGTGTGCCATGGATGCAATTGAAGACCGAGCCAGTATGATGCACGCGTCGGACAGCCTGTGCGTGTCAGAGTGTCCGACTCGCAAAACTCCCGGGTGGTTGCCTTTGGGGGTCCACATCGGACCCCCTGTCACCCGCAGCCCTACGACTCGGACACAGGGGGAGACCCAAGGGTCCCCCCAACACAGGCATGTACGATGCGGATGGCACAGACGCGTACCCACTGTAAGGGGCGCCCTTGCGTGAGACGTACCCATTCAGTCAATGGAAGCCCATGTACACGTTGTACGACCGGCTCCCATTGACTTCAATGGGAGTCCGACCGAACCGAGTCGGGCAGCATACGGCCGCATCGTACTCGTTCGGTCGGACTGCAGGACTCCGTCTCAGTCGGAAAACACTCCGGATCCGGCTCGGTCGGAGTGCTTTCCGACCCGGATAGGAATCGGCACCTTAGTTTTTGCACTGTTGAATTCTAATCCCTGCTCATGAAAAAAGATATTAAAATCACCCAGCTGCTGCAGAACTTGAAACGACTGAGAAAACAGGAGTGTCGTCCACAAAGAGCAGAGCAGGCACTCTCCTGACCCCCACCCTGGGAGCATCACAGCCATCCCTATCCAACCTTCTCACAAAATCATTTATAAAACAAGCATTGGCAATTCCAATAGGTTTGGCCTTTAATATCCAGCCACAGAGCTATTTGCTTTGCCAGTGCTTCTTTGCTCTTCCATTTGTTTTAATAACAGAAAAAAAGTTGGTGGCATTTTTACATTAATTAATTTTAATTTCCTTCATTTTGCATTTTTATATTAATTAATTTTAATTTCCTTCATTTTTCAATTTTCTTGGATTTATTTTTAAAATCTTATTTTCGAGGTTTTCATGGCTTTCAAGGATTATGCTTTTTCTGCGTGGATATGTTTTTATATGTTTAATTTGTGCAGTTTTGCTGTTTGTCTTTATATATTTTTGTGGATTTACTTACCTTGGATTGATTCCTTGAAGATGATGGCTACAGCTGCAAACCCATAGGTTATATTTCTTTAAGTTTAAAGTTTCACAGCTGTTTATTTCATTGAAATGTTTAACCCCTTGGGTGCTAAGGGCGTAACGGTTACATCCTCAGCCACGGTGCTCATGTACTGAGGACGTAATTGTTACATCCTGGCACCCAACTACGGGGAAGTGCTGGTGCTCCCCCCCATTAGTCCCCCCATCTACAAGTCCTCCCACGGAGTAGCAGCGGAAGCGCTTCTGCTGCCACCGCGACTACCGTCGCCAATCTGATGACATCATCGTGCTCACGGTGTGCCATCGTCATCATATGCTGCCGGAGATGTGCTGGAAGCCATTTGCTTCCAGCTCATCCTGAAGAGGACTTGTTTTAGGTACGTCCTTCTCCTGGAGGGGAGGTTGGTGGGAGGACAACAGACAGAGGGGGATAGGAAAGAGTTTTCCTTTCCCCCCGGTGCCTGTTTTGAATGGATACCTGCTTGAGGACTGAGGGCGAGGCCTGCGATTGTGGAGCAGAAATCCATCCACTGGGCCACCAGGGATTTGTTTCTTTGTTGTTGTGGGAGCGACCCCTCAGGCAAGGGTCGTTCCCCTGGGGGCATGCTTGGCTGTGTTTGCCCCCCCCCCGGGGGCTGATTCAGCTGTTTTATTTTAGATTGATCAGCTCCCCCTGAGAGCCAAAACACACTAGAAGCCAGGGATAGCTTTTTATGGCAATGATTACAGGAAGCGACCCCTTGGGAAAGAGTCAATCCCCTTGGGGGTTATTTTTTCTTCTTCCCCTCCCCCAGAGGGCTTATTGGCCAATTTTAAGGCCTTTCTGCCATATGGGGGGGGGGGGGTATAAGCCCACTAGACACCAGGAATTGCATGCTGTGTATGTTGGGAGTATCTCTTTACTGGGGAAATGTTTTAGCTATTTTCTGCCCCCCGGGGGCAGATGGGCCATATTATTAGGCCTGTGGCCACCATGGGGTGCAGAAAGCCACTAGACACCAGGGATTTCTTTTATATGTTGAGGAATGGCCCCTTTGGCAAGGGTCACTTCCCTGTAGGGGATTTATTGTTTGGCTGTTTCTGTTACCCTTGGGGCCTTATATGTTATGCCCAACTGGCCCCAAGGGGGGCAGAAGCCCCTAGACCACCAGGGTCTATTTTATGTGGCGCATTAGGTTTTGAGGAGCGGCCCCTTGGGCAAGGGTTGCTCCTCTTTTGGAGATCAATATTTTGGCTGTTTCTGCCCCCCTTGGAGGCAGATCAGCCTTATATTTGAGGCCCATCTGCCACCAAGTGGGGCAGAAGCAACTAGACCATCAGGGATTTTATTGTAGATGGCACAAAATGTTTTTGGGAGCGGCCCCTTGGGCAAAGATTGCTGCCCAATTGTGGGTGAATACGTTGGCCATTTCTGCCTTCCATGGGGGCAGATTGGCCATATATGTTTATGCTCATCTGCCTCCAATGGGGGCAAAAGCCACTTGGTACCAGGGAAAGTTTGTGTGTGTTAAATATAGTTTGGATGATGGTCTGCATGTTCTGGCATTTTGCTAGCTCTGTGTGGACAGGCGCTTAGCTGGCAGTGTGTGGGCTGGCATTTGGATGTTGATAGACTTTATAGTGTTTGATAAGTTAACTATTTTATTCCTCCTTTTATTTTAGTGCAAAGCTTTTGTTTACAATTGTGTCGCCTGCTTGCGGTTTCGTCACTTGCTGATCTGCAGTTTGTGTAGTTGCATCTGTCTGGCAAGAATAAGTTCTTTATACCGTTTATTCCAAATGAGTATTATTGCTCTGCATGAATGCGTTTTTTGCAAATGGTGTAATAGCATAATATTTAGCTTCCGTTTTGTGCGTGAAATTCTCATTTTATTTGTGCACGATGTGTATTGTGTTGTCTTGTTTGTAAGTTTTTTTTTTTTCCTTTCTATTAGGATATTGATAGTGCTTGCGGTGTTTGTGCAGAGTAGGTGCTGGTGTGTCTAGCTTTCTCTGGTAAGTGAGTGGTATTGTGTTTTTTCAAAATATAGGTCATTGTGTGGTTTGTATTGGTTGACTTTTCCTTTCAGGCTCAATTGCAAAAAGAACTATTGATGGACAGAATGCAGAACAATGTCATACATTCACCCCAGTACAGAGATCTGGGCCTAAATCCATCGTTTTTTTGCTCACCATGCCATTCCAGTTTGGACCCAGCCATATGCAACATTCCAGCCTGAACTGCCAGGTCAGGTCCTCCCTGGACTGGAAGCAAGCGTCCTAGGACCGGTTTCGGGGTTTCACCCCTTTTCAGCCAGGATAGCTTGATACCAGTGGCATGGAGAGCATGGGACTCAATTCTGAGCATACCCGTCCCACTCGGGGTGACAAATGCAAAAAGAACTATTGATGGACAGAATGCAGAACAATGTCATACATTCACCCCAGTACAGAGATCTGGGCCGAAATCCATCGTTTTTTTGCTCACCATGCCATTACAGTTTGGACCCAGCCATATGCAAATCAGTCTTGACCCTGTGCCCAATGGGAACAGTCCAGCCCGAACTGCCAGGCCAGGTCCTCCCTGGACTGGAAAAAAGCATCCTAGGACCGGTTTCGGGGTTTCACCCCTCTTCAGCCAGGATAGCTTGATTCCAGTGGCATGGAGAGCACGGGACTCACGTCTGATTGGAATAAGAGGCAAAGGCTGACCGAGTTTGTTAGACTGAACATGATGGATGTCCTATGTGAACAGGAGACGCATATTCCTTTGGGGAAAAGGAATCTGATGGGTATGGGAGGATATAATATGCTGGCCTGTACTTTCCAGAGTTCTAATTTCCGTGGGGTTGCAATTTTGTCAAACTTTTCTATGGAGGAGGCTAAGCGTAACATGTCAGACCCACTAGGGCGATGGGAAGTGGTTGAGCTAGAATTAGGCTATAAAATTTGTGCTATATACGGATCAAACCAGGATGACCCGGAGATTTTTGAAGATCTTGAGGTAGAGTTGGCAACCTAGCCCTGCCCCCTGATTATTTGCGGTGATCTTAATATATCAGTCGAGCCCTGCAATAATCAGCGGTATCAAGGACGAAAGCCCAGAGTACATAGAGCCCTGACATCTCTTACTAATAGTCACGGTTTGGTTGATGTTTGGGGGATTAAAAGCACTAACAACCCAGGATATACCTACTACTCCTGTCCCCACAAAAAATATACTAAGATTGGATTATTTTTTCATCTCAGTAAATCTGATTAATAAAGTGGGGATCAGGAAACTTCCAAAGGTGATCACGGACCATAATCTGCTGGTACTAGAACTTGAGGTTGATGTACCCAGTAAGTCATGCTGTAAGTGGACATTTGATAGGAAGCTCTTGGCCAATAATATTTACATTGAGCATATTAAAAGCTGGGTTCAGGAATTCCTAGATACCAATAGATATATGTTAGACCTGGCACCTTGAGTCTCCCTTCCACTTTTTGTCGCTGTGCCTCATGTGTTTTGCTGGTGTTAGCTGCTCAGAGCACTGTGCCACTGCCAACCAGTGCCACAGTGCAAGTGCTCCCTATTTAAAATGTATATGTTGGTTGGATTCCATGATTGGCTTATTTGGTTTACTGTCAGACCCCAGTAAAGTGCACCAGGGGTGCCCAGGGCTTGTAAATGCAAATGCCGCTGGTGGGCTTGCAGCACTGGTTGTGCCACCCACAGACGCGGCCTGGTAAAATATGTCTAAGGTCTGCCACTGCAGAACCTGCGTGCAGTCTGGTACTGTCATGCTGGCTGGCAAGTGCACCCACTTGCCAGTCCCTAAACCCTCCCTTAACTTCATATTAGTCACCCCTATGGTAGGCCCAAGGGCAGGGTGCATTGTAAGCATAAGGTAAAATAAGCCCTGATGTGTGTGGCATGTCCTAATAGTGAATTACAGCCATTTTTGTTTTTCACTATTGTAAGGCTACCCTGTTCTCATAGGTCAGAATGGGCTGTTGGAATTGTTACATCCTATGATCCTAACAGACCCAGGGAACATGGTAGAAAATCGAGTTTAGTATGCCTGAACTCAGTATAATAAAATACATCTTTTAGCAAAGTTTATTTTAATGTTCTGTGTTTGCAAACGCCACTTTTAGAAAGATGGCCTTTGCTTGCCTAACCATTTCAGCCCGCCTCTGCGCTGATGTGTATCTGCTGTCTGGCTTGTGTGAGTGACAGGGCTGGGGAAACCCAGAGGGGCAGGGCTAGGTAGCCTGGTGGTGAATAGAGAGATTGACATGTAGATGAGTGGAAGGAGTACACCTGGACTCTGAATAGGGCTGTGCTCTGCCACCACAATGCTGGCTCCACCCCCTGTGGAGCGTCTGATGACTCTGCCCTGCACACTGAAAGAAGAAGCCTGCATCGCATCAACAAAGTGCTCCAGAACTGGACTGAACTAGGCAAGGGCCCCCCCTGGCCTGAGAGAACAAAAGATTTGTGGTATAAATGTAGGAGCCCTGCTCCTAAGAAACTAGATCCTGTCCTGCCAAGAAGAAACCTCTGTCCGACGAGAAGGAACTGGAAAAGCTGCATGGAGGAGTACTGTCTCTGACCTGGGGGATTGGCCTGCAGTGGTTGCCTTGCTGCTGAAGAAGAGGAAGAAAAGACCCAAGAAACTTTTATTTGACTTGTGCTAAAGATCTCCAAGGGCTTCTGAGCGAGCTTGCCCCCTGAATGAAGTCCCAGGACCAGTGGACTTCACCGCTGTGAGAGCGCACCGGAAAACGGACCGTTTTCCCCGTAATCTTGAAGCGAACTGCTGTGTATGCCTCGACGATCAAAGCGTACCCCCCTGGAAGCCTGCACCAAGCTGTCCGTCCCGAACAAAGTGACTAAGGCCCCTCTACGAGCCGTAGCACGCATTGCTAAGGAAGGTATCATCCGGCCTGAGCAACGCGACTAACAGGCCCCTACGAGCCGTAGCTCGCACTGTAACGGAAGGACTGTGAACCGTACTTGCTTCTATTCCCTACGAACGGTACTGCCCAGCGTACGCTCCTTTCCCGTGCTTTGGAAAGGCTGTGGTGGGTACGGTAGTCGCGTACGTCTCCCTTGTGCGGAGCGTACTGTTCGCTTGTATCCAACGCTTCTAATCAAGATTGCCGATCTCATGGTACGGCACGAACGCCGCGACGAACATTGAAAGCACCGTACCTATGCACCAACCCCTGAAGCTCTGCACACCCAAGGTCCAACGTACCGTAGTACGCACCGCACCAGGAGGACAACGCACCATACATCACGCTTGATGCCCGCGCAGCCTTCGTGACAAACTCACCAAAGACAAAGGTACTGTGCCTGTTCGCACCGTAGGGTGTACGCTTTTTCCCGAAGCGCCTACAGTGCGTGTAAGACCCATTCCCCAAGCCTATTTTTGACGCGTACGAAGCGTACTGAAAGGAACGAAGCGCACAGAACATTAACATTACGCTAAAGTAAAGAACTCTTTTTGTAAATCGTATTGTGGGCCGTTTAAATGTTATCTGGTCTTGTGCTAAGCCTTATATAAATATATATTTACTTTTGATAAATCCTTGTGTGGAGTCCATTTGTGGGGGATCATTGAATTAATGTATGAGTTCACAAATGCTTAACCATTGCGCCCTGAGATAACGCCAAGCTACCTAGAGGGTGAGCAGGGGTTATTGTTAAAGTGTACCCCCTTACCCTGACTAGAGGAAAGGTTCCCTGCTTGACACAAGTACCTACCTGTGCCAACCAGAGAACCCGGATTCTAACAATATAGTTCTAGCCGGAATATGTGGGACACATTTAAAGCTGCCCTTAGGGGCGAAACTATCAGCTTTGTAGCACGAATAAGGAGACAATTGCGGCTAGGGAATGAACGGCTGTTAGCTGAGCTGGTTAAAGCTGAAGAAGATCACATGATGTTAATTATCCAGGGACAGGAAATAGAAGACTCTCAATTGTGGATTATCTCTCTCAAGGCAGAAAAAAACAGTAGTCTTGCACAGAAGGCGGCTGAGGTATACCAGTCACAAGGGGAACTATATGAGACGGGGAATTAGTTGGGAAAATGCTTGTTTTACGCATCAGGCAAAAAAAAATCAAGAATGTAATATCCGCTATAAAAAAGGATGGACAAATGTATACTGAGACGAACGACATTATAAGTGTGTTCCATGAATATTACCAGCTTTTATATAAGGAAGACACTGAGGCAACACAGAACATCTCAGCTAAATTAACAGAGACGGATTTAGGGCCTCTACTAAATAGTCAGGCTAAGGATGAGTTAGACAAAGACTTTTCACTTGAGGAGGAACTAACTGCACTATATGAGCTACCATCAGGGAAAGCAGCTAGCCCCGATAGCATCCCCCTAGAAATATATAAACGAACTCAGTGATAGCCCCTATATCACTGGATTTATTTCTGGGCATACAACTCAATGGGCACACACCAGAATCCTGGAAGGAGACTGACATTATCATTTTCCTCAAAAAAGGTAAACCACCAGATAATCCAGCCTCATACAGGCCTATATCTCTGATTAATACCGACACCAAACTATACTCCAAAATATTGGCCACTCGGCTAGGGAGGGTTATCGGTCAACGGGATTCGCTATGGCAGCACGGTTTTACCCCTGGGAAAGGAACAACTGACCACATCAGGCGGGTCATAACACTATTTGATAGCCAGGCTGCAACAGGGGGACAGATGGCCATGATCCTCCTCGATGCCGAAAAGGCATTTGACCGAGTGGGCTGGAGGTTTCTGTGGGGGTTATTGGAGCAAAACGATTTTGGCCCACAAATCATCAGGGCTATTAAAGCAATGTACCTAGATCCTAGAGCTCACCTACAACTGATGGGAAAAGAATCAGACAGTATTTTAATATCAAGGGGGACCAGACAGGGGTGTCCCTGCTCTCCAATTCTTTTCGCTCTATACATAAACGCTCTGATAGAGGTTTTTAAGAAACCAGGACATCAAACCAATTATTTTTAGAGGCTTTGAGACCAAAATATTGGTCTACGCCGATGACATTGCTATTGTAACTACAAAGCCGACCGACGCAATCAAGGAAGCCGCGGCAATAGCTAAAGAATATGGGCAGGCATCAGGTTACTCTTTAAATGAAGGTAAAACATTGGTAGTATGTACGGATACCATAACTTTTATTGATCCATGTCATGTAGAAAACGCTACATATCTAGGAATTCGTATTAGGCCTGGGCGGAAAACTACGCTACGGTCGCGGAGTGTGCGTAGTTTGCGCAACTACACGCTATGCGAATCGCACGTAGCACAGTGCAAAAATGCGTAGCGTAGCGGGCATTTTTTGCTCGCTCACGTTCCTCAACATCAAGTTGGCGACTGCGAGCGAGCAAAATCAACATTCCAGCGAGACTTTTTCCTCGTGCGCGATCGGCAACATCAAGTTGCCGATCGTGAGCGTGGAAAATAAACCTACCGCCGAGATTCTCAACACGGGGAGGTCAGGTTTCTCATTGTGAGTGGTCGTATATGCTCGCGACCATTTGCGATTAGAAACTACCAGTCCGCGTTGAGAAAGCTGCCGCTCGAGTACAAATCTACTCGAGCGGCAGAAAACGACCGCTTGCACTGTGCATGATGCCGTTCGCAATGATTGCACAGTGTGGACAAGCATCTGGCACTGTGCAATCATTTCAAATGCAGTTTGCGTAGCGTGCGTAGTACAAAGTGCACTTCGCGTAGCTACGCGTAGCGCGACTACGCGAACTACGCCCAGGGTTAATTCGTATTAGGCTCTAAAGTTGATACAATAGTTAAATATAATTTTAACCCTCTGATCGAAATAATATCTATAGATCTTAAAAGGCTAAATGGGTTGCATCTGTCTGTAGTCGGAAGAGGAAACGTGTTAAAAATGACAATCCTGCAGAAAATCTTATATATGTCTCGTTCTATCCCAACTATGGTAGATGCAGGAATCCTAAAAGCATTAAAAGCTATGTTTTCAAACTTTATCTGGCAATATGGAAAAGTTAGACGCTCTTTAAAATATCTGACGCTCCCACAAATACAGGGCGTGCTCGCGGTTCCCAATATTTTACTTTATCATTGGGCGAGTCGCCTATGCCACATGTCCATTTAATTTAGCTTGACTACAAGTAAAGAGACAGAAGAGGAAAGTAAAGACAGGATTCCAACAATATATGAACTCCTCATAGGGAGTGATGCTAAGAGGCTGCTACAATGCAAGGTGGAGCCAAGTTACTATAAGAAGATGCGATTCAAGGTTGTGCGTAGCGCCTGGGAAATCTGAACTAAGGTACGCAAGGCTATGACAATCCCAAAAACTAGTCGTTAAACTCCTCTGTGGCAATCACATGTTCTTCCATACTTTTTTAATGATAATATGGGAAGGCACTGGGAGCAACTAGGCTTAATAACAATAGGAGATATATATATGTCAGATCAGCTAAGTCCTTTAATGCGCTACAACAAGACTATGGGATCCCCGCTAGACAATATTTTAAATATATACAGATACATGGATTTTTCGCTAGAACTAGACCTGCAATATTCCTTGGGAAAATATCACTACTGGAGTTAATTGTTCGGGAAGCTAATATGATAAAAAACATTTATAGTGCACTGCTAAAACGTATCCCAGATGATTTAGAGAAGATTGAAACTAACTGGGGTGGGAGGCTAAACAATCCTGATGTTGATGTGGATATGTCATTGTTACTAGCGGCCAAAACCTTTCGGTCAACCAATCTTAAGGCACAACATTATAAAACCTTGTTCAACCTGTACTATACCCCTGCTAAGCTTTTCAGCTGGGGTAAGAGAACAGATGATAGTTGTCCAAGGTGCGGGGAAGGGCCCGCAACGCTAGTGCCTATGTTCTATGATTGTGCTAGGTTGCTTTCTCTAAAAAACGAGCTGGCGAGTTTCTGGGGGGGGGGGGGGGTGTTAGGACACAGGATTAATTTATCCTCCACCCTGATACTTATGGGCTATGATAGCTGTAGCGGCCTGGACATCTCAGAGAAGTATTTTGTATTTATTTGCACAGCTGTCTTCATTATAATTATTGACGCAAGGTGGAAGGATGCTGACCCTCTACATTTCAAATATGGCTAGCACGCCTACTGGGGATATTTAACCAAGAGACTGCACTATATGCATGCAGGGGCAGGGAGACTAGGAAATTGGGCCGGGCAATCTGGTCACCTATTGCAAGATGGAGAAAGAACGTGTGGTGTCCAGGTCAGATAAGAAGCGGTGGGCTTTGGGACACATTGTGAATCATGTGCATATCTGTGGAATGTTTTTAAGAACTGTGTAACATTTAGTTTTATCTAGTGGGCTGTTTTAACAAGTGTTTTCAACATGGCCAACACTTTTAATATTTATAACTCCCCTTTTTGTAACCCCAACAACTCGGTTGTATAAGACACCATGCTATTTATAAGCCTAAAAGCACTGCCTTTCTTCTTAACCATGTATTTAGGATTGGATATGCTGTATATTGTATTTTTTCAGGGTATGTAAATAAAATAAAACAATTTTAAAAAAGGAAGGATTCTTCCCAATGTGTTTTTATTAGGATATGTGAAATATTTGTGATGGAATTTATTTAGAAGCAGTAGTAGTTTCAGTTGTAGACTTTCTGGTGCATGCCATGAGTTTTTTTACATTTGGGATATCTGGCAGTTGTCCTGTAGTGTAGTCAAGAACATTCGGTAAGTTATTTTTACAAATTGTTCCTGTAGGTTCCCCCGGAACTAGTGCTTGCTTTTCTACGGTCTTGCATGTCTAAGTTCTATTTCTGCCATGTTTATGCTCTCTAATGACTACCTAATTTCTAAATGTAGCCATCCCATAACAAGCATTATCATAGTACTCTGTACTCTTCTAATGTATACTTTCTGTGCTTGTTCTTTATTGACTGCAACAATAACAGTTTATCTTTTTGGGAGATTAATATAAGTGGCTCATTCTGACAATGTAGCTGTACATTTTAGAGTCATATATGAATGATATGGTTATAAAAGTAGATTGTTAGGTATTGACATTTACATGTACATTCAATTTTTTACATATTATACTTACATATTTGGAGCTGCGTTATTTCCTAATGCTTCTGCAGTTTTTCTTTAGTTTGTTGTACAGGTGACAGACTGGTGTTTGATATGTGTCACTTAAAAATAAAACATTTGCTAAAATTAAATTTTGAAAAATTGTTTTGTTTAGTCCTAAATTTACATTTGGGCCAGTTTTAAAAAAAATGTTTATGGCTTTTTGGGTTAATACTTATATTTATATATTATATTTTGATTTTATGCTGTTTCTTATGTTAGGCAAATATAAAAAAGGAACCATTACATTAATGGTTGCTTTTTAGTTTAAAGTTAGGCAGTTGATTATTTATTTGCTAATAAGTTTATATTATTTTGAAAGTTGAATGTATTTTGATTGCACTGTTATTCTTCACTTCTTCTGTCTGGAATCCGGCAAAGTGTTGGTTTTGTGAAGTTTTGTCGTTTTTGCTGTAAAATAAAGCCCATTTTGTGCTTTGTTTATAGTGGTAATGTAATTAGCAAACTGTTTCTTTTGGTTATCTTTTCTAAAGTTTCATGTTACTAATTGCTATGTGTAATGCTTGAGTTTTTTGTGTCCTTTTACACCTTCTTTGCTGGAAATATAAGATATATTTTCAGTGAACAAAATATAGGTTACAGGGACATTACAGTTAGATTGATGATTTACCCACACAAAAACATAGAAATATAACAGCGAGATTGCCTGGCTAGGGGAAACATGGCAGCCGGTCCCGGGAGCTCCCAGAACAAAGAGAGGCATGGGTTGAATTAAACTGAGACTCAACGGAGATTCAGCCAAAAAGAGATAATGTGAACCGACATAAATAGGAACGGACCACAGATAAGTTAAAAAGAATCACTACCGAGGCTGAATATATGGGTCTGGACATCGAGGTACTGCAGGGAATCTGGCGGCGTGCGGCGGACCTCTCGAAGAGTATGCGAGCTGCATCAGTGTTGGTTGGATTACGGGCCGGTAGAGGCAGCGTCAGAGCAAGATGTTGGCTGCCAGAGAAGTCGGAGAAGCCAGAGAAGGGATGTGGTGTGTGTCAAGGCGAAGAGGAGCAGGACTCTGGCTTGAATGCGCGATTTGAGGCTCCTCGGGAGGGGGTAAGGAGCGGGGGCTTGCAGTCGAACCAACAAACAGAGGTAAAAGGGTCTCTGTTGATGGAAAGGGATTCTCCCCCAAGGTACTGCAGCTTGATAAAGAGAGGTGGAAGGTGGGAAGGTATTATTAGCCTGCAGAGGGAGCCGGATACATTAAATGAGGGGGGCAGTGTCACAACCAGCACCTCTATGAGCAAGGAGGTGCAGTTCACTCAAATTAAGAGCAGATACCAGCTAAGGACCCTCCTCGAGGCTAAAGGGAGAGGTAGAGGTGGAAGAGTTAGTGCTGTCAGAGAGCAGGTGGTCAGGGAGGTGGTCACAGTTACCCCTAAAAGAAAGGCGATAAAATCTGGGGGGGAAGCCAAAATGTTGTGGTGCTAAGGAGATGCGAGCCTTGATAAAAAAAAAAACGTCCCTTAGTACTTACTTCAAAATAATGGAGCAGATTGTGGCACCTCCGGGAGGAAGGAACAATACCACCCTGTAAAAGTCTGTCCCCCTACAGTTGGAAACTCGATTTTCCCCGTTAACAAGTATACAAGATGGGGATGGTCAGAGTGAAAGCCGGGGAGTGGAAATAAATGGCAGTCCCTCTCCCACTTCTAGTATAAACCCATCTCAAGGTAATGGTAGTACCTTGGTGGTGGTAAACACGGACACCCTGCAAGGCGCAGAGGGGGCGAAGCGTCAGGTTGAACAGATGTTTCTAAGTTTGAGGCAGGATATCTTTATGAAATTCAAGCTCTCCGAGATTAACCAGAGAGGGATTCAAGATAAATGTGATATTTTGGAAGGAAAACTGGACTATATTGCACAGGGAACTTGGGTGTTGGAGAGTGAAGTGAAGGCCCTGTCAGAGGCCATGGCAGAGAACACGAAAGATCTAGAGAAATTAAAAATTCAGAACAGAGCCCTGCAAGATGATATGGAGAGGCTTGAAAGGCAGGCCAGACGCAATAATTTGAGAATTCTCAAGGTACCGGAAGGATTGGAGGAAGGAGATATCAAGGCCTTTGTATGTAAACTGTTGAGAGAAGGGACTTTGAAGCAGACCGGATATCGAGCTTGAGAAGGAGATCCAGAGAGTTCACAGAGACCCTTTCAAGTGAAAGTCAGCTAGGAAGGCGCCCAGAAAAATACTGATAAACTTCCTCACCTATGCGGTGAAGGAGCAAGTGCTGGGGCGCACTCTGAAAGAGGGTTTTTTTATGTATGAAACTTTTAGCTACCAAATAAGATCGGACCTCAGAAAGAGAACGGCTCAGAGGCAGTGGGAGCTGGGGATCAGAATGAATGAACTGCGGATGTAAAAAATAATGTGGCAAAATAAAATACATAACATCAACAATCCGGAGGAATTGGATACCTTCCTAGCACAGATGGAGGGATGAGTCTCATAGGAAAAGGGGGGTACCAACAGTAGAGACAGAGAAATTGTATATACTTAATATGAAGTAATAGGCTGTTTCTTTTCATCTTTGTTTAATGCTTCTTTTTGGGATGGGGTCACAAAGGGCAGATTGTATCTCTAGGGAGTAGAAGGCGGGTTTCCGGGGGGGGGGGGGCACTGGGTGTGAGGAGCAGAGGGAAAAAAGAAAAAAAATATGTGTTCTCATGATTGAGTTGGGCTCTATAGTGAAGGAGTTAGGATGCTATAAGGAGAGGAGCCCCAAACATGGATAGGCCAAATATAATCAAATTGTTAACATGGAATGTGAATGGGCTGAGAAATAGGAAAAAGATGTCCCGGGTTTTTAAAGAATAGTGAGGCACACATTATATTTTTACAAGAGACCCATCTGGAAAAACAAGAATGTAGACAGTTATAGCAAAAAAGGGGGGTCCAGGAGGTACTCTGTTCCGAGCAGAGAGGAAGCACAAGGGGAGTGGCCCTTATTATAAGAACTAACGCCGGAATAAGAGTAGTTAAGTATGAGACGGACCAATCAGGGAGAGGGTTGGTGGCCACCATACTGATTCAGGATAGGCCTTTAGTGTGTGCAGTCTACTATTGGCCAAATGAGGATAACCCTGAGGCCTTATCAAAGCTCCAATCTTGCCTTTTAGAGACAACAGCACCGATTATTATGGGAGGTGACTTTAATTTAATACTAAATAAAGAGTTAGACCGTACTTCACAAGTAAAGTACATTAGCCCCCCTACACATTTGCGAGGTTAAAGAATATGATAAGGGAATTTAACCTTATGGACATCTGGCGCAAAAAGATGGGAGAAGCTAGAGACTTTACTTTTCATAGTAAAAAGTACAGACCCCATTCCCGTATAGATTATTTCCTTCTAGATCAGGAGCTATATACAGATGTGGAGGCAGTACATCATATTCCTGCAATTTTATTGGATCACTCGGCAGTGGTTATAACCCTGAGGTTTCAGCAAAAAGAGGGACAGAGGAGGTGGACACTAGACAGGACTATCTTATTAGATGAGGAAGTGATATGAGATTTGGGGGAAAGAACAGCTGAGTATTTCTGATTTAATATGGGCTCAGCAAAAGATCAGATAGTCTGGGATGCTTTTAAAACATATTTAACGGGGTTACTAAGGTCTATAACGGGGGAAAAGGAGGGCTGCGAAACAAGAAGAAGAGAGGAAAATCAGAGAGATTAAGGAAAAAGAAGGGGAACTGCAGAAAGCATCGATGGAAGGTTTAAGTAATGTGCCAGTATTAGTAAAGGAATTTGAGAGTTGTCAGGTTGAGTTCCAGGTGCAGCTAGATAAAAAGCTACCAGATAGATGGAGAGCGAGTAAGCTTCAGCACTTCACCCAGGAGAGAAGTGTAGCTCGTTGCTGGCCTGGAAAGCGAAAGCGGATAGGGCCGGAAATACAATAAGAAATCTAATTAGAAGAGGGTCAGGAGAAGTGCTCCATGCCGACACAGATATTTGTGGAGAAGCTCGAAGCTTTATGAGCGATTTGTATAGTGAAGATATAACACCAGGTCGAGAGAGTATAGAGAACTGGTTAAAAATGATGACACTCAGTTAATTAACAACAGAACAGAAGAAAGCCCTAGAAGTAGACATCGCAGAAGAAGAAGTTAGGGCACAGTGCAAAAAAATGGTAAGGGGAAAGGCAGCCGGACCAGACGGTTTGCCAGTAGAGGTATACATATGTATTATAGATAGAGTGGTGCCAGTTCTAAAAACTCTATTTAATAAAATGTATATGAATTTGGAAAATCCACCTAGTTCATGGGCAGAGGCCACGTTTACGTTAATTTTAAGACCAAATAAAGATCCTCAGAAGATAGATTCTTATAGACTTATATCTCTTTTAAATATTGACTATAAGATTTTTGTAGGAATTATGGCATCACGAGTTGCCAAGGTTATAAAAAGGGGTTATCCACCATGACCAAAGACATTTCATACCAGGGAGGCAGCTCAATGAACTAACTTTCCAGATAATGGGGGCTATAGATATGGCGGAGACTCAAAATATCCCATTAACCATAGTGGCAATAGATGCTGCAAAAGCTTTTGATCAAGTGAACTGGGCATATTTGTGGGAGACCTTAAATAGCTTTGGTTTCCCGAGAAATATGGTTAGGGCGGTGCAAAATCTATATCTGAACCCCAGGGCTAAGGTGTTGGTTAACGGGGAATTATCAGACTGGCTCAGTATTACGAGAGGTACAAGGCAAGGGTGCCCCCTGTCCCCGCTTTTATTTAAACTATATATAGAGCCTTTCGCTAATTGGATCAGGGCGGACCCCACAATTTCTCCTTTTAAATCCGGCGGGTTCGAAGTAAAATTGGCTTTATATGCAGACGACTTGATCCTTTATACTACAAGGGGCCAAAAATCAAATGCAATATCTTAGAGTGCTGATATCTCAGAAATAAGAAGAAATACCTATAGTAAATTGGAAGAAAGTTAGTAAGGAGATAACGAGTTTATTGTTACGATGGGCGAACTTACCACTAATATCTATGGGAGGGTAAACCTCGTAAAAATGATTATACTTCCTAAAATTACCTTTCTCTAGAACTCTATTCCTCTAACTTTCCGGGAGGTGGATGTAGCCAAGCTACAGGGAAAAATGGTTAGTTTTATTTGGTCCTCGAAGGGCCCAAGGATAGATTGGAAAAAGCTGAGAAGGGGGCTTGAGGCTGGAGGATTGGCTTTACCTGACCTACTTAACTACGGTTCGGCCTTCCATTTCAAAAACGTCCGCATGTTGGCAAATAAGACGGATAGGTCATCACTGGGCCTATTGTTTGAAGCTATGTTAGGGGATGTCTGCCAAGGTCAGTACCATTTTCTCTTTAAATATGGTGACCCAAAGTTTTTTTTAAAGTGAGGCTGAAGATCTTAAGGTCTGCGTTAAAAACCTGGTTTTACACAAGAAAGAGACTGAGAATTCCATACTACTCATCGCGGGCTCCGATCTGGGAATCTCCAGGCACCCCTGAATGCCTGAGAGACCAACCTAGTCAGCCCTTAAAAGCAGGAGGCATATATTACTGGGCAGATCTTAAAAAGGACTATAGTTTAGTGAGTTGGGAAGTGCTTAGTAACCTTACTAGAGGAAGACTGACCAGGTTTAAGTATTACCAGTTATGTTCCTGGTGGGCCACACAAGATTGGTCTCAGGAGGAGGAGGACTCAAAGTTGGACCAGGCGATGAGAACGGATAAGTGGAATAAAGAAATATCCTTCTGGTACTGGGCCTTTTTGGAAGCAGAGGACATCATAGAAACCAAAATCACAAACTTATGGGATAGAGAGCTTGGAGATGAAGACAAAGAAACTGTGGTTTAATTCCTTTGGTATGCTACAAACAGTGGTAAAACCTGCATCGCTTAAGAGGAATCATTTGTTTACCACCCACAGTCTACTGGTCTCCTCTGAAGCTATTAAAGGTTACAGGCAACACATACAATTGTCAAAGGTGTATGCATATGGCAGCAAATGATATGCACCTGTTCATAAGGTGTCCAAAAATTAAACCTTATTGGACCGGGGTATGTAACTTTTTGGGTGAAATACTCGGCAAACCGATCGAGGTAAGCCCCTGCTTAATATTCTTTGGACTCACTCAAGGCTATCGGTTGAATGCACCTAGTTCTAAGCTTATATTCTATGTGATAGTATTGGCGAGAAGGGAGATTTGCAGGCTCTGGAAATCTGAAACTCCTCCATCTTTTACTGAGTGTTTAAAGAACATTATTTATACAAGTGAATCAGATATGGCCTGTGACCCAAGAAGTAGAGCTAAGATCTGGACTGCACTGGTGGATTGGAGGGAGAAGACAAGTGGGTCCAATGATTAAGCCAAACATGCTGTCGGTCCTGACCTCTCCAGTATTTTCTCGATGGTCCCCCCATGCGAACAGGAGATGGAAGTGGAAACAGCACTGTTCTTGTGGAGAATCTCTGTTCTTTCTCTCTCTTTGAGGGTCTTCACATTGCGGCATAGAGAGATAAGAGGAGTCCAAACAAGAAAGTTGGCAAAATGAGGACAAAAAAAAAAGAAATTCAACAGCTATAGTTATACTTATGCTAAGAAACTATAACTTGTGGTTTTGTGCAGGTAAGACGTCAACCTAATTTATAAGTCTCTGTAGCCTTTGTTTTTAATTTTTTTTAGTTAATGTTTTTTCTGTAAAGTAACATATAATTACTGCATGTTAATACAACTACCTCATGTTAATACAACTACCGCTGCACACAGTCTTTGGTAGTGCCCTGTTTTTATTTTTACCCTTGGGTTTCGGATACATCACATATTTACACTGGGTGCCATGCTGAGGGCCATGGTGAATCCACACATCTGTGGTCCGGCCCCCCAAAATAATTGGCCAATTGTTTGCCCATGAGGAATCCCTCACAGACTCCTCCATGTGTCTTATGGGGTCAGTCCACTCTATCTTGACCCTTATGTTATATTTCACTTTTCTTCCCCCCTCAGGCCAACCAACAAACAAAATGGCGGCTGCAACTTTCCAATCAGGTTGCAGCCAGTCAATCAGGGCCTTGCTTTGCCCCCGGATCCACTGCAGGTGGATCTGCGAAGGATCCGAGTCCCTGGATATCTATATTTTTCCTTCATTAATAACTCCCAAACTACTGAACAGAATGACAAAAAATCACCAAAAGAGCTCTTTCTAGACCAAGAACTTCCTTTCTGCACAATTTGGTCTAACTCCGTTGAGCGGTTTGGGCTGTTGTTGTGTTAAAAAATGCAAAATCTCCATAGACATTGCAGAGGGAAAAAACATTTTGGGACCCTCTCTTTTCTCAGTCACCGCTTGACAAATCACCCCGAAACTTTCTAAACAGCACCTAAAGTTAGTACATCAGTTTTGATAATTTAATGAAGATTCATCAAACAGTCCCAAAGTTATCAGCAAAACAAAAAAATGCTTTGTCTATGGGAAAAGTTGGTTGTAACTATAACTACCTAATGACTATCGCCAGTAGAAAATATATATACACAAATATATAAATCACAACAAGAAGGTTGAAAAACACCACACTCCAGGAACTCCAATAAAATACTTTTATTTACAGCACATACAGCACAATCTAATGCATTTTGACCATCAAGGTCGTGGTCACCATTGGGCACTCCCTCATTCATTTCATTAGTTATAGAAAAGCCCATTCTGCCCTTTATGAGGCATTCTGGGATATGTAGTTCCCCACAAACAATTGAAATGGTTTCATAAAAAATAAACAAAACAAATTATACTGTGAATAATTTCCACAAAATAAAGAAGAAATGTTCATTTTTTAGTCACTGTCTCACAGTTTATCAGTCCATTCAGCCAATTTATATGTCTTATGTTCATTCCCCTCAATTGTGTTTTATGCACTTCGGACTAACATTTTGTAGGATACATTCACCTTCCTAGTCTCATCTTGTTTTCTGCACTCTGTGCGAGCATTTACTTGGTATCATTTTTAAATGTCAATTTTCATTGCGAGTTGCACCTGAGAGGTGACATTTTAACAAAAATATCAATGATACATTTATAGTCCTGCAATTATATATGTTTTGCTGTAGTTATTAACTGACTTCAGCTTTGTCATTGTTAGCTTTAATCATTTACATCTAATAAAGTGTACCAGGCCCACATTATACCCATTTTTCTATAATGCTCACATAGCTAGGAGATCCATAGTTTACCCTTGGAGTTAGATTATTTTATAGATGAATTGGCATCTCTTCATCATTGTTGAGCCCTAATGGCATTTTTGCAAGGAGTCTGATAATGTATTTAGACTCCAGTGGATGTAGTTGTCTCACTCTGTCTTCTCTTCGTTCATGTTTCGGTATTACATCAATACAATACACCTCATATTTAACCAGTTACTTTCATAGTACCTTTCTTGTTGTTTTGCTTTTGCATATGTGACATTTTCATTCTGTACCATCCTAATATGTTCTAGGATTTGTTTCTTTAGCGCAGAGGTAGTGCTTCAAATATATTTTAGTCCACACTAACACTCCAATATATAGTTGACATATTTTGAATTGCATGTGATTCTTTTCTGATCTTAATGGTTTTACCATTCCAATCTTTGAAATTATTAATGTCAATACTGATCCTACATGCTTTACATGTGGCGCATTTGGTAAAAACTCATTTTTGATGTCCCCAACCAGTTACTTTTCTGTTCCTTTGTAAAATAACTTCTAACCAAGAGGTCTTCCAAAGACTGGGCTTTACTGAAGGTTATTTTTGGTTACTGTTCAGTCTTCCCCAATATTTGGGTCTGATTTGTAATTTTTCAATATTTTCTGAAAATATTGTGAATTTTATCACTTTTCTTACTATAGGCCAAAATTAATCTGATTTCCTCCGTCCCTTGTTGTGATTCTCTCTCTCCTTTTGAAATCAACCTTTCTATTCTCGCTTTTTGATCAGCTTTTTCCACACAATGTTTTATATCATTTCACCGATTGCTGCGTCTTTGAAATTTGCCAACCACTTCCTCATTATACGTCTTCAAATATTTCTAATTTGAACAGTTTCTCTTCATACGTATTAATCACCCATATGATATACTCCGTATTAATTACATCGAATAGAAACTTGTTCCATTTAAAAGGCTATTAGTAGCTGTTGCTTTTCTGAATATTTCTGTTTCAATCATATAATTTGCCACATACTGTTATATCTAGAAAATGTATTTCTGTTGTACTTGTAGCATATGTGAATTGTAATCCCAACTCATTCTGTTTTAAGACATTAAAGTACATCATCAATTCCTCCTCTGTTCCTCTCCAGGTTACGAAAAGGTCATCTATGATTTTTAACCAAAGGATAATTATCTTCAAGTATGTGTCATTCTGGTTCACCCAAGTTATTTCCTTTCGCTACCATCCCGTAGTGAGGTTAGAGTAACTTAGAGAAAAAGAAATTCCCCTGGCTAGCCCACATTCTTGATGGTATAACAGACGATTGAAGATGAATGTGTTGTTTGTCAGACACAGCCTAATCATGTCAATCAACATCCGCAAGTGTTCCAATTCTTCTAAATTTAGTCTTTTTCAAAAATATTCCAATGCATTAATGCCCACATCATGTCTTACTGATGTGTACAAGGATATCACATCAACCGTTACTAGGATATGGCTTTTTTGCCAGGTAGCATTTGTTATGATCCTTGAAAAATCTTCTGCATCTTTAATAACAAGCTCACGGTTTTCACAATGCGAGCCAGATAGTGGTCCACATATGTGAATGTCCTCGCATATAAAGACTAACTTACTGGTCCTATGGGTCACCCAGGTGGCTTGATTAATGTTTCATGCAACTTTGGAAAGAAGTAAATTGTTGGACTTGCTGGATCATTTGTTGTCAAATAGTTTTATTCATCATCATTGCTTCCCTTCCCGATTAAGATCTTGGAGAAACTGGTCACGAAACATCTGTCCGGTTTTTTGGAAGCTAATGACTGTCTGGACATGGCGGAGTTCGGGTTCAGGCCAGCGCATGGAACCAAATCAGCTTTGGTGACCGTTTTGAGTGACCTTCGTTCGCGTGCCGATCATGGTCAGGCAGCCTTTTTAGTGCTGCTTGACATGTCGGCAGCGTTCGATACGGTCAATCACGCCAATTTGACCAGGAGATTGGAGGAGGCTGGTGTGATGGGTCTGGCCCGAGATTGGCTTGTTTCATACCTGGCCAACAGACATCAGGTGGTTGCCCTGCCTCCCTTCAAGTCTACCATTAGAAGGGTAGGGCGTACCCCAGGGATCAGCCATCAGTCCCATTCTTTTCAATCTCTACCTCCGCCCCCTGGTCAAGTTAATTAAATCTTTTGGCATAACGGTCACCAATTATGCTGATGACACCCAACTCATCTTCTCCTTTGAGGGGGAGAAGGCGGTGTCACTGGAGACCTTTCACCATTGTATGGTCTCCACGGCGACCTGGCTGAGTAACAATTCGTTGCAATTTAACAGCTCCAAGACGGAGGTGCTGCATTGCTCAGCGGACCACGTCCCACGACCTCTACCGCAGGACTTTTGGCCTCCCTCCTTTCAGGGTACGGTAGCAGCGGCAAGCTCAGTTCGTAATCTGGGTGTGACAATGGAACCCAATCTTCAACTAGAGGGTTTCATTGATAAAACAGTGTCCTCCTGTATGGGGCTGTTGCGCACTCTGCGGAAGATTCTCCCTTTGCTTCCTGCCCATGCCAGACCAGAAGTAGTGCGCAGTATCATTTTAAGCAGACTTGATTACTGCAATGCACTGCTTCTGGGGGCACCTATCACGGCATTAGGCAAATTACAACGGGTACAGAACTTTGCTGCTAAGTTAGCACTATACCGCCGACGTTTTGATTCGTCATCTGCAGCACTTAAAGATCTTCATTGGCTGCCTATTTCTCAGAGGGTCGAGTTTAAAGCTTTATGCTTGGTCTTCCGGGCCCTACATGGTTTGGGACCACTACCCTTACAGGAGATGTTCTCTTGGTACATCCCTATTAGATCTCTCCGCTCTGCTTCAGCTAACTTGGTAGTTGTCCCCAAAATCGGATGGGGGGACGCTCCTTTGTCTATATGGCATCTAAGTTGTGGAATGATCTGCCACTGACGCTTAGATGCTTAGGAGATCTCTTCTCTTTTAAAAAAGAATTAAAAACTCACCTGTTTCCAAGGACTGAGTAGCTTGCCGATACAGTATTGTCTTGCTGCAGGATTAGTTAGATCACAGCGCCAGGATGCCCGATGGGTGACAGGAGCGCCTTATAAATGTGCTATACATACATACATACATACATCATTCAGCAACGCATTCTTATACCAACTTTCCAATTTCTGATTAGGATCCTTTCCAGCAAGTAAAGGGTTTACTTTCAATCTTTTGTAATCTTTCTCATTATTGAGTTGTCTGTAGGCTTCCATCAGAAAGTTCTCCGTGCTTCGGATTGCAATGTTCCCGCCTTCATCAGTGGGTTTGATTTCCAGCATATGATTCTTCTTCAAATTTTCAAATGCCTCTCCATCTTTTTTAGTTAGAGTTTCCTTCTGCCCTTATGTCTACATATCTTCATTGTGTCATTCTCACTACACACCAGTTTATAGAAATTGTCATAATTCTTCCCTGGTGATAGGATCCTGCAAAATATTGATTTCTCCTTGAAGTTGCTATAAAAATGTTGGTTTGAATTTTCATTTAATTCACTCAGTACTTGCATTTCTGTTAGTTCCGTACAAAGTTTTTAGGGCTGATACGTGCTGGTTATTTATTTCCTCCTGAGGGCCTAATGGGTCTTTAGCCAAGGACCTCTGGTTGTTATTTTTCAAGGCATACAGCTTTCTCAGTTCGAGTTTGCTCACAAATTTATATGTGCCAATGTGAGTTTCAGCAAGATTGAAGTGCATTTCTGGCTCTGTTTCTCCAGTGTGAGTTTGTGGTCAGATAGATTCACCACTAAATATTTTTACCCCATGTCTAATTGAATTTTCATTTCTTTTGATTGCTTAGAGGGAAGTGATGTCTTCCCACTGCCTCCTCTCATTATTTGCTGATCTATAAACAGTGGTCTCATCTCCTCAAAACAAAAGTTGTCTTCTGAGTTGTTTTTACTGATGATGTTCCTTTGCTTTCACTTATATCTGTATCTGATTCACTGGTTTCCTCAATTAATGATAGCGAGCCCATTGTATGTTCCATTGCATATTTTTAAATAAATCAAATTGTTTTGCAAAGGTGAATATGGTGCCCCGTAGATAGTTCTGTGACTTTGACTGTTTCCTCAGCTGTATCTCCTCATATTGTACTAATATTTCTTCCCTTTCTTTTCTGTATTTATTCTGATAATCATCGTTATTCAACTCCTTAATCCGGTCCTCTATTTTATTTATATCCACACGTATCTCTTTCTAAACACTTTTGCCATACTTAGTCAAGATTAACAACATATTCTTTGAACATTGCATGTTATTTTCTACCGCATTCCTGTACAGTGGCAGACACTATTTACCAGGGATGGCGGGGTAGCAAGTTGGGGAGGAGGATGGGGGGCTGTAAATTGAAATAATAATTTATGAAAACACTTACCTTCAGTCTGGTCATGCAGCAGCCCGCCGCCTCTCGCTCTTTAAAACAGGAACCAGGAAGCACCCAGGCTCCTAACTTCCCAAGCCAACCACTATGCTGCAAAGCAGCATTGTGATTGGTCTGAGCGCCATGGTTTGGCGCTCAGATGGGGAATGGGGGCCTGGGCATGTTCCGCACCCAGGCTGTGATGCAGCCTTGGTGCATAACGTGCAAAGTGTGTAGTACTGTTATGGTCGGCCCAAGAGGGACGGACAAACAGTTACGCGCACTTTACAGTGGAGCAACCACTCCTCCTCCAGGCCCCTGCTCTGGCAGTCCAGCCCGCCTGCACCAAGAAAAGAAAAACTAAAATGATAGTAACGCTGGTTGTTATCATTTAAGTTTTCATTTTTATATGATCATTCTAGTTGTACAAATAATTGTTTCAATGTCACATTCATCTCTGTGTATATTCTTCGTGATCATTTTGCCTCCTATTACTTGTTTTGTGAACAGTGATGCAACTTCATTAGAGCATTTTGCTGCTTAAACTTCTCATTATTATTTGAAATGAAAAATGAAAAATAAAATTACTCCAGACTTTGGTTATCATTCAATGCTAACATTTTTATTTTTAGAAATTGTCTGTGCTGTACTTGAATTTCTGTACCCCTCATATAAAAAACACAATGCTGAATAAAAAAAAACACAAATTTACCACAGTTTTGACATTTTCTAAGAGGTAGCTCATTTTTCTAAATTTATGTGTTATCAACCTATTACCCATTTGTTGTGGAAAAAGGTGTGAAACTCATTAGAAATTTCAGAATACTATACATTTCTGAAAAGAAGACAATATTCTGATTTCAGCAAGAGTTAATTTGTGTAGATCCCTCAAGGTTTTCCCAAAGTAACTAACTGTTGAAATAAATAAATATTGGGATGAGAAAGAAAAAAGTCATTTATGAGAACGTTTTTATTTGTAACTTCTTATCACAATGGCAAATTTACGAAAGCAATACACCATTACATCTAACAAACCTTTCTGTACACTGAACCATATAGGGTTTGCTGTGTTTCATGAACATATCATACCTAGAGCCAAAGAAAGAGCTGAACATTAAAGAATAAGTTCCTTACCTTCGGTAACGCTTTTTCTGGTGGATACAGTATCTGCCTGTGGATTCCTCACCTTATGAATATCCCCTGTGCCAGCATTCTGCGGAATTTTTTCCCAGCTCTCCACGCCTATGAGGACGTCGGCTTCGCTCGCGACTCCGCATGACGTCGCCGGAGCCATAAGAGAGCCTCGTCGGCGTGATGACGTCAGTTCCATCCATTTTTTGCTTGCCTCCAAGGCAAACAGGTGGACCGACAACAGATTCAAAGTATACACAGTACACAACATTTGAACCAATATACATAGTACCAAATTCAAAAGGAAAGCTAAAGAAAATCAGCATTTCCTACAAATGTACCAGATAGAAAGAAAATACAATGTAAAACAACAAGCCAAATAAGGCAACCTTTTAGGTATACAAAGGTGGACAACAGGGAGGAGGGTGGGTCAGTGAGGAATCCACAGGCAGATACTGTATCCACCAGAAAAAGCGTTACCGAAGGTTAGTAATTTGTTCTTCTGATGGATACATCTGCCTGTGGATTCCTCACCTTATGAATAGATTCCACAGCAGTCCCACTCCCGGAGGAGGGTGTCCACCTGTCCTATACCAAAAAGTCCTGCAAGACAGAGCGCGCAAAATGGCCCTCCCTCCTCATTTCATAATCCAAGCAATAATGTTTTGCGAAAGTGTGGAGGGAGGCCCAAGTCGCAGCCTTACAAATGTCCACTACAGGAACACCTCTGGCCAAAGCAGAGGTGGAAGACCTAGCCCTAGTAGAATGAGCCCTAATACCCTCAGGCGGTTCCTTACCAGCAAGGGCATAGCAGATCTTGATGCACAAGATGATCCACCTGGATAAAGTGCGCTTGTGCACAGCTTTGCCTTTTGAGTGTCCAACATAGCCCACGAAGAGCCGATTGTCCAAACGTAAATCCTTTGTCCTGTACAAATAAAAGCTCACCGCTCTTTTAGGGTCCAGGCGGTGAAGTCTCTCCTCCTCCTTGGAAGGGTGGGGGGGGGGGAGTATAAAACACATGGAAAGTTATGGACTGCCCCAGATGAAAAGGAGTAACAACATAGGCAGAAAAGCAGCCCTGGTCCTGAGGACCATCCTATCAGCATGTATGGTCAAAAATGGGGGTTTTGAACTAAGAGCTTGAAGCTCACTCACCCTCCTTGCTGAGGTAATGGCTACCAGAAAGACTGATTTAAAAGACAAAAGCCTCAAAGGACAGCTATGAAGGGGTTCAAAAGGTGAACCCACCAAAAAGTCAAAACAAGATTAAGATCCCATTGGGGCATAACAAAGGGAGAAGGCAGATACCTATTGGTAAGGCCTTTGATAAATCTCTAATGATAGGAGACTTAAATAAAGACGGCTGATCAGGTAGACACAGAAAAGCCGATAAGGCCGACAAATAGCCCTTAACTGTGGCCACAGCACAACCCTGCTGAGCCAAGGAAAGAGCAAACTGAAGAACATGGGACAAGTGGGCCTTTAAAGGGTCAATGGATCTCTCTCCACAGTATATGGACTTGGCAGAGTGTCGCCTGGCCGGTAAAATAACATCCACCACGTAAGGGGGGAGAGAGAAGGAACTCAGGTTACCCCGTTCAATCTCCAGGCATGAAGGTGCAGGCTCTGGAGGTGGGGATGTAGAACCTGCCTCTGCGACTGCGAGAAGAGGTCTGCCCTGAGAGGGAGACGGAGCGGAGGGTGCGATGAGAGGTGAAGTAGATCTGTGTACCACACTCTTCTTGGCCAATCCGGGGTGATCAATATGACTTGGGTCCGGTCCTGGTGAATCTTCCTCAGAAGCTGAGGAATCAAGGGTATGGGAGGAAACGCGTAAAGGAGTTGAGAGCCCCAACTCAACTGAAACGTGTCCCCCAACGCCCCCTGCAACGGAAACTTGAGACTGCAAAATGAGGGGCAATGCACGTTCTCGAAAGTGGCAAACAGGTCTACCCGAGGAGTCCCCCACGTCTGGAAGACGTGTCGAACTACCTCCGGATGAAGCCTCCACTCGTGGTCGGCGGAGAACTGCCGACTGAGACTGTCCACACGTACGTTCAACACCCCGGCCAAATGATTCGCCATCAAGCAAATCCGATGGTCCTGAGCCCAGGACCAAAGCCGCAATGCCTCTCTGCAGAGACAATACGACCCTACTCCTCCCTGCTTGTTGACATACCACATCGCGGTAGTGTTGTCCGTCAGGACTTGAGCCGACTGACCGCGAAGGGAAGGGAGAAAGGCCTTGAGTGTCAGACGTATAGCCCGTAATTCCAGAAGATTGATATGAGACAATCTCTCCTCTGGAGACCAAAGACCCTTGACCTCCAGATCCCCCAGATGAGCACTCCACCCTAGGGTAGAGGCAGCCGTTATCACTGTGGCCACCGATGGAGGAAGATGAAAGGGCTTTCCTTGAGAAAGATTGCCCTCCACACTCCACCAAGACAGATCCGCCGCAGCTACTCTGGAGATCCTGACCGACTGCCTGAGATCTCCGTTGTGCTGATACCATTGCCTGCGGAGACACCACTGGAGCGCCCTCATGTGCCAGCGTGCATGGTTGACCAACGGAATGCAGGAGGTGCACAGACCGAGCAGACGAAGGACCTTCAGAACTGGAACAAACGCTCCATTGTGGAATAAAGGGATCATCTCCTGAATGTCGAGAATTCTTTGCAGAGGAGGAAATGCTCGACACACAGTAGTGTCCACCCCTATGAACAGGTTGTGCTGAGAGGGCACCAGGTGAGATTTGGGCACATTGATTGAAAAACCCAAGTTGAACAACAGTTGAGATGTGACCCGCAGATGATGAAGCACCATCTCTGGCGACTCCGCTTGGAGCAACCAGTCGTCCAGATAGGGGAAAACAGGAATCCCCAACCTTCTGAGATGAGCCACAACTGTCATCACCTTTGTGAAGACTTGAGGTGCAGCAGTAAGAGCAAACGGGAGGACCACAAACTGGTAGTGTTGCGACCCAACCGTAAAACGGAGATACTTCCTGTGCGACTTCAGAATGGGGATGTGAAAATACGCATCCTGCAAGTCGATCGACACCATCCAGTCCTCTTGCTGCAGCGCCAGAAGAACCTGAGCAAGGGTCAGCATCTTGAATTTCTCCTGCTTCAGGTAAAAATTCAAACCTTGAGGTCCAGGATCAGACGTAACCTGCCGTCCTTTTTGGGAATCAGGAAATACCGGGAGTAGCATCCCTGACCCCTTTCCTGCTCCGTAACCACCTCTAGCGCACCTTTTTGAAGTAATGCAAGAACCTCCTTCTGCAGAAGAAGCAAATGATCCTCTGAGCAAAAACCTTGGCAAGGAGGGTAAGGAGGAGGAAACTCCCAAAAGGGAAGGGAGTACTCATTCTCCACAAGGTTTAAAACCCAAAGGTCTGTTGTGACCGATTTCCAACCTTGCAGAAAGTGAGACAGCCGACCCCCTACAGGCCCACATGATCCAGGATGGGGGGATCTAGGGCTGCTTTCCTGGGGTACCAGAGGGAGCAGGGAAGGCTGAAGAGGAGGAGGAGAGATTACGGGCAGAACCACGTTGGCGACCTTTGGCTCATCCTATATAAGATTTATAGAGCGGATTTTGCTGCTGCCGCTGAGGTTGACAGAAGTTGCGAAAGGAAGACCTTCCAAAACCTCGATATCTCTTGTAGCCGAAACCTCTCGACTGGGTCTGCAACCCCAAGGACTTTGCAGTGGCCCTGCTGTCTTTAAACCTTTGTAAGGCCGAATCTGCTTTTTCCCCAAAAAGCTTCGACCCGTCAAAGGGCAAATCAACAAGAGTGGCCTGGACATCAGGGAAAAACCAGAAGAACGAAGCCAAGCCTGCCTTCTTGTAGCTATGGAGGAGCCCATAACCCTGGCTACAGAATCAGCCGTATCCAGGCCTGATTGAATAACCTGCCTAGCCGCAGCCTGAGCGTCTGACAGAACCTCCATAAAGTTTCCCCTCTCTTCATCAGGCAACTTGGGGGCCAATTGCTTTGCAGAGTCCATCAAAGCATGTATGTAGCGGCCCAACAGACAAGTGGCATTGGTTGATTTCAGTGCCATGCTAGAAGAGGAGAAAACCTTTTTAGCTGACTGTTCCATGTTATTTGAGTCCCTGTCAGCTGGGGCCTGTGGAAAAGCACCTGAAGATTGCTTGGAGCAGGATGCTTGTACCACCAAACTCTCTGGAGATGGAGGAGAAGAGAGAAAATCTGGATCCCCTGGAGCAGTCCTATACCTTCTAGCCACCGCTTTTGAAACAGCAGGCGAAGAAAGTGGTTTGCGCCAAACCTCGATGATAGGATCCAAAAGGGCTTCATTAAAAGGTAACAAAGGCTCAATTATGGAGTAAGGTGAATGCAACACCTCCGTCAACAAATTTGGTTTATATACGGCAGTAGGTAACTGCAAATCCAAAAGCTCCGCAGCCTTCCTTATAACCAAATGGTAGGGAGCTACCTCTTGAGGAGGTGAAGCCCTTGTAGAAGAGAGCTCCCATTCAGGGGAGGTGTCCAATCCACTCGCCTCCTGAATTCCCTCGACTTCATCCAAGGACTCTTCCAACTCACCCTCCTCTACTTCCTCTCTATGATACTGCTCCCCTTCTAAAAGCCTCTGAGCCTCTCTCTGCAAATGAATCCGTGGATGCGGCGTCGGCGGCGCCGTACGCGGCGCCGACTGCTCCGGAGCTGGCGTCGAGGGAGGCTCTGAAGGAGGCACAAGATCCACAAGAAGCCAAGAGGAAGGCTCTCCAGACGGCGCCGAAGATCCTATCAACGGCGTCGAGGCTCTCGGCACCAGAAACTGCCATGACAGTGTCATCAGCATGAAGGGCATGAAGGGCACCTGGGCATAGTGTTGTGGCACGCCCAAGTTGAATGCCAGCAGACCCACGGGACCAGAAGGTGCTCCGGATGGGAAAGCTGCCCTTTGAAAGACTCCGTACATAGCATTTAAAAAATACGACGGATCCGCCCCTGGAGCAGGGAATTGCGTATTTGGATTCAAACCCATATCCAAACGGGGAGTGTCCGACGTCGGAACGATCGGATCCACTGCCGAATCCACCGGTTCAATCTCAGGCACAGGAGAAGATGGAACATCCTGAACCAGCTCGGCGTCGGAAGCTGGTGAATCCCTCAGTGCCGGACACTGCGCCGGAGTGCCTCTAGGTGAAGGAGACCTCTCCGGAGTCGCACTAGCAGAAAGAGAGGGCAAAGGAGAAATAAAGTCCTTTCTTGTGCTTTCTCGACTTCGACGTATGCGAAGTCGACGACTTCGACTTTTCACGCTAGCGCCTTCTACCTTCTTTCTTCGCCTTGGCCAGAAAAACCTTCGCTTCCCGTTCCTTAAGTGCTTTGGGATTCATCTTCCTGCAACAGGAACAGTCCTCCACATCGTGATCCGACGATGAGCACCATAAACAGTCTTCATGGGGGGTCAGTGATGGACATATGACCCCACATTCCCTACAGGGCTTAAAATCAGACTTCCTCGAAGAAGACATCACTTCTAGCAACAGTTAAAGCTGAAGAATTAAAGTAACACCACAAATATGGAGAGTGCTAGAAAACCGTTACGCGTCGACGGTGCGGAAAAAAGAGAACTGACGTCATCACGCCGACGAGGCTCTCTTATGGCTCCGGTGACGTCATGCGGAGTTGCAAGCGGAGCCGACGTCCTCGTCGGCGTGGAGGGCTAGGAAAAAATTCCGCGGAATGCTGGCGCAGGGGATATTCATAAGGTGAGGAATCCACAGACAGATGTATCCATCAGAAATGATTTTTCATTGTGTATAGACTACTCAGCAATTTATACGGTAAAAGTTAAAGAAGGAGGGAAGGCAGATGGGGCAAACCTCCAATCTGTCCCTGGGGGGGGGGGGGGGGGGGCAGAAAGACCAACCATCCTTTTTTGGGGTGGGTTAGCCTCCACCTCTATGTTTTTTTGTCATATTTCCCTGGTAGCTATTGGGTATTCTGTCCCTCCCACCCTCACCCTGGAGGGCATATTTAGGGCATAAAGATGAAAAGTTTGGTACGGGGCTGAGGGAGTTCAAGCCCTTGCCAAAGGGGCTGCTCTCACTTCCACAAATCCCTGTTGTCCAGTGGGTGGACCACTGCTTGGGAATAGCCCTCCCCTTTTCCATTAATACCTCTCCCAACTCAATCAGTGCTCTGGGCTGCGATATGCCCGAGCACTGATGCAGTGAAATTAAAATGAGCCGATCAGCTAATTTTACTTTAGTTTTAGTAGTAATGATGTCAGTGCGCCCTGCAAGCTAATCATCACTCCCAAAGGAAGAAAAGCTGCCTCAGGGTGCTCAGGAACCTTTTTCTGAGCAGCGTAAGATAAATATTTTAAAAAGGAATCCCTCTGGAGAATGTATCAAAGGGTCCTTTATAGCCCCCCCCCCCCCCCAGCATTGGGCAAAAGCTGACAGACGCACTTAAAACAATAAATGTGCCAGTATGGCGTATTTTTAAGTGTCATTCTAATTTATTCTTATTGTATAAATATTTATAAATAATTCATTTTGTGTTTATATGATAAATGATTTTGCTTTTAAATTATTTAGTTGTTTCAGGTGCTTTAAATTAGCTATGTAATGTAATTTAAATATAGCTATGTTTTATGTATTAATGATATTGTTGTAGGTGATATCATCTTTGATATGTGGTAGGTTTGAATATGTATTATGATATTTTGTATATCTGAATTTATGTTGTTGATATTAGGGTATTTGAGATACTTAGTGTGGCAAATTGTTTGCAGGCGATTTTTGTGTTTTGGCTATTCAAGTATAGGATGACAATATTTTGGTAATCAATATTTTTTTACCAATATTATGTAGATCAATGTTGTTGCATTTGTTATTGTGTTATAGTATTCTAAAAGAAATAAAGAAAACTATCAAGAATATTTATTATAAAAGTTGCATGTAGAAAAAACAAAGAAATATTTTTATTGCATGTCAACAAAATGGTTCACCTACCTCGGCTACTTTTGCAAAGGGCAAAAACAACAACTTATGGAGAGAATGCAGAAGAATGTCATACATTCACCCAGTACAGAGATCTGGGCCTAAATCCATCGTTTTTTTGCTCACCATGCCATTTCAGTTTGAACCCAGCCATATGCAAATCAGTCTTGACCCTGTGTCCAATGGGAACACTCCAGCCCAAACTTCCAGGCCAGGTCCTTCCTGGACTGGAAACAAGCAACCTAGGATCGGTTTTGGGGTTTCACCCCTCATCAGCCAGGATAGCTTGACTCCAGTGGCATGGAGAGCATTGGACCCACGTCTGGGCATACCCGTCCCACTCAAGGTGAGAAATGCAAAAACAATTGATGGACAGAATGCAGAACAATGTCATACATTCACCCCAGTACAGGGATCTGGGCCTAAATCTATTGTTTTTTTGCTCACATTGCCATTCCAGTTTGAACCCAGCCATATGGAAATCAGTCTTGACCCTGTGCCCAATTGGACCAGTCCAGCCTGAACTGCCAGGCCAGTCATCTCTGTGTTTGCTTTGTTCGCCCTAAGTTGGCGGGATATGCCCAGACGTGGGTCCCTTGCTCACTTTGCCACTGGATTCAAGCTAGCCTGGCTGATGAAGGGTGTTACCCAGAAACCGGTACCAGAATGCTTGTTTACGGTTCAGGGAAGACCTGGCTTGGCAGTTCGCTGGACCTTTCCCATGAGGCACAGGGTCAAGACTGATTTGCATATAGCTGGGTCTGAACTGAGTTGGCCAAGTGAGATAAAGAATGATGATGGATTCACCCCAGATCTGTGACTGGGGGTGAGTGTCTGAAAAGTTTCAGTGCTCCGTCCATCATCTCCTTGTGTTTACTTTTGCAAAGGGGGCCGGGGTCCAAGCCGTTAACCATTCCACCATTTTAAAACTACATGTGTTAAACTGTTCACAATAGTAACATAAATTATATTTATCAGTATTTTATTAACTAGCAAGAAGAGATGTAAATGGTTGGATACATATGCAAACAATTCCTAAATCAATAATGGTGCAAGCCACTTAAATTCTAGCAATATTAAAAGTCCAGAATATCCACACAGAAATGAATGAGGATTGGATTTTATACTCAAAATCAGATAAAAAATGAGAACATAACTCGTCGCAGGAAAGGATTTTCAGGGCTAAAATTTACAAATCAATTAGATACAAAGTTTCTGCATGCAGTACATGCACTATATGACAGAATATCTGTGTCACACCACCATACCAAGTGTCGATCATTTACAACATATCATAGCTATTTACATTGCATGGTTATCATGCCTGAAATAGGAGGAAGAAACAAGAAGTATTTTAGTCTCAAATACACAAACAATTGGGAAGACACAAAAAGTGTAGAAAAGTATGCAGTCCTTTCTCTGTATTCAGAACCTGTGGTTTTTATGTTGTGACACGAGGTACAACAGCAGGAGACAATGGAACAAGAGAACACCGAAACATTACCCCCTTACCTATCTCCATGTCCCCTCCTCTATTTGCAGCCGGCGTCCACACTGCGGGACGTGGAGTATACCTTTGAGGACCTGGATCTCTGGCCTCAGTTTTCCGATCATTTGACTGGGTCACATGATCCAATAGGATTGTACTTCGAGGAGGAGGCGGATATAGAAAGGAGGAGTTTCACCCCAGGGAGACCGGAGGATGACTGGCAACGGGAGAAGAGCGTCGAAATCGAAGGACCATCCTCCAGTACACCGGAAAGGAAGAAGGACGACACTTCACCAGGAGGGGAGAAAACCCGGTCGGAGCCGGAGACCAAGAAGAGTGCCACAGCAACAGACAAAAAGAGGGAGCCGGAAACTGTTCGGCATGGCGAAGACTCCAGCCACGTTCCAGGACGAACGTGGCTAAGCAAGGTACGAGCGCGCTTGGGGAGCGTTTGGGACAGGGGACCCAGGGGTCGCAAGTAAGGTCGGGAGGACGGAGACGTGTCGGCCGCTCACGTTCTGCCAACAGCTCAAGCTACACACAGCCAGGAGCATAGAGAATAGCGACACTTGTGACGGCATCTGGGTGAAGTCTTCCCTCACACCCCTTCCCATAAATGTTTAAGGACTATTGGATACCGTCCTTATACCGTTTTTGTTGTTTGTTTTATCCCCTTATGCTTTTAATCTTCGGGAGTTCTTACAAACCGGGAGGATGAACACGAAGACGAGAGCCTGCTCTTTGAGAGTAAGAGAGTGAAATTGCTGTATGGAGAGAAAGCCATCATAAAGGAGACGCCTCTGACTGTTCTGATTTACAGAGAGAGAGAAACCAAGACCATAGTTTTTGTTGTTGTTACATAAATAAACCCACCTAAACCCTAAGACACGGTCTCTGTCTTGCTTCTCCACGAAGCCATTACAAAAAATGGGGTTACCCGAAAATGGTCGAGGACCTGGGTACAATTTGAAACAATGATCCTAGACCTAAAATTCAAAAACAAAAGGTATGTATCCAATCCACAGTCTAAAGTTCCATACACCATTTCATGAGCACAAACATAATTTAGCTCACAGTAATCAATACAGTAATTTAAACTAAAGAAGTGAAACAACCAAATTACTTTTGCCAAAAGATTTAATAATATATCATATGGCCAACAGTTAAACATTCACTGTTAAGGCAAGGTGAAGGGGGAAGGTTGCCCCAAGAGAACGTGCAGAAAGTAGTGCTTAGGTGTTTGTGGGGTGGGGGTAAAGTTAAGAGTAGTGTAGGTAGAGAAGAATTAGAGCATGTAAATGAGTGACTGGGTATATATCCCAGTTTTGGTGGGCCTGGCCACGTACATTCATACAAATAACTTTTTTGTATAATTCGTAAACACATAAGTTTGTGGTGGCACGATGAAATATAGCTCGTGTTCCAGGCCTTATTGGGGGGCGTCGACGTTTTGACCCGACTTAGGGGCTCCAAGGGTAATTTGGACCTCGGCCGTGCGGGTCTTCTTCAGGACTGTAGGGGGGCAACCAGAGAAGGCATGATGGATAAGTCATATACCCGCAGAGTTATGTGGGGTGTAGATTCCTTTTGGGGGTAGGTCCTATGATCATTCAAAAGGCACAATATGCAAGGGCTTAATGTGGCAAAAAACAGCATCCGCAATGGGGATATGTCGCACATGCGGTCGAAGAAACGTGCCGGGAAATTCTCCTGGGTTGGCGGTCACATTTTAAAGGGCAATAAATGCCATGCGCTTAGTGGAAGCGAAGCCGGCGTCCATATTCCGCACGGGAAGGCAGGAAACATTCCATATTATATTATTAAATGTTTTGGCAAAAGTAATTTGGTTGTTGCACTTCTTTAGTTTAAATTACTGTATTGATTACTGTGAGCTAAATTATGTTTGTGCTCATGAAATGGTGTATGGAATTTTTGCTTCTCCACCAAGCCACATGTTGCCAATGCATTAAGAATGATTCAAGCCTCTATTTCGTGCACCTTTACTTCACAATATTTTATATGGAGCTGCTCCTCAAACTACCACAATCGCAAGTCGAAATGTAATCAATGGGTGGTTGGTGCAGGATAACGATTGCCATTTACCCTGGTGAGCATCAGGTCATACATACAGCAGCACTGGGGGATACAGTACATATGATTTAGGTAAGAATTACATTTTGGACTATTCATTGAAAGAGTGTGAAGACAGCCAACACTGTTTCCAAGAAGGGGAGATATAAGTATGTTATTCTATGTAGCCAAACCTAGCAGGAAAGTAATGGCGCATACAACAAATGGTGATGAAGAATTTCAAGATATCAAGATCCACATGGGAAACAGCATTTCAAATAAAAAGAGTAAGTGGTAAGTTGAGGCTAGATCCCAACTTCCAGTCAACAACCTTCAGTAAACGACAACACCCTTATAATCACATAAAACTGTTAAAAAAAAGAGAACTATCATTCATTGCATTAATATCCCTTCGAGGAAAAATGGAAATTCCAGTTGACTAAGCAGCCAGGAAAGTCCTTATCCAGAGGCACACAAAAATTACTTTCAAAAGCTAATTTACATTCTGGAATTAGAAGCTGGATAGAGAATAGGAATTAAAAGGGAAGATTGACACTTCCATGAAATGGTCAAAAACTCACAAGATGGCAGGTTTCTAAGTGTTCAAACACCGCTTTTAATGAGGGCATGTGCAAGTCAGGTAAAAAAGGTGTCAGTCAGGTTTGTATAGCTCCATGGTCATTTGGAGCAAATATTGGGAACTGGAGGAGGCATGTTTTAGGAACTTGACATGGTGGCATTCTTTTCAGTTTCTTAGAGGATTTAACGGAGGTGGTCTGCACTTTCGTTGAACCTTTAAGAAAGATTATGTACATACCAATAGCAACCATTTTCTAAACAAAAAAGCCATAATCTGCAATTAAAATGCCATGGTTTCTGCAAAGTAAATACATAACAAGCTATACATTGTATTGTTAATCCTCTCTAACAAAAGGAGTATTAAAACTAAATGTGGACACAAATGGAAAACGGTTACCATCCTCAACGTGCCATGATTTTAATGGATAAGACTTACAACAACGAAAAAGAGTTAATATCTGCATGTATGTGACTTGTTATTTATCTTTCATTACTCTCTCTTTGAAATTCACTCATGAATTATTTAACATTGTCAAATAATTCTAAAAAATATTAATCTTGTGACACCACTGTATTTCTATCTCCAGAATTCTGTGGATTCTTTCACCTCCAAAATTCAGAATATTGAGGCCTCCTTCTCCCCTAAGCATTCTAGCTGCTAAGTTTGGTTCCTCTTCTGACCTTTGTCCCACTTGTATTTTTCATTTAGGTTTAGATACTTACGCTCCCATGTTACATGAGACTATTAACAAATCGTTCAGTTCTGCCATTGTTTCAGTGCCCTGGAAACAAGTCATAGGCCCTCATTATTATGTCGCGCGGAAAGCCATCTGACAGCTCATTGGAGGCTTTCTGCCTGACATCGTATTATGATACTGGCAGTCGGAGGAAACCCCGTGGGCTCTGCTTCAGATAGGCTCAAGGAGCCCCTCGGGCAGCTGGTGGAATTGTAATCCTAAAATGCAGCAGAGCCAGCCATGGCTCTGCCTTCGGGTTTACAATGTCACTTTCTGCCTGCCCTTTCATGGTGGTCCACCTGGCCTGAAAAGGCCGGCAGAAAGTGACTTTGGAGGCTCCTAGCAAGGCCCCCTTCCCCACTGGCCCTCTGCTATGGTGCCTAGGGGGCACTATTGGTGCCCCCCCATACATTCCTGCACCATGAGGCAGGCATCACATGGTGCCTGCCACACAGTGCAGGGATATTTGAAAACATCAGTTTTTGCTATTGCAGCTTGTGTTGCAGCCCTTTTCCTTCTGCTGTACAAACTGCAGTAGAAAAATGGATGCTTCGAACCACCCAAGGGTGGTCGCATCCTAATACTGCGGGTGGAACTGCCGACTAATAGTCAGGCAGATTCCATCCCGCTACAATGTCGGGCGGACCGACACTGTAATTGGGCTCATAGCTCCTTCCAGCAATTACAGGCCCATTTCTCTTCTCCCTTCATAGCTAAGGCGAATGTTATGCAAAGTATAGCAAACCATCACATTTCCAACTTCATAAATGAGAACTCTTTTCTTGATCCTTACCAAGCAGGATTTTGCCCCTCCCATGGAGGTGATGATAGTATTGGTTATGAAAATGAGATCCAACATGTGATATCCAACACGGGATAGCTGCTTCGTAAGCTGCATGCTGTGCTAAACGCTCCTAGATAATTACTATGCCTTTATTTCATTTTTATAATGCCTAGCAACACAGTACAACAGGCTTGCTTTAGAGATTATTTTTAGAGATTGGTACACGTACTCCTAACCCCTGTCCCCGGCTCTCTCTTACCATCTCACTCTGCTTCCCTCCTGCTGATTGTGCGCAGGGTAGCAGCCCCTCCTCCTCGCTTCCAGTTGGGGTCTCAGTCTAGTGTTTGGTAGACACTAGCTATAAAATAACATGCTGGGCTGGATGTGAAGGTGGGAGGGAGTGACCGCATCCGCTACACTTTCAGCATAACACTTTTGTCAAGAGTGTAACCTGGCACAGCACCTAGTACGCTCCATAGGCTTCTGTTTAATGCTGCCAATTGAGCCATGGCACACAACATCTTTCAAAACTGCAGGTCGGCAATTGCCAAGAAGATGAGCAGTAATGTCCCAAAATTAAACACCAACAAAATGGAATTGATGACTGTAGGTAGCTCCAAATCAATGTGGTCTGTTTTTTGGTGGCTCTCTCGATTGGAATCCTACTGTTGTAAGTTCAGACCCCTTCCTAAGACTCAACTTTATTGAAACTGGACGGTTGAGCCGAAACATTTGAAATCACCTCTACCGGTTCTTAATACTGCACCCAGTTGCGGAAAATTCTTCATTTTATACATCCCGAGTATCACTTCTAAGTCATGCAAGTCCTATTTGTATCCTTTCTGTATTATGGGAATTCCATTTACTTAGGTCTTCCTAAATATCAAATCCATCATTGTTCGATGCAATGATTAAAAACTGAGGCACAAAATTTCTATTTTATTAATGTTACCAGCCAGATGACTAATGACATTACGCAGTGGCTGCTCTGTAGGAGGAATAACTTGCATCCTCGAATGTATGACGATACAACGCAAACATTTACAACGCATGCCTTTACAACGCAGTTTTTACATCGGCACATCCATTACAACACATGATTTAGATCGCATGCCATCACAACGCATTTTTAGAAACTACATTTACAACACATTCCATTACAACGCATACTATTACAACGCTTACCATTACAACGCATATTACTTTTAGGGCAACAGCAGGGTAAGTGTTTGATAGTGTAGGGGTAAAAATTACTATTCCCTATCCAGTGAGTGCGACAGTAGGATAAGTGTTGGATAGGGGAGGGGTAAAAATTACTATTCCCCATTACTTACCTTATATTGCGTTGTAATGGCATGTGTTGTAGTGACATGCGTTGCAATGACATGCGATGTAATGGCTGCATTGTAATGGCATGCGATGTAAAGGATGTTGCGTTGTAATGACTGCGTTGCAAAGATAGTGCGATGTAATGACTGCGTTGTAAAGGTTGTTTCCCGCATCCTCAGCCCTCATCGACGCCTTGTTAGATCCATCCAACAGTACCTTCTGCCAGATGTCAATTGGAGCACTTCTAAGGCAGCGTACATGGCTCCACACCATACTGGCTAAACTTGAGGTGCATCGTAAAGCCTTGGATAGGCTTTTTAAAAAGAAATGTGGAGGAGGCTCTACAAGTCATTAAAACTGACACTGTCCTTTCTTTAGGCACTATTCAGAAGTAGAAACTCACCAGTGTTGGTAACAATCCTATGAACTTAATACGGAGTACCCAATTGCCTGGTTGTAGTACAAATAAAAGATGGGCATGGTTGGGGTACAGGTGAGAGAGAAGCAAGTTGCTGGATGTCTCTTGGGCAATGATTTAATTGCCCTTGATTTACCAGGATCAAAAGCCTACTTGGCTTGAACTACGAAAGCTGTATTGACGATTGAAGTGAGTGGATCAGGGATACTCAGAAGACATTAGCTGTAGTGTCCGGAAAGTGGGGCACATGAAGCAGACCAGGTGTTGGACTACTGGTAACTGCTAGAGATGCAGAGTTGGTTAGCTGCTGAAGGACGTACCTAGAAGGAACTCTGCAAGGCACAGGTTGAGTGCCCTACACTTGTGGTATTCAGAAGGAAGCTCAGGTACAGGTCAACAAGAAAGTAGTTGGAAGACATTCTGTTGAATGGTAGCATGGGCAACTTTACAGTGAGCCTGTGAATACCGAGCCAAGGGCTAGCAAGAGGATAGTGGTTCCCGTAGTGCAGATAATTTTTTAGTTGTCACTGACCCACGAAGTGCCATGAGCAGGATATCTAGGCATACAAAAAAGACCCAGGATAGGTTGACCTCTTTGTTCTATGGGTCAGGAATGCTCAGTGACAGAGAGATAAATAGAAGAACCTGGCCTACTTGAAAACTGAGTCGTAAGTAAGGAGGTAAAATCAAGGCAACATTTGTTACTGCCAGTAAAAGGTGTTCCATTCCTGCTGGTGGTTGACTCCCCCTCAGGAAGGGGCTATTAATTAGTTCTTAATAAACACTGCAATTTGGAGGTAATAGGGGTGGTAGGAGGGACTGCAATTTCTGTTGTTCAAGGTGAGGAGGTTGAAGGTGCTCCTATTGGAATCCAACCCCAGAAGTACGTGCTGTAAGAAGCATTTGCTTTTACAGAAAGGCTTTGTGTGGAGAACAGCCCAAGGACTCTTGAAAAACAACCAACCGGAAAGAGTTCTGAAGCTTAAAGATGTTGAATCCACACACCCTATCTGAAAAATATTATTAAAAAAGGATCCAAATAACCTCTCTTTGCTCCTGGAGACAACATCTACCACTGCTGATAGCCTGCCAGCAGGCAAACAGGAAGGCCGACATCGATGAGGCAGGTTCTCCAGGAAGACCAATCTCCCCAAATTCATTTTGCAACACCATCCAGAAATGCTGCAGCCATGGTCCTGCAATGAAGAGTTCCACACTGATGATGGGATGGTGCGACTGCATACACCACACACCCAGGAATATCCAGAGGGTACGACGGTGTGTGTGGGACGATCTGTCATGCCTAACTGAGATTGTTTTTGGGTACTAAAGGAACAATAAACTGTAGAAATTAATAGTTAAAACAGTGAAAACTGAGCTAACTTCAACTGAGCCTAAGCCTACATAGAGAATAAGTTATTTTCCTTCAGTAATGCCTTATCTGGTAGAGACCAGATCTAGCTGCAGATTCCTTTCCTTAGCATTATCCCCAGGCATCAGACAGAATCCGGAACCTTTTCTACAGCAGTATCTCTGCGCGTCGGTAGAGGGCGTCGAGCAACTCTGTACTGATATTCCACCGAATGTGACATTGTTATATTCCATATTAGCCCTCCTCTGATGCGCTGACATCAATTTCTTCAGCGACTACTTTCCACGCTAAAACGCAGAGCCACATATAGAAACTGCTATGAAAACACTGTGCCCAAAAATAATCCTCTTTTTGAAAGACGCTTATATTAAGTACCATTGGTTATTTGGCATGTCATATATATATATATATATATATATATATATATATATATATATATATATATAAATATATAAATCTCGCCATATATTTCCAATGAACCTAAAATAAAGGTAGGGACTCCTATGCCAGTTCCGTGGTCAAACCACTTTTTTTTTCCTCTCACCCTAGCCAAAACATACACTCAATCCACAGTCCACAACACCATAAAGGCAGGTACGAATGGTCCAAGAATCATATCGGATGGTATGATTAGCGCCCTGGAAGCCCAGATCCAGATCCCGAGCCTGACAGGAAATCTTGAGGAGGCAGATATGATATGGTCTGATTGGTTCAATCTAGTGGCAGAACAGTGTATTCGGAAAGATAGGCCAAGAGCTAACCGCCCCAGGAGAAAAACTGCATGGTTCAACACACACTTAGCCTCATTGAAAAAAAAACATTTAAACAAAAATATATAAAGAACTAGGAGGAAAAGATATGATCCTGTTATCAAATGGGCTTCAGACCACAGCATAGCAGAGGCAGGCTGCTGGTGGTCACTGAGGAACTCAAGGGAGTCCTCGATCAGGGGGGTGCACAGCAATCCTGTTACTTTGATCTTAGTGCAGCTTTTGACACTGTGGATCACACTACCATGATCCTCAGGCTTAAGGAGGCAGGTATCAGAGACAGTGCCCTAAACTGGCTGTCCTCATTTTTCAAAGATAGATCCTTCCAGATAATGGAAGGCGGGCACTTTTCAGAAGTCTTACAGGTCCCATGTGGAGTCCCACAGGGATCCGCCCTGAGTCCCACATTATTCAACCTCTACATGCAAACTTTGGCAAACATAGTGCAGAAATTTGGACTATCCATCGTGTCATATGCAGATGATACCCAACTGGCATTATTGGTGATGGAGGGCCCTCAGTCCAATTACAACCAACTGGCCCCTTGCATGAAAAAAGTATCAGAATGGATGACAAGGTGTAGCCTAAAGTTGAAAGGAGACAAAACAGAATTGATGATCCTGTGAAACAATGCTGTGCCCAGAGCTACCATTAGCTGGCCACCAGAACTAGGCAGTCCCCCTACTCCTAAAAATTCCATTAAAAACCTGGTAATGTGGCTAGATCACAATCTTTCTACAGAAATACAAACCCAAAAACTGTCAGCCACCTGCTTTGGGATACTCCTTATGCTTAGGAAGATTTTAACTCATATCCCCGAACAGAGCTGGAGAACCATTGTTCAGGCCTTGGTAGTGTCCTGGCTAGAGTTCAGCAACTCCCTCTATCTGGGCTCCCCCAAATATGTAATGAACAGACTACAGGCAGTTCAAAACGCGGCGGCCAGGATACTCCGAGGCATTCCCAAGATTCAGCGAAAGGCACATTGAAAATGCTGCACTGGCTACTGATCCAAGCCAGAACAAAATGTAAATCTTTATGTATAGCCCACAAAGCTATGAATAGTAAGGGTCCGGCCCTACTGAGAACTCTCATCACTCCATATGTTCCTGGTAGGTCTCTGAGATCCTCCTCAGATCTGCTCATGAAGACGACAAGAATAAAGACATCTAGATGGGGAGGAAGATCTTTTTCACACTTGCCTCACAATCTGTGGAACTCCTTGCGCTAAGAAATGTGACTGTTACTTTCCTTTCCCTCACATCACCATCTCTCCTTAGTGCTGGGAAGCCTTTGGGTAGCTCTGCGCTTTATAAATCCATAAACATAAACAAACCCACAGCCGCCAGTATCAACTTTCACAGCAGAACGAAGGCCCCTGCTACCTGGATGAAAGACAGCTGCCTCAAGCTCAACTCGGACTAGACCAAAGTCTTCATCCTGGGACCCACCCTCTCAGCCTGGGATGACTCCTGTTGGCCTGACGCACTAGAAACCCCTCCCACCCCTGTGGACCACGCATGCAGCCTTTGCATCATACTGGACACTTCGCTCACAATGAACCGCCAAATCAACGCAATATCCTCATCCTGCTTCCACACGCTCTGCTTTTATCGACAGACATTCAGATGAATCCCCACAGAATCCAGAAAGACGGTCACCCAAGCACTCATCACCAGCAGACTTGACTACGGCAACGCACTCTACGCCGGCGTCACCCAGAAACAGCTCAGGAAACTACAGAACATCCAAAAAGCCACAGCCAGACTAGTCTCGACATCCCTCGCCGCACACACATAACACAACACCTCCGACAACTCCACTGGCTCCCAATCAACAAGGGAATTACCTTCAAGATCCTCACACATACCTACAAAGCTCTCCATGTTGCAGGACCCGAATATTTGAACCGCCGCCTAGCATTCCACACAATCCCCAGACAACTGGGCTCTGCCCATTGTGCCTGGGCCTCCATCCAACAGATCCACAAGACCAGAACCGTAGGAAGATCCTTCTCCTATATCACCACCAAGATTTGGAGCACACTGCCCCTCCACCTCAGGCAAATCGCTTTGTTGACCCAATTCAGGAAGGACCTCAAAACCTGGTTTTTCGACTGAAACTCCACACCCAGATGGATCAGCAGCCCCCAGCGCTTTGAGACCCTCATGGGTAAGTAGCCATGCTATACAAACTTCTGATTGATTGACAAAAACTCTTTGATTACAATTTCAAGAAAGAACTAACAAAACCTCACATTCTCTTGCAAGAAGCACAACACTAGAGGCATTGGGTTTTACGCCAAAAGTCATGTTAACAGTGGAACATGTACCATAACTATCCAATATGTGGGCAGCTTTCCTCATCAGGAAAGACACCCGTTGTCACAAGTTGGAGATTAATTCAAGACAGCTACATCAGGTGTCTGGGAATGAAGTATGCAGATTAATGGAACAACTTGGAAACCAGATTGGGAAGAAAAATGGAAATCAAATTTAAAGAATAATCATTATAAGGAAATATAATAAACTGATAATTAATGGAAACATTTCAAAGGTAATACTAATTTAAGGAAACACTAAATCAAAAAATGTTACTCGTGAGGGCCTCAAGTGGACTATTTTCCCCAACCAGTAGTGCGTCAGGAGGCGCGTTTGCAGAGTGGTGAAGAAAGGGGGCATAGCCTCTAGACTTACAGCAATACACCTGTGTGGGTGTTGCTGGGGGTGGCAGAAGGGGTAGTTGGCACCCAAGGACCCTCAAGAGGCAAGGGGACTTCATCCCTCAACTAGCAGTATGCCAGCAGGTGCGTTTGCAGTGTGGTGGAGAAAGGGGGCATGGCCACCAAACACCTCTCAGTAAACCTACTGAGTGGGACTTTCTGGACTTAAAAGGAGGGGTAGTTGGCCCCCTAGGACCCTCAGTAGCCAAGGGGACTTCATCCCCCTAGTAGTCGTGTGCCAGGGGGTGTTTGAAGAGTGGTGGAGAAAAGAGGTGTGGCCTCCTACCAGGTATTAGCAATCCTGCTGTGTGGGTCTCACTGGAGTTAACAGAAGGGGCATTTGGCCCCCAAGGACGTCCTTTGGGTCCAACTACCCCGTCTGTTATCTCCAGTGAGCCCCACACTGCAGGATTGCTAAGAGGTCTTCAAAGGCCATGTCCCCTTTCTCTATCACTCTACAAGCACAGCTTGTGGTGCACTACTGGTTGGGAGATTAAATCTACTTTACTCCCGAGGGACTTTGTGGGTCAAGAAGCCCTCCTTGTACCTCCTGTAAGTCCTATACAGCAGAATTCTGGCCGGTGGCCCACCCCTTTTTTCCACTACTTTGCAAACGTGACTGCTACTTAAAAAAACCTTAGAAATTCACTGAAAAAAACAACGGTCACAGGGACGTTATAGTTAGAAATTAGCAGTTAATCACTGTAAAAACTCAAGGTTACATAGACGTTATAGTTAGGGACAGATTTTACTCATATAAAACCAGAGAAATTCAGCTGTTATAGTTAGCTGAGCTAACTATAACTTGCACCCCTGCAATGCACTGTTCATGACCTCACATATTTCAATACTTACAAACATTCACAGTCACTGGATGATGTCATCAGTGAGGTCATTTGAGATGTCATCAGTGATGTCACTGACCATGTCATGAGTAATGTAACAAGTGAGGTCATAAGCAGTGCATTGCAGGTGCGCGAGTTATATTTAGCTGAGCTACCTATAACTGCTGTATTTCTCTGGTTTTGTATGAGTGAAATGTCAGCTTAACTATAACAACCCTAAAACCTTAAGTTCTTTCAGTGGATTTCTAAGGTTTTAAAAAATATATATATTTCCTAACAATAATGGCCCTGTAACCTTTGTTTTTTTCAGTGAATATATACACATATATGTATATAGGGTCGGTATAGTTAGAAAATAGGATTAAACATACCTTAGAAATTCACTGAAAAAAATCCAAAGGTTACAGACACGTTATAATTAGGAAATATCATTTAAAAAACCTTAGAAATTTACTGAAAAAAACAAAGATTACAAGGACGTTATCGTTATATACATATATTCACTGAAAAAAACATGGGTTTCAGGGACGTTATAGTTAGGCTGACATTTCATTCACACAAAACCAGAGAAATTCAGCCGTTATAGTTAGCTGAGCTAACATTAACTTGCGCCCCCGCAATTCATTGCTGATGACGTCACTTATTACTTGACTCATGACATGGTCAGTGACATCACAGATGACATCATCCAGTGACTGAGCGTTTTCAAAAAATTTAAAGAATATTATCTATACATACGCCAAGGTGTATTGAAGAATGAGTGGGTGTAGGAGTGTCTGTATGGATGTTTTAGTGGGTGTGTGACTGTATAATTGAGTGATTATACAGGTTTTAGTGGATGTATGGGTGTGTGACTAATCTGTGTGAATGTCTTTATCAGTCTGTCAGTTGGAGTGTAAGTGGCTACATGGATTGGTAAATAGGTCCATGAGTTAATGATTGGTTGTCTGAGTAGCTGCATGGGTGCCCGAGTGTCTCTTTGGTTGGGTGGTGGGAGTGTGACTCCCTGCATGATTGTGCGATTCACTGTATAAGCAAGGAGCTGTATGGGTAAGTGGGTGTGTGTATGACTGTGTTGACTGAATGGATGTCTCAGTGGTATATTGGTGAGTAACTGCATATGTGCAAGACATATGTGAGTGTAGCAGTATACAAGTGATTGTATGTGAGAGTGAGTGATTGTGACAGTGCTTGTATGGATGAGTGTGTGCTTGTGTCATTGATTGTAAAAGAGAGTAATCTTTTAGAATATGCATGAATAAGCAAGGTGGTGTGTGTATAACTGTATAGAAGACTAAAGGGCAGTGTGATTGACTCTGGGTGACTGACTAGGTGTGAGAGTAACTATGGGTGAGTGGCAGTGTGAGAGTGTCTGTATGGGTGCATGAGTGCATATATCAGTAGCTGTTTGATGAGTGACTGCGTGTATGTGTGGATGTGTGCATAGACCTATGACCTGAGTAAGACCTGAGTAGGTATGTACTAACTGGCATTGGTGTGTCTATGGTTTCGAGAATGGTAGTCTGTATTTTAGAGTGGGTGTATAAAAGGTTATATTAGGGTGTGAGGACGTTCATCAGAGATTAAGTGGATAATGTCATTTGAGAGGTCATCAGTGTTGTCACTGACCATGTCATGAGTGATGTACTATGTGACATCAGCAGTGCATTGCGGGGGTGCGAGTTATAGCTAGCTCAGCTGAATTTCTCTGGTTTTGTGCGAGTGAAAGTCAGACTAACTATAACGCCTCTGAAACTTTTGTTTTTTTCAGTGAATTTCTATGTTTTTTAAATGCCAATTCCTAACTATACCAGCCCAGAAACATGTGATTTTTTCCGAAAATTTCTAAGGTTTATTAAATGCTAATCCCTAACTATAACGTCTCTGAATCCTGCGGATTTTCAGTGAATTTCTAAGGTTTTTTTCAAATGCTAATTTCTAACAATCACTACATAGGTAGGACATGTGCATAAAGAGAAAGCAATGCACAGAAAGAAGCAAGAGAAGTGTAGAAAGAACCAACAGAGGTGCAGAAAGGGGCAAGAGGTGTGTAGAAAGAGGCAAGAGAAGTGCAGAAAGAAACAAGAGAACTGCAGAAACAAGAGGAAGAAAGGTGCAGAAAGAGGCAAGGGTGGTGCAGAAAGAAGCAAGAGAGGTGCAGAAAGATTGAAGAGGGGTGCAGAAAGAGGCAAGGGGGTACAGAAAGACTCAACAAAGGTACAGAAAGAAACAAGAGAAGTGCAGAAAGAACCAACAGAGGTGCTGAAATGGGCAAGAGAAGTGCAGAAAGTTGCAAGAGAAGTATAGAAAGATGCATGAAAAGTACAGAGAGGCAAGAGAGATGCAGAAAGAGGAAAGAGAAGTGCAGAAAGAGGCAACAGAGTTGCAGAAAGAGGGAGGAGGGGTGCAGAAAGAAACAAGAAAGGTGCAGAAAGGAGCAACAGAGGTGCAGAAAGAAGCAAGGGAAGTACAGAAACAATAAAGCGAGGTGCAGAGAGTCAAGAGAAGTGCAGAAAGAGGCAAGAGAAGTGCAGAAAGAAGCACACGAGGTGCAGAAAGAAGCAAGAGAGTTGCAGAAAGGAGGGAGGTGCAGAAAGCAGAAGAGATGTGCAAAAAGAGGCAAGAGAAGTGCAGAAAGAGGAAAGAGGGATGCAGAAAGAGGCAGGGGAGTGCAGAAAGAGGAAAGAGGTTCAGAAAAAGGCAAGAGACGTGCAGAAAAAGGTAACAGAGGTACAGAAAGAAAGAAGAGGTACAGAAAGATTGAAGAGGGGTGCAGAAAGAAGCAAGAGAAGTGCAGAAAGAACCAACAGGGGTGCAGAAAGAGGCAAAAAGGATGCAGAAAGAAGCAAGTGAAGTGCAAAAAGAGGCAAGAGAACTGCAGAAAGAGTCAAGAGAGGTGCAGAAAGAGGGGTGGAAAAAGAGGCAAGAGGGGTGCAGAAAAAAGCAACAGAGATGCAGAATGAAGCAAGAGAAGGGCAGAAAGAGGCAAGAGAAGCGCAGAAAGAGGCAAGAGAAGTGCAGAAAGAAGCAAGAGAGGTGCAGAAGGAAGCAAGAGAAAAACATAAAGAGGCACAGAAAGAAGCAAGAGTGCTTTGCGTACCATTAGTACCAATTTAACACCCACATTTAGCAATAAGTAACAGGTGACCATTCCAGCTTTGCAAAGGGCCTTTGATCATGCTGTAACACTTGTCTCTGCATTTTTGGTGCCATTTAAGCTAGAAACAAGGCTTTTTTTCAAATCTGCAGATTATGCGGCAGAAGATGGATTATGTTTCAAATGCAGAAAATGTATAACTAAGCGAAAATTGCTTCGGCCAAACAGTCGCATAATTCCAGTGGCCCAGCTCATGCCTTTGACTAGGTCCAGAAGTTCCTCTCAGTGGTTCCTTCTTTTTTTTGCATCTCATTGAGCTTATAGTTTAGCTTCTATGGAAACAAAGAAGACTAAACCTGAGGTTACCACTCCACAACACAGACTACCATACCACATAATTACTCTCCATAACACATAATTCGACTCTACATAATTCCTATACGCTAAATACCACATACTCTCTATCCACAATTTTTCACTGCACAACATATCACATAATTCCATTACACACAACGTACATCCACTCCACTCGACTCCAAAAGACATTAGTAAAAAAGTTTACTTTTACAAAGGCAATAGCTCTAACTTTCTTTAACTAGTAGTTGCATGTGGTGAAGAGGGCTGGGCCTCCCACCAGCATTCAGAAATTCCACTGCGTAGGACTTACAGGAGGTACCATGAAAGGCTTATTGGCCCCCAAAGTCCCTCAGGAGTAAAGCGGACTTCATCCCCCAACCAGTAGTGTGCCAGGAGGCGCGTTTGCAGAGTGGTGAACAAACAGGGCGTGGCCTCAGAAGACCTCTTACCAATCCCACTGAGTGGGACTTACTGGAGGGAATAGATTTCCGTTGCACCCTAGTGGACAATGATGCCCTGTCTGTAGTGGCCGATAATTTGCCAAAACAAAATCCCATCTTACGCTTTTGAACGTTCAAAGGCAAACAGGCCCGCTTACAATATGTATGAAATTGAAACGGTGGTCCAAATCGTGAAGCCTCGCCACCGCAGGGAACTGTAAGCGGGCACGTTTGCCTTTGAACTTTCAAAAGCGTAAGATGGGACATTGTTTTGGCAAATTATCGGCCACTACATACAGGGCATCATTGTCCACTAGGGGGCAACGGAAATGTTTTAAGTTTTATGGAATGCACAGCACCCACTTAGTAAAAACTATGTTTACAAGACTACCAGGACCATAATGCTTGGAGACTCATTGGAGGCCAATGAAAATCGACCACAATGCTTGGTAACTCATTTGAGGATAATAAAATTGTACTAATTACCTGGAGGTGTAAAGTTGTCCTGTTGTATGTGTTTCGTGATGGCAGCCTGTGACCAAGGACTGGAATAGTCTGAAACGGGTAAGGGATTGTGCCATGGATTCCAGATATCTGCACAGTCTTGTGCCATGAGACGGGAGTACGGCTTCGTCCCTTGGGAAAGTATGTATGATAAATATATATGTGTGTCAGCTCCCAAGTTGCCCAAAGCAAGAGCAGCACTCAAACGCCAGCATGAGGCTGTAATCCTTTATTAAAGGTACGCACAGTGTCAGTGTCCTGTCTGCCAATTCCAATTAACAGCGATCCCGTCCAGTTTAGCCTGATGCGTTTCAAAGGTTAATCCCTCCTTCCTCAGAGGCTGTAGACGGAAAAGATTTGCGTGTTTGTTTCCAGTCTCAATTCCACCTTAATTATACTTGATTCCACGCCCCTTGATTTGGCTGCTTGTTAAAGTCTGTGGGGCATTATGGGGAATGTAGTCCCAAAAACCACTTTTGCCACAGAGGGCTGCACTAATTCCCTGTTGGATCAAACGATTTCCAAGTCCTGGATGGGCCTCAGCACCCGGGACCTGTCCTTAATCCTATGTCAGTGCTCCACAAAGTAGCTCGGTTGAATACCGGGATTCGTGGCCCCCATTAGATTCGCGGGGGTGGTGCAGGCTCGGCGGCTGGACTACCGCCTGTAAATGTCAGCTCTCAAGTCCCAAGTATATATATATATATATATATATATTTATTTATTCACAAAAATAACAGCGCGGCACTCCTCTTGGTGGTTAGATGTTATTTGTTTCAAATCGTGTCTTTTGGAGAAAGACACGATTCGAAATAAATAACATCCAGCCACCAAGAGGAGTGCCGCGCTATTATTTTTGTGAATAAATAAACTTGCGAGACTTTGCCCTGGTCTCGACGCAGGCACCGACTGGAAAGTACTCCCACTGTAACAGGACAATTGAGTAGAGATATATATATTACCAACTGGCGGTCGCCAGTAGGTAGATATAGTTAGGACCTATTTTCCATAGGAAATCCGCAACATTCTATTTGGAATAACTTTGGCGCCGATTGACGAATCTTCGCGAAATTTTCAAAACTTTTGGCCAGCTCCGTTCACGCTCCTATCCTGAAAGTTTCACGGTGATTCGTCAAGCGGGGGCCGAGAAAAAAGGGGGGTCCCTAAACGCGTTTTCCCCATGCAATTTCCCATACGACCTTTAGTCGCAGCTACAGCCCGAACTGAACGGAATTACACCAAATTTGGCAAAGAGTTAGTCCTTGGTTCGGACTCGTGCCTTTTGCTTAAATGGTGTAAATCCGTTCAGAAGTTCCTGAGAAAATTACATTTAAAAGTACATATATATCTATGGCCTCAGAGGATCCGCCCACCCTATGCGCACCCTGCCATGCACGAGCTGTATTCTAATTGGCTGTCAACACTCCAAATCAGGAAGTGTTGGCAGCCATCTTGTGCCTCGGTAGAACCGAGGCACAAGAAACCTAAGAAACAAACGTGCAAAACACAAAAAGGGGGCAGGGTAGAAACACCCTGACCCCCTAGGCCTGCTCAGGGGGTCCCACAAGGACCCCCGGGGCCAAAAAAAAGCATTTTTTTAAAAATAAAATCGTTGAGATTCGCGCACCCAGTGCAAATTTCGGTCGAAAAAAAAAAAAAAGAAGTGCGGGCTCCCGTGCTTCTTTGGTAATTGGCCACCGGGGGGGCCAAATCCCGGGGGCATTTAAAAAAAATAGTGTGGGGGTTCCAATCCCCCCACACTGTTGCAGGGACCGCCACCCCCGGGGCTTATTATTATTGGGTGGGGGGGCTCTCAGGCCCCCCCCAGCCCCGGGGACCGCCACCCCCCGGGGCTTATTAAAATTGGGTGGGGGGCTCTCAGGCCCCCCCAGCCCCGGGGACCGCCACATCCCAGGGCTTATTCAAAATGTGGGAGGGGGACCTCGTGGCCCCCCTCCTGGAGCCTTGTCTAGGCTCTGGGGACCGCCACCCCCCAGGGCCAGTGTCCCGGGTTGCCCAACCCCGGGACACTGTAGTTTGCAATGACAGGGCGGGAGCCTCGCGGCTCCTACCCTGCCATTGCAAACTGCTTTGCTTCATTGAAGCGAAAGCAGGGAAACCTGCTCTCGCTTCAATGAAGCAAAGCAGATTGCTTTTCCTTATGAGGAGCAGCATGTCAGCTGCTCCCCATGTGGAAAAGCAATGCCGGCTCCCGCAGGAAGCGGGGAGCCGGCTGGGACCGTGGGGGGATTGGGGACCCCCCACGGTCCCCAACGAGAGCCAGGCCCCGGGGGATGTGGTCCCCAGGCCTTAAGTGGCCAGAGGAGGGGGGCTACGCATCCCCCCTCCATAAAATGATTTTAAAAGTTGGCCATGCCCCGGGGGATGGGGTCCCCGGGGCCGGAATTGGCCACGGGAGGGGGGCCACGTGGCCCCCTTCCCGTAATTTTTTTTTTAAATTTAACTTTGGGGGTGAGGCCCTGGGGGATGGGGTCCCCAGGGCCACAAAAAAGTAAAAGGAAGGGGGGCCACACAGCCCCCTTTCAAAAAATAAAAAAGATGCGATCATCCGTAGGCCCCGCCCCCTCACAAGCACACTCTGCAAACGCGCCCTGTGGCGCGTTTTAAATTGGGGAATTACCTCCCCTTCAATACTGGGGGTCCCTGGGGGCCAACTAGCCCACCGGGTACCTCCAGTAAGCGCCACAGGGCTGCGTTGCAGAGAGGTGCTCCAGGCCACGCCCCTTCTTACACCTCTCTGCAACGCAGCCTTGTGGCGCTTACTGGAGGTACCCGGTGGGTTAGTTGGACTCCAGGGACCCTCAGGATTCAAAGGGACTTAATCCCCCAATTTAAAACGCGCCACGGGGCGCGTTTGCACAATGGTGAAGGTAGGGGGTGGGGCCTGAGGTGATGTGTGTGCAAACACGCCCTGTGGCACGTTTTAGGTTGGGGAATTAATTCCTCTTCAATCCTGAGGTCCCCTGGGGGCCAACTAGCCCACCAGGTACCTCCAGCAAGCGCCACGGAGCTGCGTTGCAGTGTGTTGTAAAAAGAGGCGTGGCCTCTGAACACCTCTCTGCAAAGCAGCTCCCTGGCGCATACTGGAGGTACCTGGTGGACTAGTTGGCCCCCAGGGGACCTCAGAATCGAAGAGGAATTAATTCCCCAACTTAAAACGCGCCACGGGGCGTGTTTGCACACATGTCACCTCAGGCCCCGCCCCCTTCCTTCACCTTTGTGCAAATATTCCTCTAAAATCAGCAGAACTACGAATTCCGATTTACTCACCTATCAGGAGAGAACCCAGTGCTGCATCTTTCAGCCCAGCACTGACCCTGAAAAGTAATTCTAAGCGTACTTACCAGTAACTTGTATTTCCTTCCATAGGAATCCATTGTGTGGTTTTCAGCAGAAAAGTTTCTAAGTGTCAATTTTTGAAACGTACAAATATTCCTCAAAAATAAGCCGAACTACGAATTCCGATTTACTCACCTGTTATCAGGAGAGAACCCAGTGCTGCATCTTTTAGCCCAGCACTGACCCTGAAAAGTAATTCTAAGCGTACTTACCAGAAACTTGTATTTCCTTCCATAGGAATCCATTGTGTGTTTTTAACCAGATAAGTTTCTAATTGTCTATTTTTACAAACTAAAAATATTCCTAAAAGATCGTCAGTATGAAAAACACATTGTTTCAACTGTTTATAGGAGATGCACCAGTGCTGGATCCAGGATCCACCACTGAGTAAGAAAAAGTAACGATAACACTACTTACCTGCTAAGTGAATTGTCTGCCATTGGATAACATTGGTGATTCTATGTGAAAAAATTTCTGGCAACTTTTAAAATACAATAATATTCCTTAAAAATCACTACTGTAACCAAAATGCTTTTACTCAACTGTTTACAGGAGATGTCCAAGGACTGAATCTAGGATCCAGCCCTGTGGTTTTAAAAGTAATCCATAAAGTAGCTAATTGCATTTGACTAGAAATTCACATTGAGCTCAATGTTGCATTGTGTTTGAAATTGGGTTGCCCATTGCAAGAACTGTAACTACTGTACTTAAAAGTCTATTGCCTATTTGCAAAGTATTTAAACTAAAGTAATTCATTCTGAGAAAGTATATTTTGTATTGTAATGTATAATGTAATTATAATGTAATTAAAAAAATAAAATATCTAAAAATAAATAGTTTAAAAAATGTAGTAAATCAGTATCAAAAAAATCAGTATAACAATTAATATATTAAAAATTGTCATTTACAAAACCTTTGAAATACACTGAAAAAACCATAGGTTTCAGGCCTGATATAGTTAGGAATTAGCATTTAAAAAACCTTTGAAATTCACTGAAAATAAACATAGGTTTCAGGCCTGATATAGTTAGGAATTAGCATTTAAAAAACCTTAGAAATTCACTGAAAAAACCATAGGTTTTAGGGGTGTTATAGTTAGCTGGACATTTCACTCGAACAAAACCATGAAATTCCTCCGATATAGTTAATTGTACTAACTACATCTCGCGCGCCCGCAATCCACTGCTGAGGATGTCACATATTACATCATTCATGACATGGTCAGTGACATCACTGATGACATCTCAAATGACATCACTGATGACATCATTCACGTGACAATCAGATACACCTCATCATACACTAGTATAACCTTTCATCACTCACTGTAAAAGACAGAGTGCCAGATTTAAAACCATTGATACACCAATACAAGTTTCTAAACACCCACTCAGTGATTCCTAGATCTATACACACATCTAATCACTTACCTATAGATTCACTAATACATGCTGTCAATGATCAATAGAACACTATCAAATATACTTATACACCTATATCGACATTACACACCAGCACACATCTTAATCACTTATTAAGTCATCCTACTCACTTATGCAAACAATGGATCATACTTACTTTTACTTAGCTATACACTTATAAAAACAGCACTTCATCTATTCATATAGATAGTAACTTATACTTAGTGTGTTATAAAATCACTATTACAAGTATACAGTTATCCATACAGTCACCCATACAATCACTGAGTCTTATGTATATTTATTTATATACAACAACTGACACATACACTGGCTTTTATTTTTCTAGTTTGTTGGACATGTATCATTGAGACATATATTTGCTCATCGCCACACCCATAAAGATATTTACTCACCCAAACAACTGTTATAACATGTAGTTTTAACTTAATATACCTACTGAATAAACTATTCACACATCTTTGGGCAGTCACACACCCCACCCCGAACTACACACATATTCACTCTCCCATACAAATACTCAGTTAACTAATCAATAAATAATATAGACTTTCACATAGCTTGTAACCAACTGGAGAAGCAGTTTACACAACTGAGAAAGTGATACAGATATTCACACAGTTTAGTGACTATCCAATATATTTAGTGAGACACTATAAATTAGTAAAGTAAACAGTCAATCACACTGCTACTAAATCCTCCATCCAGATATTTATATTTATATATCCACTCATTCTTCAATGCAAATTGCTATATATATAATACATATTTAAATAACGAACCAAACCACATTCACTAGATGATGTCATCAGTGATGTCATTTGGGATGTCATCAGTGATGTCACTGACAATGTCATGAATGATGTAATATGTGACATCATCAGCAGTGGATTGCGGGTGCGCAAGATGTAGTTAGTACAACTAACTATATCGGAGGAATTTCAATGGTTTGGTTTGAGTGAAATGTCCAGCTAACTATAACACGCCTAAAACCTATGGTTTTTTCAGTGAGTTTCAAAGGTTTTTTAAATGCTAATTCCTAACTATACCAGGCCTGAAACCTATGGTTTTTTCAGTGAATATATATATATATATATATATATATATATATATATATATATATATATATTGATTCAAATGTAATATAACCCTCAGATAAGGGGGGTGACGTTGTTGTTTCCAAGGAACACTATGTTACAGAAGCCCTTAATCAGCCGAAAGACACAGATTGTTATCGACCTACCACTAGAACTGTTTATGCGAATTGCATACAAACTTTCCACCAACTGTCGTTGACATGGCAGGGGGATGGTTTGATTGACACAGATGAATATAATTTTTTATTCTGTGAATACCCAGTAGTCCCTACATTCTACCACCTCCCAAAAATTCATAAAAGTGCCAGTAGACCACCAGGGCGTCCTATGGGCACGTGCTTCGCCCCCAGCTACGCGAATCTCTTTGTTGGCTGATGGGAGAAGCACGTGGCCTGGCGGGACTCGCCCGAACGATGGCTGGATCATATTGTACTATGGGCCCGCTACATAGATGATTTATTCATCGTGTGGAAGGGCACCCGTACTACTGCTGAACAATACGTAGCTTCCCTAAATAATAACAATCTTAATTTACAGTCTAGTGGCCAAATTAGCAATAACAGTGTCTGTTATCTTGATGTGGAAGTCTATATAGAAAATGCTAAGATTGCATCCCGCTTATATAGAAACCCACGGCAGGTAACGCCTTGCTTCATGCGAACGGTTTTCACCCCAGGAGCATGATCTGTAACATCCCATACAGAGAACTTCTCCGTCTAAAACAGAACTGTACGGCCCCTCAAGAATATGCAAAGGCCAAAGATGAAGTACTTCAAAGATTTAAAACTAGGGGGTACTCCTTGGGGGTACTACAGCAGGCATCCCAGAAAGTTGAAAAAGTAGAGAGATTACAACTGTTAATACCCAAAAGGAGTCAATCTGCCAATACAGCTACTGTTACTCCAGTGAGAATGATCACAGAATGATCACATGCTACAACGCCAAATCTTCTAAAGTAGTGCACATTTTTTTTAAATGGCACATTCTAAGAACAGATCTAATTCTGAAAAAAAGTAATTCCAGAATACTCGTTGATAACGTACAGACGTTGCAAATCAATCGGCGACCAATTAGTACATAGTCATTTTCAGCCATCAAGACCACTATCTAATATGTCAAAAGGTTTCTTTCCATGCCTTAATTGCAAGGCATGCAAACAAAGCCAAAAAGTACTGGAATATGAAACCTTAGAGAGTGGGACAACGACTAAAAAGGTTAGAAAGATCAAGAGTCTGTTGAATTGCAACTCAGAATATACCGTTTATGTACTAGAATGCCCCTGTCTAAAAAGATATGTGGGCAGCACCATCCACCAAGCAAAGAAACAAATTCTGGAACACATGCGAGCCATCACTACAAAAGATCAGACATACTCGATGGCCCGCCATTTTGAATTGATGCACAAAAGTGATCTGAAACTGTTGAAATTCTTTTGTATTGATCAGGTGGGAAGAAATGAAAGAGGCGGCGATAGAACAAGCGCACTGAGGGCCTTAGAATCCAAACACATAATTGACCGCCAAATGAGGGTCCCCTTAGGCCTTAACATCGACGAAGAATAATGGTCTCATCTCGATTAATTCTGGGACATTACTATTTTCTCTTACTGTACTCCCCACATGTATATAAAGGTCATTCTTCTGATTCTTCCACCTGATATACTCTGACCTAATGCATATATATATAATAGGATCTAATATTAGTTTCCATTCTTTCCTTCCCCCCTTTTTTCTTTATGTCCTAATGAATTGTCTTGTTAAGATTTTGTTGCATTCATTAATTTGATTTTGGGTGTGCCCATTCAGGGCGTAATTTTGCATAATCAGCAGTACGAATAGTGTTTTTTTTCAACCCAGGGTTTGATTTAAGTTATGAAGTCATATCCTTTCATGAATTATTCTGCGGTTTGACAAATTATGTGTGATGTAGGAAGGGTATTCAACCCTACCACGATCCGCTATTGCTCTAAGGATTGACTGAGCTGATAAGAGTAACATCTAGGAATTTTCATATAAATGTGTACATTAATTAATTCATCAAAAAGTATGTACATAGATGTATATATAGCTTTAATCCATTTTTTGACCACTTGTAAACATTTGTATATAATGTTATATGAATTTTTACGTACTGAGTGATTCGCATTGACTGAACTGATCTACGAACAAGTGTTAAAATGGCCGCCATGTAGTCTGCATTAGGCAGTAACTATACGAGGCCCTCTTCAGTTTTGATGTTTCTTTTTCAAACCAATTGAATCACGTTTTTCACTTTAAATATGTGTCATGCACTTGGGGCAACTGACATCGAAAAAGGCAGATTGCCGAAACGCGTCTGTCAGTGCGGAGGTGTTTGTGCGCCGATTAAAATAATTGTAACCAAGGACCTGTGAGTACTGTCCTAATTGCACCTCAGAAGCTGCTGTGTGTTTGGAATATATATATATATCAAAAACCTACTAGGTAGTTATAGTTAGGACCATGTTTCTATTCAAAAAGCGTTTTTTCTTTTGCCAATATCTTTGGCGCCGTTTGACGAATCTTTGCAATATTTTCAAAACGAATGGTTTACTCAAGTCAGCTCCTGTCCTGAAAGTTTTGGGGTGATTCGTCAAGCAGGGGCCAAGAAAAAAGGGGGTCCCAAAACGGGTTTTCCACATGTTAATTTTCACAGGAACTTTAGACACGTCTACAGCCCAAACTGCTGAACGGAATTACACCAACTTTGGCATAAAGGTAGCTCTTGGTTCAGAAAGCACTTTTTTATGTTAAATGGTGCAAATCTGTTCAGTAGTTGCTGAGAAATTCAAGAAATGAAAATATTGATATCTGGGCAGCAAGGAGGGTTCGCTGATCCTCCAGAGCACGAGCTTTACTCTGATTGGCTGTCAACACTCCAAACCAAAATGTGTTGGCAGCCATCTTGTGACTGGTAAGGTTAAAAAAAAGGTAAAAAACAAGAAAAGGGGGCAGGGTAGAAACACCCTGAGCCCCAAAGGCCTGCTGAGGGGGTCCCAAAAGAACCCCAGGCCCAAAAAAAGCATTTTATTTGATAATTTCAGCCAAATTCGCGCTGGGTGCGCAAATCAGGCTGAAATTATATTAAAAAAAAGAAGCACTGTCTCCTGCGCTTCATTTGCTATAAAGCCCCTGGATGCCCAAGGTCCTGGGGGCAACTCAAAATTAAGGTGTGGGGGCTCCCACAGCCCCGGGGACCGCCACCTCCCTGGGGCTTCATAATTTATGCGCTGGGGCACGCGGCCCCCCGCAGCCCCGGGGACCGCCATCTCCCCTGGGATTCAATTAATTAAGGATGAGGGCCACACAGTCACCCCCCCAAGCCCCGGGGACTGCCACCTTCCTGGGGCTTTGTTAAAATTGAGTGGGGAGCCACGCAGGCCCCAAGCCCCGGGGACCGCCATCGCCATAGGGCTTTGCTATTATTGGGTGGGGGGCCTTGCGGGTCCCCCAAGCCCCGGGGACCGCCACCTCCCCAGGGCTTTGTTAAAATTGGGTGGGGGGCCTCGCAGGCCCCCCAAACCTGCGAACCACCACCTCCCTGGGGCTATAACTAATTGGTGTGGGGGGCTTGAGCCCCCCACACTGCCCAAGGGACCACCACCTCCCCGGGGCACTAAATATTCAAATGCTTGGACATCCTTGGGGGCCATCAGTGATGTCACTGACCATGTCATGAATGATGTAATATGTGACATCATCAGCAGTGCATTGCGGGGGCGCGAGTTATAGTTAGCTCAACTTACTATAACGGCCGATTTGCTCTGGTTTTTTTACGAGTGAAATGTACAACTAACTATAACGTCGCTGAAACCTGTGGTTTTTTTCAGTGAATTTCTAAGGTTTTTGAAACGATCATTTCTAACTGTAACGTCCCTGAAACCTATAGTTTTTTCAGTGAATTTCTAATGTTTTTTAAATGCTAATTCCTACCTATAACGTCCCTGAAACCTATGGTTTTTTTCAGTGAATATACATATATATATATATTACCTACTGGCGGTCCTATTTTCCATAGGAAATCCGCAACATTCTATTTGGAATAACTTCGGCGCCGATTGACGAATCCTCGTGAAACTTTCAAAACTTTTGGCGAGCTCCGGTCCGCTCCTATCCTGAAAGTTTCACGGTGATTCATTAAGCGGGGGCCAAGAAAAAAGGGGGGTCCCAAAACGCATTTTGGCACAAGAAATCCGCAAAAGAAACACGAAAAACGCAAAAAGGGGCAGGGTAGAAACGCCCTGACCCCCAGGCCTGCTCAGGGGGTCCCACAAGGACCTCCAGGGCCCAAAAAAGTATTTTTTTTTAAAAAAATAATCAGCGCGATTCGTGCACCCAACGCGAATCTTGGCCGAAAATTTAACCCCGGGGGGGGCCAAATCCCGGGGGCATTTTCAAAAAATAGTGTGGGGGTCCTAATCTCCCCCACACTGCTCCGGGGACCGCCACCCCCAGGGCTTATTAGTATTGGGTGGGGGGCTCTCAGGCCCCCCCAGCCCCGGGGACCGCCACCCCCAGGGCTTATTAATATTGGGTGGGGGGCTCTCAGGCCCCCCCAGTCCCGGGGACCGCCACCCTCCGAGGCTTATTAAAATTGGGTGGGGGGCTCTCAGGCCCCTCCAGCCCCGGGGACCACCACCCCGGGGCTTCTTCAAAATGTGGGAGGGGGGCCACGCTGCCCCCCTCCTGGAGCCTTGTCTAGGCCCTGGGGAACGAAACCCCCCAGGGCCGGCTCCTGCAGTGTCCCGGGGTGCCCACCCCCAGGATGCTGTAGTTCGCAATGACAGGGCGGGAGCCTCGCGGCTCCCACCCTGTCATTGCAAACTGCTTTCCTATTTGGAAGAGAGAGCAGGAAACCTGCTCTCTCTTCCAAATAGGAAAGCAGATTGCTTTTCCACAGGGGGAGCAGCATGTTAGCTGCTCCCCATGTGGAAAAGCAATGCCGGCTCCCGCGGGACCCCCCCACGACCCCCAACGAAGAGGGCCAGCCCCGGGGGATGGGGTTACCGGGGCTACGCGGCCCCCCTCCTAAAAAAAAAACAAAAAAAACACAAAAATAAAAAAAGAAACGGCCCCGGGGATGGGGTCCCCGGGGCCATAAGTGGCCCCAGGAGGGGGGGGGGGGCAAGGCAGCCCCCTCCAAAATGTAAAAAAAAAAATGTAAAAAAAAAATGTAAAAAAAAAAAAAAAAGGGCCATGCCCCATTGAATGGGGTCCCCGATAATTGTATTTTAATTTTTTTTAAATGGGGGCAGGCCCTGGGGGACGGGGTCCCCAGGGCCAATAAATTAGAAAAATAAGGGGGGCTACACATCCGCCCTTCTTAAAAAATAAAAAAAATGGGATCGGGCCGGAGGCCACGCCCCCTCCCTGCACCACACTCTGCAAACGCGCACCCTGGCGCGTTTGCAGAGGGGGAACTAATTCCCCTAGAAAACTGGGGGTCCCTGGGGGTCAACTAGCCCACCAGGAACCTCCAGTATGCGCCAGGGGGCTGCGTTGCAGAGAGGTGTTCTGAGGCCACGCCCCTTTTTACTCCTCTCTGCAACACAGCTCCGTGGCGCTCACTGGAGGTACCTGGTGGGCTAGTTGGTCGCCAGGGGACCTCAGGATTCAAGGGGACTTAATCCCCCAACTTAAAATGCGCCACGGGGGACGTTTGCACAGTGGTGAAGGTAGGGGGCGGGACCTGAGGTGATATGTGTGCAAACACGCCCTGTGGCGCGTTTTAAGTTGGGGAATTCATTCCTCTTCAATCCAGAGGTCCCCTAGGGGCCAACTAGCCCACCAGGTACCTCAACTAATCGCCACGGAGCTGCGTTGCAGAGTGTTGTAAAAAGGGGCGTGGCCTCTGAACACCTCTCTGCAAAGTAGATCCCTGGTGCATACTGGAGGTACCTGGTGGGCTAGTTGGCCCCCAGGGGACCGCAGGATTGAAGAGGAATTAATTCCCCAACTTAAAACACGCCACAGGGCGTGTTTGCACACGTCACCTCAGGCCCCGCCCCCTTCCTTCACCATTGTACAAATATTCCTCTAAAATCAGCCGAACTACGAATTCCGATTTACTCACCTGTTATCAGGAGAGAACCCAGTGCTGCATCTTTTAGCCCAGCACTGACCCTGAAAAGCAATTCAAAGCGTACTTACCAGTAACTTGTATTTCCTTCCACAGGAATCCATTGTGTGGTTTTCAGCAGAAAAGTTTCTAAGTGTCGATTTTTGAAACATACAAATATTCCTCTAAAATCAGCCGAACTACGAATTCCGATTTACTCACCTGTTATCAGGAGAGAATCCAGTGCTGCATCGTTTAGCCCAGCACTGACCCTGAAAAGTAATTCTAAGCGTACTTCCCAGTAACTTGTATTTCCTTCCATAGGAATCCATTGTGTGGTTTTCAGCAGAAAAGTTTCTAAGTGTCTATTTTCACAAAGTAAAAATATTCCTAAAAAATCGTCTGTATGACTTAAACACATTCTTTCAACTGTTTACGGGAGATGCACCAGTGCTGGATCCAGGATCCACCACTGAGTAAGAAAAACTAACAATAACACTACTTACCTGCTAAGTGAATTTTCTGCCATAGGATAACATTGGAGATTCTATGTGAAAACATTTCGAAGTGTCAACTTTTAAAATACAATGATATTCCTTAAAAACCACTACTGTAACCAAAACGGTTTTACTCAACTGTTTATAGGAGATATCCAAGGACTGAATCTAGGATCAAGTCCTGTGGTTAGAAAAGTAATCCATAAAGTAACTAATAGCATTTGACTAGAAATTCACATTGAGCTCAATGTTGCATTGTGTTTGAAATTGTGTTGCCCATTGCAACAACTGTAACAACTGTAACTACTGTACTTAAAATTCTATTGCCTATTTGCAAAGTATTTAAACTAAAGTAATTAATTCTGAGAAAGTATATTTTGTATTGTAATGTATAATGTAATTATAATGTAATTAAAAAAAATATACCTAAATATAAATAGTTTAAAAAATGTAGTAAATCAGTATAAAAAAAAATAAGTATAACAATTAATACATTAAAAATTGTCATTTACAAAACCTTTGAAATTCACTGAAAAAACCATAGGTTTCAGGCCTGATATAGTTAGGAATTAGCATTTAAAAAACCTTTGAAATTCACTTAAAAAACCATAGGTTTCAGGCTTGATATAGTTAGGAATTAGCATTTAAAAAACCGTTGAAATTCACTGAAAAAACCATAGGTTTCAGGCCTAATATAGTTAGGAATTAGCATTTCAAAAACCTTAGAAATTCACTAAAAAAACATAGGTTTTACGGGTGTTATAGTTAGCTGGACATTTCACTCGTTCAAAACCATTGAAATTCCTCCGATATAGTTAGTTGTACTAACTATATCTCGCGCGCCCGCAGTCCACTGCTGATGATGTCACATATTACATCATTCATGACATGGTCAGTGAATTTCTTTTAAGCAGTTTAGTTGAAATGGTTCCCACTAATGGAATTCTAAGAAACCGTTTTTCTCTGAAATGAGAGTCAGCCACCCCAGAGATAGGGACCTCCAAATTTAAATCTCTTTGCAAATCCAGAAAATGCAAAAACAAGGAGGTGGTGGTGTCCAGGAACTCATGGAGAAGCCCTTTCAATCTCATGACCAGCATTTTTGACTACATCTTTCTACCAATTCCATTGGCTCCCAAGATTCCTCAGACAGTCAAATGGGGATCATGCCGTTTTGTCCTGATTACTCCAGCGTGAGACAGACATTTTTAATACAGAGCTCTATGGTCAAGTCCAGATCGGGCCATATCACCTGACTACAGAACACTGCAAGGTATTTCATCACAACCCAGCCTCTATCCACTTAAATGCCTTGACTTTTGACCTTTAAATATACCTCAGAAAGGTCTTAAGATCTTCCAAATAGCAAGGACTGATTCCACTAATAAAACTTACCTTCTGAAGGGGAAGAGATTTTGCATTTGGGCAAATGCATGCAATTTAAATCCGCTCCATATGAGTCCTCAAGTATTCCTGCCAAATCAAGTAGTTCTTAGTCTTTAATAAGACTTAATTTGGTATCGATATACAGATATTTACGATCTCCATCTAAACCATCGCTGTTTTCCTTCAGAATTTTAATCCTTTGAAGTACAAGCACCCGTTATAAAGTTTTCTAAGAACAAAGTCACATCAGCCACCAATCCACACTTTATCCAAAATTCACATTATCATTCCACCTGAATGAGAATATCCAGTTGCTGACATTTTTCATCGAACCTTACACTTCAGTGGAAAGGGCATTAGATACCTTGGGCGTTAAATGATGCTCACATTTTTAGATTGGTTAACTTTTGTATCATTCACCAATGCCCCTATTTCTAAAAAGTTTCTCTCTTCAAAGGTTGCCGTCATGGATCACTTCTACCACTCAAAGACTGACAGGCAAATACTACACAAAATGGAAGACACTGATGCTCTTTGCTGGCATGCCACTTACAGACATATGTAAAGTTGCAATGTGTGCATTTACATTGACTTTTATGAAGCACTAATGCTGAGATATGAAGTCCAGATTAGAGACGGCCATTGGACAGGCTTCAATGCAATCACTTTTATTGAAACAAGCCTCTTCCCACCACCCTCCTCTATTTTTGTAAACTACTTTCATAGTCCTAAATCAAGCGTACAAATCTGTGAAAGTCCCAATGCTGGAGAAGAAAAATGTTACTTGCATGTATTTCACTATTGGTGTTTGGAAGGTAGTGAATTAAGAATGACCAAGGTTTGAGTCATAAAATGAAGAGGATAGGCTGCTTTTTGTCTATATCCATTTTCAATACAGTTAAATGGATAAACACACTGCTAGGTTAACATTGATTACCGATGGTTCACAGTCCGATGCCAGGAAAGGATTCAATCATGTGAGTCTAGAACAGATACTAATCCTAGAGAACTGTATTTACAAATAAGCAACATATTTCTTCTCATAACTTGCCTTTTCAGTGTGTTAGAGGACCTTCATGAATTTTAGGTATTTAAAAAGAGTGAAGAAAATATCATATGAAAACACAAATAATCAAAACCTGTGCATAGAGATACATGAAGGTATAACTATGTAGTAGTAGGGGGTTCATTATTTTAATTGGTCAAAAAATGAAACTATGAATGCATATACACCATAGGGAATGACATTCACATATAGAGTTGTTATTGAAAAATGTGAAGCGGAACTAATTCATGTCTCAACAATACAATATATCACTCACTCTATTGCATTGCATGAACACATTAAAGAATTCACATTTATTTAGAGAAAGAGCATTCAGCTGTCTGGAAATCTATCATGTAAGTCTTGTTTCAATTACTTTACTAAGCACATTTCAAACTTGAATTATTCTATACTTGGAATACATGTAACACTTATTTTCATAGAACCTTTTAAAAAAAAAAAAGCGAAGAAGAATTCATAGGACAGTCAAAAAAAAAAAAAAGAATTTATAGGACAGTCTACAAACAATTAAGAACATGCTGCAGAACCTTAATATGAGTATGCATTTCATAAAAAGAGAACAAAATGGAATATTGTTCAGGGCTAAATAGACAAGAAAATCTCTTTGGTAAAAATATTAGTGTGAAGTAGACATTTTACATATATGGAATTCTAACAATGGGACAGATCTTTCATTTGAAATTAAACTGAATGTTTTTGGAAGTCTTTGCAAAACTGGGTTCTACAACAATGATAACAGTTCATGTTGTTCAAACTAAATCTCAGACAAGCGGATATCAATGTTACTGGTGGTAAATCCAGTCCATAAGGTCATCCAACAGTTAAAGATTAAATAAAATATTCCAGAATGAAGGTGAAGAGGATTACAATGAACAGACTGCTTTCATTAGCATAGCTGCATAACCCCCTACAGAAAACTAGCAAATGAAAAAGTCCAAGGTTCTAAGGACACAAGTATTCCACCTACAAATTTCACTGTATTTTGTTTTCTTGGCAATGCCTTTACATTCTAGAAAGCTTGTAATACACGCGTTGTAAATTGAGGTCCAACCATTTGAGAACGTTTTAGATAGTCTGTTGATAGTATTCTTTAGGAATGTTAGTCAATTATTTTAGAAAATGTCTATAAATTAGAGTGAACCCCAAATAAATTCGGCTCAGATCCACTAAAGCGTCAACTTCAATAATTTAAATTAACACTAACAATAGTACTTTTAAATACCTACAGAACCAATAAAAAGGTTTGGAAGTACTGCATATGCAGTCAAAATATTAGTACGGTAAGAGGAGTTGAGAAAAACACATTAACTCTCTGTTAAAGTTCATCATGATAAAAATGTTCATCATGCAGTTGCCTGCCAAAATCTGTTGCTTCACTGGTAAGAAAGAGATCCAGATTTTCAATAATTTCTGCCTCAGTCAGCCTGTTATCTTCATCCATGTCTATCTCTTCGATGACATGAACAGCCTTTAAAATGAAAACAAACTTGTAAGGATGAAATGTATGCAGTACCTTTACTATTCTAACTCTTTATCCAGGTTTAAGACTGCATGCAATTTTTGGTCACCCCACTCAGCCAACTTCCGAAATGGTTTTACATAACATCAAACAAATCTATAAAACTTTTCTTTTGTTTCATTGAACTTCAGAAAATAAAATACACATAGGTGACAACCTCAAATAAAGCATAAATGTTCAATTGCATCAACAGGAACCCCACTTACCCCCCCCCCCAACCCTAGGAAAAGCTCTGAGGAACATTATTTGTTAAAATGATTACAAGAAAATCAGCAATAGCATTTCAACAGTAAATAAAGGCTTATTTCAGATCTTGTGAACTTTTGCACCACTGTGGACCCTCTGAAGAACGAAAAAGGCTCATATAAAGGAATGTTACATCACCATAATTACAGGCACAAATAGTTTGGAAATGTTCTATTATTTTCTATGGCGGAAACAACAAATTACTTACCCGTAACTTTAGGACCGAGAATCTTTACGCGTTGGGTATGTTACCAGTCTGTCTTTCCATGACAAAAGGTAAGTACATCAATTACAGTCCATGCATCGCTGTCATAATAATAAGTACCATTCCCTGTCTATTGTTCTCAACATTTTAATACGGATGACAGTGTACCTTTCCAATGGTCCAAATAATAGCTACCACAAATTAAGGAAGACATTTCAAAGCTGTCCTTGGAAGCTCGGAAAGTCGTAGTGGTAAGCACTACTACGCTTGTTGTCCATAGTTAGAGATAACGTGTCAATACTTTTCATCACACTGAATATGTAGGTTCGCACTCTTAAGTTACTCCCACCGCAGTGTCAGCCTGGGAGTTGAGAAACTACAAAGATCTGACCATTATTATATTTGCAGAGCAGTCTCTCTAAAACTGGCATTAGCACTAAAGTGAATGTCTGTACAATAATGCCTTACACAGTAATCCAATGATGCTGTTTGTAGCCCTGAACATCACCAGCAAAGATTTTATCCTTGTTAACTTAAAAAGCAAACAGTAAAGCGATGGAAACAGCCAGTATTTTAATACAAGCACAAATGCTGAAAACAGTCGAAATTATAATTCATTTAAGACTGAAAGTTGGATAGTGGAGTGTTTAATGCATTAATTAAAGACACCCAAGGCATTATGACTGCTGTGATTCTTGGAGCCTGGCTAAAGTTTATAAACTAAGGATTGAAATGATTTTGAAAAATTACCCATCAAAAGAACATAGCATCTTATAGATTAGCAGAGAGGTCTGCCTCATTGTAGATATAGCAATCTGCCACTTTATGGTCTGTTATAGTCAATACTTACAGCACTGTCACTGGAAAGCTTGTAGTTCCAGACATACAGACTTGGGTAGCAAATTCCCCCAAACCTTAGACCAAGATGGATAGAAAGCTCTCTGTTAATATTCCAACCTGAAAACAAAACTGAAATATATAAATAAAAACATCTTATGCAGTGGGCTGGATAACCTAGCTGCCTCGGAAAACAGTCATACCCTAGTAGAGAAATAAATTGGTTACTTACGGTATGTGTCATAGATTCATATCCTTGATTCATTCCTCGCTGTCAGGCTAGGAATTCCTTGTAACTATAAATCCCAGTAAACCATGTTAAAATGGCCATAGTCCCAATAACAGTCTCATTTGGAACACCCCAATCTTCAGCTAATGAGGGAGAAGGGCTGCGAGTCACAGGTGGTGTAGAACTGCTTGATACACCGAAGTATCAGCAGCTGCATCAACATGCAGGCCGTGGTGCTCGGTGAAAGTGTATTTGCTTTCTAATGTGGCTGCGCAGCAGATACCAAGAGGCACACTCCTGCGTATTATGCAACTCTCATTACCCTGCTTCTTGTGGAATGTGGCCATTCACTGACTAAAAGCGGATGTTTTAATTTATTGTGGCAAAAGTTGATGGAGGCTGACAGCCAGTGGGTATTGCCCGGTTGTGACAAAGGTGGATGCTGATAGAATATCTAAAAACCAATAGTTGATCTGGAGGTTCATATCAAACCCTAATCTTCAGTGTACATTCAACAAATGGAAGATCTTCCTACCACCGTGGATGGATTTGGGGAAAAAGTGAGGAGAACGACAGGCTTGTTTAAATACAATCTTAGGAGGGCTTGGAATGGTTCTTGAATTTCATTGGTTGGTATCGTGACAGTCACAGTAGGTCAGTGATGCAGACACACTGGGGCAAACAGTATCATTGATCAGTTATGCTCCTTCTCCTTCCTCATTACCATGGGAAAGGGGGGAAGTGGTGGTAAGGTAGAAGTGAAGATGATTCACCATGTCATCAAAAATAGATTGCACTTGGACCCTGGGTGCCAGTGCCTACTTAAGTAGTACAGGCTTTTTTTGTTCTTCATATTGGCAAATAGTTGTATAGTCAGATGACCAAACTTTAAAAAGACCTGCTGCAACTAATCCTGCTGGTGTTTCCACTTGTGGCAGTATGACAGGGCGCAATAAAGAGCAGCCGCCTAGTTGTTTTGGATTCCTGGTAGGTGTTCCACGGAAATGTCCACATTCTTAGCTATGACCGAAGCAGGCAGAAAGGCTGTAATCCAATGCATCATGACATCTGCTCCAGTAATGATTTCTAAATCCTGACTGGGACCAACTGTTTGTGAAAGATACTTGTCGCCAAAAGGGCCAGTTCTAGGATTTGTGAGGCCCTGGACAGGAGATGAACAAGCGAAGCGCCTCTAATTTGCATAAATGCAATATCACAGGAAGTGACATCATGGGAAGTGTCAAATGACCATTCATTTATTGGCACTACTGAAGCAGCTTTGCAAGAAGCTACTTATTTAGAGTGGAAATCACAGAGATGGCTACAAATACAAATAATAACCCTAACGAAATAAGCAAAAATATTGTAAAGTTCTTCTATGTGGAAATGCAATGCATCAAAATGGGTTGAAAACCTAAAATTATGTACCTCCAAAACTGATGTTTCCACATTAGTGCATGATTAAAATGTTAAGACAGATTATCCCAGAGCTATACAGTGGGTCTTCAGGTGACTTCCTGATACTTCTGTTACACCAGTAAAGTTCAAGGTTAAGGAATTTGGTTTTAGCAGGCATGGGCATCAATACAAAGGGATACATGCTGGTTTGGGTGAGTGACCTACAAGTGCGGTAGAAAACAAATAGAACTGATAAGAGGATGAGACGGCACAGATGACATACACAAATGGGGTGGCTAATCCAGTAGTGGACAGGAGCACCAAACGCGGGACCATTCACGCAAACTGAACGCCTAAACACAGCAATTACTCCAAAATTCCATTTTTAAGAGCTGCAAAGAGCTGAACTAACTTAAAGGTACAAAGATGAGATGGCTAAAAAGGACAAGAATTTGTATCCAGGGGAAAAACTGCCAAAAGCTATACTGGGAGCCAGTCACTAAACAGACAAGTAGTAAATGAAAGCAACAAAACAAGAGAGATTTATAATATAGCAGACTCAGTGCAGTTTTCCCCTACAAGGAAATTAAATCTAGCAATGTGGAATAGGTTGTGGAGGTGGTGTTTGTCTTCCAAAATAAAGCTGCCATAATCCCTGAGATTGGCAGTTTTACAGATTTTAAGTCACGTCCTTAATATCTGTGAAGACACTTGCCAAATTGCAAAGGGTCCAGATACATGTTCCTCGACTCATATTTAGCCTAAGAAGTACTAATCAAATTGCAACTACCCTAGAGTAAATCCACAGGATCTTGGTTAAACAGATAACTGAATGCAAGACACTTGAAAGATCATTTACATCATCCACAAGTTACTCCAGTCATGCCCCAGGCTCCCTTATCAAACATCTTTGGTCATTCCAATCGATTCCCCAAACCTACTGGCCAACTACTCACGTAGGCTCAATGACTGGCTGATCACTCCATGTGCACTGATGTACTTTATGGAATGATGCCCTCAGAGTCAGCTTCCCTCTTCAGCCCTCTTCTCCTGTACACTGCCCCTTCGCCTCAACTCCCAAGCAAGGTCAATTCAAACTGTGCTGAGGAAAAGCAACAATTTTCCCAGGCCTCACTGTCACTCCTTGAGATTGGGGATAGGTTGTTATGGGAAGAGGCGCGCATCATCCTGTGGTTGTCCAGGTCTGCCCATTGTCCTTCTGCACTTGACAGTGATCCTGCTGTCTCTGCAAGCATTACCAGACTGACCATGTGCAGCAGCCTGGTAAATATTTTAATTAAATGCACCAGGAGCGCACAAGATACAGCAATAGACGAGTTTCACCATAGGGTGACTTCCAATTTGTACAAATTGGAAGACTACCACCGAGACAGTTGAAAATATAAGCATCATCATAACCTATCAAACAAAGATAAGGATATATTGTACAACCTATAAGATTATGAAAACATTGTAATACGAGGGGCAGATAAGGGGGAGGAATATTGTTCTGATGAACAAAGAAGACTATTTGAGTGAAATCAAGAGGCAGTTAAGTGACCATATGTGCTATAAAAGGTTAAAAGGAAATTCTGTTCCAGATGTAGAGAAACATATTAATGCACAGCTAAGAGATTGGCACGAAACATGCCTTTTAACAGTCCTGAAGTATGAATATCTCCAGGTTTGTCATCCGAGATATCCTTGTATATATGTTCTGCCCAAAATCCATAAGATAATACAGTTTCCACCGGGTAGTCCCATTATTTCTGAGTAATGGGTCCCACACAGAGCACCTAGCAGAATATGTGGATGGGTTCTTGCAGATATATCTAAGGAACCTTCCATCATATCTAAGACACAGCAAGGATGTACTGTGTAAACTAGAAGACTTTCAAAGTGACAGTGAGGAACTTCAGTTCATAACAATTGACGTAGAGAGTCTATATACATGTATAAGAATGAATTGTGGCCTAGAAGCATTAAAGTTCCATCTTTATAAGTGGAACGCAAACCATTTATAACACACTCTTATGCTGCTAGAAATGGCAGGAATTTAATCAACAAAGAATGTTTTTATCCATGACGGGGATTGGTACCCCCAGAAACAATGAAAAGCCATGTTTGCTCCATCTTATGCAAATCTTTTAAAGGGTTTGTATGAGATGGAGCATGCTGCAGACCTGGCTCACGTAACTGGACAAATACATTTATTTTAGTGACCGTACATCGATGATATTCTAATGATTTAGAATGGGACTGCTGAGAATTTACAGCCATATCAACAGGTGCAATGTTAGACTGACCCTGAGGTATGACAGTCATGAGACAGACTTTTTGGATTTAAGACTATACGTGCACGAGGGAGCTATTAACAGTCATATTTTTAAAAAGCAACCTGCATGCCACTAGTGCTCACCCAAGTCCACCTTAAACGCCACACCATATGGCGAGAAGGTTAGTGCCCGACAAAATTGCAGTCAGGATCAGGAGTTCCACAAGAGATTACAGGATATCAAACATGACTTTAAGGAACAGGGCTATGATGATCACTGTCTCAATAAAGCTGAAGCAAAAGCAATGCAATTGGACAGAAAGAAAACACTTGCTGTTAATGGGGCACAAAAAGGTAAGAAATCCCTGAGGAGTAGGGAGACCATTTTCAGTATGCAACATAATATGTTCAGCAGTCAAATCTTTTACATTTTGCGTAGGCATTGGCATATTCTGGGTTGCAACACATTACCGGTGGGTATCATGTCATGAAAACCATGGTTGGTTCATCCCAGGGGCACCATGCTGAAAAGAACATTATACCCAAGTTACGTGAAGGCCAACAAAGCTGTAAGCGGCTTGGGGACTTGGATGCTGAAGAAACCAAATGGTTTCTTTATATGTGGGAGCTGTTAAGCGTGCCATTTAGGACAGAAAAGAACTGTCAAATGTAGTCAAAACACAGGCAGAGTACACATTGAGTTTGTTTATGAGCTACAACACCACATTCACAATTTATATCATAGGATGTGCATGTGGGAAGATCTATATTGGTAGTAGGACGAGACATCGCAAGACAAGTATACAGTAGCAGATCAGGGCGATCAACCATTGGGATGAGAGATATCCGATGGCAATACATACACATAAGGATCACGGAACTAACACACAAATTTGGTTCCATGGAATTGAACAATTTATTTAACAATGAAAGGGGAGGAAACAGGGAGCAAGTTCTTAGACAGATCGAGGCTAAATAGATATGATGGCTAAGAACTGTTTTGATTGGGTTTAAACACAAATCATGAGTTTCATCCTTTTCTATAGACCCAGACATTTAACTTGTCGTCAATGTTTTCTCTCGTAAACTAATTCCATGGGACAGATTTTTACTATCTGCACTGCGAAGACGATAGAGTACAGGGATCAAATTAGATTTTGTGTAAATTGGATGTAGTAGCATTTGATGTACAGTTGTCTATGTCACAATGACATTTCTCTCTGACCATACTTTATATGGTTGACGTATAGGCCGGGCCGTCCTCTTAGAGAGGCTATATATGTGTAGCAAATGTATCCTGTTATTATTCCAGCATTGCCAAGTCGTATATTCATGCTTTATGGTTGTCCTATGAATATGTCATAATGGCTGCCCTAAAATTATAACATTGCCATAACTATATCCATCAAGTCATACATCTTGCCTGAATGCCACTAGTGTAAATGCATATTTCCTCCTAGGAAGGTAATAAATGATGACACCCTTGCGATGAAAAAATGTGGCCTAAAATATATTAAAACATCCAAGTGTGATCATTATGTCTCCCTTCCACTACATAAGATCAGGTCAGACCAGACGTAGTCCGGCCATTTTCAGTTAAATGTCATCTCAACATCACAAGTACCCGTTCATCTGTCCTAGCCACACTGCGGAGGCTGTTGAGTCACATCTTTCCTCAATATATGGCTCCACCTTGACAAATAAGGTGTTACGGTTGGATATAGCTATTGTTATCATATTGTGTTGCCTTTTTGGACTCTTTCCATTTAAGGTTTTATTCTGACAAACATGACTTTGAAGTTGAGTAGAATGAATTCTATCAAGCCCACTATTTCGTCTCACGACAGCACCTTAACATTGCAAGGGACTTATCATTTTCCGACTTTCCTAGGAGGAAACATGCATTCACACCAATGACATTCGGGTGAGATGTACGGCTCGATGGATATAAGAAGATCACTATTGTATTTTTTGGGCACCATTGTGCACTTGAACGTCATAGGATAATTAAAAATATATGTAAATGTAAATGTAAATGTACTTATAGAGCGCACTGTCACCAGACGGCCACCTTGCGGTGTCGCCTTTTGCGGTTTCCTGGCGCTGATACTCATACCGCTGTGGAACCCCTCCTGGCTTTCCCTGTGAAGTGTCCACTCCTGGGCACCCCCAGGGTGAAGCCAGGCATCCTTAGCGCTGTTGGGGCCGGTGTGGAGGCTAAGCAAGCTATTGCCCAGAGTTGCAGCGTGGGGCCCGTGATTAGAATAGGCACAGAGGCGAGAATAGACAGGTCCGAGGAAATTGAGCCCGAGCCCCGCCGAGGCGGGAATCGAACCCTGGTCCCTGGCCAGAACTCTGCTTCAGGGTCTGCTGCTCTAACCATTGAGCCACACTCCTCCAGCAGCTCAGTAATGTTGGAATAATAACAGGATACATTGACCACGTATATATATAGCATCTTTAAGATAGTGGCCACACTACAAAGGCAGTTGAGTTACGACTTTCCTCTATATATAGCTTCACCTGGACAAATAAGGTGTTACGGTTGGACATATTTACTGTTATTACGTCTGTTTGTTATTTTGGATTTGTTGTATATGTGGTTTTATTCTGACAAATAGGACGTGGGTACAATGATTGGTATTGTGCCCACTTCTTCGTTTCATGAATACGGCTGCGATTATCTCGGTGGTCGCATCATAGATATCTGAATTGTATGGTAAAGTTAGACCTTCTTGTCCAACAATGGTCTCACCTGGGTAAACTTGATGTTAAGGGAATTGTTGTCTCTTAGGTTACTTGCTCTCCCCATTTGTAACCTTTACCAACATGTAACAACCGGACGTTCATTTCAACTATTTTTCGACCGGTAACACTTACCAACATGACCGAACGGACATGGACTTTGAGCTTTCACATCACTTCATATAGCAACCCTGGGTGCAGTTCCATATTCAAAGTAGTTATTCCCTATCTTTAAATATCTATTATTATTATGTATTGGGGACAACCTGACATGACTATCTTTATGCAATGTGCATGGGTCTTTAAATTGCATTGGTTAAGATGGCAGCCATTAACACAACTTAAACACAGCTTACACTTGCAAACTCCACAGGTACTCGTAATTGACCGGGTTTTAAATTACGGCCTTTCACTAGAGTGCGACTTTTCGAATTAGCCTTTTCCGCACGACTGGCCCCATTCTACACGCATGGTGAGAATGGGAATTTCGTTTGTTTAGAGATGTGTACTTCTGTATCAAGCAATGGTTTAAGGTACTTATGGGTACATTAACAGGGTTTGCACTACGGATGTATGGTTACTATGCAACTTAGAGGGACAATATGGTGTGTTCATTCATTAACAAGACAGGTGTCCCTGAGGCGGTGCTGTACATTCTACGATTTGCTGAAGGGGCCCTTTAGTACAAGTTTGGGGAAATAATTAAATTTAGTTCAAACGGATACTGCAACATACTGACCGTTCGAGAATGTATGGATCTTTTAATGAATTGAGTGGCCTCTTGTTAGGGAAGAGGCATTGTATTGATGGGCCGCTGCGTAAAGTAACATGGGTGCCATTATAGGAGCACAATACAAATATCAACAGTATACCATTGTAAATGTTGAACTAAGATGCAAATGAGTGACATTGGTTGATCATGTCCACTTGTGCTCATGTGGAATGTGTGATGTAGCAATAGTGTTTCCTTTAATTGGAATCATATTGGCTAGCCCCCCCTTTTTAAAAAACAAAAATATAGCCGTGGCTGCCGTAAATTCTCATTCTGGCCGCTCACTCAATACAGATATGGGGAATTCCCTCAACAGAACATCCATAAACTGACAAGCGTATTACCCTTGGGGTACAATTGTAATTTCTGAATTAATGATGTGAGTCTTATAACATGTAACACGGTAAAAAATTTGGGTGGCGGAATGCAGCATTGCAAGAATAGGAAAAAAAACAAGAAATCTGTGTTTGTCACATATTTTGAGAAATAGGGATGTAAAAGAAAGGTTATGTTGGAAGATGTAATTGCTTTCTCCTCTTCATACTCTTGATAGATTTTGATGTCGACATGGGTTGCACTTTATATGCTGACAACTAGCGCATAGATTGACCAGTGGGATTAATACATAGCGGCATGAGGTACACTAATCAATATTTGGTTTTAAAGAACTATTGAGGTCCCCTTTGAAAAATGAAGGACAGTTTGCTCAATAATTCTCCCATTGTCTGTTGGAGGTGACATTTGATAGATCTGATCTGATTTCACACTTAACCCCATCAAAATCAGTTGATTTATTGCTCAAGGCCTTTAAAAAAATCTTCTCTTTTAGCGCGTAGGTAAGAAAGTTCACCAATATCCTCCTTGGCCTAGTTCTGTTAGTATTTAATCTATATGGGATCCTGTGGATCCTTTGAATGTCCTTGATTCTTAAACCAAAACGTGACAGATAGGCAAGAACAAGGATAGGACCATGTAGCAATGAAGGCATCAATGAGTGCAGCATTAAATGGCAGTAAGTGCTCCAACAGCATCTGTTTGTGTCTCAATGGAGGGCAAGTGCAGATCTACCACCTTAGTTGCCCTCTGGACCACTGCTGCAAACAAGGCACTTTAGGTTGCCCATGTGGCAAGTCAAGTTTTGTTTAAGAGTAGGTGCCTAGTTCACTGAAAGTTTGTGAATCTGGCCATAGTTTATCATCAGTATACTGAAGGGGGAGAAATCCATCAAAATCATATTTGTTGACGGGGCTGTCCTGGCAAATGGAGTAAAGTATGGGGAGCGTGGAACTCTTATAGGGGTGACATCTGTGACCCGCCCTCGGACCCTGAAGACGATGCCTCAGACTCAGACTAGGATGGGGGAGCCCGGGGATGGGGGAGCGGGATGGTGGATGTTGGAGAAATGTACCGCTGTTGAACTGTTTCCTGCCAACTTGCCGCATTCAGGGGCTACTGCATTGCTCTTCATCGTGGAAAATTATGTGTCTGATTGCTGTATTGTGCTGCTGCTAATGAATAAAATAAAAACAAGTTTAAAAAAAAAAAAATCATATTTGTTCTGGGGCACCCTAGCTGTTTCTTTTATAGGGTCGGAGTCAGAGCCAAAAAGACAATGGAGTCTCTGCTAATAGTTGAGCTACGGCAGAGGCTTTGGGTTAGAGTCAGGATGCATGATAACCAGTTGGGCATTTGTGATCTTGTGGCACAACATCGGTCAATCTCAGGCAGACGTTGGTTCAAATGTCAGCAACGGGACTTCCACTGGTACCGGTAGTGTCCATATACCAGTGTTACAGGAACTGGCGTGGATCCTTGGGCCAGTGTGGAAGTGTGTATCAGAGTCTTTGTGGACCTGGTAATGGATCTCAAGGGTACATCACCAAGTAGGACCCACTGACGGTAATCTGACTGGAGGCCCCTTTACAGGTCTGTGGGGCTCAAAGGCGCACCAGAGGTAGTCATAATCACTCTGAAGATATGTAGCATGGCCTCCATGAAGGACGTTATATGCTGCAGGGTCGACCATGGTCCAGAAAAATGTGAGCTAGACAGACCAGCTTACAAAGCAGTTCTGAAACTCTGAACTCTGAAAAAGTGCAGTTTTTATCTTGATACCCTCAGGCCTTCTACTCTGAGCATCGGTGGTGGGATGGGGCGAGTCCCGCTGTGCCTATTTCTGTTTGGGCTTGGACTTAGACTTACCCAAAGATTTTGAGCAAGAAGAGGATCGTTTGGGGGAACGGCCGTGTGACCGGGACCTGACCCACAACCTGAAAAGGGAGCAACAGCTGTCCTGGATCATCTGTGGGTAAAACAGGGAACACAAGGCACAATGCAAAGCTTGTGACTGGAGCCCAAACTACAAAGACAAATCGTGTGCAAGATAGTCAACATCTATTTCCGGCACACTCGGCATGGTTTAAAACATGCAGTTGTCAGAGGGGACATGATTCCCTAGCACACTAATACTTTTGGAAATCATCAGAAAAATGACAAAAGACAGGACGATAGTAATGGACTATAGGTCTTCCTGCCGAGACAAAGATCTAATATGAAAGCACGCAAAACTATAAAGCTTGAAAAATCACTGGCGAGATGGCACAGAAAACACAGTCTGCAATGATGTCTCGTGAATGAATCCCAAACAAGGACAATTTTACAACTAGGCATAAGGCCTTCATCATAACTCAGAAATTTATCACCTCAGATGAGGCACTCAAAACCCACTCTTCTTACATCCAGTAAAATATAAATGTTTTAGAGGTAGGTTATTTTAGGTATCAATGGTTGGCCCTCTGAAACTCACCCACTTTCCCCTCTGCACCAGAGACAAGTTTTAAAGTAGAAAAAGACCCTGATCACGCATCTCTTCAGAAAGGCTTTTGGCCTGAACGCTACCCGCAACACAAGCTCCAGTGATCTCTCATTTTAATGCAATCATTATGTCCGTTGATTTTCCCATCTTCAATTCTTTATACCCTATTTCCCTGAATAAAAGAAAAATAAATACATTAACCAAGAAGGTCCCTATTCAGAAAGCATGTTTAAATGTAAAGCTGCTTATTTTGAAGTTGAAAATCCCAAGATGAAGTTCAGGCACATCTGTGATTTTAAATTAAGATTTTGAGACTTGTAATTGTTATCTTAAGTATGTGCAGTATGCTACTTTTTGTTCACTTCAGGAAAAGAAGAAAATACAGCAAGGTGATGGAAGGAAAGGCCAGAGTCCAATCAGGTGCTACAATAGAACTGTCCCATTTTCAACCCATGTTCATTGCTAAGTTCAATTAAAGGCCAGTTTGAATAGTCCCATTTTCAGATGTTTCTGTGAGTCACATGTCACTGGGTTCAGATTTCAAGTGTAGGCAGAAAGTATTCCAGTTTGGGTCTTTTTTCCAGATCCTCACTGTAGGGCTCATGCAGCTGCACAGAAAGATGCCAGTTTCTGCAGGGATAATACAACTTTAGAATAGTAAGTGTAGTGGACAAGGAACTTGACCTCAATCTTAATCCTGGCAACCACTCGGTGCCAATGGAGAGCTTTAAGGGCAGGTTAGTTGTGGTTTCACTTACGAAGGTTCTGGTTCATTGCAGCTCCTTAGCTCCGAAGTCTTTGAAGCCTGGCACTGGGATTATTGGAGAAGTCAGACTTAATGATAATACAGTGGTCAAGGAAAGTCAGGAAAATGGCTTAGATAAGAGCAACTCTGTGGTAAGTGTCAAGAAGTGGGGGTATTTTTTTAAGACAGAGCAGCCATTTACCACTTGTTGACATGAGGGGCAAAAGTGATATCAGCGTCAAATAGTATCCTCAGACTCCTTAATTTTATGAGATTTATGGCATTAGTTCACTTTTGAAACCTGGGTCCCTGCAAACATTGACGAGCACAAAATAAAGAAAAGAATGTGTTGCTGCTTAGGCATTTTGGTCTGTATTTTAGAAAGAACGTAGATCAAGTTGGAAAAATTGTATCTAATGAAACAGCCTTTGGTTCAAGCAGTGTTACACTTAATGGTTTTAATTGCTTTGTTTCCCTTCTCATTTTACTTTAGCATTGGTTAACAATTCTGAGGAGGGCACACAAATCCTGATGATTATATAGGATCTCTTCCCATGTTCTTTGTGATAAATATTGTATGTTTGAATAGAGAGACAAGCTGTTTTCTTTATAAACCTGCAATTACTCATTGCTTCAGCTTTCCCCGAAGGCTTTGGTTAACACTAATGTTTTTGTTTTATAGATTTTTCAGAACCTTTTAATTTATTTTACTTATTACTTTGACTAACCACAATCAAATATTTTTACTTTTTCTACGTTCAAGCTTCTGTTAATTTGGTAATTGTTTTATATTTACCTTGATGTCCTATGGATAATTACCTGAAATAAACACGTTTGATGACAATCAAACCATAGAGGAGAAAAACAAAATTCGTAATCATTTCAACCTACCTTCCTGGCTGGCCTGTGCCTGCTACTATTCTTTCTCAACCACCACACATCTCCCTATACAGAATTTGCATTGCACAATTAAAACTCCGATACATCAATCTGATTGGCTTTTATAGATAACCAAATTTAGTAGGATGCCATGACTTCTGTTAAAGTGCTTATTCTAATAGTCAAGCAGTCCTTTCTCTCATACAGTACCTCTTCTTGTGCGATACCCTCGTTATTGGGAACTATCCAAGACAGTAGTTCTTCAGGGTTCAGTTGCCCATCACCATCTTTGTCATAATCATTTACAAATCGGTCCTTCTCAACGAGGATCCATTCTGGGTCATCCTTTGCTTCTACAACAGAAAAGGAAGGACAGATTAAATCTTGTACAGAGAAAATGATTTCCATTCATTTTACTAATAGAGGTGGATATCCTCATAACTAGACTAAAGTCAATGTATGTTCTGTGGTTTCATGTCTTAAACATATTTAGTTTTTCTGACTTTTCAGCATCCCCGAGTCATATTCTTTTTATTGCTGAGAACCTGGGATGCTTTTTCTTTTACTCTTCAAACTGATATTGTTACTAAAAGATTACAGTTGAGTGTAGATGGCTGAATAGCCTAGCTACAATATCATCAAAATGTATATTTCTTGAGCTCCAAGTAGTACTGGGTAAAGACTCATAGAATCGCACACAGTTTTGATAACTTGCACATCGATTACTCCAGAACAAATACACTTTTAATAAATCAGTAGGGATATCACTCATTCAGGATGACTGGCAAAACCCAAAACTACATGTAAGGCAATAGTTATCTGTAAACAAGTCTCACAAAAGCTTAGCATAGATCGGTGGGGTCCATCATAAGTCAGGGTGGCCTGGATCCAGACTAGATGATCAGGATATCTGTCTTAGACACATTTTCATATAATTAATCTAAGTGGGACTTATTTACAGTTACTCAGCTAAGGGGGGAGAGGGGAGCGGTACTCAGCTCAAAAACACAATCTGGGATCAGCTTCACAGTCAGAGTTGAAGGAAAAGTAAAGTGGTCACAGAAAACATGGTAGATAAGGAAGCTAGTGAAAAAGAGGCAACTTGGGACAGCCTTTAGGTTGGTGTTTAAATGTTATGGGGAGGGTTCTCCAGGAAAACTACATTTCTTTAAAAAAGTGGTTGCTGGGAATTTAGTACTGCAATAACACCAATGTGGATGACAAAAGAATGACATGTTTTACTTTGTAATAAAGGGTCATTAAAACTCCTAGCATTTACATCTTAATATTCCTTAAAATAACATGCCAGTGCCCATTAAGCAAGCTGATACATAAAACCTTCAAATAGGAAAACAATCAACTACCTGCTTAGGCTTGCAGATGTGCCCGACGGTCCATCTTTCCGGTGCCACATCTAGACTAAATGCTTCATCTGATTAAAGGAGCTTCCGTTACCACGGTCTTCAATGCTTTTGTGAACATCCTTGCCTCTTCAGTGCTCATACAAGGGCTGGCTGCCCTCAGGACTCAATCATTCCCAAAGTCTCCACAGGAAGACATATCTTATCTACATTCTGAGCTCCTTGCAGTTTCTTTGACTGACCATTACTGCTCTTAGATCCTTGCTCTTACCTCTGTACATGCAATTTGCAGCGGTCACTTTCTGGGTCTGACACCACCACAGGGGTCTTCACTGAAGGTACCTTCCACCTACCCGCCTCTCTGCCATCAACAAAGGGTGGGCTATTTTCTTGACTCTACACCATTCTGGGGATTATTAATGGAGGCAAGTGTCCGCATGCACATGTACAGATCTCATGGGTAGGTAGGTCAGTACCCGCGTTCTCTGCCTTTGCACCCTGGCTTAGTATATAATGTCAAATCATAGGATGCACCTACGGGGGCTTCCAAGTAGCAATCTTATGAGCCAATGGCACTGCCCTTCTCACTCAAGCGAGGAAGGTGTCCTCACCACTTTCATATTTTAACTGCTACCATTTTGGCTGCCTTATTAGCTATTTCTTTCTTGCCATTATGCCTCTTTATTTCTCACACACCATCTCATTATCCTTCTTGTGCCCCAAGCAACCTTGCCTTTCTAACCTCATAATTGAGATTGCCTCCTGTGTATTTCCAATAACAAGCCTTGGTCATAGGAATTCATGTGCTGGTGTCATTTGAGATGTCATCAGTGATGTCACTGACCATGTCATGGGTGATATAATATGTGACGTCATCAGCAGTGCATTGCGGGGGCGTGAGTTATAGTTAGCTCAACTAACTATAATGGCCGATTTGTTCTTGTTTTGTACGAGTGAAATGTCCAACTAACTATAACGTCCCTGAAACCTGTGTTTTTTTCAGTGAATTTCCAAGGTTTTTTAAATGCTAATTTCTAACTATAACGTCCCTGAAACCTGTTTTTTCAGTGAATTTCAAAGGTTTTTCAAATGCTAATTTCTAGCTATAACGTCCCTGAAACCTATATTTCTTTCAGTGAATTTCAAATGTTTTTTAAATTCTAATTTCTAACTATGCCTACAGAGGTAGGACATGTGCAGAAAGAGGAAGAAAGGTGAAGAAAGAAGCAACAGAAATGCAGAAAGAGGCAACAGAAGTCCAGAAAGACGGAGAAAAGTGCGGAAAGATGCAAGAGATATGCAGAAAGAACCAACAAAGGTGCGGAAAGAGGCCTTGTTGCAAAGTCATCCAGTGCCCCCAACTTTTTGCTGACTGGTACAGGTGGTAACTGACTGACTAACCAGGGCCGGAACCAGTGCTATGCTGAAAGACACTTAGAATACAGTGAAAACACACACATACACTAGGGTACACTATGGTTTGGGGTACCCCTGTGATTGGCATGCCTTCCCCTGTAAGGCCTTAGTACATAATAGGGCAGGGGAATAAAACTACCTCTAACTCAGGGGTGCAGAAAGAGGAAAGAGAAATGCAGAAAGAAGCAAGAGAGGTGCAGAAAGAGAAAGGAGGGGTGCAGAAAGAGGCAAGAGGGGTGCAGAAAGAAGCAGGGGCAGTGCAGAATGAACCGACAGAGGTGCAAAAACAGGCAAGACAAGTACAGAAAGAGGTAGGAGAGGAACACGAAGAGGCAAGAAGTACAGAAAGAGGCAGGAGGGGTGCAGAAAGAAGGAAGAGAAGTGCAGAAAGAGGCAAGAGAATTGCTGAAAGAAGCAACAGAGGTGTAAAAAGAAGCAAGAGAAATGCAGAAAGAGGCAGGTGAGGTGCAGAAAGAAGCAAGAGAAGCGCAGAAAGAAACAACAGAGGTGTAGAAAGAGGCAAGAGTGGTGCAGAAAGAGGGAAGAGAGGTGTAGAAAGAGGCAAAAGAGTTGCACAAAGAGGGAAGAGGGATAAGGAAAGAGGCAAGGGGGTGCAGAAAGAGGCAGGTGAGGTGCAGAAAGAGGCCGATGAGATGCAGAAAGAGGCAAGAGAGGTGCAGAAAGAAACAACAGAGGTGCAAAAGGAAGCAAGAGGGGTGCAGAAAAAGGTAGGAGAGGTGCATAAAGAAGCAAGAGAGGTACACAAAGAGGCAGGAGGGTACAGAAAGAAAGAAGTGCAGAAAGAAGCAACAGAGGTGCTGAAAGAGACACAAAGGGTGCAGAAAGAGCAAGATAAGCGCAGAAAGAACCAACAGAGGTACAAAAAGAGGCAAGAGAGGTGCAGAAACAGGCAGAAAAGTTGCAGAAAGAGGGACCAGGGGTGCAGAAAGAGGCAAGAGTGGTGCAGAAAGAGAAAAAGGGTTGCAGAAAAAGGCAAGAGGTGTGTAGAAAGAAGCAAGTGAGGTGTAGAAAGAGGAAACAGAGGTGCAGAAAGACGCAAGAGAGGTGCAGAAAGATGCAAGAGAGGTACAGAAAGAGGCAAGAGAATTGCTGAAAGAAGCAACAGAGGTGTGGAAAGAAGCAAGAGAGGGTGCAGAAAAAGGTAGGAGAGGGGCATAAAGAGGCAAGAGAGGCACAGAAAGTGGCAGGAGGGGTACAGAAAGAAGGAAGAGAAGTGCAGAAAGAAGCAACTGAGATACAGAAAGAGGAAAGAGAGGTGCAAAAAAGTGAAGGGTGCAGAAAGGAGCTAGAGAAGTGCAGAAAGAAGCAAGAGAGATGCAGAAAGAGGAAAGACAATTGCAGAAAGAGACAACGGTGCAGAAAGAGACAGCAGTAAAGAAGCAAGAGGGGTTCAGAAAGAGGCAACATAAGTGCAGAAAGAGGCAAGAGGGGTATAGAAAGAAACAAAAGAGGTACTCAAAGAGGCAAAAAGGGTGCAGAAAGAGGCAAGAGGGGTGCAGAAAGAGGCAAGAGCAGTGCAGAAAGAGGCTAGAGGGGTGCAGAAATTGAAGTGCAAAAAAGAAGCAACAGAGGTGCAGAAGCAGACAAGAGAAGTGCAAAAAGAGGCAAGAGTGGTGCAAAAATAGCAAAAGAGGTGCAGAAAGAGGCAATAGCAGTGCAGTAAGAAACAACAGAGGTACAGAAGAAGGCAAGAGGGGTGCAGAAAGAGGCAAGAGCAGTGCAGATAGAACCAAGAGACATGCAGGAAAAGGGAAGAACGGTGTAGAAAGAGGCATTCACGGTGCAGAAAGAAAAAAGGGAAGTGCAGAAAGAAGCAACAGAGGTGTAGAAAGAGGCAAGAGTGGTGCAGAAAGAGGGAAGAGAGGTGTAAAAAGAGGCAAAAGAGGTGCATAAACAGGCAAGAGAAGTGCAGAAAGAGGCAAGAGAAGTGCTGCAAGAAGCAACAGATGGGTAGAAAGAGGCAAGAGAGGTACAGAAAGAGGCAAAAGAGTTGCACAAAGAGGAAAAAGGGGTGCAGAAAGGCAAGACGGGTGCAGAAAGAGGCAGGTGAGGTGCAAAAAGAGGCAGCTGAGGTGCAGAAAGAGGCAAGAGAGGTGCAGAAAGAGGCAAGAGAATTGCTGAAAGAAGCAACAGATGGGTAGAAAGAAGCAAGAAGAGTGCAGAAAGAGGCAAGTGATATGTAGAGGCAAGAGAGGTGCAGAAAGAGGTAAAAGAGGTGCAGAAAAAGGGAACAGAGGTGTACAAAAAAGCAAGTGAGGTGCAGAAAGGCAACAGAGGGGCAGAAAGAGGTAAAAGAGGTGCAGAAAGTAGAAGAGATGTGCAGAAACAGGCATGAGAAGTGGAGAAAAAGAAAGAAAGGTGCAGAAAGGAACAGAAATACTGAAAGAGGCAAGAGAGGAGCAGAAAGAAGAAAAAGTGGCTTGTACACCATTAATACCAATTTAACACCCACATTTAGCAATAAGTAACAGGTGACATTTCTAGGTTTGCAAAGGACCTTCCACCACGCTGTCACACTTGTCACTGCATTTTTGGTAACGTTTGAGCTAGAAACAAGGCTTTTTGTGTTCAAATCTGCAGATTAGGCAGCAGAGGATGGATTATGTGGCTAATGCGGAAAATGTATAATTGTGCAAAAGACGGTGCAGCCAAACAGTTGCATAATTCCAGTGGCCCTGCTCATACCTCTGACTAGGTCCAGAAGTGCTCCTCAGTGATTCCTTCTTTTTTTGGTCTCTTTGACTTCATAATTTAGCTTCTATGGAAACGAGGAAGACTAAACCGGACGTTACCACTCCACAACACAGACTACCATACCACATAATTACTCTCCATAACACATAATCCCATTTTACAGAATTCCTATACACCAAATACCACATACTTTCTATCATAATTTTACTGCACAACATACCACATAATTCCACTACACACAAAGTACATCCACTCCACTTAAAAAAACATTAGCAAAAAACTTTTAGATTTACAACACCAATAGCTCTAACTCTTGCAAATGCGAGACCTATTGCATTACAAATGCTTCTTTAAATGGTAGTCGCATTTGCAGAGTGGTGGAGAAAGGGGGCTGGACCTCCAACCAGGGCTCAGGAATTCCGCTGCATAGGACTTACAGGAGGCACCAGGAGGGATTCTTGGTCCCCAAAGTCCCTCAGGAGTAAAGTGGACTTCATCACCCAACCAGTACTGTGCCAGGAAGCGCGTTTGCAGAGTGGTGGAGAAAGGGGGCGTGTCCTCCGAAGACCTCTCAGCAAATCCACTGTGTGGGACTTAGTGGAGGTAACAGAAGAGGTGTAGTTGGCCTCCAAGGTCAACCTTGGAGACCAACTACCCCTCCTATTACCTCCAGTAAGTTCCACACAGCAGCATTGCTAAGTTGTCATAGCAGGGCACACCCCCTTTCCCCACCACTCTGCAAACGCGCTCCCTGACCCGCTCTTGGATATGGATTAAAGTCCACTTCGCTGCTAAGGGTCCTTAGGGGACAACTAGCCTATCTGATACCTCCAGTATGCCCCAGACAGTGGGATTGCTGATAGGTGGACACAGGCCATGCCCCCTTTGTCCACCACTCTGCAAACACGCCTCTTGGTGCACTCTTGGTTGGGGGATGAAGTCCCCTTGCCTGCTGAGGGTCCCTAGGGGCCAACTAGCCCATCAGGTACCTCCAGTAAGCCCCACACAGCTGGAATGCTGAGAGTGGTCCAAGTCCACGCCCACGCCCACTTTATACACCCCTCTGCAAATGCATATCCTGGTGCACTGCTGCTTGGGGGATGAAATCCAATTGTGTCCTGAGGTCCTCAGGACATAAGAGGACCTCATTGCCCAGAGGTGCGTTTGCAGAGTGGTGTAAAAACAGGGGCGTGGCCTAGGACCACCTCTCAGCAATGTGTGGGGCTTACTGGAGGTTCTTGATGGCCTTGTTGGCCCCCAGGGACCCTCACTAGCAACGGGGACTTAATCCCCCAACCAAGAGCGCACCAGGAGCCACATTTGCAGAGTGGTGGACAAAGAGGGCATGGCCCCCCTTCCCTGGGCCACTTTTGGCCCCGGGGACCCTATGCCCCGGGGCCTGGCAGCCTTGTTTTTTAAAAAGAAATTAGGGAGGGGGGACCACGTGGACCCCATCAGAGGCCAATTATTGCCTTGGGGACCCCATTCCCCGGGGCCTGGCCAGCGTTCTTTTTTTTGTAATTATTTTTTGTTTGGAGGGGGGCCGCATGGCCGCCCTCCTCAGGTCATCTTTGTCCCTGGGGTCCCAATCCCCCGGGACCGGCCATCTATTTTTTTTTAAATTGCTATTTTAATTAAAGGGGAGGGGGCTGAGTGGCCCCCCTCCCGGGCCACTTCTGGCCCCGGGGACCCCATCCCCCGGGGTCAGCCCTCAGCAATGGGGACTGTGGGGGAGAGGCTAAGATGCAGCTCCCCTTGCCCAAAAGCAATTCTGCTTTACTTTTTGGAAGTGAGAGCAGGCTTCTAAAAAGCAAAGCAGTGTTTGCTTTGGCAGGACGGGAGCTGTTATGGCTCCTGCTCTGCCATAGCAAACGGCAATGTCCCGGGGTGGGTACCCCGGGACATTGCAGGACCCGGCCCAGGAGGGTGGCGGTCCACAGAGCCATTGAGGGCTCCAGGAGGGGGGCCCCCTTCCTTCCTCAAATTAGCCCCTTGAGTGAAGTGTGCCCCAGGGAGGAGGAGCCCCCCCACACTTTTTAAATTTTATTTAGACCCCAGGGAGGTGGCGGTCCCCAGGCTTGGGGGGGGCTGTGAGGCCCCCCGAACATAATTAAGAATGCCCCGGGGAGGTTGCGATTCCCGAGGCAGCATGGGGGGCAGGAGCCCCCCCACGCATTTCTTTCAAACAAGCCCCGGGGAGGTGGTGATCCCCGGGGCTGCGGGGGGCCATGTGCCACCGCATATTTTTTCAAATGCCCTGGGTAGGTGGCAGTCCCTGGGGCTGTGGGGGCCCCCGCGGGCCAATCAGAGGTCAGCTCGTGCTTGGGAGGAGTCGCGACTCCTCCGCAGTACTCAAATATCGATATTTTTATTTTTTGAAATTTTCCAGGAACTACTGAACGGATTTACACCATTTGAAAAAAAGGGCCGTTTCTGAACGAAGAGCTACCTTTTTGCATATTTGGTGAAACTGGGTTTCACCAAATGCTCTTCCTGTAAGGCCTGCAGATTTGGGGAAAATACAACTCATTACACCACTCCTTTCAGCCCGGATCGAATTGCTATCCAGGGCAAATTCAACTGTAGAACAGAGTATGCAGTTTATATTTTGTCATGCACCTGCGGACTTAGGTATGTGGGAAGTACCAAGCTGCAGGTGCATGTCCGAATTCTGCAGCATCTACGAGCCATCATGAATAATGACACTATTTATCCGGTGGCTCGCAATTTCAAACAGATGCATGATAACAACCTTAACTGTTTGAAATATTTTGTGGTGGCAGCGGTTCCAAAATTACAAAGAGGTGGTGACAGGGAAAGGAAATTAAGGCAGATGGAGTCCTGTATGATTTTGGAGCTAGATAGTAAGTTCCCCAATGGTTTAAATAATACTGAGGACTTACACTATTTTTTATAAAACCACATTCTGTTATAAAAGATGAGTGAGCTTAAAGATCATAGTGTTATGGTCCCCAAATGACACTGATCTGACATTCATGGAATACAGAGACAGGACTATAGCAAAGAATGTAATAGTTGTTTCTGTAGTGGCGTGTCCCAAATTTCATCTGGGACCGCGCAAGAGATGTACATATTTATAGAAAATAATTTTTTAGATATGGCTTTTATGATGGTATTTTTATTAAGGATTTAGCACTTGCACTTTAAGTGGCCTAGTTGGCCAGTTTCAGCACTTTTGCACATTAAGCACTTTACAGTTGTACTGCATACTTTGCACAGTATATAGCAGTTTACCAATAGGCATTTTTGCACAGGATGGAATATCATTAGGTAACAATTCCCTGCATTATGGCTTGAGTTGCTACCAAATTTGCGACGAGTACCTGCACAGTTAGAAATAACACTATGTTTCCAATGAACAATAAATTGTACACATATGAGTTGACCATGCGAATAAGCATTAGGCAGGAAGAATACATTTTACCATATTGCACAGTAAGAAATAACGTTATATTTACAATGATTGAGGAGTTGTATATATATGTTTTTAATGTGCCAAGGAGCATTAGGCAGAAATCATGGATTTTACCATCGTACTAATAATGTTTTTTATAGAGGCATGAGTGATGTAATATGTGACGTCATCAGCAGTGCATTGCGAAGGCGTGAGTTATAGTTAGCTGAACTAACTATAACGGGGGAATTTCAATGGTTTTGTACAAGGGAAATGTCCAGCTAACTATAACGCCCCTGAAACCTATGGTTTTTTCAGTGAATTTCTAAGGTTTTTTAAATGCTAATTCCTAACAATAACGTGCCTGAAACCTATGGTTTTTTCAGTGAATTTCAAAGGTTTTTTAAATAATTCCTAACTATAACATACCTGAAACCTATGGTTTTTTAAGTCAATTTCAAAGGTTTTTTAAAATGCTAATTCCTATCTATAACTTATCTCTAACCTATGATTTTTAATGAATTTCATAGGATTTCTAAATCTTTATTTTTCAGTGTATCAATACCTTTATTTATGTTTTTTATACTGTTTTTCACCATTTTTAAAGTTTTTTTTAACATATATTTTTTTTAAATTTATAAATGTTACATGTTTTTAATGGAATATTTTGTAAAATAGTTGCAAACATTTTTAAACTATTTTTTTATTAATATTTTTTTATATTTTTTAAACTATATTTTTAATACTTTAATATTCTTTTTTTTCAATTATTGCTTGGAGTCGCGCACCCAACGCGTTAGGAATCGCGCACCCTAAGCGAGAGAAATCGTGCACCCAACGCGATAGGATGCCCCCGGGGGCTTATAAAAACGTTGGGGACCATGGGGGGAGCCCCATCGCCCCCACAGTCCCAGCCGGCTCCCCGCGTCCTTTGGGAGCCGGCATTGCTTTTCCACATGGGGAGCTGCTGACATGCAGCTCCCTGTGTGCAAAAGCAATATGGTTTGGATTTTGAAAGAGAGAGCAGGTTTCCCTGCTCTCTCTTTCAAAATCCAAATGAAGTTAGCTATGGGAGGGCGGGAGACTCCCGCCCTCTCATAGCAAACAACAGTGTCCTGGGGGTGGGCACCCCAGTACACTGCAGGAGTTGGCCCTGGGGGGTGGCGGTCTCCAGGGCCCTCGAGGGCTCCAGGAGGGGGGCCACGCAGCCCCCCTCCCTCAATAAATAAAGCCCCTGGGGTGGTGGTCCCCGGGGCTCGGGGGGCCGTTCAGCCCCCCCACCCATTTATTTTGTAGCCCTGGGGGGTAGCGGTTAGCGGTCCCGGGGCTGGGGGCCCCCCATTAAATTTTACGTTTTTTGCCCCCGGGATTTGGCCCCCCGGGGGCTAATTATTAAAGAAGCGCGGAAGCCCGCGCTTCGTGTTTTTCTTTTTTTACGGCCGGATCCGCACACCCGGCGCGCATTTTGCAGTTTTTTTTTTTTTAAAAAAGGGGTCTTGGGAGTCCTTCGGGGACCCCCTAAGCAGGTCTAGAGGGTCAGAGTATTTATACCCTGCCCCCTTTATATGTTTTACACACTTATTCCCCTTACTTCTTCAGCCTCGCTTCTACCGAGGAACAAAATGGCTGCCAACAGTTGCTGGTTTCGAATGTTGACAACCACTTGACAGCCAATTAGCATTCAGCGCGTGATCGGGAGGGTGCGCGCACGGTGCGCAGAGGGTGCGCATAGGGTGAGCGGATCCTCCGAGGCCATAGATATAACCTTTAAACAATGCATGGATTTGTGAAAAAAAGAAAATAAAAGCTAGTATCCTCTGTTTTAATATTTTCTCACACATCCTCCTACCAAAAACATTAAAAATTTGTCTGTGTTTTGAGTTATTGGCAATACATGGAACTGCCAAAAACAGATTGTCCTAATTGAAGATTTAACTATGGTTTTATTTTCCAGTGATGGGCAATATCATAGTTTGGTTACAGTAGTACATAACTTGCTTTGACTGTACTCAGACCATTTCCTTAATAGTTTCTCTGGCCATGTCCCATTTGGATTATTGGAATGGCCCATTCCGTGGTCTCTCCAGCATATATCTATCAACCAACACTCCAGATAGTCTAAAACGATGCTGCGTGCCTGTTAAGTGGGTGGAAATGACAATCATATCAAACCATTTCAGAAATCCATCTACTGACTTCTTCTAAAAGAGTGATGTTCATTACACTACTCTTATGAAATGTTTTGCTTCTTACCATTGGACCAGAAGCTTTGGATCTGCCAGTTAGGCATACTGATGACCCTACAATTGAGATACAAGAGTTACTGTAGTCTATTTAATCAAGCTCAGGCTTCTCCCTGCAAGAACTCTCGACCACTACAATGGAGAATGTAAAATAACCACCAGAAATTCAGAAGACTCTTAAAGGCACACTGCACATCTGAAATACTCCATTGCAGAAAAAAGCAATAGCAGTGACCTGGTCAGTAAACATGTTCAAATGCTTCATCTGGGGGGAGGTATTTCAGTGAGAAGTGACAAAACACCATTAAAGGAGATATTTGAAAGGAGCTGTGCTGATGATGCTTCTGCTCATTTTAGATGTTGGGCCTGTGGACTGCAGAAATATTCCCTTGCCACACATTACATTCCTGGTGCATGTAACTGGGCAGCAGATAGTTTATCATGCTTGGTGTCAGAAACTCATGGAGATGCGGAACAGAGTAAGGCATCTGTGATGAAGAGATGGTATATGTGGTTACAGGTGGGGTGATAGTGGAGCGAGATTGGAAGAGGAAACTTAGATCACAAAAATTGGCAGGAAGAGGTCAGAACACAGAAGGAGGGGTGAAACATATGTCTTGTATGGCTGCAGCTTGTGACATTATATAGGTGGGTGAAGGGTAACCTTGCTGAGAAGGATAATTTGGTTTTCGGAGCTACACAGTTGATAATACCCAAGTCCCCAGGGAAACATATGATGGAATAGGCTCATGTGGGACACTTCAGGTGGTCAAGAGCAAGGAGAAATTGGAGTTTGATTTTTGGGGTCTGGTCTACACACAGATTGAGCAGATTGTGAGAGAATGCTGGGAATGCTGCAAGAGTGACAGGGTTCTCATCACCTACGCTTTGCAGAAAGTTACTAATTGTTCCATGGGAAGAAATATCCTTGGCTCGGCTAGGCCCATTCACCGGAGGGGTGACTTCCAAGATGTTCTGGATCTCGTCGATTTGCTCTCAAGGCAGCTAGAGACATGTTGGGTGAGTGATATTAGTTCAAGAAGTGCAAAGAAATTCCTAGAAGAGATCTTTTGGAGAGAGTCTGAAGGAAATCCTAACGGACAATGTGCACAGTTTGTAACAGAGAGATGGAAGATTACTTTCTGAAAGTGTGGCATAGGTCATAAAAAGAGGGCAGTGTATCACAAGGAAACAAATGGCATGGTAGAAAGATTCAACTGCACACTGAAATAAGAAATACGTTGACCAAGGTGTCTGCGTTAGAAAAGAACAAGTTATTTGCCTTCAGTAATGATCTCTCCAACCACAGATTCTACACCTTGTGAATATTCCCCAGGCATCAGACTAGACCCCACAACTTCAAAGCACTATCCGTGTGCACCAGTAAGTGATGATGTGCGTCTCCGCATCAACATCGTTATGCACCGGATGCGACAAGCGAAGCTGCATATAAGCACCATCCATAGCACCATCCATCCCCACTTACGTCAGTTGTTTGTTAGGCTCTCCACATCATCAGACTCAGAGCCCATCAGCAAATTGGCATAACAGGTGTGTAGATCACCAAAAAGAGCATTATCAACGCTAAGTAACTTGTTCTTCTGATGGATACTTCTAACCACAAACTCATCATGTGAATAGATACTATAACAGTATCTCTTCAGGTGGTAGGTCTGTGGACGGGGTCAAAACAAAATGTCATGCATGACTGATCAGGCAAAGCGTTCCTCTTGACAGACCTAACTGTTCAGGCATTAATGCTTCATGAACATGTGTACTGATGCTCACAGAGAGCCTGACAAATCTGCAGAACAGGCACTCCTGGGGCCAATGCAGTAGGAGCAAATTTAGCTCTGGTGATATGATCCCATAGGCATTCTGGAGGTGGCTTCTCAGTCAGTGCGTAGTAGATCTTGATGCAGAGCACAATCCATCGAGAGATGGTCTGCTTCTATAATGCTTTGCCCTTCTTTGCACAACCTAACCCCACAAAAAGCTGATTTTGCACTTCATGTGCTTTGGTGTGATCAATGTAAAAACTGAGTGGTCTCTTGGGAGTCCAAACAATGGAGTCTCTCTTCTTCTTTGAGGGATGAGGCAGAAAAACGAATGCCTGGAGGGTGATAGCCTGCCCGACATGAAATGGTATTACGACTTTTGGTAGAAAAGAAGCTTGTGTCCTCAGATCCAGCTCACCTGAGAAGAAGATCGCTCACACACCAAGCTGACGTTATGTCAGTGAGGAAGAACGGTTTGAGGGTCAGGAGATGTAATGGGCACCTGTGCATCAGCTTAAATTGTGTACACATTAAAAAAGTAAGAACCAAATATAATCTCACTGTGGAATCACAAAGGGCTTTCGTATAAACAAATGTGGCAAACCTTCCAAAAATATTATAACAAAGGGTGATTTAATCAATGAAGGTTGATCTGGCAGCCACAAAAAGACAACAGAGCCGACAAGTAACCTTTAACAGTACTCAAAGCAAGTCCTTGCTAGGCCATGGAGAAAATAAACAACAAAATGTTGGACAACTAGGTCGACAGTGGGTCAATGTGGTGAGTGCTGCATCAACCCACAAAGTTGTCGCTACAAGTGGCATACACCGATATTTTAGCAGGATGCCTTCACTCCAAGATGAGACCTCAGGAGGAAGGTCAAATAAGGTCAACTGCTGCCACTCAATCTCCAAGCAATAAGATGCAGACTGCAAAGACCCAGGTGCAGCACTCTGCCCCGCTGTTGAGACATAAGATCCTCCCCTAAGGGGCAGCTCAATCAAAGGATAGATGCTCATGCCCAAGTGTTACAAGTACCACACTCTCCTGGCCCATTCCGGTACCACTAGCAAGACTTGGGCCAGGTCCTTCCTAATCTTCTTCAGAACTCAGGGTAGGAGAGGCAGCAGTGGGAGAGCATGCGGAGTCTCGAGCTCTTCTCTAGGTGGAATGCATATCCAAGACAGCCTCCTTGGGAACACCAATGGTCAAAAGTGCTGATACTGTGTGGTCTTGGCAGTGGTGAAAAGACTGAACCAGGGTCCTTCTCACTGATGGAGGATGCCCTGCACCACTTACGTCATTCATAGTCTGCTCAAATTCAGCAGCTGATTGCATCCACCCTGGATTTTAGAGATGCTGCTAAGTGATTCACCACCACAAAAACTCCCTGGGAGTTCAGCCTCTTTCAGAGCGCAGTCTCCTGGCATAGGACTCAAGACCCCACTCTGCTTGTTGCAGAACCACATGGCAGGCTGTTCCATCAGCCTTCCTCTGACAGTTGGCAGAAAAGTCTTTAACGGCGAGCAAATTGCCCTCAACTTCAACAAACTGATGTGAAGTTGAGCTGCCGGTGACCAGAGGCCTCTGATCTCCTCATCTCCTAGATAGCCTTCTCACTCCAGAAGCAATCCATCTTCACTAGTGTCAAATATAGATAGGGTAAGGAGAGGGGGCTGCCACTGAACAAATCATGGGTCAGCAGCCACCACGTCAGTCTTTTGCAGTCTCCTCTAAAATCTGGATACAATTCAAACGATCCCTCTCGTGATGTGCCTACTGGGATTTTTATTCCAACTGCAAAGCCCGCATTTGCCATCTGGCATATTTTACCAGCAGCATTCAGGAGGCCTGAAATCCTGCTCTAGTGAAAAGGTCCAAACAGTACCAAATCTGGAATGGCTCAGATGAACAGGAAAGTCTACAGCACAGTCAGGTGTCACTTCAGCATGTTAATATTGAACCCCAACAATATTAAGAGTTTAGCCATTGTCTGGATGCGGGTGATGACTGACAGGCACAAGCCTGCCTTCAAAAGCCAATCGTCAAGGTAGGGAAGACTTACGAAAGTGTGCTACTCCCACCAAGAGGCACTGATGAGGCCAAAAGGAAGTACGGCAAACTGAAAAAGCTCATGGCACAATGTGAACTGAAGTTAGCACCTGTGGGCCTGCAGGATGGGGATAAGGAAGTAAGTGTCCTGCAGGTCCAATGCCACCACGCAGTCTCCGGGGTAGGCCAGACAGGACCTGGGCTAGCCTGAGCATCTTGAATTTTCCCTTCTGTAGGAAGACATTGAGAAGATGGAGATCCACAATAGGACGACTCCTCTGTCTCTCTTTAACACCAAGAAGTAGCAGGAGTAACATGCAGTTGGGGCGTGGCTTGGACTCCACCGAGTATGGACGCGTGAGCTGAGAGCTCCGTGTCGGCCTCGGAAGTTATCCTGCATTGAAACTTCCCTGGCGGCGTTGCGGACCCCGGAGTGGTCCCCCGTGCCCGAGTGACACCTGCCAGTGGCTCGAGAGGGGTGTCAGACTCGAGAGGCTGCGCTGCCCAGCCCTTGCAGCGGCTCCGGCTTGGTGAGGCCCGGCCATCTTATTTCGGGCCTGGGCGGGGCCTGCCATCCACGGCCTCGCGTACACTGGGGCCCGGCGGAGAGGACCGGCATCTCGGCTGCGGCAGTGCCCGACCTGCGCTGCGGTGCCCGAATGCGGAGGCGGCGGGGGCTTGCGACGGTCCGCTGGAGCTGTGGCCTGCGGCGGCTGCAGAGGTGTGGGAGCGGCTGCGATACTGACGGCGGCGACCTGGGCCTAGTGTTGGCGCCCTGGTGATTGGCCTGGACGGCGGACGGAAGCCTGGCGCGTGAGTGGCGGCAGAGGTACTGTGGGACACAACGGGGGCTTTGGACTGCAGGCATCTCCCCCTCTGCTCCCCCATATCCTGCGCCATGACATGGGAGCGACCCTCGCTGTGGGGCGATTGCTGAAGGTGGGCGCGCTGCTGCAGGGACTCTGCCCTGAAGCCGTTTGGCCGCGTTTCCTCGAGGGACTGGTCCTTGGAGGGGTCCTCACGTTGCCTGTGCTGGTGGCGCCATAGCTTCGACGGAGCAGGGGTGTGGGCTGCTCCCTTTTGTTCCCACTGCGCTGCCGCCCGACGGAGCGTGCTGATTGGGGCGCCTTGGAGTGGCTGGCCTCATCTGTGGCAGTGGAGGACTCTGGTGGGTGAATTGCGGCGTGCCTGGTGTGCCAGCTGCTGGATTCGCGGAGGTGCCCGGGACTACTGCACCCTGTGCCCTGGGAGCGTAGAGGGCGGCCGAGGTGGATGACTTGCGGCGGACACGGGGGGTGGCTCCCCTCTAAGGTGGTCCTGGCGAGTGGCATGATGTAGTGGTGTCCCCCTGCCTGGTGGTGGTTGCTGCTTCTATCCCCGAGTTGGACCTGATCGTTGGGAGCGGCTTCTGCGGCGCTGAGGGGTAACTGAAGCGGTGACTGCGGCGTGGGACGGCTGAAGAGTATTTCTTCCTTCTGGAGGTCGGCGCGGGAGGCCCTTCTCAGCTGAGGCGTGTCGGGGCTTTTGCGGTAGGCCCATGGGGAAGCAGCGGCGCGGCCTGGGGGCGCCTCCGCTGGATCGTGCGGAGATTCCGCCGGACCCTCAGGACCATGACCCGGCTGGGGCGCTGGCGGCAGGGCTGCGGCAGCAACAGATGGATCGGATCCTCCAGGCCATCTCGGACTCGGGGGAGGCACTGCGCCGGGATATAGCGCAGGTGTCCACGAGCCTTGGGTTATTGCGAGCTGACCATGGCAAACTGGCTGACCGCGTTAAAAGTACGGAACTTACGCTGGTGGCACTGGAGCCGGCCCAGAAGGCGACGGAGGCCTCGCTGGGTGACTTGGCGCGCAGAGTGCAACTGCTTGAGAAGAGGGCCGAAGAGGCGGAAGGGCGCAATAGGCGCAATTATGTACGGGTGGTGGGCCTGCCCGAGAGAATCGAAGGGGACGACATGGTCAGCTATCTTGAAAAGTGGCTGCGAGAGGTGGTGGTGCCGGAGGGCTTATAGCAGTTCTACACCCTTGAAAGGGCCCATCGAGTGCCGGCCCGCCAGCCGGCTGCGGGCCGCCCCCCGAGGCCGGTAGTCGCACGCCTGCTGCATTTCAAGGATCGTGACCTTATCCTGCGGACTGCCCGGACGTCTGGCCCATACAGAGTTGACAATGCTCTAGTCTCTCTTTATCCTGACTATTCCCAAGAGGTCCAGCGGAGTCGCTTTTCTTTCATGGCGATTAAGAAGGCCCTTCGAGCGGAGGGGATCCAGTATGCCCTGTTCTTTCCGGCTCGATTGAAGGTGATGGCAAATGGGACTGCTCATTTCTTTGATGCACCAGACGATGCATGGCGCTGGTTGGAGCAGCACCGCGCGGGTGGGAGCGATGCTGGTCGGCGGGGCTTGGAGGCTGGGACCCAGCCGAGGCGTCGCCGGGACCGCCGACACATGAAGCGTGTGGTGAGCGGACGATCTCCATCGCATTCTCAGACGGAGTTGGAGAGACAGGCGGCTTTACAGGCGGTCTCTGTCATATCTGGAGCGGCGGCTGCGACCTCGGTGGCTGATTCGGGATCCCGGCGGAGTTCCGAGGAGGAGGAGGAGGAGGAGTCGGTGAACTCTGAGAGAGCCGGTGGACACTTACCGGAGGTCACGCCGGGCACCGCGGAGGGAATGCTGGACGAGTGAGGCAGTCTAACTAGGAACTGTATACAGTACAGGGTGGCGAGCCTATCGATGCTTTGTGGACCAGTGAGGGGCGAGTATGGTTCTGTTGATGATGTTGGGGGGCATGGTTCGTGGGTTGAGTGAGGGGGCGGGGTGGAGGGGGGGGGTCTTTTTACTTTGGGGGGACCGCTGGGGGCGGGACGCTGCCGGGCGGGCGGGGACTTTGACTCTTGAGGCCGACATACAGACTAGATTGTTGGGTCTGCTGTCCGGCCCGTGCTGGTGCTGGGTCACCCCCTTTACCTCACATGTATTGTGAGTCTGTGGTAGCTACCAGGGTACTTTCTTGTTACATGGGTGTTTGGATGGGTAACTGTGGTTTAGAGCCTGTTCTGGGGATGGGAGGGGTCTGGGTTTGTTGGGGATGGTTTGTGTTGGGGGGATTTGTCAGTGTGCCCGCTAGGCTGCTTTGGACTGTGTTCTGTGGTATACTTCTATATGGCGACCCAACCTGAATTGAAGTGTATCACTTGGAATGTGCGCGGGCTGAACTCCATGAGAAAACGTTATAAAGTACATGCATATTTGGTCCGCAGGGGAATACAGGTGGCCTTTTTGCAGGAGACGCATGTGGATCGGGCTGAGGGGCTGGCGTTGCAGAAGAGATAGAGGGGACAGTTATTTTACACTACCTTTTCTGCTTTTGCTAGAGGGGCCTTGATCTGGGTACGCTCCGGGGTTCCTTTCCAACCTACGGCCACACTGGTAGATCCGGAGGGGAGGTTTGTGGTGGTGGCTGGTCAGTTGGATGGCAGGGACGTGACCTTCTGCAGTATCTATGCCCCGAACTCTGACTACTCTGCATTCTTTGCACGGCTTTCTGGGAGGCTGGCGTCCTTTTTGGTTGGCACGGTGTTTCTTGGGGGGGACTTTAACTCAGTCACTGATGTGGAACTGGATCGCTCTCACCCCCCGCTGGCTCAGTCAGCGGTGCACAGAGTGGCCAAGGTAAGACGGGACTGGCAGGCAGCCTGGGGACTTGTGGATGCTTGGCGGGTGCATCACCCGTCCGACAGGGACTATTCATTCTACTCTGTGCCGCATGACCTCCATGTTCGGTTGGATGGCTTCTTGTGTACCCCGGGAGCCCTGGAGCTTACGTGCCGTAGCGAGTATCTGGCAAAGACAATCTCAGACCACAATCCCAGTTTGATCACGGTCCTCTGGTCGCAGCAGCGGCAAGTGATTCCGACCTGGCGTTTGAATCCGGTGGCGCTGGAGGACCCTGTGTTTCACGTGGAGCTCGGGGAGGGTGTGGAGCGCTACTTTGTGGGTAACTCGGGGATGGCGACGAGCAGGGCCCATGAATGGGATGCCCTTAAGGCGGTGGTGCACGGGATTTGCATCTCGGCCGTCGCCGGGACACGCAAGGTACTGTCGCAGGACATTGACCAAGCTGAGGCGCGATTGCGCCAGGCGGAACTCGTCGGTCATACAGACGGGGACGCCCAGAGGGAGGTCTTGGCGGCGCGGGAGGAGGTGGCCACACAGGTGGAGCGGCTTCGCCGCTATGATCATAAGGAATATATGGTCCGCGCGCACGCTGAACGGGATAAAGTAGGGGCGTTATTGGCCTGGCTAGCTAACGTCGCCATCCCCGAGTTACCCACAAAGTAGCTCTCCACACCCTCCCCGAGCTCCACGTGAAACACAGGGTCCTCCAGCGCCACCGGATTCAAACGCCAGGTCGGAATCACTTGCCGCTGCTGCGACCAGAGGACCGTGATCAAACAGGGATTGCGGTCTGAGATTGTCTTTGCCAGATACTCGCTACGGCACGTAAGCTCCAGGGCTCCCGGGGTACACAAGAAGCCATCCAACCGAACATGGAGGTCATGCGGCACAGAGTAGAATGAATAGTCCCTGTTAGGGGAACTCCAATAGTGTCGCTGGCTACTCCAACAGGGGGCCTGGTTTACTCACAGAGGGAGATTAATGACCAATTCCTGGATTATTACTCTCTATTGTATCAGAGTAGGATGCGGGACCTGCCTGACGGGCTGGACGCTTACTTAGAAGCTGCTGAGTTGCCACAGTTGGATCCGGAGCAGGGTTCTGAACTAGGGGCGGAAATCTCTATAGGGGAAATCAGAGCAGCGGTTAAACACATGGCTCGGAACAAGACCCCAGGGGCGGATGGTCTCCCCGTGGAGTTTTATGCCGCATATTTGGATACTTTAGCTCCGCGTCTGCAGGCAGTGTATAGGGAGGCGTGGAACGTGGGTGAGCTACCGTGTACTTTGAGGGAGGCGATCATAGTACCGCTGCTGAAAAAGGATGGGGTTCCATCCTCCAGGTCAGCGTACCGGCCACTCTCCATGCTCTCGGTTGATTATAAGATCCTTAGTAAGATCTTGGCCACGTCACTCATGGGCCACATGAGCGCATTGGTCAATCCGGATCAATCGGGTTTTATTCCCAAGAGGAATACCGCAGCCTGCATTCGAAGGTTAGTGTGGATTATGGGGGACCGGGAGGAGGGCCCATCGGAGGCCGTGGTACTGTCGGTAGATATCGAAAAGGCATTCGACAGCGTGGAGTGGCCATATCTGTTTCGGGTGCTGAAGGGGTTTGGCCTGGGGGACCACTTCGTGCGCTGGACTAGATTGTTATATCGTTCTGCTCAGCTAGGGTCCGCACGGGACGTACTATCTCAGCGGCTTGTCGGGTGGAGAGAGGCACTCGTCAGGGCTGTTCGCTGTCCCCGCTTCTGTTTGCCCTGGTGATCGAACCACTGGCGGCGCACACTCGTCAGGGACGTTCCTATGTGGGGGTTCCGTTGCGTGGCGAGCTACATCATATCTCCCTGTACGCGGACGACCTTTTGTTGTATTTAGCAGATGCGCTGGATTCCTTGCGGGGCGCTAGAGCCCTTCTCCGGGAGTTTGGCTACTTCTCGGGGTTGCAGGTTAACTGGGCTAAGACTTGCCTGTTTCCTCTGTCCCCTGGGGCCCAGGCGCCTTTGGCGCTTGACGACCTACATTGGGAACCTGCCTGCCTGCCATACCTGGGCGTCCGCATATTTCACGCTCCGGCCGATCTCCTCGAGGGAAATGTGGGTGGCGCGCTGAGAGGGCTTAAGGGGAGTATGGCGTTCTAGCGCACCCTCCCGCTATCGGTGGCCGGCCGAGTAGCGCTGCTGAAAATGGTAGCGCTGCCGCGATTGCTTTATTTCTTTCGCACCTAGCCGATCTGGATTCCGGCTTCCTTTTTTAAGACGCTCCGGGCACTGACGACAGGGTTCATTTGGGGATCGGGCAGACGTCGGGTGGCGTTGGCCACTCTGATGAGACCGAGGGTGGAGGGGGGGCTGGCAGCTCCAGATTTTGAATGGTATTATTTGGCAGCACAGCTGCAATGGCTTACGCAGGCCGTAGCGCATGAGTTCAGAGGCCCTGGGGGCCCGCAGGGTAGGATCATCCCTAGGCATGTGTTGTCATTTATTGTGCTGCAGCAAAAGCTCCGGTTGGACCAGCTCACCCTTGAGGAGCGCACGCTTTGGCTCTGCTGGATCTGCAGTCAGAAACGAACAGGCTTCGGGGTTCCGTATGCCCCGGAAATTCCTTTGGGCATGTGCACGGCTCTCCCACATGGCGGAGACTGGTCGGCGTTGGCGGGCTGGGAGGAACGTGGGGTTCATATGCTTGGGGATCTATACAGAGACGGGGTTTTGTTGCCGTTCCAGGACCTACAGAAGGATTTTGACTTGCCGAGGGGGGATTATCTTCTCCACTCTGCCTTGGTGTCCAGGATTCGGAAACATTGGAAGATGGGGCTGTCGGAACCCCCAACGTCCTTGGGATTTCAGTACGTGGTTATGGCGGCGGGCACCTTTAAGGCCATTACCTGTCTCTATAGGCGGCTGTCCACGGTAGGGCTCGCGCCCCTGGCTGCCTTTCGGGATAAGTGGGAGGGGGATCTGGGTAGGCCTGTTCCAGAGACGACGTGGGCACAGCTGTTGCGGCGCACCGGGAAGGGCACACGCAACGCTAGGTTTCAACTGGTCCAATTTTACACTCTCCACAGAGCCTACTTAACTCCGGCGAAGATTTCGCGGTATTTCGGAGGCTCTCCATCGATGTGTCCTCGGTGCACTGCGTAGGGGGCTGACTTCGGACATATGTTCTGGTCCTGTCCAGGTCTGGGCTCTTACTGGGCAGATGTGGTGGCGTGTTTGAATCAAGTGACTGAGCGTGAGCTGGCAGTGGACATGGGAACTTGCCTTTTACTTTGGTTTCCGCACACCCCCGGTACAAAAATTACGAGCAAATTTTGTGATTTGGGGCTGATAATGGCAAAAAGGGAGCTTACCATGCATTGGAAGGCTAGGGCAGGACCGAGCTTTAGGAGATGGAAGGCGAGCTTCCTGGTTTGGGCAGGGAATGAAGGGACGCTTCGTCTACAACTGGCCAGGCGTGCTTCTAATGACAAGGCGCTAGATGCTGCTAGGGTGTGGGGAGCCTTGGTGGAGGAGCTTCGTTGCCCGGGGGAGCAGGAGGAGGAAGGTGGGGAGAATATGGGGAGTGAGGCGGGGGCCCCTGGGGCCGCTGGGGAGTCTGCTCAGGTCGAGGCCAACTGAATACTTTCCGCGAGAAATCGGCAGCTGTACAATATATTAAGACGTGCCGAGTGGTCGGGCCGCAGGAGTGGTGTGCGTGTGAGTGGCAGTGTGCAGCCTTTGGTCCTTTCGAGAGCACCGCGGGGGCTCATCACCTAATTTGGAGTTCGGCCTTCTTGATCCTTGGGGCATTATATATCTCACAGGGGAGGGGGTCTGCTGCGGGCACACTGACAAGGGGGGGTAGGGGTAGTGAGGGGACGGGGTGGGGGGGTTAGGGAAGAAAATGTTGCGGAATTAACTTCTCCTGTACTGTCCCAAGTTGCCTGGCTCTCTTGCATGAGGCTATTGTATGTAACGTTGATTTAATGCTGCGATGGTTGGGGAAAACTCAATACAAAAAAATTCAAAAAAAAAAAAAAAGGAGTAACATGCAGTTCTTACTTCCGAAGCCAGAACCCTCTATCAGGCCCCTACACTAGCGGCTTCAGACACATAGGTGGTTCACAGTCAGCAGTCCCAATGGTGGTGAAAGGTGTGGTGAGGTGGAAAGAAATGGGACACCACAGCCCAAATGGAAAATTTGGAGGACCCACTTGTCTGAAGTGATGGACGAAATGTCAGATCCTGCCTTCAACAGGGTTGCAGTGCCCCAGAAAGAACACACTGAAGGGGCTTTATGTCTGTGGTTGCTGGAAGGGTGGGGGACTGAGCTGGACATAGTCCATGATGCTCTGGGCATTGTCTTTGTGTAAAATCAAACACAAAAAGTGGTAAGGTGGCAAACTTAGTATAACCTACCTGGTGTACTATAGCAAACTTTGGTTCAGCACAAGAATCCAGATTATGGAGGTGACCAAAAACTTGTCTTCTATCTGGAAGAAAACCTTACACACATAGTAGTGTTATGCTTCATCATCAGTATCCTCTCCCTATCCTGGTCGGACAGTGCCACCAGGGCGGACTCAACCTCCTTGAAGACTGTACAGAAAGGAGAGAGTTATTAAATACATCTTATTGGACAACGTCGAGGGGGAGCCAGATAGAATTAAAAATACCTTAGTGTTCCTAGGATAATACTTTTATTCAGCAGGACACTAAGTATGACTAAAAACCTAATCTGAATGGAAATTTTGAGAGTAATGACTCACACCCATTTACTATCCGCCATCATGTTCGGCCCTTATCTGTTAGCCTAAAAGGAATTGGGCATTCTCCAGGGCTTATGGATCCCTATTGATAAATTTTGTGATTGTTTAAATCACTTACATTTAATACTAGAGTGTGCAAAACTACCTTTTTAAATCCAGGTGAGCCCTACCTGAAACTGGATAAGTAGAAACTTTATACCCATTTAGAATATAATCACAACTAAGTGTATTTAAAAACATTAAGTATGTAGAGGCGATCCTAAAATTAAAATAAGTGAAAACACCCAGGAGACACCAAGACAAAGATACATTGTGGCATTACAATCATGAACATGCAGGTGCCCTCTCTCGGCAGTCTCCTGACTATGTAGGACAACATGTGAACTATAGTGGTAAGGCTAAACTGCCATCTTGAGATTATCACTAAGCCATGCTTTAGGAGATAATCAACCTGTTTCTTACCCTATATCTTAGGGGATACCAGCACACTGGTCACAAAGGGGCTGGTGTCCTTTGTATTCACACACTATTAAAGGAGGGGGTTACATATTAAACCTTAACGTAAGGTATTATGTATATGCTCATACATGATACACAATACCTGTTGTAGGTCACAGGTATCTTTGACTTTGAGCTTTTTTTAGGCTTTGATATTACGAAGACACTCCAAAGGGGTTGATCTGAGAAACTCTATCTTGTTCCTTACAACTCTTTTTCAGGGTCTGTTTTCTTTAGATACAGATGGTGAGTTGTGATAGTAGGTGCTAGTTAGGTACTTCTTCCGACTATCGGGCGAAATGCAAAATGTCATTTGTAGCGGTCATATTCTTATCTGTATCTGACATCTGAGGCTGCCACTTTAAACTGATTATTTCACTACTTCTTCATGTTATTTCGGGATGCCGATAGGCGAGACAATGGAGCCTGTTTCAAGAATTTGTTTTCCCTTTTAATAAACCCATTGTTGCCAAGATACTGGTGCGGGAGCTACTTGTTAAATATTTAGTTCATATCTCTTCCCCTCTTACCGGCTTCAACTGTCATGGAGTTCCAGTTAGCCCATATCGAAGAGTAGTGCCCCTTTAAACAATCAAATATGCAGCAATACGGTTGCGTATTGATCCACACCACCTCTCAACCAAAAGGACCATCGTGGTCTGGAAATGTTGGAAGCCGCTGTCGAAGAATTGTGCCCCCCCCACACTTACTTCTTCAGAAGGTACGCCACTCTTCAATACTTATGCCTTGCACGCTCTTTGCCGCTGGTAAGAATCGCACTGTGCGGGACAGGCTTTTGTATTCTCCGAGATCCTCCCGATGCACCACTCGTGCGGCGAGATGTGAGCAAGGGGCCTGGAAATAGCGCTAGGGCCCGCGTGTTCATGGGAGATGTAGTCGTCCCGCTAGGCTGTGAATTAGAGGTGTTCTAATTACCTCATCAATACTTTTCCTAGATATAATACCTTGGGAATATTGTGTTATGAGCTTGCACAGGGTTCCACATACACACGGAGGAAGTAGTTCTTTATGCTCAACATAAGTTACGTTCTGCGTGGGTTCTCTATATTTATATGAACTCAAAGTAATTCGGAGTATTCCATTTTTCATTTTACCATTGTATGGTGTTTTTTATATATTTACTTAAGCTCCAAGAAGGAGTCAGAGTGTTCATATTGAATTGGTGATCCATAACTTGACCTACAGCCAGTCCATGCTCAGAGGGATCTTTTTAAAAAAAAAAGAACACCATATGGGGGGGGGGGGGGTGAGGGTTATAATTGTATAGTTTCAATGATGCTTTTTCAAGATAGATTTTTATGTTCTGTATACTTTGTATGCACAAGGTTGTAGTGGCTTGGTGTAACATGTTACGGCACCCTAATATTTGGTATGGGGAGGGGACGGGAGTTGGGTGGTGTTTGAGGGTTGGGAAAGAAACCCACTCAGGTAGGGCTTAGTGATTCAAGCTACCCCATGGGAATTCATCATTAAGCCCATGCAGGTCTGTGCATAACCTGTAGACCCATCTTTGTTCGAATGTAGGCAAAGGTCCACTTGAATGGGCGGGTCTGCACACGTTTTTCTAGCACATACTAGTCCATCTAATTGTCTTTGTGGCCTTTTTCAATGTAGTGTTGCGTTAGTCTAGTTGCTTCTCTTTTGCATCAGATTGCACTCCTATGTTCTATTATTCTGGTGCGCACCATTGTCATCCCTATATACAGAAAGTTACATGGACATATTTTAATGCAAACTAGGTTCTTGGAATTGCGATTCGTTAGGCGCTTTAGTTTCCAGGGAGATTTGAGGCCCATATCAATTTCCTTGACCTTCTTGGTCAGCGGGCATGCGCTACATTTTCAGCATGGTGAGTGTCCTGCAGGTAGCGGAAGGTTCCACAGAGTTGCCTGCGTACCCCTTCTGAAGGAGCACATGGGTTTCAACAAGTTGAGACCGCCTGTTTGTAGCATTTTCCAATTTGTGTTGATGACTTTCTGGAAAGTGGACACGCAGATTAATCTATCACTGCACAGTGTTTACTACGTCTGAAGAAGCTGGTCCCTGCTGTTGCTTAGTGCTCTTTTGTCTGCCTCCTTCATCACTTTCCTTTTTTTTTTAGTCCTCATGAGCCTCTTTAGTGGAAGGAAGAAAAAAGGACAGTGACGTTCTTCCACTTGCACATCTTGACGGGCATCTAAATGCCTGTGCTCTCATATGCCTTATATCAAATTGGGTAGGTATGAGTAGAGAGGGAGGTCGAGATTTCTAATAGCCCTTGGACTCAACGCTCCATCTACCCTCTTGTCTGTTTGTCTGCTTTCTCGCTCACACTATCCAACCAGCAGACAGAAGACAGCAAAGACCCAAACCCAAGTGGCTGGTAAGGCGTAATCATCGGACCTAAACAAAAAAATTTAAAAACAGCTAAAATCGTTTAGAGCATCACACCATTCCAAGAAAGAAAGCCAAAAATTAACATCTCTCGGACTCTTCCTATCTATAGTGGCTATCTTTTTAATCGAGACCAACAAATTGTGCAAACTAGGAGAAAGTGGGGACACCCATAGCTTGCAAATTACACAAGTAGAACGTAAAAGATTAATTTTGCCTGACCTTTAGTAGGCTTTATCTCAGGCTCCAACTGACCAAAGATGACAAGTAAAAAGCTTTCCTTTACATGCAGCGTAAGCATTTGAGACAGAGCCTTACTCACTTCGCCCCAGTAGGTTTGCAAATTTATACATTCTAAAAACATGTGGACATCATCAGCATTTGTGTTTCCACACTTTGGGCAGGGGACTTCACCTCTTCTCCCAAACTGTGACAGCTTCAAAGGTGACCAATATGCCCTATGGATGGAAAAGAGATGATTTCTCCTCAAATGCGCGGGTTTAACTGATTTAAAAAGCATAGCCATAGATACTTGCCAGTATTTTTCCAGCGATGATTCCGGCAAGTTCTTTCCCCATAACTCCACAGGCAGCGTAAAATCGCCATCCTCGATTTCCACCAATAGCCAATAGATGGTCGCTAATTCCTTCTTTTGACTCGGTTGCTGCTTCAGCTTAAACTCTAGGTCATCACTTTCTTGGGGTAGTTCTTTTCTAAGAGTTTGTTTCTCAGTTTTTTGGTGTGTACTTTGTACTCTTTCTTCTCAGTGCAATTACGCCATAACTGAAAAAATTGTCTTACTGGTAGGTTTGACAAATCCTCTGAGATGGAAACCTTCAAATCGTAGTAGGTTGATCCGGTTCATCGGTTTGTAGTATACCTCAGTAATCAACCTTACCTGTTTCTCTTGTATCATTAGGGCTAGGAAAGGGAGTTGATTGCCTTCTATGGTCATTGTGAACCTCAAGTGAGAGTTGATGGTAAATTTGCCAGTGCGCTAAAAATTGAGTCTTCTTCTCTAGTGCCCCTCCATATTACCAGGACGTTGATTATATAATGTTTCCAAAGTCTTATTTGTTTCTGGTAGGGGTTAAGCTTGCTTTCAATAAATTATGCTTCAAAGGAGTGGACATACAAGCAGGCTAGACTGGAAGCAAAAGTACTCCCCATCCAAGTTCCATGCACTTGTAGGTACGCAAAACGGTTTAGTGGGAGTGCTATGTGAGCCAGATCCAGTATAAATTACAGTGAGGTGATGGGATTCCACTCAGTTGTGTTAAGGATTCTATCCACTAATTCTAGTGTGGCCTCCTGCAGAATATTTGTGTACAGGGACTCCACATCGAGACTGACTGTCCATTGACAAAGAAGGCCAAAGAAATTGATGTGGGCCTCAAAACTCCCTGGAAACTGAAAAAGAAACGATTTGCAATACCAAGAATGTATTTTACATAATAAAATGTCCGTGTAACCTTCTGTATATAGGGATGACAATGAGAAAGGTGAGCACCAGAATAACAGAACATAGGAGTAAAATCCGATGAAAAAGAGTAGCAACTAGACTAATAAAACACTACATTGATAAAGGCCACAAAGACAATGAGATGGAGTGGTATGTGCTAGAAACACTAGTGCGGACACGCCCAGACATGAGTGGACCTTTTCTAGTATTCGAGCAAAGATGGGTCTACAGGTTAGGCACAGACCTGAATGCGCTGAATGATGAAATCCCATGGTGAATCTTGAATCACTAAGCCCTGCCTGAGTGGGTTTCTTTTCCCAACTAGTCAAAACACCACCCAACTATGTCTCCTTCCCTCCCCATACCAAATAGGGTGTTATAACATGTTATATCCAGCCACTACAACCCTGTGCATACAATGTATACAGAGCACAAAAATCCATCTTGAAAAAACATCACTGAAACTATACAGTTATAACCCCCACCCAACCCCCATATGGTGTTAAAAATCATCCTTTTGAGCATGAACTGGCTTAGTGTTTCATATTGCTTTTGTGATCCATAACTTGATCTGACCCATCCTTGGAGCTTAATTAAATATAAACAAAAACCCACACAATGTTTAAATGAAAAATTGAATACTCTGACTCCTTCTTGGAGCTTAAGTAAATATATAAAAAACACCATACAATGGTAAACTGAAAAATGGCTCCGACTTCCTTTTGGAGTTCATATAAATATGGAGAACCCACGCACACAGCATAACTTATGTTGAGCATGAAGAACTAATTCCCTTGTGTGTATGTGGAACCCCGTGTGAGCTCAGTAACAAAATATTCCTGGGATAATAGATCTAGGAAAAGAAGCGATGTGGTAAATAGAACAACTCTAATTCACAGCCTAGCGGGAGGACTAATCCCCCATGAACACTAGGGACCAAACACGATTCCTGGTCCCCGGCTCACATCTCACCGCTCAAGTGGTGCACCAGGAGGATTGCCAAGAAAACAAAAGCCCGGCCGGCACGGTACAACTCATGCCAGCGCATAGAGTGGGCAAGGCATTAGTATTGAAGAGTGACATACCTTTAGTAGAAGTAGGTGTGGTGTGCTTCTGGAGGGGGGGGGGGGGGGGGGGGGAGACGACTCTTCGATATTGGCTTCCAACATTCCTAGAGCACAATGGTCCTTTTGGTTTGGAGATGGTCTGGCCCACCTTGTTATACGCAACCGTATGGCTGCGTATTTGATAGTTAACAGGGGCACTACTCTTCGGTATGGGCCAACGGGAACTCCATGACAGTTGGAGCTGGTAAGAAGTGAAGAGATATGAACTAAATATTTAATGAGCAGCTCACGCACCAGTATCTTGGCAACAATGAGTATTTCAAAGGGGAAAACAAACTCTTTAAAAACAGGCTCCATTGTCTCGCCTATCAGCATCCAGAGATAACACTAAGTAGTAGTGAAATAATTAGTATAACGTGGCAGTCTCAGATGTAAGATACCAATAAGAATATGACCGCTACAAATTACATTTTGCAATTCGGCCGACAGTGGGAAGAAGTACCTAACTAGCACCCACTACCACAACTCAACTCCTGTAACAGGATACAGTTTATCAGATCAACCCCTTTGGATTGTCTTCATAATATCTAAGTCCCCAAAAAATTAAAAGTCAAAGATACCTTTGCACTACAACAGGTATCATGCGTCATGTACGAGCATATACATAATACCTATGTTAAGGTTTAATATGTTACCCCCTTCTTTATTAGTGCGCGACTACAAAGGACGCCACCCCCTCTGTGATGGGTGTGCCGGTATCCCCTAAAATATAGGGTAAGAAACATGTTGATTATCTTCTAAAGCATGAGAGCTTGAATGGTATAGCCTAGTGATAATCTCAAGATGGCTGTATGCCCCTGTCACTATAGTTCACATGTATTCCTCATAGTCAGGGGACTGCCGAGAGAGAGCACCTGCATGTTCACTATTGTAATCCCAAAGTGGGGTGGTGGCAAAGGCATTAGGATTCACCTTTCTTGTGGAGGCCTCCACCACTAAGCTCTCAGGCATAAGGTGCTTTATAAGAAGGTTAAGGTCTTCAGTGCTGGTCTATGGCGACAAGCGGCTTGTCTTATAACTGGCGGTCCACAATATGGTTTTGCCCAAATGGGTATCTGTGAGGGCCACGTGCTGTAGGTGGTTGGTCCAGATGGAGGGCCTCTGTGAAGCCATTAGTCTTCATCTCCATGGTGTGTAGTTGTAAATCAAGTACGTATACCTCCCTGCACATCACTTCAGTGAAGGACGAGCTTTCTTCTGTGGCATGGTAGAGAGAGTAAACCAGGCCAGTTTCTATTTAGGTGTCTAGGCCACTTATATTCTGCAAGTCCTCATACGAATTGTCCTCATTATACTGAAGGGAGTTAAATTCATCCTCTTCTTCAAAATTGTCGTTGTCCGAGTCAGTGCCACATATATTGTGCAATTCCTGTGCTCTGCTGCGAGGTAAAGACAAGATATCTGAATCAGATGGGTAGCTGGATGGCTGGGCCCTAATACTATTGGGTCACGGTCTGGAAAAGTTCAGCTCAGAGAGCACAAAGGGTTGTGCCTTCTCTGCCTATGTCAGCTGCCCTGGTGTCGATGGGAAAGGAACTGTTGTGGGGAGTAGGGCAGGGACTGAAGTCGGCAACAGAGTCAGAGGGCACTTAGGGCAGAGCACCGGCAGAAGTCTAACTGAAGGCCTTTTCTGATTCTTTGGGCCCGAACACTTGCCAGATGGAATTAGTTATGTGCCGAAGATCTGAGTCATGGCATCACGTAAGACCTCAACCAGCTGCCACGTCGCCGACTCACCTGGTAATACGGGGTGCACCGGGACCAGGTTTGGAATTGGTTCGAATGTGGAGCAAGACCGGGAAGCATGCTGATGCCCAAGCGCTTTCTCAGGAGTTTGAGTGAGGTGGAAAGGGGCAGAGTAACACTTGGAATTCTTGTGCATCGTTTTAGAATTACCAGATGGCTCTGACCGCAATGAAGATCCGCTGCAGGATCGACTTCGACAGGTCACAGCATCGAGTCTTATGCTATTTGGCAACATAAAGTTTTGCCTTGCAGTTTCGTATAGCCTTCAGGTTCACCTGGACACCTTAGTCAGAGGTCCTGGAATCGTGTTCCGATCCCAGGCACCACAGGCATACTTTGTGGGGATCTGCCACAGACAACTGTTTGCAGCAGTCTCTACAAGACTTAAACCCTGTTGTTGATGAAGGAGTAGACGCAGGTCCACATCTGAAGGGGAGGAAAGAAAGGAAATGACGTCAGGGCCTATGTGTGGGGCATATAGGCTGCTCCGCTCGTTACTTCTGGAGCAAAACATAATCAATGCAGTGCCCTACAACGACACCTAACAGCAGGAGTACTGCTTGGAAGTTTCCAGATCTAGTTTGATGCCGGAATAAAATTTGAACGTGAGCAATCTGCAGTTAGAAATATCCATCAGAAAAACAAGCTACTTGAAAGAATTGTATCGTACAGATTGTCTCCCCATAATACTATTGAAAAGACATCTTTTGAAATTTATAGAGGAAGAAATCTCAACTGTAGTTTGGAAAAGGACTCTGATAAGCTGTCTGTTAAGTTATCTGTTGATAATGGATGAGAGAGAGACTGATCTGGCTTGATAGTGAAAAGGAAAGAAAATCTCAAGGTAGGTGAAAGGGTGAGAATAAAGATGCCTGCAGGGAGGGAGAAAGGCTCAAAGTTAACCAAGTTGTTCAAGAATGCTGTTGAGATTTCTGACAGAGGAATATGGAATTTAAGTACACTGTCTCTGAGTGGTGGTGATGGTGAGGTTTGTTGTTGATGCCAACCTATTCTACGTCATCCTATCTGCAAAAGGGTTGATGAGGCTGTTGACAAAAGGGGACAGTTTGACTCTGAAGTCCACACACTTGCACATGTGCTCTTTTAGTGATCACGATCATCTCACATAAAGGTGACAATACTCGTCTTATTTTCTCACAATTAAATTTAAACATAAATTGATCCCTAATACAGTCATCAGTTAACTGGCCAAATTTGCAGCTACCAGCTCATTTCCTAAGGCTGTCAGATATCCCTCCACTATTTCATTCCCTGGACTCTTTTTGAAGAAGTAGTGTCTTTCCATAGCAGTACTTATGCGAGGCAAAAAATGCAGGTTCAGTTTCTTGAGGTGACTTTCAAGGACTGCTTCTTTCTGGACTTAACTGTGGTAAGTAGTCCAAGACTCACTGCCACTCAGTCCCCAGGAAATGCAATAACAAAGACAAATTCTTCTATGTCACTAAATGTCTTCCTCAAACATTGGCATAGTTCAGAAAAACATTCATCCATTTACTTCACTGTTCTGGTGGTTCAACTACTTGACTCATTGAAACACAAAAGGAGTTGTGACGTTCTGCCTCTCAGGACAAATGCAAGTTCAACTCTCTATTTTTTTTTGTTAACGGAGTTTTATATAGCGCGAACTTGACCCGAAAGTATGGGGTATCAGAGCGCTTTACAGAGCACCAGTTGCATTACATAAGGACACATTCATTTTTGTTAGGCACAGGGAGATTAAGTGATTTGCCCAGAATCACAGGATGTTCAGCGTCATTGCCGAGACTCGGACCCGGTTCCCCAAAATCGAGGTCGACCGCCCTAGCTGTTAAGCCAACTCCTCTCCCCCCCACAAAAGAAGAGAGCACTGGTAATCATGTATCGCAAACCTACCAGTTACTGAAAAAATAATATTTTACCTCATTTACCTCCGTATTCCCCATACAATTAATCTCTTGTTTTCAATACGGTTGAAAAAGCCCTTTCAAAGATATCGTAGAGCTGAAAATCTATTATCAAATGCCATAAAAGTAAAGTCAAAAGACATGAAAACCTTGAATGGTGTGCTCGTCACCCTCTGATGTGGCAAAAAAAACTGCCAATAATCAGTGTCCAAGCAATTTACAACAATCATGGTTCCTGTTCAACAACTCAGCAAAGTGTGCTTGTCACCTCTGTTAATAACTTGCAGGCATTCAGTCTAATTAATCATAGGTGTGCCTGTCATTGCTGATGGTATCTCATGCCTGAGATACAAGTGTTCAGCTTTTGGTGTAGCGGTCACCAATCAACATGAAGGTACAGTCCACATTTTAAACTCTGCCTTCCATCTTAATCTTCAAAATACATGTATCTCAACAAGCATTACTAGCATTGGCTTCCTTGCTTGTAGCATAATCTTCCAATGTGGTGCATCGTCCTTGCATGCCTCAACAGCGAATACTTTGCAAGGCAGGCAAGCGAGATGAACAAGTGTTCATCCTGCCAAATGTCAAGACAGTCTGCTGCTCAGTCACTGTACAGTCCACTGGAATGTATGAGATGGTGTGAGTTCCACTGCAACCACTGCTCTTTTCCTCAACCATTTTGCCATAATGTACCTTAAATTGCTCTCGCTAAATACCACCTCCTTAACGCCCCATTGTATCTAACATAGGATCTATCACAGAACCTTTATACAAGTATACAGACTGCATTCTACGACCACTTGTAACTTTGAGATTATCAACAAAGTAGAACCTTCAACTCGAACACTGATACATTGTTAACTCTAGATACTGAATCTTTATACAGCAATATGCCTCAGGTCCAGGAGTTAGAAGCAGTAAAATGGTTTATAGAGGCACATAACATCATATGCCCAGACGCATTTGTCGTTGAATGCCTCAGTTTGAAGGCAAGCTATTCAAACAAACTAAAAGTGTCCGTTTGGGAGCATCTGTAGCCCCGTCAGTAGCCAAACTTTGGCCCTTTTTGGAGAAAAAAAAAACAATTGACAACGAGGTCGCTCCTTTTTTAAAAAAAATCTGTGACATATTGGTGAAGCTATATTTATGACATCTTTTCTATCTGGACTGGCACGAAAAACTCAGTTTCTTCTTTAGCTCAACCACTGTGACTCTAATGCCAAATTCACAGCCCATACGAGCCATTATCAAGTAGAATTTTAAGGCATCTTAATTTCAAACAATGATGGGATCCTAGAAGTACACTTTTATGTGAAACCTACAGCTAGAAACACCCTTTTACAGTATGAGAGCCACCATCCTCTGGCACAAAAACAAACGATACCTTTTGGACAATTCTTAAGGCTTCGGAGAAATTGCTCCAATTTACAGGATTACATCACACAAGCAATTGAAATGAAGGAAATATTTTATGAGAGGTTTATCTAAAATGACGTGAGAGACACATTTAAAAGAGCTAGATTTTTTTGAAAGAGACCATCTCCTTCGAGAGTAATCACTTTAGTCAGTACCTCAATTGGTGTGCGTCACTGAACATTCCGCCATGTACGAGAAAATCAGAGATAATTAACACTAATTGGCACATTCTAAATAGTGATGCCACACAGGAATACAAACTTCCCAAACCACTGTTCGCCCATCTGCGAAATAAGAATATCAAAGATACTGTTGTGCATTCTTGTTTCAAGACTGGCATACCCTTCACACAAAAAACTATAGATGGGAATAAACCACTAGTAGGTACATATAAATGAACACAATGCAAAGCTTGTGAGACAGTGATAGAGACTGACACTTTTACCCACAATGGGTATACTATAAAGGCAAAATAGTTTACCAACTGCAAAACTAAAAATCTTATCTATCTACGGTTATTTTGATGCAATTTGGCTATGTCGGTGAAAAGGCTCACCCTATTGCTACACGTCTTAAAATCTGGTATTTGTAAAGCGCGAACTAATCACCCATAAGGGTCTCAAGGTACTGGGGCCGTCGAGGAGATTAAGAGAGCTACTGCCCAGAGTCATATGAGCTGTGCTGCCGCCGGCGCCTAAGACCGAACCATGAGCCCCACGCTTCGGAGGCAGCCGCACTGGCCGCTGCCCCACACCTCTCCCTTACTGAACACTGATCGGCTATACGCATGTCTAAACTCACAGCTCCTTTGGTAAAACATTTAGAAAAGGGACATACTGCAGATGAGATTAGATGGCCAACACTGGAGAAAATCGAATTAGACCAAGACAACTTAAGCCAAGAAATCGGAAAAAGACGCAAAGTCTTCAGAATTTGTATTCTGGACACCTTTAAACGTGAAAGGCGAATATTCCAGTAGTTGGCAAGCTTATTTAAATGAGTGTTTGTGCAATTTTGAATGCCCAAACTTAGTAAATGAAGTGAGAAGCAAAATGGTTTATAAAAAATCAATTAACCAAACAGCAGCCTTACTGTCTTCTATAACAGACAAAGATGAATTAAGGCGAAAAAATCATTTATGGTCAATAGTTAATTCTTTTGGCAAATTGTTGCCAGAACCGTATTTGCTATTTCATTTAAAACCTTTGATTAAAAATAAATTCAAGTTATTAAGATTTGGGATATACCCAACTAAAGATGGAACACCAAAATGGGAGAATAAGTGGCCGTCGAATATTTGCAGGCTATGTGGGTTGTGTGATGAAACCTTACTGCACATAGTAACTCTATGTCCAAATTTGTTAGAAGAGCGGAAGATCGTTTTGAAGCCTATTTTTAAGAAATTGGGGGTTAGATCATGTAGGACTGCAATTATTTTATGTCTAAGTGGTGTTAACATTCAAATTATTTGCCAATTTGTTAAGTTTGTTTTCATGGCTGAAAAGAAACTTTGTAAAGCAGATATTTTAAGTAAAAGAAATAACTGTTATGAAAGATAATAGAAAAAGGGTAACGAAATAATGCCTTTTAAGCGTGTTTTAGGGAGTATGTGGGCTATTTTAATGTATTTTTAGATTTATCTTGATTATGTGTTATTTTTGTTGTCTGTATATGTTATTTTAATGTTGTAGTTTACCCCTTCAAATGCTGCAACCTTTCGCTGCTAGCACAAGGCACTTTAGTTTTGGAGCCAAAATTGTAATTGCAATTGCTAATAATTATTGGCATATTGCTGCTATAATAAGGTACTTTAGTTTTGGTGCTGTAAGCAAAATTCATTTGTATATCTATATCTGTTTAGTTAAATGTTGCTGTGGATATTTATTATTATTTTTTTTTTTCCTTTGTAATGATTTTAATTAATCAACAAATAAATAAATACTACTACTACCTTTAAACGTGGACTGAATAATGAGATTCCTTGGGAGAATGCTATCAGGTACAACATGAGAAGCTAAGTTGTCATTTCAATTTACTTAGACCTTTGGGTATATTCACCGTCAACATAAATAGATTCTTACACATATTTACAGTTATATAAGAGTTCAATGATTTGTACGTAACCATGAAGTCAGAAAATACGAAGATTTATAGGCTTAATATATACTGTCTTTTAAGCTGATTAGAACTCCTTTGAAAACAAAGAAATCCATATTTTGTTTTCATGTTAGGTATAATATATTGTATAGCCTTTTCTTTATTTTCTTCATTTTTTTAATTCCAAATTAATAATAAAGTTAGCTGCCTAGAAGTAACCATAGTCAGAGAACATTTAGATTCATAGGCATTAAAATAAATATTTTTTCAGCATTTAAAGATTCTTCTGATCATCTGGCAGCAGTTCATGTTATCAAATAGTCTTTCGTTCATTTCCCTATACTAACATGAATTCAGTTTACATGAGTCAGCAGTCCACTTGTTCCCAATTGTTTCAAGTCAATGGTCGTCCGACACCAACTTGACACCTTTTATGTCAATCACGTTGACTCACGACATCCTTTCGAAAGGAAGTTTTTCCCTCTTCATCCAACTACCACTATTCTGGAGCAGAGGACCTTTGCCAACCACTTGTAATCTCCCTACTATCACAATCATTTTTATTGACCTTTTTGCGTGTTAGTTCCCATTCAAGCCTCATGCAATCTCATATCTTGATATCGCTGAGCGAATGATTTGCCTATTATGTACAGACCACGACTATTTAACGTTATGCCATTGCATCTGTAGCTATCATCTTAGCTCCTTATTAATCCAATGTTTATTGTGTTCATATCCCTAACTTTTGCTGGCAGTAATTAATGTAAGCCAATCTCTGATAGCTAATCAGCTAGAAAGAGACCAGCCCCAATTAACTTAGTCCAATAACAACCGGCATATATTAAATTGTCCCTACAATGTTTTCATGTTAACCACCTTAGTATCTCCCTCTATCGCACATTAGTTCTCTTCACTGTATCGCATATAGGTTGGCGAATCTGTGTTATTGACATGTTCACTTTCTGAGGAGCTTTTTCTAATGATTTGGTTCCTGTACTTTTTATATTTCTATGAACATGTTAGTCCTTTTAGTTTTTATTACACCATATAACGTCATTTAAAAGGACTTTTTTATGACTGTTTGAAACACCATCTTCCCCACTTAGTTATGCTTCTCCTTTTTACCTAGACAACCACTGAGTGACATCTCTTGATACATATTTAACCACAAACAAGCTAAGCTGTATCTTCTATACCCTTATTTCCCGATTTGTGGAAACAATAACGAGGAGAAGAACCTATATTTTGGGGTAAATACTTATTGATAGGATCCATCATTTAAGATGTTTACCTCTGTGGCAAATTTAAATGAGACTGACAGACATTTTCCTTTATTTGATCTTTCCTAATGATTGATACCTGTTTATGACCTGCACTTAAGATTTATTCGGATGGAAATCTTCTTGAATTTCTTTTATCAATTTTGATGCGTGCTACAGCCTACTAGAAAGGACTTCTTCGACTATTTTGTCTGGCACCCACTGGTAACTGACCAGGATACAACATGCATTTTAATGAGTTTTTAAGGCATAATCTCATAGGATTCTCCATTATGTGCACAATAGACAATTTCTACATGAATTTGAAATTCAAAGGCTCTAAAATATTTATCTTATTTGTCTTTACAGTGGTCTGCTCAAACTATTTGTCACTGCATATTTTTTCTATCCTCAATTGTAAGATTTCTCAGTTGCCTCAGTCTTCTGTACTACCAGAATTGGTAAGAGTTGGTTTTGATGTATCCCAATTTTTTGCACGTCTGAGTTGCAAACACCCCATTGAATTCCGGGAGCACTACTTTCCCCTCATTCTTTTCTTTTTTACTTGTTCTTTTCTCTTTTATCTTTTCTTACAATTGTTTTTATAAGAAACTTAGAAGCCTGAGTGTACTTACTATATATTTTTAGGTACGTTTTACTTGTGGCTTGTCTGATAGAGGCACTTGGGTCGCTGAAACGCATAGACTCGATTCCATGAAGATTCATCAATAATCGAACACAATACATTCCCTCTCATGTTGAATATACTTATTGTTATATCCTATGACCTATTGTATTTCTACTTGAAAATAATGATTACTATCAAATATTAGATTTGATCCTATAAGAAAGATTTGTCATAAATTGTATAATTTGAACTAGGGCTATCAAGCAACATCATACAGCAATTCTATATTCAGGTCATCAAGATCTTGTTCTGACTATTGAATGCATGTTTTGAATTGGAGGGATGCCGGCTATGATTTTTGCTGTTTTTAATCACTAACCTTACAGACATTTAATTGCACTGTTTTTAGAGTTATTTAGTAAAAAAAAATAAAGGTTTATTTTTTCCTTCTTGTGTATGCTTGGCCTTTATATTAATATGTCAGCAATTGTGAAGTAAACTGTTAGTTGCCTGGGGATTTGTTCGTACAATTGTTATTTCCCTGCCCTTGAAACTGTTGGCAGAAGGAGGGGGGCCTGATATATACATTGGTCACTGGTTTATTGCAATATGCAATAGCCCGGTAGCAGCTGTCACTTCCAAAATCTTCATATACCACTGCTGGGATTGAAATTTATGATGTAACTTACTCTGGTGGTAAATGGAGAGGGGACAAGCAGTGTCACATTGATCATATTTTGGGGGAATTTTTGAGCAATCTGAACAAAGTAACATCTGCTATAAGCATGCAAAAGGAATTAAAGGAACCATACTGAGGGTAACTTGTTTTTATTATTTGTGTAAATAATATACCTCTGTGGTTATTCACAGGAAATCCTAGCCCCCCACCATATGTAACTTTTCATTCCTTCATTACTACTCCAATCTATCTCCAAAGCATTTTTATGAAGATAAATATCCAAATGAAGAGTGCTACTATTACGAATGCTTCCCTTAGGCTATTTATTGTTTTGTGTTGAAAAAACAATTAACATTAAATGTGAGTTAAATGAGCCAACTGAGCAGGTTTATTCTTCTTTCATTCCCCGATAAAAAAGCAAAAAGTGAAAAAACACAAGGAACGTTTGAAGCCTCAAAGACAAATGATACACTATCGCTTTGAGACAGGATGCCTGCTAAATGGTGCCACAAGATACTGCAAAAGCAGTTTGCCCTTTGTTTCTTTTGACCGCTATGTTACAGAAAAAAATATCAGATACTTTACCCTTAAAGAATATTGCATAATGTTCATGAGAAGACAGATCTCTCACTATTCCTTCTGGCCAGCACGGTGGGAACAAAGAAATCTACATTCCATCAAAGATGAAGTCTCAGGACATTTCCTGCAACCATTTTAGGCACTAAGTGAAACTTTATTGAGGACTGTATACAAACCTCGCCAGACCCATGAGGGAAGGAATTGCAATTTCTTATTTACATGTTTAAAATATATTTTCCCATGTATACGATACATGCAGAAGCCATTCCACTTGAAAGCAAAACGGCTGGGACGATCTTTGGTTACTTTCAGAGTGCTAATATACAGATTTAAATTTCTATGCGAAGATACTGGAAAACCAAGCAATCATGCTCCGTAATGGCTTGCATTGGTGCAGGATCCTACCCTTTATTGCAGAAAGGCAACCTGGTCTGCACTGTAATTTCATAAAGCATCTCTGACAAGAAACAAGATCCCACTCGCCCACCATGCAAATGCAACGCCAGAGTGATGAGAATTATTATTTCCTTCATAACTGTGTACAATAGAGAAACTTGGGGAAGACTTAGAGTAAAAAGCCTGTTCCATTGTTCAAAAAGACATTCAATTTGGAAAGGGGTTATGCTACCTGGATATGAAGACCTAGTGGAATGTGTTTCATGCGATGATGGAGAGGTCGATGGGTGTGGTCCAGCACTGACCAAAGATATGTGCAAGAACTTAATCAATGATGGCTCCTCTATGTTCCTTTTCCAGATATATATTTAAGGTATCTGCTTTCACATTTTCCTCAAATCAGAATATGGACAGCTGTGATCGGCAGGTCTAGATCAGATGTCAAGATTATTTGTGCTTTCGTCAAGAATGTCTGGACTTTGACCCCCATCCCCCCACCACTGTTTGCTCGGTATACTGCATTAGCTGCGATATAAGGCCAGCCTTGAGTTCTAGAATACTCCAGTAGGATCAAGACTGATTTTGCATTACCCAGGCCCCCTTCTGTAATGAACAACATAACCAAAAAAAATATGGTAGGCAATCTCCTCAAAATAATTACTAGTGGTTTCAACGAATTCAAGCATTTCCATCCAATACTTTTCCCCCCAATCCAAAACACTAGATGGAACGGATCACACAAAGAAAGTAGAATATGGGATTCAGAGTTTGCACAACATAATTTGTGTGAAGTGTATGAACCCTATGTGGGCTAGATGGTTGAGAAACCCTTTTGGTTTACTTAGATTATCATTCCTACATTGTTTTCAGTCACTAGTTCTAGAGCAGGACTTCCGGTTAGAACTAGGCCATAGATGATAAGCTTTATTCTCCGATTGGAACTAGTAGCCATTATCCCTCTGCCAAGAGAAAGTACAGATGCTGGTTCTAGAAGCTCCTAGATATGCTCTGTGTCTGCTGAATGTAATGACAAATCTTTTGACACCCTTGGCGACAAGTTTTTTTCTACCTATATTTTGAATGTTCAGTTTTTTGCAATAAGTGATTTGAAATCAAAGCCCTCAATGTCAAGAAAGGTTTAAATGACTAATTATGTTTTTTCAACATGAGCTCTCGCAAGGTGTGCCCAAGTCTCTGAGTTCTGCCCAGCTTGAGCTTGTTGACCCGGCTGGCAACATAAGGAAGTATTATAAAAGATGCACAGCTCCTCCAACAAAATTATGTTGGGTATTAGATGTCCTTGGGAACCTCTCCTTCACTGTTGTATGGTTAGAATATGATTGAATATTGTGTAGCTCTAGACAAAAAACTATAACTGCACCAGCCTAACAGTTATTTAAATAAGATGAATAGTGGTTCTCAAGGAACCTTTCCGCCGGATATGCCTTTATGTGCTGTCTTGTTTTTCCTATTATTATGTAAAACATATTACATTGGAAAGCAGTCATCAGAATCCATTAATACATTCATAATCTATCTAAAAATACGTTTAGTGCACGGTGTGATGTTGACAGTGCAGAACATAAAACAAACACAATAAAGTGAGTTACAGAGCAAGGGAGTGCTCAGGGTAAGTTGGTTTTGACAGAACAATTTATAGGCTTTTGTTCTTAGGGAGTCCCGAAGGATAGGAATCCCCGATCCAGCCCGACATAATTCCACTAGTAAAGAAAGGGCAATTCTTGCGCTCTTTGAAATTCATGAATTTGTACTTTCTTATTCAGATTCAAATGAAACACAAAAAATATTTCTGGCCTTTGGGCCCTTTCAGGATCCCCTTTGGGTTGAATAATTGCTTTCTGGTAGCAGATTGTTCTTTCCATAATCAAGTGCTTGGCTCTATTTTTTCTATTACAGTCTGAAACAGTAGAATACTTAGGACTCACCCTCCCCTTCCTCTAGTGAGCAGCAAAGTTAAAGTTCCCTTCTGTTCAGGAGAGTGCTAATCTGTGAATATTGAACTAGGGGTGAAAGTTGTGATGGCTTGCAAACAGATATCAGAGAATAGTTAAGCTTGTACCAGAAAGTGCTGATAAAATATGTGAGGGTTGACTCCAAACAGTAATGTTTATTATATCAACTGCCAAAAGATGGAAGGGCCTATTCTGACTAAAACCTGTGACCGAATGGTAGCACAAGGCTTTTGCAGCAGCCACATTAAACTGTTGCTCTATTTCTTTGACTGGTTTCCCAAATCAAACGAAAGCACAAGCACAAAACATAGATTAATCATACTGGCCGTTTTCAACATTTTCGAATACAGTCCTCATTTATTTAGTGTGAACTTAAACTCCTCCAATTTCAGAAGGAAATCCTAAATATTCCGCCACCATAGGGGTGTTATTGTGGAAGAAAGTCAGCTGAAGCATGCCATTTCATATTTAGGGTTTCCTCCAGCTACTGGAGGATTGCCAGTTCCTTCCAAACCCTAAATGAGACCCTTAGTCATGGAATCTCTGAATCCTTCTCTCAGTAAATATGAAAGGCTTAATTTGTTAAACCATTTAAAGCAGTTCAACAGTTCCCAAATACTAAAACACAAATTCAGAAGTTTTAAGAATATTCTGACCCTAAGTCACACCTAAGAAGATAACAAATAGAGTGGTTTAGCAATAATCCACGGTCTGAAGGTTAGGGTTGGGGTAGGAGAGGAAGGGTGTTCCCGGCTAAGGGCAGGGGTTAGCCATTTCAAATGGTTTTTCACAAGTAATTTGCCTAGTAAGTTAGCACTGTAAACTACTGGGGTTGATTACGATTGGTGTGTAAAAGGTAAAACTCATCATCTGTTAATAAAAGACTTTTCATGTGAAGACAAAAAGTAAAGTACATTTGCAATTGAACTCCTAGATTATCCCTCAGGAAACCACTGCAGCCTCGGGTGTGGCATAAGCATTGACATAAATCATTTTACTGGCTGTCCTTGCACTGTCTCAGGATTTTTATGTATTCCACCAAAAAAACTGAAGAAATGATTATGATGTAATTTAGCTGTTGTAAATCAACCCAAAATGTTCTGTATGAAGCAAGTATAATTCATTTCACACAGCAATGGTATGTTGAATTTCTAACTTTTTTTCTTACCTGGGTCTCTTCTGTAATCACCAAGGAATTCTTCTAAACTTACAAATCCGTCACCGTCTTTATCATGTTCTTCTAATGCTCCATCAATGACAAAATCCTGAAAGATGATTCATAAACATTGAATGTTATATGTATTCCTATTAAAACTTTCATTAGGAGACAAACTGAAAATGTTTAAAATACAAAACAAATTAATAAAAACGTTACACCTGTCGCATTACTTAATCAATTAACCTTTCGAAGTTTGGTGAAAGGACGGAGAAGAGAAAAAACCCACTCTCAAGCAAACTTCCTTCGGAAATACACCAAGTACTGAAATGCCCCACAGGTCAATCTTGCTTTATTTTTTCCAATATTCAAGAAATGCTTAAAAAATATATTTTTTCTATAGATATGTAGGCCAATGGCCCACTGTTTCTTTGTAAATCTGATCAAATGTATGTTTTAACTGAGTCTCTAATGTAATTACTTTATTTTAGCCAAGCTAATCAGCGGGCACTGTATCCTATAGTCGGTATACCATTTAACAATACTGTATCAACCACTATCTTCTTATCAAGCACTCTGTCATTCTTCCTGTAGGGTTTAGTTTGCACTATAGAAAAACCAAGAAAAGAAATAGAAAATAACTAAGATCATCACATTTAAAGGTGATTGTTAAAATCATATTTCTTTGCATGCCCAACAGATCTGCTTTCACAGCCAGCTCTTATATGACAAGTAAAGAATTTGAGTTGACTGTGTCACTTACATTGATGATGTCTTTCACTTACATACCCGACTGTCTTTTCACTCATGACCACCACTTCTGGCAATAAGAAGCTATGTTGGTAACAGAAGCAGAGGTCACTTAAACATGATATAGAAATGACTGATGTCTTGTTACAGTCCTATATATAGTACGCACTTGGCTATTAGTCAGGTCCCACAGCAGCAACAGAGTTTAAGTAGCTTCCAACTTTTGTTTCGAGGAATCAATCACAGATGAGGGTTTAATTCACCGTGTGAGCCAATGCTTTCTGAACTTCACAAAGTGCTTGAAAACTACAGCTCAGTATGAAATCAGGCATAAAGTATCCTATTAAAAGGATGCTTCAATAAAATTCCAGGAGTGCACATGGGCTGGTGGTTGCTGATGTGATAGCTTCTTCTTTACCTCACCACATCACCAATGGTTTACATTTTTTCACTAGTTTTAACTCCATGCTGCTAAATGCTAACAGACAGCATAAGTAAGTATAAATGGTTGGGTGAATTTTTTGGGACAAGTAAGACATCAAATTAACTGAAACCGCACTAAGTTTTTCATCCTGCCGCTCTCCTTCACAACATGTAGCATATTCCAAAAGAAAGATAATGTGAACAGACAACAGCAAATTATGCCCGACAGGTATGGGTACTCAGTTTTGATTACAGCAAAAAAACAGAGAAGACAGTCTTTCTGATAAGATTAGCTCAGTCTGCTTTTCTTACAGGGCTAGGCTATCAAGTGACAAAAAAGCTCCACAATGGTATATATGAGAGCCCTGGCCTTATGATGATTGCCTACAATCATAGAAGTACAAGATGGTGGTCTGAATATTGAGAAATAAAGTACTTGATAAAGGTATACATCTGAGAACAGATCTGTTGGATCCCAGGTGGTCAAACAGCCTTTGATTTCTAACATCCCTGCATTAGACGAAAGACAATTTTCTTCAAATGCTCCCATATAAGTTTGATCTCTGCAGGGGGAGTAAAGTCTTCCAAGTTGGCCTTCAATAACTGGGCCTCATAGTCCGACACCTGGGGCACTTGCCTATGGTCAACTTAGTACTTTAGGGTATAACATTAGGATATTACGTAGCCAGAAAACAAACTACCAGATACTGGCATAAGGCAAGGTTTTTAGATTCTGTCACTGGGCTCTGGCAAAAAAGGCAAATTAATATGTATGTTAGAACACTTTTTCACTGTCATACATCCAGTTGGAGTTATCCAGATCATATTTTGAAGTGAGTGGTGGCTTCATGGGTTTACAGTCAATGCTTTATGATGCAGAATACATTAGAAAAGACACCTCCACTTGTGTTTCCCAATTTGAAGGCTGCATTCTGTTTGAAAATTAAATGTTTTGACCCAGACTCAGAACCCATTTGAACAGAATGGTATGAAATTCAACTAGGAGGGGTGGTAGACAATGTTCCTCGCTGTGACTTTTGAATGTCTCTTCTCTGATGAAACCTCAGAGTTCCCAAATTGATTTGCAAGTCCCATGTACAGTACACTAGCTGTAGAGTCAGTGATCACTTTGGTTGGGCCATGCTTCCAACTATCTCAACTAGACGCTAATGTTCTTTATTTGAATGCTGCCTTTCCCTCACAGGTTTTGGATGCGTAGTGCTTTGCTTACCTTTCTTCCCTGATGTTCTTCTTCATTATAGGGCCAGGTATTCTCTTAAACACAAGGGGAAAAAAAGGGGTCACTGCTGCATAGGACACAGGTGAGGGTAATCAGTGGTGCTAGAGTGAACCAGTCCACTGCTCACATTCTTCAGATGAACCTGGGCACATACTGCAAAGCCCAACATTCCACAACGTGCTGCAAATAATGGAATCTAACAAATTAGCTAATACAGCTTTTATTCATACATAGCAGGGGCAGCCCACACCTGGCCCCCTTTCGATGCATTGGGATGTGGGCATCTAACAATATCGCTGTAAGGGATGAACTGGCTGCAATGCTTTTCATTCTGCCTCCAGGCAGAAGACACTGAATAGATAAGGGACAGGTCAAAGTAGTACGAACTCCAGTGTATAGTCCATCTGCAATATGGATAGTACTGTTCCTAGCTCTGTGCAGGACAGATAAATACAAAGGCATGTGAATGTCCTTTTGCTGAATAAGCTATACCAGTGATTAGCCATAGCCCCTCAGTGACCCAACACCTGCACATGCGACCTAAACAAGATACCAATCCCAGAGTCCTGGAAATTTCTGGGTGTTTAAGCTCTGTGGTGTTCGATCCACGGTTCCCACCTACTACAGGTGACAATACAACTTCTGTATCATGTTGTTTCTAGGAAGCAGCTCTGCAAATGGTTGATTTTTTGCTGGGCATTTGGGGCCAGGATGAGCAATACAGGGATCACATTTAGACATCAAAGATTAACTTCTCACTCTTATCCTCTGGTCCTTCCCACAGTCAAGGCAACCCTCATGGAGAACTCTGCATTTCAGAGCACCTCAATTTAGTTAAACCTCAAAATGAAATCTCAGACTCTGATCCGCAACTAACCTATCTCAGTCTCTCCAAAGTGGAGTTCAAGTCCAACATCCACACTCTCAAGCAGCGAGAACATAAAATCTCAGATACACCATGATACCTTCCCCTCCATTCACTCCTTCCCACTCATACTGCTTGGGAGACCTTCGCCTATATGGCCAGGCAAGCATCGGAGTAACGGCTGTTCCTGCAAGGCTGTTTCTGCTAAGTAGAGCTATGTGAGATACCTTTATCAAAGATAATTTATTGTCATTGATGATATATTAATAAGTACCCTATTATACCAAGAGATTAGATCACTGAGATCATTGGTCCAGATCTTTAGATATTTGGTCATACAATAAGGAGTTGTCTAGGTGCCTTTGCACGTTTAATTGTGTGATGAGGCGCGACAGCCTTTAGAAATAGTAGTCCGCTTTCGACATCCATTTGAACACATTGGTCCGTTTTTAGTGACCTACTTCCGCGTTGTGCGCGGCGACCCGAATGAAGTACGCGGTAGAAGGAGAGAGGACGTTGAGCTCTATTTTCCAACAATAGAAGGTATGTTTATAGGATCAGGCTGTAGAAAGACATTACGTGAACCTTGGAGATATCGAGTGAAAGTCGATTGAATAAATGAGCTTCCCCTTTATCTATGTGGAGTGATGTCACCAGGAATAACTCGTCACTGAGGGGAATATGTGGTAGAAGAAGACAGAAGCAAGAGCGTTATTTCGCAGTGAAAAAAGGTACTTAAATACGACAATGCTGTAGAAATATATAACGCGAACATTGGAGATATTAAGCGGGAATGGACTTATTATTTGGTTTCCCTTTTGAGGGTCGATGGTGATGTTGCCAATAAAGAATCGTCAGTAGCAGAGAAAGAAAACATACGCATCAGAAAGTGCAAGGTATGAGTAGTAGGTTCCAGAGGTTTAAATTTGAATGTATAAATATTATATTACACACATAAGTAATAGATGTTTCCACATGTTTTTTGTATTAGGTAAAAAAAAGAATAAAATATAAAAGAATATATTTCCAAAGAGAAGCCCACCTCAGAATTTCAGTTCGCACTACGAATCTCCCGGCTTTCATTCAGTGAGTAAAGTATTTTACTGATAAATAGTAATGACCAGTAGGTAGGAGATACATCCTACTACACTAACTTGCCTTAAATAGTTGGGAACTTATTCGGCGAAATATAGGGATATCTTTCTAGTGATTGAGACAGTGAGGCAATTAGATATAGCCACATGTGGTAGTCTTTGCGAATAGGTGACGGTTTGTGCATGCCTGAACACATTAAATTAGTACTTTCTCAAAGCACATACTTTGTCTGAGCACATTTTCATTTTGAGCCACTTGTAAATATACTATTCTTTTTGCAACAAAGGCACAATATATGGTGTGTTAACTAAGTGGTTGGACGCCTCTTCAGACAAATACTTTAACATAAATATTCGAACATTTGTTTGACACACGAGTTTGTGGTTCCCATGAATATATATGTATGTAAATAATGATAACATGTTGTACATATCGAGTAAAAAAGGTGTATTTAATTTTTAGGTTGAATTTCAAATTTACACATTCAACTGCCCTAGTCCTGAAGAGGCCTAAAATTATTACGGCTGAAACGCGTCGACATATAATTGGAAGACACTCAGATGAATTCAAATATGATTATATAGATACAAAGAATACTCTATGAATATATGGTTGAACAGATAAACCTTCGAGTTTTTCTAAAAGAGTGATCTTCATCATTAAGGAATGCTGTTGTGACAAAGTATTGAAAGCATCCAGATTAATTAGTAGGGCAATGAGACATGGTGTAAAATGTAAATATGAAATATAAATATGTGTATATATATATGTAGAATTTGTTATATATATTACAAAAAATAAAATAGCAATGATTGTTTCTGACACTTATTAGTCAAAGTGTATATATATTTTTGTGCTGGTCTCCCCTTTTTTGACATAGGATTTAAATATTTAGATTTATCTATAAAAATAACTTGTACAAAAAGAGATAACTAATCTACCTCTTTATTGAATAATATTGTGGATCAATCCCGAGGCATTATTTTCTGTTATAACTTGTTTAATCACCCAGATGCCAAAGGGTTAATTGGGTAAACCCCCTTAGTTCTTAAAAGGTTTTCATTACACTTAGTGAAGTGTGAGGGTAATTGGAGAAAGAAGACATATACATAGTTTGATTACATATAAATAATTGAGAACAAGATATATATTTCCGGTCAAAGGTTGACTCGGCACTCAATATTGCTAGTTTATGGAGTAATACATTTATGGGAACTTTGTGTAAAACCATTCGTTGATATACACTTGTTGTCATGTCAGAACCTCCTATAGTAAGTTACACGGAAGAAGAAATCAGCGCCTTATGCAAAATTCCATCTTTGTTAAGCGGGGACCAAGCAGTAGTACAAAGCATTAATGTGGACAAAATAGAAAGATTAAAACAACTAAAAAAGAAGAATATTAGAACTCAATTACATGCCCAAGTCTTGTTAGAACATCTAAAAAACAATACTATTCCAGTGGGACTTCAAGTAAGAAATATCCCAGTTATTTTCATCACAGACAAAGCATACTTAGGTAGATTCGGAGGGGTTGGAACAAAATGCTCTAGAGATTGGATGGCATTGTCAATCGAAACAGCCTTAAGACTAAATGACGAAGAACTAAGGGAAATAGAGGCACTAGAACAAGAAATCCGAGGAGATACCACTATTAAGGACTCTAAGACGTTACTAGAATCAGTAGAAAAAACTATTGCTGATTTTAAAGTCCATACTATAAATCAAAAAACTACCAAGGTAGCAAGGGATATAAAAAAATTTAAACTAGAGGAGATTTATCCATATTTGAAAGAGGACTTTTACCAGAAAAATAATCCGAGTTCACTAAATCTTCAATATAGAGGTAGATCAAGAACCAAATTTATTACGTTTTCAGATACCTCGTCTGATTCAGACCAAGGGTCGTCTAGTAGCTACCGTCCGTACCCCCAATACCCAAGATCCCAACCTTTTTTTGGCAGAGGCAGGTATCGAAACAGAGGAGGGGGAACAGGATGGCGTGGTTACAATCCTCAAGTGAGCCAATATCAACAACAGGGTCAGTACCAGACCCCGGATCAATATCAGAACCCAGATTCAGAACCATTCAGAACTCGGAAGAGAACCTACAGACGATAAATACAATTGGGTCAGAAATACTAGAAACCATACCGATCTATAATTTATCCAATTACACCCCAACAGACACAGAATTATCAGTGTTATATAAACAGTTGTCCTTTGTACCCACGGTTCTACTAGACCCTGTGGATACAAAAACAGAGGTTTTACACTTCCTGAGAAAGGTTAGACTAAAAGCCTTCTTTTTAGAAAAAGAAATGAGGGAACAAATTAACATCAGTGGTTTGAGAAATAAATTAAACGATATTCCAGAAAGCGTACTCCTTCCAGCAGAAATTCTGGTATTTGAAGAACAAATCTTGAGAGAATTGGATGCCCTTCAAAACAAAAAGATCTTTTATAATGCTAACTGTAGCAAACAAGAAATGAAAGCTTTGAAAGATTTATCAGAAAATCCGGCAATAATAATCAAGCCAGCTGACAAAGGGGGAGGAATTGTACTCTGGGACACCAAAAAATATGATGAGGAAGTAGTGCGGCAGCTATCTAACCCTTTACATTACAGATTACTAGAAACTAATCCGACATCGGAATTGAAATTAGAAATTCTGGAAATTACAAAAAATGGGCTTGATGAAGGTTGGTTATGTCAAAATGAATTCGATTTTCTAAACAGTGATAAAACCAAAACACCGAGTATATATGTCCTGCCAAAAGTACATAAATCTACGATAAATCCACCAGGAAGGCCCATTGTTTCGGCTTGTGGGTCAATTTTGGAGTCCCTGGCCAAATATATTGATACCTTTTTGATTCCCTTAGTCAAGGAGACACAATCGTATGTCAGAGATACCATGGATTTGATATCAAAAGTAGAAGGACTTCCCTATGACATGGAAAAACAATTTTTGGTATCAATTGACATCGAATCATTATACACAAACATACCCCAAGATGAGGCAATGGCAGTGATGAAACATGTATTAGACCAAAGAGACCAGCCCCATCAAGTCCCCACTGAATTTATAATATCATTAGCGTACCTGTGTTTAAAAAATAACTTCTTTGATTTCAAGGAAAATCTGTATTTGCAAGTCTCAGGAGTAGCAATGGGCTGTAGCTTTTCGCCAGAAATTGCAAATCTGGTCATGGCAGAGTTTGAAAAGAAATGGATATATAGCGACACCAACCCTTTTAAATCCTTTATAGGGTTTTGGTGTCGCTATATAGACGACATATTCATGATTTGGAATGGAGATGAAACACAATTGCTAGACTTCCATAATTGGTTAAATTCGAGAACAGTAGAGTTCAACTTTACCATGTCTAAGGACCGTGCTAAGATAAATTTCTTAGATGTATTTGTGCAACAAGAAAAGGAACAACTAGGGGTAAGTCTGTATACTAAAACTACAGACCGGAATACCTTGTTACACTGTGGGAGTAGCCACCCTCGCACGCTGAAAGAAAACTTGCCATATGGGCAATTTCTCCGTGTTAGGAGGAATTGCACCAACAAAGAGGATTATTTCTCCAATGCTGAGAAACTTAAAAACAAACTGATAATTCGGGGATACCCTAAAAAGTTGGTGAAAGGTGCCCTTAAACGAGCATGGTATACACCACGGGAAACTTTATTAATTCCGAAACAACAAGACAAAAACATCCCCTTGACATGTGTACTCACGTATGATCCTAAAGCAAACAGAGTTAAAAAGATTATCCAAAAAAATTGGAAAATAGTAGAACATCTAGGAATTTCCAAACCACTATTTGCTTTTAAGAAAGGAAAAAATATTAGACAACAACTGGTGAGAGCAGCAAGACCGACAGAGAACACAAAAAAAGATTTAAGAACCTTATTGAGTCTACCGCCAGTAGTGGGACATTTTCGATGCCAGAACTGTTTGGCGTGTAACTTAACTGAAGATTCCAAACAGCTAAATATCAATGGTCAAATACACTACCAAAGAGTATTCTCGAACTGCAATTCTAAGAATGCTATTTATTGCATAAAATGTCCATGCAATAAATATTATATAGGCCACACAACACAAGCCCAAAAAAACGGATACTGCAACACAAATCCAGGGTTAAATGCAAAGTACAGGGAGCACCTTTGGTACAGCATTTCCAAAATTTAAATCATTCTGAAAATGACATAAAGTGGTCCGTTCTATGTGTGATCGGAAATGAGAAAAGTGAGAACCTGCAAATTAAACTAAACAGATTGGAAGCGAGATTAATTGAGAAATACCATACTGCTGTAAGGGGCCTTAATGACAGGGATGAGATTTGGGCACTATTACAATAAATTGGTTTCCTTTGTATGGAGAAAATGACAATATGGATCAGAAGAATGTAAGGAGTGGCGTTCCAATAATGGGTATTAAGGCACTATCACTAACATAAGAAATTAATTTTTGGATTCTCAACTATTTTTACTTTCTTTTTACTTTCTTTTTCTTTTCTATCACCTTTTTAGTTTTGTTTATTGTACAGGTGTGGATTGAGTTATTTAGAGAAATATTGATAAGAGAAGATATCCCCTCTGTGTAGATAACGCTCTGTGTAGATAACGCTATGTGAGATACCTTTATCAAAGATAATTTACTGTCATTGATGATATATAAAGAAGTACCCTATTATACCAAGAGATTAGATCACTGAGATCATTGGTCCAGTTCTTTAGATATTTGGTCATACAATAAGGAGTTGTCTAGGTGCCTTTGCACGTTTAATTGTGTGATGAGGCGCGACAGCCTTTAGAAATAGTAGTCCGCTTTCGACATCCATTTGAACACATTGGTCCGTTTTTAGTGTCTAATACCATCGAGTTTATATGGAGACCTACTTCCGCGTTGTGCGCGGCGACCCGAATGAAGTACGCGGTAGAAGGAGAGAGGATGTTGAGCTCTATTTTCCAACAATAGAAGGTATGTTTATAGGATCAGGCTATAGAAAGACATTACGTGAACCTTGGACATATCGAGTGAAAGTCGATTGAATAAATGAGCTTCCCCTTTATCTATGTAGAGTGATGTCACCAGGAATAACTCGTCACTGAGGGGAATATGTGGTAGAAGAAGACAGAAGCAAGAGCGTTATTTCGCAGCGAAAAAAGGTACTTAAATACGACAATGCTGTAGAAATATATAACGCGAACATTAGAGATATTAAGCGGGAATGGACTTATTATTTGGTTTCCCTTTTGTTGGTCGATAGTGATGTTGCCAATAAAGAATCGTCAGTAGCAGAGAAAGAAAACATACGCATCAGAAAGTGCAAGGTATGAGTAGTAGGTTCCAGAGGTTTAAATTTGAATGTATAAATATTATATTACACACATAAGTAATAGATGTTTCCACATGTTTTTTGTATTAGGTAAAAAAAAGAATAAAATATAAAAGAATATATTTCCAAAGAGAAGCCCACCTCAGAATTTCAGTTCGCACTACGAATCTCCCGGCTTTCATTCAGTGAGTAAAGTATTTTACTGATAAATAGTAATGACCAGTAGGTAAGAGATACATCCTACTACACTAACTTGCCTTAAATAGTTGGGAACTTATTCGGCGAAATATAGGGATATCTTTCTAGTGATTGAGACAGTGAGGCAATTAGATATAGCCACATGTGGTAGTCTTTGCGAATAGGTGACGGTTTGTGCATGCCTGAACACATTAAATTAGTACTTTCTCTGAGCACATTTTAATTTTGAGCCACTTGTAAATATACTATTCTTTTTGCAACAAAGGCACAATATATGGTGTGTTAACTAAGTGGTTGGACGCCTCTTCAGACAAATACTTTAACATAAATATTCGAACATTTGTTTGACACACGAGTTTGTGGTTCCCATGAATGTATATATGTAAATAATGATAACATGTTGTACATATCGAGTAAAAAAGGTGTATTTAATTTTTAGGTTGAATTTCGAATTTACACATTCAACTGCCCTAGTCCTGAAGAGGCCTAAAATTATTACGGCTGAAACGCGTCGACATATAATTGGAAGACACTCAGATGAATTCAAATATGATTATATAGATACAAAGAATACTCTATGAATATATGGTTGAACAGATAAACCTTCGAGTTTTTCTAAAAGAGTGATCTTCATCATTAAGGAATGCGGTTGTGACAAAGTATTGAAAGCATCCAGATTAATTAGTAGGGCAATGAGACATGGTGTAAAATGTAAATATGAAATATAAATATGTGTATATATATATGTAGAATTTGTTATATATATTACAAAAAATAAAATAGCAATGATTGTTTCTGACACTTATTAGTCAAAGTGTATATATATATTTGTGCTGGTCTCCCCTTTTTTGACATAGGATTTAAATATTTAAATATTTAGATTTATCTATAAAAATAACTTGTACAAAAAGAGATAACTAATCTACCTCTTTATTGAATAATATTGTGGATCAATCCCGAGGCATTATTTTCTGTTATAACTTGTTTCTGCTAAGTAGAGCTCTCCAACCATTCTGGTTCCATGAGGGCCGGACTGGGAACCAAAACCGGCTGTAAAGTAGATGTTCATGTATTAAAGCATGAAATAAATCCAAAGTAGATCGAAGAAAGTTGATCTTGAAGCTTTATTCAAGTGAACACCAACACAGAACTGGAGTGCATCCTCCCCATCTGAAGTACGAACGGCAACTGTCCACTGACACCGTTCATACTTCAGAAAGTAGGTTAGACGCACGGGAATGCATCTTCGAGTGATGCTCATTTAAATAACATCAAACAGCATGCGCGTGTAACCTCACCACGTGCATGCAAGTTACAAGCCACGAGCTCTACAAGCAACACGAGCTCGTTCCCCATATAACACATGTGAAGTATATTACACCGGCCCTGGCAAAGTGCTTGCCGTTGAGCTCATTGCCAGGGCCGGTTTTCGGCCGATTTTGTTACGGGGCCGATTTTGCAGCAAACGGCCCCCAGGGGCCCAAAACCGGGCCCCACCCATGCGGCCCACCAGGGAGATTGCCCGGTGCTCGCTACGGCCAGTCCGGTCCTGGGATCCATACACACTCACTGAACCGGTACTGGAAACCTAACACAGCATTCACACAAAAACTATTTAAATGAGCCATTCTTATAACATAGATATCAACTTCTGTAAAGAGAAGGACTGAAAGACTCTCGGATATCATATCAACAGTTTGGAGGAAACATCTTGGAAAGAAGGAATAAATACAAGTTAACCATCCTCTTAGTACTTGTACTGGAGCCCCCCTCGCCTTTACACCAGAAAATTCACTGAAACAACCTTCACTAATCTCATCTGTTTTCAACATCCTTTTTAAACTGTATTTAAGGTTATGTTGCAGGATGTCATTTGTTTATTTCATTGTTTTTATAAAGTTGTGTTGAGTCTTCAAGGCTTAAAGTCTTGGCGAGGAAAAACTTTGGTCCTGATTTAGTGTTTGGCAGAGGGTACTTTATTGCAACAGCAAGGAGTACTCTCTCTGTCAAATGCTTAGTTCGCAATCTGATTTACAGGTGGGTGAACCCTTAGTATCTCGGCAACAGAGCCTACTCTAGCTCTGTCACAGAGATAGTGTTCATATGGCCCTGACAAGAAGTATGAGTTGTTGGAGTTTTGGCTGTTTGACCACTTGCTCAATTTAGATTGGGTGGGCGAATGACTATTTGTCACTGTCTATCACCGAGGGGTAAAACCAGGGTTAAGGAACAGTGAAAACACTTAAGTGACCCCCAACACCATGGGAGACATCTCTCATCGTGGGGGTGGGTTGGGAGTCAGTTTCTAAAAAGCTAAAATATGTTAAAATTTGGACGAGCGTCAGTCAATTTGACAGTGACATTCATCAAACATTTACCACTTTGGCCTGAGCCGTGAAGGCGGCTCCTGTCAATAACAAGAGATGTCCGAAGGGCGGGAAGAGATCTCTAAATGCGTAATGCGGGTTCTCCATCAAAGCGACTGAGAATCCTGATGGAGTACAAACCGTACAATGTACTATAAAATAAGTCCCTATGTAACATTATGAATGAAGTTGTATACACAAAAAACCCACACAATCCATGATATATGGTGGAAGGCTACACCGTGCTGCTTTGGTAAATAAACGCCTTCTTCTTAACATAAACATTGTGTCATCCTTGGACTTTTCAAAAGACATAGCCATCTTCAAGTAGCATGAATTTTAAAGATAGAAAGTTAATCAAAAATACATACATAATGATTAGAGTTTCAGCACATACCACTTTAAAATGATCTACTTTTAAACTACATTTTCTGAGAAATTACGTTTTTATAATGATTCACAATAACATATTCTACTGCTCTGAATATATTTCCTGCAACTGAAGTTAAATAGTATCTGTTACACAAAAGTGGAAAAAGCTAAAGAAAAAGAAAGGGCTGATAACGAGTGCGGCGGTCTTCAGGCGGTGGAGCAGCGGAGGCTTAATGTAACATGCTGAGCGGGACTGGCACATTCCGCTGAGCATATTACGAGTTCCTCCACCACCAGCCATTACACAGCGGGCTCCCCATCATGAAAAGGCTTGAAGTGAGGAAAAAGGGGGGCCCTATAGGGCCCCATGCCCCCTCCGTCATGGGGATGCATTCGGGAGGGCACAACATATGTCCCCCTGCCTGCTATCCCTCCCAGTTCCAGCATGACATGGCCATCACCGTCCATGCTGTGCCAGAACGTTTTTGCCGTTCCCATTGCGGTGCCTGTTTTTCTGGCACTGGTATGGGAAAGGTGAAAAGACCGTCCGCCTGCACGAGAAAAACTCGTAATCAGGCGGGCGGTCTTTGCACGGCTTTGGAGCAGCCGCACCGGCGGAGAGCCAGCACAATTGCGCCAAAGTCATAATCAGTCCGAAAGATTTTCACGATTTTCACAGAACATGACATACTTTCACAATTCAAACTTAAAAAGCACTTTCACCATCTGTGCAAATGATGCCGGACATTTGAAAATATTTCATTTAATGCATCGAATACAAGTTAAAGAATATCTATGGGGGCAGTAGAGGGCGCACAGCAAGATGGCTGCTCTTTAGTGCAGCTCTGCCGGCCGGACACTCAATCCGATCATTATCCTGCTCTAAATTTGGCCTCCATCGTGGCCGAATCGCTGTGGTGGGATTAGTGCCGGCGGTGGAGCGGCGGTCCGCTCAAAATCCTACAGTTGAAGATCACTGCTGCCGCAGCCCTAATTGCAACATGGCGGCTCTGTGAGCCGGTAGAGGCCCCTGTGGGGAGATGGTAGTGGGGCTGCTGAGGAGGTGCTGTGCGGGCCTGCATGGACTGTGGGCACTTGTGGGAAGCCTGCGACTCGACACCCCGCACTGAAGCTAAGTGAGCGTTGTGGCTATTCTTTGGCGACGAGATCCAGAGCTGCAGCGGTGCAGTGGATGGTCCCTGGTCCCACCTTCATCGATACCCACTACCTCGACCCCGCATTAACCGCTGTGGCCGCGAGGTCCGGTGGAGACCCCGGCCGGGAGTTGGAGGATCGGGCTGTTGCGGAAGTGCAGAGCGGACCTATGTGAACAGATGGCCCCTGTGAATGACTGCGCCTGCTGGGCACCAGTTGAACAGGACATAGCCAGTGCGGCCTGCAGCGGACAAGCGGCCTGATCGGAGGTGGCCACCCAGAGAGTGAAACTGCTTCGCCCAGCAGACAAGGTATTGTACTGCGTCCCGATCCCTGCGCCACGTTAAACCTATATCAGAGTTGCGCCCTCGTGGGACCCCGGCGCGCTGCGGATGTGCGGACCATACATATCAGCTTGAAATGGTGGTGGCGTCATTTCCACTGGGAAGCCTTCCCTGCCGGGAGGCTGCGCCCCAGGCAGTGACGGCAGCAGCTGCGGGAGCTTCCCTGTGGCCGTGGGCAGGCTAGTTTAGAGGCCTGCGCTACTGAAGCCGCTCCTAGGAGACTCCTGTGGCGTCCTAAGACAAGTCCCAGGGCCAGTGTGAGGTTTGATGCACGACGCAAGACATTCCAGGCCTACAGAAACTGGTGTGACGGCTCGGTTTGAGTCACATCGGCAGGAGGGTCTTGCGCTGGTGGCGCTCTCTACATGGGGTGTCCCATGGTCCCCTGTCCCCCAGTGAGGCCATGTTAAGAAAATAAACAAGCATAGGTGTGGATGGATCGGGGAGTACCTACCTGCTCCCGGTCCAGCGTGAAGTGGGACTCTGGAAGATCACTGAACTGCCTTTGACGCAGCATATGTAATAGGAAACCACTACAGTTGCCTACTGAGCTGGTTGGGAACCTGCTGTGCCTGGTGCGGTCCCCAGTTGGGTGTAAAAGTCCTGTTGGGCCAGGGTCGCTGCAAGGTGTAAAGTTGGTCTGCGAGACGCGATCCACACGTACAACTGTGGCTAATACGGAAAAAATGGGTAAATCAGACAAGAATCAGTCTCGTCTCACCTTCGAGCTGCGGAAACCTGGCAAATCGCAGCCGAGGACAACATCAGACTCAGAGCTTGACGCCCCCTCTGAGGGTACAACATCACTTGAAGCCACTCTCCTCGCTATGTAAAGCAGCCTGCAATCCACAGAAGGCAAAATTGATGCTCTCAATTTCAGAATGTATTATATGTCAGCGAAACTTGATAAGCATGGCGCTAGATTGGGAGAGGCTGACAAGCGCATCTCTGATGCAGAGGACAGTCTACAAAATGTTGCATCAAAACCCTCAAAATGGAAAAGGTGCTCGCGGTTATCCAGGCGAAAAACGAGGACCATGAGGCTAGGTCACGATGCAAAAACCTATGTATCAGGTGCCTGCCAGCATCAACCAACACGGGGAGACTAGAGTCCTATTTTGACGAAATGCTCCGTGAGATCTTTGGAACAGAGAACCTGTCAACTATGCTGGTCGTCAAGAAAGTCCATTGCTCGCTAGCTGTCCGCCCGCGTCCAGGCACTCCGCCAAGGCCAATCATTGCCCGCCTGCTAAATTATAGGCACCAAGACTCAGTCCTGCACATGTCCCGTGAGAAAGGCACCATCAATTTTCGTGGAAATGGCCTGGCCTTTTGCCCGGATTTCACTGCTACGGTCCAGGCGGCGAGGCGGGAATTTCAGATGGTTAAGAAACTGTTAATTGCAGAGAATATCCTGTACGCCATGTTATATCCAGCTCGACTGCGAATTGGTACAGAAGGTAAAGCCAGAATCTTTACTAACCCAAATGTGCTACGGACTACGCAAAATCACTCAAGCGGAGCCGACACAACACTTCTGGAACTCTTGAGGAGGAAGAGGACTGAGGGCCGCTGTTCTGCATGAACTACTGTGGCTATTTAGGTCCTATAACTGCAATTTGGGGTGGAAGCTGTTGCTAGAGACCTAGCCTAATGGTATTCGTATTTGTGGGGGATGATTGAACAATGTTGATTCCGTATGACTGCTTCCCATTGGTGCGTAAGTATTGTAATACCACGGTTGCCATGGACCTCATATACACGCGCCCTCCTGTGTATGGATACATGGCTAATGAGCGATATCTGTGTGTGTGTTCGGCCACCTCCCATTCATCTGGGAGGTTGATTGCACTCTGGTGTTCCCCCATGGGTGTACCCCACTTCTATTTGTGGGTTATATTAATTAGTTTTTGGGATGATTTTGACAAGTTGAGGGTGCTTAAGTGGGTGAGGGGAGGGATGTTTGTTTATGCTTCGATACAGGTGCAGTGCAGGCCGCATGCGTTGGTAGATCCGACATGCAGTGCTGTCAGAAACCTCTGTAATAATTGCAATAGCAGGTCACTTATAAGTATGGAAAAGCCCCGGTAGTACCATTAAATTGTTAACATGGAATATGCGTGCCCTCAATAACCCTAAAAAAGATCCGTAAGGTGCTGGCATATTTAGGCAGGCAAGACATCCAAGTGGCTTTCTTACAGGAGACACATCTCACTAAACACACGGAACAGAATGTGGGAGCGCACTGGGTTGTGGTCAGGGTTGCGTTGTCATATTCCACATACTCGAGAGGTGTGCTGATACTGATAAGGAAGGGGACCCCGTTCACACTGCAGGGTTGCTTGGGAGGCACAAGATTTCTATTTGTAAATTCCTGTGGTCCTCCTAATGTGCATGACCCCGCGTTCTATAATGATATCTGGAGGCGAATGGCGGCGTTGCCCTCCGCAGCGGTGATTTGGGGTGGCGATTTGAATGTGTACCTAGACTCGCAACTGGACAGGTCCGCCAATACGGTATGGCATGGCAAACATGCTGCACAGATGACAAGTTAAATAATGGAGGCGGAGGGCCTCGTCGACGTGTGGCGCAGCCGCAATCCTAATGTTCGTGTCCACTGTGCATGGCTTGTGGTCCAGGTTAGACTACTGGCTGGTATCCAAGGAGGTTAGTGCATGGACCTTGTCGGTCCGCCATCTTGCCAAGACACTTTCTACTCATGCCCCTGTGCTCTTGGAGTTGGCCGTACCGACCCTCTCGAGACCAGCATTCCAATGGCGCCTACAGTCGTCGTCATTGCTTGATCAAGTATTTCGTGCCACGATTGGGTCCGCTATCGCCAACTTTTTTGTGGAGAATGAGGGCACGGTTGAGGAGTCTCGGACTCTGTGGGAGGCCTTTCAAATTAATATTCGCAAGGATTGCATAGGAGCCCAGGCCGGGGTCTTAAAGTCATTACGAACCAGGCTGCGTATGTTGGAGGATAAGATATGTGAGCTTGAATGTGCATATGCATGGGCCAAAGCAAACAAAAGGAGATGATGGATGGAGCGCTGAACCTTTTCAGACACTCACCCCCAGTCACAGATCTGGGTTGAATCCATCATCGTTCTTTAGCTCACTTCGCCACCCCAGTTCAGACATAGCTATATGCAAATCAGTCTTGACCCTGTGCCACATGGTAACAGTCCAGCTCGAACTGCCAAGCCATGTCTTCCCTGGACCGGAAACAAGCATCCTGGGAGTATGTCTGCTTCAAGCGATACTCAGACCTTGGTTTTAATTGGAGCAAGTCTACGGTGTTTCCCCTTACAGAATGCACAAGTGTTGGTGTTGGAGTTCCCGCTGGTTTAGTCGATTGAACCTGTGCGATATTTGGGTGTCTGGGTGCACAGGGACCCTGAAACTGTAATCGGCATGGACTATGGATGTGTGATCGCAAAACTGGGTGATCAGGTTGCTAGATAGACCCCACCTCCCTCTGTCCCTTGCCGACAGCATAGGTGCTACCAAAATGACAATTCTCCCCAAATTGTTATATTTGTTGGTGAATATCCCCTTACCACTTAATAGAGCTATCTTTCAGGCCATGCAGTCATGTTTACTGGGACTGGTTTGGGCAGGTAAAAAACCGAGATGTAGCTGGGAAACACTAGCTTTACCATTTGAAAAGGGAGGCTTCGAAGCCCCAGATCTGCATCTATATTATCTCTGTGAACAAGCCCAATTTGTGCATTATTGGCACTTCTCCCAGCGTTACCTGCCACACTTGTCGGTGGAGGCGGACAATACTCATCTGATCCCACTGACTGCTATGGTACTACAACACAAAACACTGGGAAACAAGAAAGAGTTCTATACAGTTGCGTGCACCGTTGGTGCATGGAGGGTCTTGGATACTCGTGCAGGATATGAAAATGTATATGCACCTGCCATGCCGATTGAAGCACACCCAGATATCTCGGTGACGCGTGAGAAGGCGGGACATGTACCTAAATGGACAGTTTTTATCCCTAAATTACTTCACAGCGGGGACCCGATACAGTGCGATGCAGGGATTTGTTTACACCAGGCTGCGAATAGCTGTTAGGGTCCTAGACCCAGGATTCCCAGAGGAGCCGAGAATGCTGAAAGCATTACAAATTGCTTCAACAGCGGGGCAATTTAAAGGGCTTATTACCCAGCTGTATAATGCCTCCCAAAGAGAAACAGATAGCTCCACCTCCTTTGACAATTGGGATAGACATTTGGATCTGCCACTGACCAGGGAGGATTGGGTAGCATGCTGTGCATTGACAGGCCGCCTCACGGCCAACTGTAATCTCCGTATAATTAATTTTAAATTACTGAATCAAATGTATTATACCCGATGAGATTGAAGATATATGGGCTGCCCAAGGATACTAGATGCTAAGATGCGGGGAGGATGGGGCAGATTTCACACATTTGGCTTGGCCATGTAGCTCTATTAATGACTTCTGGATGAATGTTACCCGGACACTCACGTGGATTATAATGGAAACTGTAGAATGCTCACCCGAAATATGCCTACTGGGTCTGGTAAAAAAGAGTTCAAGCCATGCAACAGGCGCATTGCAGCCGTCACTACTTTACTGGCGAAGCGAATGATTGCTAAACACTGGGGTGGGAAAACAGCACCTAAGGTGGGACAGTGGTTGAAAGAGCTTGTTTATTGTAAAGAACAATTGGACACTTATGCAGAGGAACTGCCAGAGGCCTCTAGACTTAAAAACCTCTGGGCCCCGCTTACATGCTACTTGTTAGAACACCCGGATGCGGTATAAGATTCTAGCATTGAGTGGACAGCACTGTGTCAACTATAATGTTTCACTATTATATTATTCATGTCAATTGACAGTATTGGATTTGTAAGTGGGAACATGGTACTGCATAACACCAGTTCTGCATCTATTGATTTTCTTTTTATGTTTGCTGTTTTTTATTGTCACATCTCCGTTATAACATATGGTATACATCCATGATGTTATGGCGACCAATGTGAAATATAATGCAAAATGTATTGCTGTATTATGTCTGAGAATTATGGTTAATAAAACTTATTTTTAAAAAAAAGAATATGTAGAACACCTTCATGTCATCCAGGACTGAATGTGAGATGAAACCACAGACACAGTTCATGCAACGCGCCAGTGTGAAGATGGAACAAACATTACCGTCATGTGCTCGGTCTCTTCAGGGTGTTCAAAATCTGTGAATTCAGTTACATTCAGCCCAGGTACCCCATCTCTGTCAGCATGTTCAAAACGCTTCTTGTCCTTCAAGTGAATCTTTAAAGACAACATTGTTTTTAAAATCTATTAATTTCTAAATAAAATTGAATAACAAAAGGAATTTAAAAGAACTAACAAGTCATACGTTTGCATATTTTAAAAAACATTTTTTGCAGTATTTAGTAGCTCTTTTGCACGTGGGCTAATTTACTCTCCATGAGAAGTACAAAGGTAATTGCCACCCAATGTCTGATATTAAACCATTTCTTGTTTAATTTCTGACCAAATCTAGTCACATATGCTGACTTCAGACCAGTGAAAGCCACCCTGAATTTCTTCAGGGTGGCTTTCGGGAATGAGATTTCTCTCTTTCTTGCCCTCCATCTTCCTCTATCCTGCCCCCAATAAAGTGAACAAGTGGGCAACCTCTACCGGGGCTAGGCCCGGCTAGCTCTGGGCAAACAAGATCAACGGTGCTTTTTACAGATATCACTATTGAGTAGGTGGGGCAACATTTAGAGGATTCTTTGGGCATATTAGGCCCTTCCCGTTCCATTGAGAGCCATAAATCTGAAACAAAATGAGTGATCAAGCAGTGGGAGGGTGCACTCTGCAGGTCTAAATCTAGGTAGGTGCACAGGACACTCAACATAGTGGGGGAAGGAAGTCTCAGGCAACGTCATCCTTTTTTCTATAGAGGGCCTGAGATGCCCGCTTTCAAAAGGGGTGAGGAGGGCCCATCACTCACCTATGCTCTATGGAACTGGTCGCAGAGCAATCTCCTTAGCCATTTCTCCAATTCTGACTGATCACTCTCTGGCATTGCTTTCAACCAGGACATTACCAAATGGTAATAATAAATTCTGGTATACTACTTAATCAGTATTTCTTTCAAAATGAGGGTACTATAGTCTGTGAGAAAATAATCAATTTAAAACATTTCCCCTGCAAAAAAAGAAACTGCCTCTGCAAAGATTCATTTATAGAGAAACTCACGGCTCCCAAATCCCACACATTGTCATAACATTGAACAGGCTAGGAATTTGAGGGGTACAAAAAACAGAGAGCACATAAGTATGCAGAGCTTTCATTATTTTGGGCACGGACTAGGAGTTTAGTAAGTCACAACAAAAAGGGATGGAAAATACAATGATACTCCAAATACACTTGTAGCACTGAAAATCAAAACAAAGGTTTCAATCCTTACAACAATTAGGGATAAATAACAAAGCTGTCCAGTTTCTCAACTTCCAAAAGTAGTGAGCACAGAAGACTGTGGAAGGGAGGATTCTGCCCCTTTAAAACTGTGAGGACCAAAATCTAGGAGAAACCTCCTTAACGGCAATAAGGTTCCAAATCATGTGGACATCAGGGTGTACACTAACATTTCCAATATATTTTTCCTTACCTGTCTAAATGATTCTTCTTCGTAATCATCCAGTGCCGTGTTTTCATCAAAGTCTATAAAGCGATCATACATTTGAATATTGTACTCTTCCCAAGTTACAACTCCATCACCATCGTGATCATATTCGATAAACTGTTGTTTTGCATCTTCATCTCTATAATGCTTGAAAGACTTTTGGATCCAGTAACTGATTTCCGCTGCAAAGTGTGTTAAGCATCTCACAATCAGTTTTCATGTCTTTAACACAAACTTGTCAATGATCAAAAAACATTTTTAAAACAAATGGAAAATGTTTTATAATGTAGTGCAGTTAGTTCAATTTAATTTGCCAAAACATGTCTTACATACTAGGTAGAATCAGTGGCAAAACAAAACAAAACCACTAAAAATCAGCAACTGCACCATTACATTCAAAACAAATTACCAACGATCTATACCCCTGCCCTTACAATCTATACAGCTTTTATATTCTTTTACACGCGAGAGAGATTTTATGGGAAGAAACAGTTATCTATTTCTCTGTGTCACAGCACAGGCCTCGCAGGAGTTTCAAGGTGTCATTGGGAAGGTTGCATTATTCAGATGAGTTTCCAGTCATTTTGTGGGGTCATGCACACGTGAGGGTGAAGCAATATTCCCTCTTGGTACCAGAGGTGGTGCAGACTGGGGAGTGCTAGCTGTCCATCTGGAATTCAGGCAAAGGAAACCCGAATGGATGCCCTTGATTTCAATGCCAGGTTGGAAGGAGCTACACATGAAATGTGTCACAGACTTGAGTTATACCAGGGTGTGCTTGGCATGGTCCACCTCTTAAAAGGGAAAATAATATTTCTAGGATTCTATGATGCCTGGTGTCTTCTTTTTTTGTCCACGTATCACCATAGCATTCTGCAAGTCTTGGACCGTTTTTTCTGGCGCCCTTTTACATCTTGGTCCGTTGCATTTAAGAACGCCGAGCCTCCAAAGCTCTTAACGCGTCTAAGGGGGCAGAGAAACCTCCCAGCCTGCCATGATTGGTGTAATCATAGGACTATGGGAAAATTGTTATTTTCAAAACCACAGCCCTACTTTATGCCACAGTGCTAACTTGCCCATGATATAAAGTCCTGCCAGATTTCCCCCGACCCTCGAAGATTGCACTCAACATTTTGCTCGTCCACTTGACTGCTTTCAGCCATCCTGTAGGGTGTGGAGGCACAGGATCTATCCAGTATTTACAGAGCTCACGTCTGGCCAGTTGCAATAGCTAAAATATCAAGCCCCTTTGCTTACTATTTGAGGTGAAATGTAGATTATTGTCCACCCCTAGGAGTACTAGAGTCGCTGTCAGGTTGATGGATTTCCCTAAAATGTCTCCTATCGTAGTTTCAACCGCCTTCCAATATTCTTTTATGGCGGGGCACGTAAATAAAATATGTATTTCATTTGCTTTTGGAAGATCGCATCTATTACAACTGGGGACAGGCTGTAACGCAAACTTGGCTAATCTTTGGCGAGTCCAGTACTGTCTATTTACTACAAAAAAGTGATGTCTTTTAAAATTTGCTGGTGTGACTATTGAATATAGTAATTTTAATGAGTCTGACCAAAGCAAATGTAAATCCTCATCCGGAAGTATGTCCCGCCAAACCGCATATGGGGGGTCTCCATTTTCATTTCCTCTGCTTCCAGGAATTTCCAGTACCACATAGAGACTTCTTTACGTTTTACCCTTACATCTTGAAGAGTGGCTTCAAAGTCCCAAACCCCCCCTATCTCTTGGAGAGTTGTTGAAAACCATGACATAAGCTGAAGATATTTAAACCTTGATAATCTATTACCGGTTTCGCGCTCAGCACCTCTCAAGGCAACAAGTCAGCTGCTGATATCAAGCCCCCCCATCTGGACAAGTTGCTTGTTTCAAAGGCAAAGTCAATCCATCCTTCAGGCATTCTGGTGTCCCTGGGGAATCCCAGATCGGTGCGAATTCCGAATAATACCCTATTTTCATCATCTTCCTCACTGCACTTCATAGTGTTAAGGCCGTTTTTAACACCTTCAACCTCACTTTTTTGAAGTATTTTTGGGCTCCAAATTTATATAGAAAGGCTGTTGCCCCCCCACTCCTTGGTCATTTCCCTAATAAAACTCCCCAGGTAGAAGAATCAGGCTGCCCTATAAGCATTCTGAGGTTTTTAAATTGGAATGCCATGCAGTAAAGATTCAGATCTGGCAGGGCCAACCCACCCTTCTGGAGGCGGCGCCGTAACTTTTTTCCAGCAAGCCGTGTTCTCCAGGAGGCCCCAATAAAACTAGTTATTTTCCCTTGTATTTTATTAATTATTTTCTTGGGGAATATCTGTGGGATGCAATTAAATAGATATGTCAGCTTTAACAGAATGGAAATGTTTACCAACTTTACCCTCCCATAGATGGTTAATGGGAGGTTCTTACACCTAGATAATGACCGATCAACCTCGTTGGCCACCCTGTTTAGGTTTCGCAACGGGATCTCGTCCATTTTATTTGCTATGAAAATCCCTAAATACTTTATCTCAGCGCACACTCTTCCTCCCCAACCCTCCAAATTCCAGCTCATTACCTCTGTCTTAGAAATATTCACTAAATATCATGATACCGCCCCAAATTCTTTTGTTAACTGCTCCACCGTTGACAGTGTTCGCGTTGGATCTGGTGTGTATATCATCAGATCATCCGCATATAATGCTATTTTACTACGAGAGGGGAGTGAATGAATTGGGATTATCTGTTCATCTTTCCTCAACCGGTGTGCTAATGGTTCGATATATATCGAAAAGGAGGGGGGACAGGGGGCAACCCTGTCTCGTACCCAAGGATATTAAAGCTGGATGTCAGGGAGCCATTTAAGAGAATTTTAGTGGTAGGGCGTTCATATAATTCTTTTAATGCTGTTATACAGTCTATGCCAAAGCCCATTGATTCCAGAACTGCCCAGAGGAAAGCCCAGGTAACACGACCAAATACCTTGGCAGCATCGATGATAATTACTGCCAAAGGGATCTTACGTGCAATTGCCAAATCAATGGTCCCAATCAGAGATAACGTTAAATCCTGAATTTGCCTTTTCGGGATAAAGCCCTTCTGATCTATATCGATTAATTGCGAGGCTACCTTTGCCATTCGCCCTGCTAGAATGCCAGTATAGATCTTGTAATCTACATTTAGCAGGGAGATAGGTCTATATGAGTCTGCTCTCCTCGAGTCCTTTGCGGGTTTTAGAATCAACGCTATTGTGGCTTCGCGCCATGAATTTGGGATCTGTTCTTACCCCTTATAAATAGAATTGAACAACAGCTTCATTTCGGAAACTATTTCATCAGCAATTAGTTTATATACCTCAACCGGCAGAGAGTCCAGACCCGCTGCCTAGCATTCTTTAGATGAGATAGCTGTTCTCTTATTTCTTCCTCAGTCTGGTGTCTTAAAGAAAGAATGTTGTGATGGAAAATGATTAATGTCGGAAGCCAGATGTGGCTACATGTAGAAGTACTGTAGGGAGCCACTGACTGCACTTCACATGAAAGTGGATCAGAATACATTCTCCCCTGGACAGCAAGACCACGGTCTATTAGTTTTGCCCCGATAAGCTCCACTGGCCTGAGATGCAGCGATGACAATTAATTCTGAGCTTCACACCTGGAAAAGCCTCACCTTGCAGCTATTGTAGCTAATTATTGTTCTCCGCATAAACTAGACAACAAACACTCCAACTCCTCCTTTACTTGATGAGTGGGCTTTTAACAGTCATGCACAGAGGGTATGGTTTTATACTTTGAAAAAGCCCTGAATGGAGGATGAAACATTGATCCTTACAGTGGATGACTGCAAGACAACCGATTTTTAAGATGGACATTTATCTAAATATAAAAATATATGTTGTTCCTTTCTACATTTGCAGTACTGGTCATTGGAAACTTAGACAAACTGATCTGGAGAGATTCAAAGCGAGGCATATTGTTTAGGTTGGGTTTAATTACTATTGAAATGTCATATAGGTTTTTATTGTTTTCCATCAACTGTATGCTGTTTCCTTAACTTTAAGGATTCTTGGACTTGGCGTAATTATAATGTTGCCTTTCAGTCGTAGCTTTGATGACACTGATCACCAAGGTATTTCTGTTACAATCTTCTGTTGACCTTGGCATCTTCCGGATGCAAGAAATCATGGTGTTTCCCATTGATTGCATTGGTCTTGTTGTCAAAATGTAATCATTGAAGCGATGTTTTCTCTGAAGGATAGATAAAACTCTCTCCTCCTAAGCACTTTAGAGTCTTGTATGGCTCCTGGAAATTGAACCTTCTTATGGATGATTCAGATGGGATTTTTGACATTTCACACATTGCGTGGCAAAGGTATTCTCTGCAGTGCATTCAAGGTTTTTTTTTTGTTCACTCAATGGTAATTTATCTCGCTGGTTTATCATTCAAGTATTGATAAAGAAAAAATTTTTTATTCCTGAGAGTTATCTAATCCTGCTAAGCACTTGTACAAGGTTCTAGGGGAAGACTATGAGCTGAGTGGCTGGATACTGAACTAGTATGGCTTATCTGTTTATTATTTGTAAAGTGTAAACTTCAAGGCAAGGCCAAATTTCGTTAACCATTGAATACATTAAACATAAATAAAACAACCAGAAAACAAAACTATGATGGATACAAACAAAATATACAAACACCGACTACAAAGATAATTCCTGCCTAACAAACCCCTTTGACAATAATTCCAGTAACCTATTTGAAAAGGTGGTCTTTGCTGGCATTTAGGTCCTCCGCATAGCTTTGAAAAGGTGTACCATCCTGCCTGTGTTCGTTTTTTCTGTAAAGCCTATGTTTTTCTCCCCTGTGAGCTTGCATGCCCACCGAGTTGCTCCATTTCATTAGGTCTGGCTACTGAGACAGCTTTACTTGTCTCACTTGACTATTGTTTTTCCCAAATAAATGATACATAATAAACATACATAAAAGGGCTTCTGGTAAGCAGACTTCATCCATTTGTCTGTCCAAGTACCATTCACATTTTGCTTCCGACCACAAGATCATCCAGCATGATTCAATTGGTCAGAACACTTTGCCCACTGACTCCCTTTACTCTAGAGTAAATGCACTAAGCGTGTACACTGTTCAACATCTACCTAAAAATACTTTCTTTGTCTTCAGTTGTAAACTGATTGAAAGTGTGCTTTTTAATTACATCAATGTTTGCATTTACTTTAAATGCCAGCTGTGTTTTTGCCTGCACTCCATTACAATGATTGTTTTAAAGTTTTTAAATGACATTTTAACATAGTACCTGGATGCAATTTGAGTGCTGGGTTAGGTTGTGATTTATTCTTGCCTCCCTCAAAATGAATATTGATCATAAAATTCACAGCACAATTGACAGCCTTGCTGTTAAAAAAACATTTTAAGGATAATAGCTCCATCTGTAAATGTTTTTAAATGTAATGGTTTTATTACAAGCAATGGGAGGCCACGTTTAGGTGAAGGTCCATTTTCTTTTTTTCCTTTTTATTTTTGGAGGACATGCTTTCAGTACACAAGAAACAAATCCCACCAGTTTGTCAAGGCCGGGGGTTGCATCTTGGCTGCAAAATGTACTAGCACCTTCTCTTTTATGAGTATGTCTTCATTTCAACTGTTCGATTTCTGGACCGGATAATATAATTTTGTTTTCTACTGCACAGCACAGACTGAACACTGATATGGTAAATTGTTCTACACTGTGACATACTAAATCCGAGTTCCTAACCACCTCCACCTCTTGGATGAAGCCTTGACTGTTCTCATGACGACCCTGAGAGAGTGAAGTGACTGGAGACAGTAGTACCCTGGCTATCCAATTGGAGTGCACCAGTGCTCTGGCCCATGGACACCAGTGATAACCAGTAGTACCTAGGTAGAATGCTGCCCAGTATCTATTGAATTCCTCTGGAGCACAAGTAAAGTCTTTGGAGACCTCAGATTTCTATCTGCACCTTAGGGACTTCAAATCGTACTACTGGGCACCTGCAACGTTCAGGGTTTTTCTTCCATAAGAACCTGAAAAGATGTCAGTATTTACAGGGGTGCATCTGCAATGAAACTAAGTTGCTCCAGAGATGACTAGCCTTCGACATTGTCCTCAAAACTGCGTATTAAGTGCATTTCAAAATTAATCAAAATATATGAACATTTGAATCCTACCTTCAGTGAGAAATCCATCTCCATCCAAGTCGATTTTTTTGATGACACCTTTAAGTCTTCTTATCTGTTCATCTGGACTAAGTTTTGCAAATTCCTCTGCATCTTCCTTTGTGAAAAAACATACAAATATAATACTGCAAAAGCACATATTGTCAAGAAATACACATGTTCAAAACAAATGTTTGACAATTGAACTAAGGGGAGTACTGTACCACATTACCGTATAAAACTTTGGAAACAAAAGTAATGACTGGGGGTACATCTGGAGCCAAAGAAGTCAATGGATGTTTAGTGGAAAGGCTGACAATACATTTATGCTGTGAAAATTGGCATGTTTGTGCACTAGCAATGGCAGTGGTGGTGCATGATAAGAAGAGGACCCCAGATACGCAGTGATGGATGTTGGATGGTTTCATATTTGACCTCGATGGGAGCAATGGCTGAGCTTTGTAGACGTGGATCATCAGCTTAAATTGGCATCTCTGCTGTATAGGCCAGTGGAGTTTTCGGAGCTTGGGGTGATGTGAGTCTGTCTTGGGAGGGTGCAGAGGAGTCACACATATCCTTACCACCTCTGTTTTAGTCAAAAACGTGCTCTGGTTAGCTTTGCCCTACTCACAGGAAAAATCACTAAAGGCCTTTGGGCTGCTACCTGGAGACCTCATTATCTGTGCCCTAAGGACCCAGTAGCACTGGAGGTACCTTCACTACCTGTGCATTACTAACTGAAGATGTGCTGCTGTCTGGATGTTTCATAATAGTCATGTCATGTTGACTGGATGTGCCATCAGTGCACATACCCTTTTGACTCAGGGTACTCTCGCTGTCTATGACCTGCTGACCACAGATCTCAATATCTACGTCCTAAGGACCGAGCGGCACTCAAGGTACCCTCACTAGCTGTGCATTACCGACTTTAGATTTTCTCAATGCCCATATGCTTCCGAATTGGGATTCCCTTATTAGTCATGTCTTGTTCACTGGTGCCATCAGTGTACATACCTCGCTGACTCATGGTGCTCTGGCTGCGAATTTACTGCTAACTGGAGGTACCATCACTGAACATATTCTCTGACTACTGTACGTACACTGCTGACTTGGGGGCTGTTGCTGCCCATTTACTGACGACTGGAAGTACCATCATTGTACACATTCTATTACTGGAGGTGCCCTCCATGTACAAGTGCTGCTGTTGGAAGATGACCTTATGCGCCTTGTTGACGGAAGGCAGGAACCCCAATCATTGCCCATGTGCTACTGACTACTGCCACCCCATGCTCCAGTGCCCAGGCTTTACTGACTCTGGGTTATCTCACCATCCCCTTAGTTCCCCTATTGTTGCTAGGGTTCTCATAATCCTCTTTGCCCATCTGCAAGCCCTGAAAGGGATGGGGGAGGATCCACGTGGCAACCACTATGAGGATTATAGCAAGGATACTGGCAACATGCCATCTGATAGCTAGAGTGAGAACACACCTTCTCACAGCTGTCTGCCTAAAATAATGGTCTCCTTGGTGGACATGCCCAGCAATGGTTTAGTCATCTTCACAGTGTGACCATGTAGCAGAAGCTGCCCCAGTTTCCTGCCCATTGCCCAGAGAACACCTTCTAAACTCATTGATTAACACACATGCCTAGTCAATATGGAATGCTGGGAGGTCCAAGTTGTGGGTCTAATAGGCAGCGTAAGAAGAACAAAAAGCTGCACACTTTCTAAATCTTCCTTGCTTAAAAAGCAGTAACAATTAAGTGGAAGGATAGGGCACCTAACATGTCACCTTAAAGTGGTTCGAGGTGGAGAGTAAAGATTTGTGCAGAGGAGACCACAGAGGCCTGAGGGAATGCCTGCTAGCTACCAATTGGGCACATTCTACATTATGCTGATAGCCTGATGGAGACAGAGCAGGTATTTAATCATATCAGCCCTGAAGTGAAACAATAACATTTGTTCCCATCTTATGTCGATATTCCACCGATAGTTAGTAGGGGAGTTCTCAGTGTAAGTAGGCTGAAACAGTTGGTTTATATGTTTCTATACTTTGCCTATGTGTGTGTGCCTGTGCTAGTAATAAATGCAAAAACAACAGTTGATGGACAGAATGCAGAACAATGTCCTACATTCACTCCAGTACAGAGATCTGGGCCTAAATCCATCGTTTTTTTGCTCACCATGCCATTCCAGTTTGAACCCAGCCATATGCAAATCAGTCTTGACCCTGTGCCTCATTTGAACAGTCCAGCCCGAACTGCCAAGCCAGGTCCTCCCTGGACTGGAAACAAGCATCCTAGGACCAGTTTCGGGGTTTCACCCCTCTTCAGCCAGGATAGCTTGATTCCAGTGGCATGGAGAGCAGGGGACCCACGCCTGGGCACACCCTTCCCACTCGTGGTGACAAATGCAAAAACAACAGTTGATGGACAGAATGCAGAACAATGTCTTACATTCACTCCAGTACAGAGATCTGGGCCTAAATCCATCGTTTTATTGCTCACCATGCCGTTCCAGTTTGAACCCAGCCATATGCAAATCAGTCTTGACGCTGTGCCTCATGGGAACAGTCCAGCCCGAACTGCCAAGCCAGGTCCTCCCTGGACTGGAAACAAGCATCCTAGGACCAGTTTCGGGGTTTCACCCCTCTTCAGCCAGAATAGCTTGATTCCAGTGGCATGGAGAGCATGGGACCCACGTCTGGGCATACCCTTCCCACTCGGGGTGACAAATGCAAAAACAACAGTTGATGGACAGAATGCAGAACAATGTCTTACATTCACTCCAGTACAGAGATCTGGGCCTAAATCCATCGTTTTTTTGCTCACCATGCCGTTCCAGTTTGAACCCAGCCATATGCAAATCAGTCTTGCCCCTGTGCCTCATGGGAACAGTCCAGCCCGAACTGCCAAGCCAGGTCCTCTCTGGACTGGAAACAAGCATCCTAGGACCGGTTTCGGGGTTTCACCCCTCTTCAGCCAGGATAGCTTGATTCCAGTGGCATGGAAAGCAGGGGACCCACGTCTGGGTATACCCTTCCCACTCAGGGTGACAAATGCAAAAACAACAGTTGATTGACAGAATGCAGAGCAATGTCTTACATTCATTCCAGTACTGAGATCGGGCTGGACTGTTCCCATGAGGCACAGGGTCAGACTGATTTGCATATGGCCATGTCTGAACTGGGGTGGTGGAGTGAGCTAAAGAATGATAATGGATTAAACCCAGATCAGTTGACTGGGGGTGAGTGTTTGATTTGCTCTAATACTCCGTCCATCATCCCCTTTGGTATCGCTTTGGTTCGCCCCTAGTTGGCAGGGTATGCCCAGACGTGGGTCCCTTGCTCACTTTGCCACTGGATTCAAGATAGCTTGGCTGATGAGGGTTATGAACCCGAAACCGGTCCCAGGATGCTGGTTTCCGGTCCAGGGAAGACATGGCTTGGCAGTTCGGGCTGGACTGTTCCCATGAGGCAAAGGGTCAGACTGATTTGCATATGGCCATGTCTGAACTGGGGTGGTGGAGTGAGCTAAAGAATGATAATGGATTAAACCCAGATCAGTTGACTGGGGGTGAGTGTTTGATTTGCTCAAACACTCCGTCCATCATCCCCTTTGGTATCGCTTTGTTCGCCCCAAGTTGGCAGGGTATGCCCAGACGTGGGTCCCTTGCTCACTTTACCACTGGATTCAAGATAGCCTGGCTGATGAGGGTTATGAACCCGAAACCGGTCCCAGGATGCTTGTTTCCTGTCCAGGGAAGACATAGCTTGGCAGTTTGGGCTGGACTGCTCCCATGAGGCACAGGGTCAGACTGATTTGCATATGGCCATGTCTGAACTGGGGTGGTGGAGTGAGCTAAAGAATGATAATGGATTAAACCCAGATCAGTTGACTGGGGGTGAGTGTTTGATTTGCTCAAACGCTCCGTCCATCATCCCCTTTGTTATCGCTTTGCGCTAGTAACAAGGCTTGTATTTGCTTTCTGCCAAGGGTGACATGTGATGCAGCATTGGAAAAAACAAGACTTAGGCCAATATCTTGGAATTATTTATTTACATACCAAACAAGGGATGATATGCCCTCTGTCGCAAGCTTAACAGTTGTTAATTATATCTCTTGTGAGAGAGGTCTCTTCTGTTTTCTAAATGGACAGCCATAACAATTGAGGTCAAACAGAAGTTCAATAACTTGGTAGCCTAAACCCAACTCCTTGGGCAGATGAAATGGGGGCGGACAGAATCTTTCTACAAATATGTTTTTCCTCCATTTGAAGGACGGTGTAATTGGCAATACACAAAATTTCTACCCCTTAGATGCCACCGGGACAGATTGGGAAGTGCATATCTGCAGCAGTGGGGTGAGTACCCTGCCACCCGGTGACAGTGGGAGACTAAGAAGTGAGCCGAATGCCCTAGATAGCTTCGCCCTGTGCTATGTTATGTTTGGAACCCAAGAACCAGCTGCTCTGAAAGTAACCCCAAATAGAGGAAGCGGCTAGTACTTAATAGACGGTTAGAACCAGCTAAAATGCTGGAAAGACAAGTGACCACTTGTATCTTACTCCAGTACAGAGATATGGGCCTAAATCCATCGTTTTTTTGCTCACCATGCCATTCCAGTTTGAACCCAGCCATATGCAAATCAGTCTTGACCCTGTGCCTCCTGGGAACAGTCCAGCCCGAACTGCCAAGCCAGGTCCTCCCTGGACTGGTAACAAGCATCCTAGGACCAGTTTCGGGGTTTCACCCCTCTTCAGCCAGAATAGCTTGCTTCCAGTGGCATGGAGAGCAGGGGACCCACGTCTGGGCATACCCTTCCCACTCGGGGTGACAAATGCAAAAACAACAGTTGATGGACAGAATGCAGAACAATGTCTTGCATCCACTCCAGTACAGAGATCTGGGCCTAAATCCATCGTTTTTTTGCTCACCATGCCGTTCCAGTTTGAACCCAGCCATATGCAAATCAGTCTTGACCCTGTGCCTCATGGGAACAGTCCAGCCCGAACTGCCAAGCCAGGTCCTCTCTGGGCTGGAAACAAGGACGTGGGTCCCTTGCTCACTTTACCACTGGATTCAAGATAGCCTGGCTGATGAGGGTTATGAACCCGAAACCGGTCCCAGGATGCTTGTTTCCGGTCCAGGGAAGACATGGCTTGGCAGTTTGGGCTGGACTGCTCCCATGAGGCACAGGGTCAGACTGATTTGCATATGGCCATGTCTGAACTGGGGTGGTGGAGTGAGCTAAAGAATGATAATGGATTAAACCCAGATCAGTTGACTGGGGGTGAGTGTTTGATTTGCTCAAACGCTCCGTCCATCATCCCCTTTGGTATCGCTTTGCGCTAGTAACAAGGCTTGTATTTGCTTTCTTCCAAGGGTGACATGTGATGCAGCATTGGAAAAAACAAGACTTAGGCCAATATCTTGGAATTATTTATTTACATACCAAACAAGGGATGATATGCCCTCTGTCGCAAGCTTAACAGTTGTTAATTATATCTCTTGTGAGAGAGGTCTCTTCTGTTTTCTAAATGGACAGCCATAACAATTGAGGTCAAACAGAAGTTCAATAACTTGGTAGCCTAAACCCAACTCCTTGGGCAGATGAAATGGGGGCGGATAGGGGAGCGGACAGAATCTTTCTACAAATATGTTTTTCCTCCATTTGAAGGACGGTGTCATTGGCAATACACAAAATTTCTTTTAGATGCCACCGGGACAGATTGGGAAGTGCATATCTGCAGCAGTGGGGTGAGTACCCTGCCACCCGGTGACAGTGGGAGACTAAGAAGTGAGCCGAATGCCCTAGATAGCTTCGCCCTGTGCTATGTTATGTTTGGAACCCAAGAACCAGCTGCTCTGAAAGTAACCCCAAATAGAGGAAGCGGCTAGTACTTAATAGACGGTTAGAACCAGCTAAAATGCTGGAAAGACGGGTGACCACTTGTATTAATAATTCGTATGCCTAACAGTACAGGCTAATGCCACGTTTTTATTATCATTGCAAAATTGTTTGATTATAAAATATATTTCTCAAAATGCCAATATAGATAACTTTAAAAAATAATGGGAGCTACGGCACAGTGTACATAAGTCTACTCTAAGCATGGAATTAGGACATTGACAAAGTAGTATTATCTGAAAACTGGGAGAAGACAGGGCTCCCGGTGGGGCACGGCCCACTGGGAGGCAGATGCTCTAGAGTGAGTGAGGAGGGGCCCACATAGGTTGAAAGACCACGGATTGACTGGGGACAGTTCTTGAGAGAGGCTAGAGCCGGCGGCTCTCTGGGGCCAGAGGCCACATAGCCTGGCATAAAGGGAGACGTCGCTGTGTCATCACTAGACGGGCAGCGGCGAGCCTTGAGGACTGAACGCTGGATGCTGAACACTGAGATACTCCCAGTACAGCGAGAGGCCAGGGAGGTAAAGCACCGAAGGTGTGGTAGCTTGGCGTGCAGAAGTGGGAAGAGCTCACATGCGATGGAGATCTCCTGGGAGCAGAGACCCTGCCCTGGGCCGAGAGGTGGCTGGCCCACGAGGAGGGGCTGCAGGCAGAAAGTGGCACCTGGTATGGCCCGCCGACCGTAAAGAAGAGTTGAAAACGACCCCTCACCTGACAGGCACGAACAAGGCCCCTGGAGAAGCCAGAAACAAGCAGAAGAGCCTGGCGGCTGCTAGGCAAAAGGAACACAAAGGAAACAGGGCGAGGATAGCTTCGATAGCGAACCCCTCCCCTGGCTCGGGAGAGGTGTCACTGTGCCTTATTGAGGTTGCACCGAGCCTGGAGTGAAACATTTAGGGGTGAGATACTGGTTAGGACGGAATCAGCTGGCTCCACAGCGGGGAGTATCGGGGATTTCGGAAGTGTGCTCCCACTAGCCTAGAGACCCCCTCGGAGAAAAGAAACTCTGAAGGGTGGCCACACGCGGCGGATTTGTCACGGCTGACATGGTCAGGAATCATGGGCCTAGACTCACACAAACTAATAAACTTGACAAATATACTGTAAGCATATCATCTTCTGTTTCCCAAGATAGAGTGGATGGGCTGCGCCTACGTTCCCAACCTGAAGAGGGACCCTCCTTAAGAGAAATAATGACAGCCATTAGAGACCGACGTGACACCTTGGAGCCAAAGCTGGATAATGTGACTATAGACGTAAATCTGATGAGAGCAGATCTCCGTAACATTTCAGATAAAGTTAAAATGACTGAAACTGGGAGCGTGGCTTGGGCAAGATGGCCGATCGGACCTAATCCGAGTCGGCTCCCGTGCCACCCTGGGCTTACCCCGGTTGCAGAGCTGTCCCAGGACTACCAGGCAGGCTGGACACCTACTGAGTGCCATGGCGAGCAGTTGGGCACTCACCGGAGTGGTCAGGTCAAGCTTTCTGGACGACTGAGGCGCCCGCCGCTTGCCAGTGCGGCCGCGGCCGAGCCACGCAAGATGGCGGCCCCCAGGGACGGGACCCCGCTCCACGCCTGACGGAGGAGAAGAGCCGGCAGGGTATGAACTGCGGCGGACGCCTTTCCTCCCCACTGGGTGCTTCCATTGTGGTCCGGGCCCGGTGGGGCGAGGCACGGACCGGTCGCCGGCCCGCTGGAGCTTCCTGCGAGGCAGCGTGCTGCAACACGGCCGAGAGCCGCAACCCGGCGTCCCCGGATGTGGAGGCCGCGCTAGAGACTGGTTGGAGCGCGATCGGGAGCTGCACGGCAGAGGGATCTGGCGGCTGGGTGCTGGAGGCGCTGAGGTGGCTGGCGAGGCGGAGCTTTCTGCGGGCCGATGTACGAGACCCTGCACGGCAGGCCCGCTAGAGGAGCAGTCCTGGAGCACCGGTGGGTGCGGCGTTCCCTAGTGGAGCCGAGGAGAGACATCGTCTGGGCAGGCACGGCTTCCTTGCGCTGCGCGCCTTCCCCCGAGGTGTTGGTGAAGGACTTCGGTGGGGGACGCGCAATTCCAGGTCGGGGGTGACGGAGGAGACCTGGTCCAGCGGTGGGGGCAGAGGCCGAGCCCTACACCTGTGACGCCCGCTGTGACTTCAAGGATCGAGCGGTGGTGACTGCGGCTTCGGCGTGGGGGGCCATCAGCGGCCGCTGCGCAGCTACGGAGTGGTCTGGGAGCCCGGGTGCTGCTGGGGGCCCAACGACGATCGACCCGTCCTCAGAGGTGACAGCCTTCCGGCCTCTGCACCCGTCTGAGCCGTTCAGTGCGACACCGCGCGATAGCTCCGCGCCTGCCGGGGGGCCCCTTCTCTCACTGGGCGAGCGCGGGGCCAACCGGGGGAGGCCCTATGCCTGCTAAGAAGGGACAGGCCAAACGCAGCGCCTCGGTGACCGCCTTCTTTGGCCCAGCGGATAGGGGATCTTCTGGGGCTCCGGCAGACCCATCGGGGGCAATGGCGCTGACCAAGGAGGACCTCCTGGCCTCGCTAAGAGACTTTAAAGCCGAACTACGGGAGGAGATAGGCCGGGATGTCCAACGCTCAATCGACCAATTATGCTTGGACCTTCGGGACCAGCTGTCCGGCCTCCGGCAAGATGTCGAGGCAGTGGGCACGCGGGTGGTGGAGCTGGAGGGCCGGCACCAAGACTTGGGCAGCAGGTCCTCGGACCACTCACGACGGATCCAGGCCCTCCAGGAACAATTGACACAGACGCAGCTCAAGGCTGAGGACCTGGAAAACCGCTCCCGGCGCGATAACATCCGCGTGCGCCACCTGGAGGAACGGGCAGAGGGCCCCGATCTTGAGGCATTCTTGGAGGGCTTTTTTGCGGAGGTGGTGAAGCCACAAACTCTCAAAATCAAACTCGACCGGGCACATAGGGTGGGCTCCCTGGCGCCAGGGGACAGACGGCGGCCGAGAGAGATACTGGCTAAATTTCACTCCTACAAAGTCAAGGAGGCTGTCCTGGCGGCGGCCAGGGCGTCTTCGGAGGTGTCGTTTCAGGGCTTTACGTGCTCGCTGTTTCAAGACCTGTGCCCGGCTACACTAGCGAGGCGACAATCCTTTAGGCCACTGACGACTAAGTTGAGAGCGGAGCGCATCCGATACAGATGGACCTTCCCCTTTGGCCTATCCTTTGAATACCAAAACAAGCAGCGGACTGTGGTGGATCTTGCGGCCGGCCGGGCCATACTGGGACTTTCCCCCTCGGGAGACGAGCAGGGGGATGCAGGAGTCTCGGCGGCCAGCGGATCCGGGGCGACGGCCGAGGAGTGGGCCACGGTGGGTCGCACTCCTCCCCGATGATTCCACTGGGGAAGCCACCTTGAGGACGACTTCGCCATAGCAGGGGATCCCGAGTGACTGCTGCAGACCCACGGGGCTCCGCTTGGACGATGCCCCACCGGGGCTTACTACCAGTATTGGAGGAAGGGTCGCACTGGGCAGCAGAGTACAGGATCCGGCGTGTCTGGTACTTGGGTTCAGCATTTGTAGATGTTTTTTCATCTTTCATGTTCTTGTTGAGACTTATGCAACCGGGGTGGGGGTGGGCGGGTTGTCATGGCCCTCCGAGACCTCTGCTCTTAGATGGCTTGTGAGCTTGGGGTTCTTCGGCTATTCTTTTTTCTCTTTTCTTTCTCTTCTATCTATTTTTCTCTTTTTTTGTCTTGGAGAGTGGGGGGATCTTCACGAGGGGTGGAGATGGATGGGGGAGGGGAGGGGCGGGCCTTGAGAATTGCTTCTGCCGGAAGACTACTACCAGACCCACGATGGCTTTATCCATAGGTTCATGGAATGTGCAAGGGCTTAATTCCCCCCAGAAATGCCAGAGGGTGCTGAAATACATATCTGATCGACAACTGGATGTGGTTGCACTTCAAGAAACACATCTTCGTAAGGGGGATGAACATAGGTTACGACACAGGTCATACCCACTCACATACAGTTCCTCAGCCGCCACCAAGCACCGGGGGTGGTGTTGATGTTCCACAGCGGGGTAAAGTTCCAACCCTTGGAGGTGCGCTCAGATAGGAAGGGGAGATGGGTGATGGTGAAGGGGATTCTCAGGGGTCAGAAAAGCACTTTTATCGCGATATACGCGCCTAATACAGGTCAGGCGGGGTTCTTGTCCACCTTTTGCACAAAGTTGGAGCAGTTTGCGGAAGGCTCGGTCATCTTGATGGGGGACTTTAATCTGGTATGGCAGACGGACCTTGACAGTTCTCACTCGCAGAGGGCGGATTCGGGTTCCTTCTCCCTAGCTTCCAAAAAGCGCGTTTCGGACCTGGGCCTCTGCGATGCATGGCGTACACTACACCCCTCCACAAAAGATTATACCCACTTTTCACATGTCCATCAATCTTATTCCCGTCTGGATTATATTTTCATTAATCGTTTTTTGTCGGGGTCTTTAAGAGACGCGCAGATTCTCCCCCTCTCCGTTTCTGACCATAGTCTGGTCATGATCACCCTCTATTGGGCTGGCCCGCGGGACCGCCAGCTCAAGTGGTACTTTCCCGCCTCCCTTACTATGGACATTGTGCTGCGCAAATCCCTACGCGAGACCATAGATGAATTCTTTGCCCTTAATGACACGGAGGAGACCTCTGAGCTGATACGGTGGGATGCCTTTAAGGCGATGCTTAGGGGTAAGTGCATCGCACTTAACTCTGCGCTCAACCGGCAGAGAGCAGCGGAGCGGGAGCGGCTGGAAGCGGAGCTGGTGGCTGCGGAGCAGGCCCATAAGGCCAAGCCCTCTCGCATTACTTTGCGGCCCCTTACGGCATTGCGGGGCAAACTGAAGTTGATCTACGCCAACAGGGCCGAACTTACCCTCTTACGCCTGCGCCACACCTCATACACTCAGGGGAATAAAATTGGGAGACATCTAGCACGACAACTCCGAGTTAAACGGGACAAGGAATATATAGAGGGGATACGAGACGCTGCGGATGCGGTCGTACACTCCGACAAGGGGAAGGCGGACTGTTATCGCTCCTTCTACAGCAAGCTGTATACCTCTGATTCTCTTGAGGCCCCAGTGCAGGAGGCCTATCTGCAGGGGCTGTCGCTCCCCCAGGTCACCGCCTCTATCAATGAGGACCTTTGCGCCCCCATCTCATTAGAAGCGGTACCAAAGCCATTATGGCGCTTAAACTCAATAAAGCACCCGGGCCCGATGGCCTCACGGCCCTATTTTACCGTACTTTCGTGCCAGACCTGGCCCCGCGCTTGCAGTCTCTTTTTAACGCTATCATCGCTCAGGGGGTGGTTTCCCCGTCCATGGCGGAGGCTGTCATCACGGTTATCCCAAAACCGGGGAAACGCAAGGATCAATGTTCCTCTTACCGCCCTATCGCGTTGTTGAACTTGGATGCTAAATTGTACTCCTCTATCCTGGCCGCCAGGCTCAATCCCCTTATGGCAGCGCTGATACACCCCGATCAATCGGGTTTTATTCCGGGGAGGCAAACTCATGATAAAACATGACGCATTGTGCATCTGATAGAAAAAGCCTCTAAAAGATGCGTGCCGGCCCTCCTAGCCGGTCTGGATGCTGAAAAAGCGTTCGACCGGGTGGATTGGGGATTCCTATTCTCCACTATGCGACGGATGGGCTTTGCAGACGCATTCATCGCAATGATTCAGGCCAACTATCGGATTCCCACATCGCGCGTCCAAGTCAATGGGACCTGTTCGGCTCCTTTTACCCTTTCTAGAGGCACGAGACAGGGTTGCCCCCTTTCCCCCCTGTTATTCGCCTTGAGCATTGAACCCCTGGCGATAACCATACGACACAATCCACAGATATCGGGTATTCCGTTTGCGGGAGAGGACCACAAGATATCCCTTTTTGCAAACGACGTTCTCCTCTCCCTCACTCACCCTTCCACGTCGCTCCCGACTCTGCATGCAGAGTTACGGCGCTTCGAACAGGTGGCGGGGTTCAAGATTAACCTAGACAAGTCCTACATTCTCAACCTTACGATACCCAGGAAGGAGCTCCCGAGGCTCCAGCAGAGCACGACTTTCCGATGGGCGACTAAATCGCTCCAATACTTAGGAGTTCGGCTTACTCCGTGTTTGGAAGATTTGTATAAGGCCAATTTCCCCCCCCCCCCTTCTCGCTCAAATTAAGGCAGATCTAGCGCGCTGGAAACCACTGTTCATATCCTGGCTGGGGTGCATTCACTCACTTAAAATGACGGTGTTGCCGAAACTGCTCCACTTATCTCAGGCCCTCCCCATTGAAGTCCCCCCTCCTTTTTCTCGACCATGCGCTCTCTTTGTTCCCGTTATATCTGGCAGGGAGGGAGAGCCCGCCTGTCGTATTCCATGTTACGAAGGCCCCGCTCTGCGGGCGGAGCGGGCCTTCCCGACTTCCTCCTCTACTATAAGGCGGCGCGACTGCGTGTGTTGATTGAGTGGTCTAAAAGAGAGTCGGACAAACATTGGTTACATATGGACAGGTCGGTGGCGGGAAGGACTATCTGGGACTTGGCATGGCGCGCTAAACGAGATAGGCCGGATAACACGTACATTAGTACACCCACCAGAACGACGTTGCGGTCTGGGATACTCTTTCCCAGGACGACCGGTGGACCACTTTCCCTTCCCCTCACACCCCCATCCACGGGTTGCAGCCTTCCCACCGGCGTTCACCAGAGGGCCATTCGCCGCTTGGGAGGAGGGGGGTTGCTTAATGATCGGACATTTGCTTAGAGGTTCTAGGTTACTGACGTTCTCAGAATGTAGAAATGACTTTAGCCATCCGCAGACTGAACACTACAGATATCTCCAATTACGGCACTGGCTCCAGTCATCTGAGATGCAGGTGGCGATCAACAGGCCCCAGACCCCGTTTGAAAAATTCATTCGATCTACCACTACCATGAAGGGGGCAATTTCTTTTTTATACACCCACCTTCTGGCCACTGTGGTTTCACCGTCCCCGCGATTCAAGGCTAAATGGGAAGAGGTGGCGCTTAGGCCGATCGAGGAGCGGGAATGGGAGGCACTATGGTCCGATATCACAAAACACAACCACTCGATAGAATTAAGAGAAGCTCACACGAAAGTGATGGTGGATTGGTACTTATACCCAGCTAAACTGCGGCGCATTTTTCCGGGCACTTCTGATCGCTGTTGGAGGGGCTGTGGGTTGCTGGAGGACTTTCAGCACATCTGGTGGACCTGTCTGACTATCCGCCCCTTCTGGGAAGAGATACTTGCGCAAATTAAGACTATGCTGGGCTACCCGATCCCCACCTCCATTGAGGCGGCACTGTTGGGCCTTCGGGACCCCTCCCTGCGCTACCAATCCAGAGCGGATAAGGCCATAATGTGGCTTTGCTTGGGGGCGGCGAAGGTGGCTATTGCCGCTAACTGGAAGAAACAAGCGGCCCCTATGGCCTCGATGTGGCACTCCCGCCTTTGGAGGCTTCTGAGTTTAGAGAGAATGGCGGATATCTTCAGGGATGACTATGCCGCATTCAAGCTCAAATGGGGACCGCTGGTGGCATTCCTCTCTCAAGGTCTGCCGGCGGCTGTTTGCCCGCCCCAGGCCAGGGGGTTGCGGTTGTTCCAGTTGTAGCCCATTGCGGCTCCCACGGGTCGGTCCCCCTGGTAGCCAACTTCGCAGTTACAGGGCCGCCTGGATGAGGCATTGCCCTGACCCCACCCCTGATAGGTTCGTCTCTGGCACTGGGTCTCTGGGCTCCCTCCTTGAGTCTCTCCTCTCTCTCTCTCTCTATTGCTTTTCTTTCTGTTTTTTCTCTCTCTTCTTCTCTATGGGGTATGTGGTGTGGGGAGGGTGGGATTTTGAGGAGTTGGGTTGATTACAAAACGAGTTTGCTGTTCCATGGCACAGAGGCTGCGGGTTGAATGGACATTACCTTTCTGCATAGACTACCGGCACCGGACTATTAGATTCAAGATACGGCCCACTGGGGTCCTCTAGGGCATAGTTTCAGGGCTTGCTTCGCCTTATTTTTCGCATTACTGTACCCCTTCATTAGCATATGTTATTACTGGTGAAGCTTGCCTCTTTCATGTCCGGTTTTGGGTCGGTACTCCTTTCTTTCCTAATCTTCGCTTGCTGGTCCACTCAGTTGTATTGCAATAGTCATGGTCTGTTTCTTTTGTCGCCTTTTTTTATGCTAATTAACACACTTTTGACAAAAAAAATGACTGAAACTCAGATTGCCGAGCTCCAGTGCACATCTAAGAGGTTGGAAGAGCAGGTACAGACACTGACGAAACAAAATGTAATCCTCGCAGCAAAGGTTGAAGACCAAGAGGGAAGATCACGCAGAAACAACATCAGAGTGTTAGGGGTCCCAGGAGGAGTGGAGGGTCCAAGTCTTGATCTTTTTCTCCAAGACTTAATATTAAACACCTTACGCCCTAAGAAACTATCCAAGTTCTTCTCAATCAAAAGGACCCACAGAGCGCTGGGCCGGAGACAAAAACCAGGAGCACCTCCGCGAAAAATCATTTTCAGAGTATTTAATTACAGGGAATCTAGATGCAATCCTGCAGGCGGCACAAACACACAGTGATCTGGTTGTTTCCAGACTACACCCTCCAAGTGCAGAAACAACGGCAGAGTTTTGAAGCAGTTAAAAAAGTATTGAGGGATAAGGACACTGAATATATGATGATGTATCCAGCTAAATTACGCATAGTTTCTGAAGGCAAGTCCTAGCAATTTACCTCCCCGGAAGAAGCATGGAATTGGGTGGAGGGACAGAGGCCTGTGACTCACAAAGGGAAGAACTCGACAGCTAGAATAGGGCAGGGCCCATCGGGGATGAATCCCTGAACTGGGAGCACACTGAGAGCCAAACCCAAGGGAGTCCCGGGGGGGGGGGGGGTTCTGAGGAGCTCAGGGGCATAAATTAACCAAGACGCACACCCCCCTATTGTGGAGGATAATGGACCTGGTGCAATTGGACGTAATGGTGGGTAAGAACTGGGGGAGTGGAGGGTTGTGTAACTCAAATGCATAATGTAGGCTCGACAGGGGCAGGGTTCTGGAAACAACACCATCTGACCCCTATGGAGAGGTTGTTTATAAGGGATGGATAAGCAATGGTATCCTACAGAAATTGGTTGTGGCGGCAAGCGCAGCTTTTACTATCTTAGTTCAGGCGCGACAATTACTCTGCAGGTTGGGGGCGTGGGGAGTTTTAAGCCCACTCAGGAGGGTAGCAGGAAGAGGTAGTTGGGGGGAGTTTTAGGGATATTGTTCCTAGAGGAATAACTGTATATTTGCAACACAGCGTTGAGAGGAAGTGAGAAGACACGAGAGTCGCTAAAGAGCCCACTGTGCATTAATGTATCTCCGGCCTATCCGGGAAAAAGATGGGGGACATATACCACACAGGGGAGGCTCCTCCAGATTGGCGGAGGAGTGTCGCCCCACTGCTTTCTGACAGTGCGAGAAGCCAAAACATAAAATGGCAAAAACTTTAAGTTATTACCATTTTATGTTTCCTTTGCGGGTGGGCGGGGCTGCTCTGCGCTCCAAGCAGGGCAGGGGAGGAGTGGTTTGCCCACTCCTGAGTGCACAAAGACTGTTTGGTCAGCCCTCTCGGGCTGCCAGAAACAGTCATGAGCACTCTGCCCTTCTCCATGCAGGCTGGAGAACATGCCCACCTCACTAGCCCCTGGCTGGGTGCCGTCCCGACCAATCACAACACTGCATTATTTCTGTTGTGATTGGCTTAGGGGATGGAACCTAGCAGTCTGCTTCCTGTTCCTGTGGGAGACAGGAGAGCAGGAGGAGAAAAGACGTGGGACCAGGCAGAAAGGTAGGTTTTAATTACCATTATTATTTTTTTTTTTTTTGGTATGGGCCTCCCTTCCCTGCGTGCCTCCCCCACCCTGCGCAACCCCCCTACCTCTCCCCGCACGACCCCTCACCTCTCCCCGTGTGACGCGTGACCCCCCCTCACCTCTCCCCGTGTGACGCGTGACCCCCCCTCACCTCTCCCCGCGTGACCCCCCCCCTCACCTCTCCCCGCGCGACCCCCCCCCCCTCACCTCTCCCCGCGCGACCCCCCCCCCCCTCACCTCTCCCCGCGCGACCCTCACCTCTCCCCGTGCGGACCCCCCCCCCCCCCTCACCTCTCCCCGCGCGACACCCCCCCTCACCTCTCCCCGCGCGACACCCCCCTCACCTCTCCCCGCGCGACACCCCCCCCTCACCTCTCCCCGCGCGACCCCCCCCCTCACCTCTCCCCGCGCGACCCCCCCCCTCACCTCTCCCCGCGCGACACCCCCCTCACCTCTCCCCGCGCGACACCCCCCTCACCTCTCCCCGCGCGACCCCCCCCCTCACCTCTCCCCGCGCGACACCCCCCTCACCTCTCCCCGCGCGACACCCCCCTCACCTCTCCCCGCGCGACACCCCCCTCACCTCTCCCCGCGCGACCTCTCCCGGCGCGACACCCCCCTCACCTCTCCCCGCGCGACACCCCCCTCACCTCTCCCCGCGCGACACCCCCCTCACCTCTCCCCGCGCGACCCCCCCCCCTCACCTCTCCCCGCGCGACCCCCCCCCCCTCACCTCTCCCCGCGCGACCCCCCCCCCTCACCTCTCCCCGCGCGACCCCTCACCTCTCCCCGCGCGACCCCCCCCTCACCTCTCCCCACGCGACCCCCCCCCCCTCACCTCTCCCCGCGCGACCCCCCCCTCACCTCTCCCCGCGCGACCCCCCCCCTCACCTCTCCCCGCGCGACCCCCCCCTCACCTCACCCCGCGCGACCCCCCCTCACCTCTCCCCGCGCGACCCCCCCCCTCACCTCTCCCCGCGCGACCCCCCCACCTCTCCCCGCGCGACCCCCCCACCTCTCCCCGCGCGACCCCCCCCACCTCTCCCTGCGCGACCCCTCTCCCCGCGCAACCCCCCACCTCTCCCCGCGCGACCCCCCCACCTCTCCCCACGCAACCCCCCCACCTCTCCCCGCGCGACCCCCCCACCTCTCCCCACGCGACCCCCCCACCTCTCCCCACGCGACCCCCCCACCTCTCCCCACGCGACCCCCCCACCTCTCCCCACGCGACCCCCCCACCTCTCCCCACGCGACCCCCCCCACCTCTCCCCACGCAACCCTCCCTCACCTCTCCCCGCGCTACCCTCCCTCACCTCTCCCTGCGCTACCCTCCCTCACCTCTCCCTGCGCTACCCCTTCCTCACCTCTCCCCGCGCTACCTCTCCCCGCATGACCCCCCCTCACCTTTCACCGAGCTACCCCCCTCACCTTTCCCTGAGCTACCCCCCTCACCTTTCCCCGAGCTACCCCCCTCACCTTTCCCTGAGCTACCCCCCTCACCTTTCCCCGAGCTACCCCCCCTCACCTTTCCCCGAGCTACCCCCCCTCACCTTTCCCCGAGCTACCGCCCCCTCACCTTTCCCCGAGCTACCCCCCCCTCACCTTTCCCCGAGCTACCCACCCCTCACCTCTCCCTGCGCGACCCCCCCTCACCTTTCCCCGAGCTACCCACCCCTCACCTTTCCCCGAGCTACCCACCCCTCACCTTTCCCCGAGCTACCCACCCCTCACCTTTCCCCGAGCTACCCACCCCTCACCTTTCCCCGAGCTACCCACCCCTCACCTCTCCCCGCGCGACCCCCCCTCACCTCTCCCCGCGCGACCCCCCCTCACCTCTCCCCGCGCGACCCCCCCTCACCTCTCCCCGCGCGACCCCCCCCCTCACCTCTCCCCGCGCGACCCCCCCCTCACCTCTCCCCGCGCGACCCCCCCCTCACCTCTCCCCGCGCGACCCCCCCCCTCACCTCTCCCCGCGCGACCCCCCCTCACCTCTCCCCGCGCGACCCCCCCCTCACCTCTCCCCGCGCGACCCCCCCCTCACCTCTCCCCGCGCGACCCCCCCCTCACCTCTCCCCGCGCGACCCCCCCCTCACCTCTCCCCGCGCGACCCCCCCCTCACCTCTCCCCGCGCGACCCCCCCCTCACCTCTCCCCGCGCGACCCCCCCCCTCACCTCTCCCCGCGCGACCCCCCCCTCACCTCTCCCCGCGCGACCCCCCCCTCACCTCTCCCGGCGCGACCCCCCCCTCACCTCTCCCCGCGCGACCCCCCCCTCACCTCTCCCCGCGCGACCCCCCCTCACCTCTCCCCGCGCGACCCCCCCTCACCTCTCCCCGCGCGACCCCCCCCTCACCTCTCCCCGCGCGACCCCCCCCTCACCTCTCCCCGCGCGACCCCCCCCTCACCTCTCCCCGCGCGACCCCCCTCTCACCTCTCCCCGCGCGACCCCCCCTCTCACCTCTCCCCGCGCGACCCCCCCTCACCTCTCCACGCGCGACCCCCCCCCCTCACCTCTCCCCGCGCGACCCGACCCCCACCTCTCCCCACGCGACCCGACCCCCACCTCTCCCCACGCGACCCGACCCCCACCTCTCCCCACGCGACCCGACCCCCACCTCTCCCCACGCGACCCGACCCCCACCTCTCCCCACGCGACCCGACCCCCACCTCTCCCCACGCGACCCGACCCCCCACCTCTCCCCACGCGACCTGACCCCCACCTCTCCCGCACAACTTGACCACCACCACCTCTCCCCACACCCAACCCCCCACCTCTCCCCCACGCAACCCAACCCTCCCCCCCACCCTCCCCACGCGACCCAACCTCTCCCCCTATCGCTCCCTGCACGACCCGACCCACCACCACCACCACCACCACCACCACCACCACCACCACCTCTCCCCGCGCGACCCCCCCCTCACCTCTCCCCGCGCGACCCCCCCCTCACCTCTCCCCACGCGACCCCCCCCTCACCTCTCCCGCGCGACCCCCCCCTCACCTCTCCCCGCGTGACCCCCCCCCTCACCTCTCCCCGCGCGACCCCCCTCACCTCTCCCCGCGCGACCCCCCCTCACCTCTCCCCGCGCGACCTCACCTCTCCCGCGCGACCCCCCCTCACCTCTCCCCGCGCGACCCCCCCACCTCTCCCCGCGCGACCCCCCACCTCTCCCCGCGCGACCCCCCCTACCTCTCCCGCGCGACCCCCCTACCTCTCCCCGCGCGACCCCCCTACTCTCCCCGCGCGACCCCCCTCTACTCTCCCCGCGCGACCCCCCTCTACTCTCCCCGCGCGACCCCCCCTCTACTCTCCCCGCGCGACCCCTCACCCCGCGTGACCCCCCCTCACCTCTCTCCACGCGACCCCCCCTCACCTCTCCCCACGCGACCCCCCCTCACCTCTCCCCGCGCGACCCCCCCCTCACCTCTCCCCGCGCGACCCCCCCCTCACCTCTCCCCGCGCGACCTCTCCCCGCGCGACCCCCCCCTCCCCGCGCGACCCCCCCCTCACCTCTCCCCGCGCGACCCCCCCCTCCCCGCGCGACCCCCCCCTCCCCGCGCGACCCCCTCCTCACCTCTCCCCGCGCGACCCCCTCCTCACCTCTCCCCGCGCGACCCCCTCCTCACCTCTCCCCGCGCGACCCCCTCCTCACCTCTCCCCGCGCGACCCCCTCCTCACCTCTCCCCGCGCGACCCCCTCCTCACCTCTCCCCGCGCGACCCCCTCCTCACCTCTCCCCGCGCGACCCCCTCCTCACCTCTCCCCGAGTGACGCGACCCCCCCCCTCACCTCTCCCCATGCGATGCGACCCACCACCTCTGCCCACGTGACCTGACCCACCACCCCTACCCGCGTGACCCGACCCTCCCTACACGACCCGACCCACCCCACACAACCCGACCCACCCCACGCAACCCGACCCTCCCCACGCAACCCGACCCTCCCCACGCAACCCGACCCTCCCCACGCAACCCGACCCTCCCCACGCAACCCGGCCCTCCCCACGCAACCCGGCCCTCCCCACGCAACCCGGCCCTCCCCACGCGACCCGACCCCCGGCCCTCCCCACGCGACCCGACCCCCGGCCCTCCCCACGCGACCCGGCCCTCCCCACGCGACCCGACCCCCGGCCCTCCCCACGCGACCCGACCCCCGGCCCTCCCCACGCGACCCGACCCCCGGCCCTCCCCACGCGACCCGACCCCCGGCCCTCCCCACGCGACCCGACCCCCACCTCTCCCCACGCGACCCGACCCCCACCTCTCCCCACGCGACCCGACCCCCACCTCTCCCCACGCGACCCGACCCCCACCTCTCCCCACGCGACCCGACCCCCACCTCTCCCCACGCGACCCGACCCCCACCTCTCCCCACGCGACCCGACCCCCACCTCTCCCCACGCGACCCGACCCCCACCTCTCCCCACGCGACCCGACCCCCACCTCTCCCCACGCGACCCGACCCCCACCTCTCCCCACGCGACCCGACCCCCACCTCTCCCCACGCGACCCGACCCCCACCTCTCCCCACGCGACCCGACCCCCACCTCTCCCCACGCGACCCGACCCCCCACCTCTCCCCACGCGACCCGACCCCCCACCTCTCCCCACGCGACCCGACCCCCACCTCTCCCCACGCGACCCGACCCCCACCTCTCCCCACGCGACCCGACTCCCCACGCGACCCGACCCCCCACCTCTCCCCACGCGACCCGACCCCCACCTCTCCCCACGCGACCCGACCCTCACCTCTCCCCACGCGACCCGACCCCCACCTCTCCCCACGCGACCCGACCCCCGGCCCTCCCCACGCGACCCGGCCCCCCACCTCTCCCCACGCGACCCGACCCCCACCTCTCCCTGCACAACTTGACCACCACCACCTCTCCCCACACCCAACCCCCCACCTCTCCCCACGCAACCCAACCCTCCCCCCCACCTCTCCCCACGCGACCCAACCTCTCCCCCTATCGCTCCCTGCACGACACGACCCGACCCACCACCACCACCACCACCACCACCTCTCCCCGAGCGACCCAACGCCCTCCCCCACCTCTCCCCGCGTGACCCAACCTCTCCCCCTATCGCTCCCTGCACGACCCGACCCACCACCACCACCACCACCACCACCACCTCTCCCCGCACGACCCAACCCTCCGCACCTCGCGCAACCCACCCCTCACCCTGCGTGACCCCCCTCACCTCTCCCCACATGACCCAACCCACCTCTTTCCATGTGACCCAACCCCTCCCTCCCCCCGCCCGACCCACCCCTACTTCCCCCGCCCGACCATCCCCCCGCGCGACCCGACCCACCTCTGCACGCATGACCCCAACCTCCCCCACACTACCCGACCCACGCCTCACCTCACCCCCCCCACTGTGACGTGACCCTCACCCCACGCAACATAACCCTCACCACTCCCCACGCGACCCACACCTCTCCCCCGCGTGACCCACCCCTCACCTCTTCCCCGCGCGACTCACCTCTCCCCCGCGCGACCCACCCCACACACCTCTCCCAACACACCACACCACACACACACACACACACACACACACACACACACACACACACACACACACGCGCACACACACACACACACACACACACACACACACACACACACACACACACACACGCACACGCACACGCACACGCACACGCACACACACACACTCAACACTCACCCACACTCACCACTCACCACTCACCCACACTCACCACTCACCCACACTCACCCACACTCACTCACACTCACTCACCCACACTCACCCACACTCACCCCCCCTCACCTCACCTCTCCCCCTGCGCGACCCACACCTCACCTCTCCCCCACACGACCCAACCACCCCCACACACCTCTCCCAACCCCCCCCACACACACACCTCTCCCAACCCCCAACCCCCCCACACACACACCTCTCCTGACCCAACCCCACACACACCTCTCCTGACCCAACCCCCCACACACCTCTCCTGACCCAACCCCCCCACACACCTCTCCCCACCCAACCCCCCCCCACACACACCTCTCCCCACCCAACCCCCCCCCACACACACCTCTCCCCACCCAACCCCCCCCACACACACACCTCTCCCCACCCAACCCCCCCACACACACCTCTCTCCACCCAACCCCCCCACACACACCTCTCCCCACCCAACCCCCCCCACACGCACCTCTCCCCACCTGACCCCCCCACACACACCTCTCTCCACCTGACCCCCCCACACACCTCTCCCCATGCAACCAACCTCCCCCACACCTCTCCCCACATGACCCAACCCCCCCACACCTCTCCCCGCACGACCTCACACCCCCCCACGTCCCCCCGCGCAACCCAACCACACCTACCTTGCCTCGGAACACGGTAGCTACTCTCGCATGGACTACCTCTTCACGAATGCCGCAATGGTGGCGTGCTTTAGGAAGACCAACAGTACACGAGCGTAATCTCAGACCATTCCCCAATAGGTGTCCCCATGCAGGGTCCCCCAATGGAATCTCCGCAGAATCCCCAAATAGACACCTGGTATCTCCAAGATAAAGACATGAGGAAAAAGATATGGGAAGGAACTGAGTTGTATTTTGATGAAAATCAGGGCTCAGTGGAATCAGCCTGGGTCCTCTGGAAGGCGTTTAAAACTGTTCGCTGAGGACAGGTGAAGTTGTTAATAGGCGGGGAAAAAGAAGGAGAGGAGTTGGCCTAACGCCTAGGGCGTTCGACCTCGAATCTGGGGAACCGGGTTTGAGTCTTGGCAATCACACAGAACATCCTGTAATTCTGGGCAAATCAATTAATCTCTCCGTGCCTAACAAAAAATGTATGTGTCCTCATGTAAAGCAACTGGTGCTATATAAAGTGCTCCGATACCCGATACCGGGTCAAGTTTGCGCTATATAAAACTCTGTTAAAAAAAAAAAGAAGAATGTAGGAGAGTAGGGTCTGCTATCCTATGGTCACCCCAAATTTTTGCTTTTTGCTTCACTGGTTTTTGACATATTGAGGCTGTGGGCCTGCTAATCAGACCCCCAGCCTGCTGTTCTCTCTACTAAATTTACACTATGCACCCTAGGTGCATAACCAATTGGAAGTGGATCACCCTGTGAGCCCCTGTACCAATGTACACAAGGTACCCAGGGCATTGGTGTATCTAAGGCCTACCAGGGGCTGAAGCATGTATTGTGCCACCCCTGGCCTGGCCTAACAAATTTGACACAACTGGCTGATCACTCAGCTGGGGTAAGTTGGTGTAACCACCTCTTACTTAGGTGTAGTATACCTATACCTAACCTTAAATGGGACACAGGGTAACCTATAAGTCACTCCTATGGCAGGCCTTAACAATCCTGAAGGCAGAGTGCTTGGTTCCATGTGAAATGGTGCTCTGGCATGAGCTGAGCCTGTCTGCAGTGGTCGGAACCACTTCCTTCTACTGTTTCCAGATATCGTCATACCATATACTCTTAAGTGCATTATGAACCTCGCGGTTAAATGCTAACTTTGGTTTGGCTTTATCAAAACATGTCGAGTAAGGTGTCATACGAATTGGAATACTAACCCCTCGCCAATTCTGGCGACGGGGTTAGCATTCCACCCTTCTAGAGGGACACGACATGTACAGTACCTGAAACCCGGGTAAAATCAGACATAGCCTCCGCTCCACAAAATGGATGCTGCCACCACAGACACAAGTCTGCCCTCCTGCTGCTGGGAGTCCTTCCAGCTTGGGAGGTGTGGACAAAGGGTTTCCTGCCAGGGGAGGTGCGTGCACCACCCCAGACAGGATTTTGTGTATTGGTCAGGTAGGGCTTGAAAGAAACCAGACATGCCTGAGGCTCACAAGGAGCCTCGGTGCATATGCCAGTCCAAACCGGTCCTGGGGCACACCAGTCCCGGGCCTGGGGAGAGCTGGACAAAGGATTGGGGTGTAACCACCCCCCTTCCTGGTCCCACCCTTAGGGAGGGACCTAGCAGGTAGTCCGGCCCCTAGAATCCGCTTAAAGGTAGGAGCTGTGTCCTAAGACTTCCGACATCCTGGAATCAACTTGAAACTAAGAAGAAGACGGGAACTTCGACGCTCTGCCGCACAGAGGACTGAAGCCAATCTCCCCTGTGGTCAGGGAGTGACCACCTTGCTAACGCAAGCACCATCCAGCGAATCAACGTCTGCTTTGCCGCCGCCTCCCGCCGGAGCCCGAGCCCAGAGACTGACAAGACCTGGACCTCCAGACCTCTCACCGTCCGATCCACAGTCCCTGAAAAGAGGAGACCCGTGGAGGCACCGAGACACGTGGAGCCAGCCATCTTGAAAAGACCACGACAAGCTGCAAACGCAACAACCGAGGCTCCCTCCAAGTTGTGCTTTGGGATCTGAGAAGCCCAACACCCGAGCAGCATCTGCACCAAAGGTGAGCCCTCCAGCATCTCCACGGTCTGCGTGGGGCCCTTCTGCATTTTGCCACTCGACGCGCCTAACCGGTTGCTGGCCCGCTGGCTAGTGGCCATCTTGGCGACGAACTTCAAGAAATACACCACTGGTCTGGTTGCTCCAGACTGGCCCTTGCTCCCCTCCAAAGGAGCAGTCCCTCTGACCTTGCTGGTCAGAACCATCAGCTTATTTCATCTTCCACAACAATTGCTTTTGCCAAGGCTTGTTTGCTTCGATCAAGTCGCCGACACCGCCGACAGCGAGAGCCTGCGTGGGACAGCTCGTGAACCGACTCCTGGACGTCGTCGACCTTCAGGGACCACGTGGCTGCAGAGACAAGCTACACCTTTCTTCCTGTTTGCACCCGACATCGCCTGGTACCCACCTGGTGCCACGCTGGTCACTGGCTAGTGACTGTGAACACTGTCCCCTCTGCTTACAGGTCTTCAACATCTCCGATCCACTCTTGGATCCACCGCATCTCTTCCGGACCGGCCGCCTGCAGCATCTTTATCCACAGGCTCCATTGAACAGATAGAAGAAACCCGACGCACTTCGACGCCTATGCACCCGCTTCCTGTGGGTGAGGTAAAGCTGGCACTCCGGTGCCCAAGTGTAGAGAATCATCTCTAGTGTCTGTGTTTCCAATCTTAAGTTCCTAGTCCATCCGGAAGATCCTCTTTGCAGTAACTTTGTACTTTTTACGCACCCATTGAAACCTATGGGAGCACGCGTGTGACTATTTGCTCTGCACACGCAACCCGTGGACCTCCTGGTCACTAACTGAAGTTAGCTCCTTATAGGCCCAGCGATTCTAGAGGCCCTAGGCCTTTTCCCTTTTCTGTTCGTGGTACTTATACCACTATTTTAGTATATGGTTCGAGTGGCCACCAGGGCCTATCCATATAACGTGCAACTTCTGTGTATTCTACTGTAATCTTGTTTGACGATTTGTGCTCCTGTGCTCATAAAGAGACTAGGGGTTACTTTGAGAAATAAATACATATATATTTTGAATATATATCTGTGTGGTGTCCTTTCATTGGTATAAAGGGGGGTTACTTTTGGTAAAACAGCTTGCTTAACACGTTTCACGAGTTTAGCCTCAAAGACTGCTTAGCCTACGCTACCACTAGGGCAGCTAGTCCGAAAAGGTTGACTTACAACCACACCATAAGGGTTGCTTGGCATGGTACAAGGTGGTCACTTTAACTAGTGAACATCATATACCAGGCCAACTTCTCACAAAGAAGAACAAAGAGTAGAGTGTGATGAGGCTGAAAGAGAAGTCTGGGCCCTAGAAGAAAGGGTAATAGCAGAGGGCACGTCTCCCCTGGTTCATTTATTGAGACTTAAACAGCACAAATTCAGGGCAGTGGTGGAGAATAAGGCCAAATGCCATGCTCTGGCGACGCAACGACGCTTGAACGACGTAGGCAATAAGGCCAGTAAATTACTGGCCAAGCTGGATAGAAGGGATCAGACCAGGTCTTGGATGCTAGAAGTAGCCGACAAATAGGAGGTGATCTAGACATCCAATGCCCAGATAGAGGACCTTTGCAGGGTACTATGAGGAGGTATACACCTTGAGGACTACCTAGACAGAGCAAGAGTGCAAGACGTTCCTTCAGGGACTTAGCATACGCACAATTGAGGCTGAGGATGAGAAAAGACTAGACCTCAATCTAACGGAAGAGGAAGTGATAGCGGCCATCCGTAACATGCAATCCGGTAAGGCGGCAGGTCCGAATGGAATGCCAATAGAACTGTATAAACTTTGTGATTACCGGCTGGCCAAACCTATGCTAGGAATGTACTGAGGGCCGGGCACAGAGGGATGCCTCCCCAGGGAGCAGCGAACAGCCACAAAAATGGTGATTTACAAACAGGGCAAATCATCGAGGAAGTGTAGCGCCTATAGGCCAATATCACTTTTAAATGTAGAGGCCAAAATGCTAGCTAAGATCGTAGTGAATAGGCTTCGCACAGTAATTACTTCCCTGGTATACACCCCAATCAATCGCGTTTCATGCCCCACAGAAGCACCTGATTGAACTTGCGGCGCATGTATGGGGTGCACCACATGACAGGATCAAAGGAGATGGGAACAACGTCCCTTTTGGCTTTAGACGCTAAAATGGCATTCGACAATATTGAGAGGAACTTCATGGTCACAGTGCTGTCCAGGATGGGTATTGGCCCTAAGTTTTGCAGATGGATTTACCTCCTCTATAGCTCCTCCTTGGCACGGGTTTGAGTTAACGGTGTAGAATCGAGGGAACCATATTCAACCATATCTTCTTAGACATACAATGACATATCATATTAAAGACTAGCAATAACACCAGAGGAAAAGAAATCTTACCTCTCCACCCAGAAATGCCTCCCGGTCATACTTTGTGTTATGGTCTCCATCCATATAGTGCTCCTCACTATCAGGAGCGTGCGAATGGTGCAAGTGTGAAGCACAAAGTGCAATGCACACAATGAAGAACAACATAAAAGTATGCATCGCCTTCACAGATGTGCTTCCTGAAAAAGCAATAAAAAAAATATGAAGTACACCTTACGAAATATTTAAAGGACTTTATGTGAAAAGTTCTGATGTTTGACATGTTATATCCATTTGAAAAGATTATAAGAAGAAGAGTTACAAAGAATGTAAATAATTGTCACTTAACCCAAAGTCGGAAGAAAAATGGAAATTTGATCATCAAAAATAAAATTAAAATATGAAATACATCCAATCTGGGGGCATATGTATCAAGCGATTTTGTATTCGCAAACGCTGCGATTCGCAAGAAAACAGCGTTTGCGAATACAAAATTGCAAAACGCGATGTATGAGCCTTTTTCGCATCGCACAAATAAGGAATCGCTAATTTTGCGATTCCTTAATTTTGCGTAAGCATTTAAGGAATCGCAAATTGCGATTCCTTAAATGCTATGTAACAAGCACCCAAGTTGTGCGATTTCTCCTTAAGAAATCGCAAATTACCACCAACTTCAAGTTGGTGGTATTTTGCGAATTCTTTAAAAAATGCACTTTTGGGCATTTTTCTAGGTGCCATGTGGCGCACATTCATGCCCTTATGGCATGTATGTGCGCCATATGTGCACAAATGCTCATTTCAGGGGTGCATCAGGGTGTTATCATGACACCCTTGCACCTTTGAAATTGTTCTGAATTTGCGATTAGCAAATTGCGAATCGCAATTTGAGAATGACTTCCCATTCATTCCTATGGGCCTCCTGGCCCATAGGAATGAACGGGAAGGTATTCCTTAATTGCGATTTCGCAATTTGCTAATTGCAATTAAGGAATATTAAGCATTCGCAAAATATGTGCGAATTTTTAAATACATCCCGTTTTGCAATTCTCAAATAGCGATTCTCAAAAAATCGCTATTTGAGAATCGCAAACACGGTTTTTGATACATATGCCCCCTGATCTCCGAAAACACTAAGGGCCTTATAACAAGTGCCCAATGATTTTGTAAAGTAATAATGCACGTGGTAAATACCCACAGCATTGGGAGCAGTATTTACTGGGTGTGATATTACCCTTTCATTCAAAGATAACCACCATGAAATTGGGGCTAATGCAATAACACTGCAGGTTTTCCAAACTGCAAATCTCAGAATATCTCATCCAGAATAAAATCTGAAAAGCTTTTAGCAGATGGCTAAAAAGAGAACAATCGTTTTCATTAAACGTCCAAGTATTAGACACTCAAATAACAATAGCCCAGAGACAAAATTAAATAGAAAACGTGAGTTTAAAATATACTGTGAATTGAGTCGTCTCTTTGGTTCCTCACAGACAGCACTGAATCCAGAGCTCAGAGCAACACTGAAACCTTTGTTCATACCGCCGACCAATATGAGTCACAACTGCTTAGTCTGATGAAAAAGTACATTGGAGTCTCCATTAGTCCAGATTTGCAGCGTTGTTTGTGTTATATCTGCGAACAATATCTGGAACAAAGCAGACTCATTTCTCAGAGGCTGCTAAACAAATCTTCAGAAGGCAACATGTATGATCTATAGTGTCTTAGATCGAATTTTTAAAAAGGATTGGCCTGTAAAGTTGGGTCAAAATGTTCAGCAGTTATCCCAGATGCTGCCAAGATAATCCAACTAAGGTATTTATATTCTGGGAGTTTCTGGTTGACTTGGAGATTCTCCAAGAAGCAACACTCAACTGCGCACCCCAAAACTGGCACCATGTGATTTGTCACACATGGCAGGTGAGGCTAATGAAGGGGTTGCTAAGGGTTTGCTGGAAAAAAGAGAGGTAGGGGCAGGATTTGCAAAGAGTGAATTTATATATTCTTTGTGGGCAATTTTCCCCAAAGCTTTTGCTATGATTTCCAAGACTGCAAGGCCTTTCCTTACAGCAGTACGTGTGCACATGTAGTGAGAATGACTGGTATATGTATCTGCCTGTGAATGGATGTACTCAGTTCCCAGCAGAAGGTATGTGTGAGCATGGAAGAAGAGAAGTGACAGATTTGCTTACTGCAGACTGCACTGTAAGGCCTGTGTTTCCCAAGATGCCCACGTAGGCCACGTTCTCCCCAGCAACAGGAGTGAGAAGGATTTAACACACTGGAAGACAGCAATGGAGGACACTAGATAAGGAAGCCATACTTAAGCCATGCTCCAGGGGAATGACAAACACAACGAAGAGGAAGGAAGTGAAGCAGGCAGGCACTAACCAAAGCGAAACATGGAAATGAAAGGGACTATGAAGCCAACCAATGATAAGCAATGAGCGGACTCTAAGTTCCCTATAAGTAAACAAAGTGTCCTGCAAGTGCTGTCTCAGACAAGACATAAAAATTAAGTGTTTGACCAAAGATGTGGCCTTAAATAAACTACAGTAAAAAAATGCAATATGGCCACACAATATAATCTGGAATGTTGCTGAACTAAAGCATCTCTAAACATACCATTGCAACTTCAGCTAACAGGGAAGATGACCATCTCTCACCAATTGGTGGTTGTTTAGTATTCTTTACAAAAGGAGTCTGAGCTCAGGCTTATCACACACATTGAGACATTCAAGTAAAGTGGTCAGGGTAAAAAGCAGATTAGAAGGTGAGTGAATGTCTTCCTTTCGGTTAAGGTCCCCACAAAACAAAGCCGGTGTCAGTGGCAATGCGAAAAGGCTTTCATTGCCACGACTGGTGAGAACCTTAACTTCTATAACCACCTTCGAAAAAACATACGATGAAAAAAAAACTGAACTTTTAAAACTACTATTTTATTTTACAGTGTATCAACTTAGAATTTAAATGCAATTGGAAATACCATTTGAGTGCCAATTCTACCATACATTCTATCACTTCCCCAGTAACTCGTTCAAATAGCATTTTAAGCACTTACATTTTGTTTATGTGTGTCAAGCACTCGCTCATATTTCTGCTAACATTAAATATAAAATAATGGAACATGAAGCACAAAAAAAGAATTTTGAGGGAAAAAAACACGAACACATGCATTCATCAGCATATAAAATTGAGGAAATACAAACAACAACATACTCTGAATCTATATAGATAGGAGGTGGGGGAAAAGGAGTATACTGACAGGCTTTATAATTAATGGCAATGACATGTCACAAGAGCAAACTACTGTCAGACTGTTCTACAGAACTGCAAACTAACATGATTTATTGTTCAATATTAAAACACAGTGTGTTCCGGGACATCAGAAAACAAGCAAACAACATTCTTGCCTCTCAACATTAATTAAATAAAAGTCAACTTGAGATTGCACTCCATTGTATCGTATAGCAGCATTTATAGAGCACTTACAACCCCTACGTGGGCCTGAACCGCTTGCCTAAGTACCGGGTGCATGTTTAGAAGGGTGCGGTCTTTGGATTTCTGATCCTATGAAGCAAGTGTTTGAATGTCGTGCGTGTTGACCACTGAGCTGCAGTTATGCTGTAATGGAACACGCCACTTAGCAGTGTGGATAAAGTATCATCCAGAAATACAAAATCTACGCCACCCTACCCCGAGATATATGATACAAGATTGCTACGCTGAGCTGTTTGATTATTGTTTTTGTCTTCTGTTGCAATGCTGTAAAAGGCAATAAAGTTTTCAGAAAAAAAGAAATACAAAATGCAGATTACATTTATAAAATATGCTCCCCATAAAAGAGAACGTAAAGTTGCAACTTAAAATAGCCCTTTATATGTGATGTTGTAAATATTCCTGTCTTTTATGATCAATTTGGTCGAAATAAAGACTAACAAAATGAAAATAAATAGCCCTTTAATCCACCTCATGAAGGCATTCGACAGAAATTCATCACAAAACTAAAACCGCAACCAAATAATGTTAAGCACTCAACTAGTTGTAATTACATAGTGAAGAAAAATTAATAATACGCCAAGCTACTTCCATGTCCTTGTTATATAAGGGGTGATCATGCACTCTACTGTTGGGTCCATGACACAAAGTAAAGGTAGCTCCTTCTTCACAGACTTCACTCCTTTGCCCTGAATTCCAGACTGACTAGGACCTTGTACGGCTGTGTAGATGGAACAAAAGTTAGCAGAGTAGATGACATCCTGGGACCATTTTCAATAGGCCTGAGCAGTGAAATTTACTGGGTTTGCCAATGCTTTTTTGGTGTAGTTAGCCACTTTGAATGCGCGTGCATCTACAGTCGACATGTTGGAATGGGTTTTAAAACATTGAAAATGCATTAAAAGATGCCTCTCATTGGTGTGCTGATATAGGTGAAGAATAGGAATACATTTTATACACAAATACACACAAATATAAAATCCCAAACCCCCAATACAAACATTTCAGGTGAGGGATAGTTTTAAACCTAAGTAGTGGACCGGCTTAGGCTAATACATGGAGGTGCTGAAAAAGAAAACTGTGGGTTCTGCAGAAATATATAGGTCACAGTGCACATTAGATTTAGGAAATAAACATAAAATGTTGTATGGTCACTTTAGCTGCACTAAAACACACAAATAGATTATATTTCTTTGCAGACTCAAACTTGACAGGACATCAATAATTAGGGTCTCATTACGATGCTGTTCCGACCGCAACCGACGGTGTGACGGTTGCGGTCCGTCCAATGCATTACGATACGTGCGGTCAGAGGCAGCAGTCGGAGGAACCGACCAATTCTTTCAGATGGATTAAAGGAGCCCGTCGGTCGGATGGAAACTCCTCATAATCCCTTAAGGACAGCGTTTCCGCCATTGGGATTATAATGTCGGTTTCTGACAGCCTTTCCATGTCGGCCTTTCAGTAGGATGCCCTTCGTATAGATGTCACAGTAAAGGTTACCACATCGCTTTCTGTTAAACAAATCCAATGAGAGGCCGACAGTAGAAACTGTTTTTGCATTGTCATGGGGCATTGAGTACAGGCTGTAAACGAAGGTATATTCTGACTTAGCGCAAGCCTGTTGAGAATATGTTAAGTCGAATTGGCTGGCCTGGGCCCAATGACACCAAACAAGAGAAAATCACTTGTTATGTAGAACACGCATTTGATATGCAATAGGTCTTGCATTTGTTGAGGTTGGAGTTATTGGCATTATAAATGGCAATGTTTTTTACCTAGCCATGTTGCAGGGTGCAGTACCATATGTAGCTAAAAGAGGCCCCAAGGGACCTCTTTTGGTCACATATAGTACTGCACTCTGCAGAAGACAGGGTAAATCCACCCAACCCATAATGCATTGCATGCAAAACAGTACCACAAATACATTCAAATAGCTATGTCCATATATACAATTAGTGGCTTTGAAATGGGAAAAAATAATTATTATATTAATTCCAGATTAGGTTGTACTATATGTGGAGCTGATGAAGAGAAATTTATGAGAGGTCTCATATAAATGTGAGATGTGCTAGGGAGTAAAGTAACCACTGCGATCCTGGCTTAGGACCAAGCCTGTGACCTGCCTGAAGCCCTTTAAGAAAATGCTGCTCTGGGGCTGTAATTAAAACCTAGGGATTATAAAATGGTGCTCTGGGGTGTAATTAAAACCTAGGGAGTAACAGCATGTGTAACAGGGGGTGTCCTCATGGGAGGTTACAAGGAGAGACAAGGCGGTACTAAGGAGGGACTAATAAACCAATTGACCCATGAAAAGCCACCATTTAAAGCCCTTTAAGAAAATGGTGCTCTGAGGCTGTAATTAAAACCTTGGAAGTAACAACACCTGTAATGGGGTGTCCTCGTGGGAGGTTACAAGAAGAGACAAGGCGGCACTAAGGAGGGACTAATTAACCAATTGACCAATGAAAAGCCAACATTTACAAAGGACAGGAGCCAATTAAAAAGATAGGCAGAAAGTGGGCGGAGCTTTATGTCAATATCCTGAATAGAGCATGTCTCAAAGACACAGCGCAAACGATGCCTAGGCGAGACCTAAAAACATAAATGTGTTCATATGTTATTTCACCCTTATTTTGAGAAGTAACCCCCAAGAGAGGGCTTCTGCTAAACATGGACACGTACACAATTCTTGGAAATATTTACGTGTTTTGGCAATATCTTATCTGCCCAGCTTGCAATTTTCATCATATAGGAATTTGTAACCAGTGTGTTTTTTTGTGGCTTTCACAGTATATATACCACTACTTATAATCTAGAACTTTGAACTTCAGACTTTGGTCTCTTTTTGAGACTGGCTGATTTTCCGAATTGATTAATGGTTTAAAACCTTATTATTGGGTAAAATTACTTTACCAATAGATTTTACCTCCAACATATTGGCATGACCAGCCAGGACCTCTGCTTGACTTCACGGACTGCCAGCCCAGAATACTGCCTGTCCTCCAAGAAGTGACTTGCGCTCTTGCGAAAAGTAAAAGAGACGCTGTTGTTCAGTAAAAGTCTATGCATTTCTAAGGGGCAGGTAGAACTTGGGTGTTTGGTGTTTTTAAAGTAGGACTATTACGAGGTCCGTTCCTTTTTATTTGCAAAGACATTAACAATGTTTACAATCATATATAATTTTATCTTTCCATGCAAGATTGTGTATTGACAAAATATTAAGGGATCCAGGTGGTAAAATCGGAAGATACAAGGCACTCAACTAAATAAGTTGAAAGTGGTCAAGGCAGACCAGGGTTTGAGGCTGTGCAATCAGTGTATGTTCTGCAAAACAGTGAAACGTTATCCCCGCTACAAATCCAGAGGGATGTGATCAGTAGTGTTTTGTTTGCCCTAGTATGTAATTTACAATTGATGCAGTAGTGTTTTGGTTGCCTCAGTATGTAATTTAGCGTTGATGTACATGTATGTGTAAGTAGAAACGCGGCCACATTTTAATGCCATTTTTTTTTATGTTGTGTTATGTAGTGTATAACTTAGGATTTGATATTTTGTGAGGAATGCTGTATATTATTAGGAAAGAAAATTTAAGTAATTAGGCAAATGCCTCGAGAGTGCACGACAAACAATTGATTCTAATTGAATCTCCCCATGTGACCTTGTCACAGACTAAATACCACAAAGTGAACTATATGAAGATTGTTTTACATTTTGTTTTTGTATTAAATTACCCTGTTAAAATATCATAATCAAAATAGAAAGGCTCTCTATAGGCAATGAAATATATACATAATAGTCTCAATAATACTGAAGGGTGTACCTTCAAAATGGCACCAAAAGTTCCAGTTAATCTTGCACTAAAACTGGTAAGGAGAAAATGACAGACATACAGGAATAAATAAAAAATAGACGAAAAATTGAATTAACAGTGGTCTTTGAATTTTAAAATAGAGACACGTTGTTCAGGGCCAGAAATTGTACCAAACTTAGAAATAGTGTTAATAGATACATTATAGACAGATTGATGGACAGCATTAATGACAGGCAGTCAGTATTTGACAATATTCTCCTATTGTTCTGAGAACTAACCCACAAAAGAGGGGGCTTCTCCTAAACATGGACACGTACCCAATTCTTGATAAGATTTACGTGTTTTGGCAATATTTTATCTCACAAGCTTGCTATTTGCGTCATGTAGGAATGTAGGAATTTGTAATCCGTGTTTTTTTGTGGCTGTTGCACTATATATACACAACTGCCTGTAATCCAGAACTTTGAACTTCAGACTTTAGTCTCTTTTTGAGAATGGCTGATTTTCCCAATTGAGTAAAACCATATATTTGTGTAAATTTTTACTATATTACTTTATTAATAGATTGTCCCTCCAACAAAGGAAGCTCATTGGACCCCCAAAAAGGATGATCACAGTATTAGTATACCGAGAAAGTAAAAAATATTAGGAAATACATAAGTATGAAGAAGCTTGGTGTTCGAAAGGATGGATGGCATGGTTGGGGCTAGGCAGACGCCTGTCAGATGAATCCATGGTTTGTGGCAATGGACTTGCATTAAAGTAGCTTCGCTGTCTGTGACAGGGGCTTGTCACCAGCCGCCTGCCGTGACACGCTGTACAGTGCCTGACCATCGCTTGCATCGCGGGACGCTGAGTGCTACACAGCGCGAGGAGGTAAGTGCAGGGACGGCGGTCTCACTTTGACGAATGTTTTGACTACAGGCAGCCGCCATCGCTCCCGCGCCTTTGCGAGCTTCAACTATTGTGAGACTTTGTACTACAGCAGTGTGTTTAAGCAGCCATAGACCGGAGTGGGTCTATCCTCAACCTACATAAGTAAGGTAGGAAAGAAGGGGAATATAGGGGATCTTAGGTCCTGACAAAAGCCGTAAAGACCCGTGTTGGGGCTACACCTAATCGGCTGAAACATGCAGACAAATATGCAGGTAAGAGGGGTGAGGAGCTACTAAACATTCCTGACACCACCATCCTATATTTATTTTAATCCTGACTGGGAAATCCAAGAATAAAGTATAGAGGTGGATATTCCTGAGATCGTTTTAGATTCTATGTTCTGCACAAATATTTCTATTTTACATCCCTACAAGTTTAGATTTGTATTGTCTTCCTCCTCCCTTGTGCGCAGGGGTGTTGTGTAGCAAGCCCTATAATGAAGCATGCCACAAATTGTGGGTGACGGCAGTTTTCAAATACTAAGCACGTGCCACCACACATAAGTGTATATCCCAATATTCCTATTTCTCTTTTGTGTATGTGGTTGTGTGTTTTTTCCAAGCCCAGCGACTACAAGGTCCAGCTAATCTTGCTACAAGGAGGGGCTTGCCACCGGCTGCCTCCCTCCTGCCACGGCACGCTATATAGCGCCTGACCATATCCCACGGCATGGAATGCTGAGTCCTAGGGGCCATGTGTTTTTGCCAAGCCCTAGGACTACAAGGTCCAGCAAATCTTGCTACAAGGAAGGGCTTGACACCAGCCTCCCGCCTGCCGTGATGCGCTATATAGCGCCTGACTATCTCCTGCGGCACAAGCCGTGCCAAGGGTTTGCCTGTGCTGCGCCTGTTGGTGACAGGAGGAGGCAGGGCAGGGCCACCTCCCCTTGGCTCTGCATTCGGCTACAAAAGGATATTTCAAGTAGGTGAAAGGTGCTCCTGCACTAGTCATAATATACAGTTAGCCTTGAGACTGTGACTTGATAGGAGGCATCGCCATCGCTCACAAGGCCAATCTCCGGCTGAGTACCTCCTACGATAGGGCCACAGACCTGATGGAACATCTCCATTTCAATATCCAGACCAACCCATCCTCCACCCTCCAAGGCACCCAAATTTATAGACCCTCCGGGCCCTGCGCACCCTTCACCGACTCCATCACCAACATCATCACGCCGCATGCCATCACCTCCACCGACTTAACGCTGCTAGGAGACCTCAACTTCCACCTCGACAACCGCGTGGACCCAAACTCCACCGCCCTCCTGGACAACCTCCACACAATCGGACTTTAGCAGATCATACCCGTACCAACGCACGCAGATGGGCACAACCTAGATCCCGTTTTCACAGCAGGGGACTCCATCACCTTCAGCCACACCTCCGACCTACCATGGACAGACCACCGATGTGTAAACTTCACATTCAAATCCAACATTCCCCGCAGACGCCCCATCAGCTCCAACGCAGGAACTGGAACAAGATCTGACGACCAGCTCGCCACCGCCCTCAGCAGCTCCGCTCCCACAACCACAGACGATGGCCCCATCACCGCCACCCGCACTCAGCACAACTGGATCACCGACTGTGCCAACACCATCGCCCCCTCAAGAAAACTTACAAGCCCCACGCCAAGAAAGCCAGCTGGTTTTCCACTGAACTCCGAGACTCCAGACGAACCTGCAGATGACTCAAAAACACTGTGGAGGAACTCCAAAGCCACGACTGACCACGACAACTTCAAAACTGCCACCGTGGCCCACCACAAGCTCATCAGACTCTCCAGGAAGGAAGCACTTCAGGACAGAATCTCCATCAACGCTCACAACAGCAAGGAACTCTTCGGCATAATCAGAGAGTTCGCCCAACCCAACAGCGAGTCCGCAGACATCACTCACTCCCAGGACCTCTGCGACAGACTCAGCGCTTTCTTCCATCACAAAATCAAGACCATCTATGACAACTTCGACGTCAATAACCCCCACGAGTAACTCCCTCCCACCGCTCCCAGCAGCACGCAACCGTCACTTAACAGCTGGACCGCCCTGAGCATCGAAGACACTCGGAGGATAATGAAGACCATTCACTCTGGGGCCCCCAGGGACCCCTGCCCCCACAACATATACCGCAAAGTCGCAGACATTATCACACCCAAACTTCAACGCATTATCAACCGCTCCTTCGGGACCGCCTCCTTCCCCGACAACTGGAAACACGCCAAGATCAACCCTCTCCTGAAAAAACCCTCAGCGGACCCCACCGACCTCACAAATTTCAGACTGATCTCCCTACTCCCTTATCCGGCCAAAGTCATGGAAAAAACCGTCAACAGCAACTCAACGCCTTCATCGAAGAGAACAACATCCTCGACCCCTCCCAATCAGGCTTCAGGAAGATCCACAGCACAGAATCCACACTCCCCGTAGCAACAGATGATATCCGTGCCCTCCTCGACAAAGGAGAGACTGTGGCCCTCATCCTCCTTGACCTCTCCGCGGCCTTCAACACTGTTTCGTACCGCACCCTAGCCCTCAGACTCCACGACGCGGGAACCCGGAACAAGGCCCACGACTGGATCCGCTCTTTCCTCTCCTGCAGAACGCAACGAGTCAGACCGCCTCCATTCCTCAAAGAACCGACTCCAACCACCTGCGAGTCCCAAAGGGATCCTACATCAGTCCGAACCTGTTCAACATCTACATGGCCCCGCTCACAGCCATCGTCAGAGCACACGGACTCAACATCACATCGGACGAAACCCACCTCATCCTCTCCCTATCCAACAAACCCAACATCACCAAACGAAAATTTTAAGACAGATTGGAAGCCGTTGCCAGATGAATGAAACAGCTGCCTTCAACTCAACACGGACAATACAGAGATACTCTTCATGGACCCAAAATCCAATACCTGGTACAACACCTGGTGGCCCCCTTGCGCTCGGGGACCCCCACGGACCACGCACGCAACCTCAGGATCATCCTGGACTCCGAAATCAAATAGACTGTCAGGTCAATGCCATCACCTCCTCCTGCTACCACACCCTCCCCCTACTCCGCACGACCTTCAAGTGGATTCCCCCAACACAGGAAAACAGTCACACACGCCCTCGTCAGCAGCAGTCTGGACTATGGCAATACACTCTACGCCGGGATCAACAAGAACCTCAGTCGCAAACTCCAGAACGTCCAGAACGCCGCCGCCAGACTAGTCCTCAACCTACCACACCACTGCCACATCAGCTAACATCTATGGACCCTATATTGACTCCCCGTCGAGAAGAGAATCACCTACAATCTCCTCACCCATTCACACAAGGCCCTTCACAATGCCTGACCTGCCAACCTGAACCACTGCCTCATGTTCCACGCACCCCACCACTCTCTCCACTCAGCCCAGCTCTCCTTCGCAACTGTACCTTGGATTAAGAAAAGCAGAACAGGAGGGCGCACCTTCTCCCTCCTCACGGCCAAGGCATGGAACTCCCTCCCTCTCCACCTCAGACAGACTGCATCGCTCCCCAAGTTCCTAAAGGACCTCAAGACCTGGCTCTTCCATGGTAAACAGTGACCTGCAGTATCTGCGGAAACCCCCTCCCCCTCAGCACCTTGAGATCTGTTCCGGGTGAGTAGACTGCGCTATACACACCCCATGATTGATTGATTAGGAACCTGTGAGAGCGATTATATGATTTGAGCCAGAGGGAATTATTCAAAGTTTTTGTTGTCAATCAGACACTCGCAGTCATCGGTTACCCCTAGTCTTTGAGCACTGATTAGCCCTCTCAATGGTTTGAATTGGTGTGGAGATTATCTTCCTTTGGAGCATTACATTGCTCTCGCTCGATCATTTTATCGCCTTAAATAGGATAAAAACTATGTAACTGTGATTTTTTTTTCTTTCATTCTTTGTTCATCTGTTTATTTGTTGTTGTACTTTAAATACCACCCATATAGAGAAAAGAGGAGGAACTAAAGTTAGAATAGGTGATATAAAAAGAAGAAACAAATAAATAATTAACCACTGGCCGGAAACATCAAAATTGGGAAGAGAAAGACCACTGAGAAAGTGGGAAAGTAGCAAAAATACGGAAGAGTGCAGGGGAGAATTACACTCTAGCAGAGATGGACGACCTAATTGAGGAGGCCGAGTCCATTATTATCTGACAAAAAGGTCGGGCAAGTGTAGACACAAAGAAAATAACAACCTTCTATTAAAAGTAGAGAAGCGTACATAGTACATGATCCTTAGGAAGTAACACTGATGCAGGAACTGTATCTCGTGACACTGGGGCATTAGATCTCACGCCTTCCTCCCTCACTCAGGATAGTATAAAGGATCCTCACTCAAACATTTTCCCCAAAGTAATGGTTTCAAATGGCGCAGAAAACTGGGGCGGGCTTGTAATAAGTATATACTGTGCAAAGAGATACAAGCTACTAGCCACCCTGGAAGAGCTAGAAGGCAACAAAATCTGCCAAATAAGTTGCAAACTCAAGCCTAATGAGCATAGCAGTGAACAAAACGCAACTTAATCTACAGTGGGAGGTAGCTGCCCGACTAACCTTGTCCTTTCAAACACAATGGTGGCTGGGCTTTATTCAAGACTTGACGCCCTTTCCATAGAGGTTGAGAAGCTAAAGAAATTAATAGTGAAATTGGGGATCCAAACCAGCAATCCAGGGAAAAAGCATGAGGGAGATCCTTGTAAGGCCAACAATACAAGTGAGGGAAGAGACCAAGTTATAAACATATTTGACCAGGGATCTCACTTACTTTCTCTACCTAGTAGAATATCAGTAAATCCAGTAGGCACCTTCAGTACAGCACAGAATTTAGACAATCTAAAAGCAAATAAAGGGATGAATATGATTACAAGGAACATGGGGGTAGGCTTGATTGAAGACCATTTGCCAATGTGAGGGCGGGTAGTGGCGAGGGTCCTCGATATTCATGGAGCTAGAGAGTCTAACTGATTCTTAATCAACACCCAATACCTGACAAAGGTAAGAATCAGAACTAAGGAATAGAAGGATAGGATTCTACAAGAAGCCAAATGGACCCGGGCAGTAGAAATGCATACCTAATACAACTTCCAATAGGCTATCCTAATAGGTGCCCATGAAGAAGAGAATATAAGGAGTTTATGATCAACGTGGAGAAGTTAAATCAGAGAAATAGAGAAAATGAAGACTCTTTAAAGAATAAGGCGCTAGACATCATCGCCAGTGTTAGTCAATAGTATGATCAAATATAGTCAGAGCTAAATGCATATTGAATGCATGTGGGGACACTGATAATGTCCTGTTGGTATTTGGAACAAAGGCCATTGCCGATGGCCTGATTGCATTAGAACCCACTCACACATTCAATAATAAGATTCAAACAAAGTAAAAATTACAGCGAAACGACACGCACCCTGGATACATAACAGAAACTATCAAATTCACCTTCCTCAGAAGAGACCATTGGTGTTGTTAAGCTACTTAAGAAATAGACAATATACTTTTAGAAGCGTTGCCTGTGCACGGTCAGCTAAAATAAGAGTTGATTTGGCCTCCCTTTACTGCACTGACCCTGCTTCCTGTCGGGCCAGACTGTTATATTCCATATAAGTACCCCAATATAGGCCTGGGTAACATCACTGTTATATTCCATATAGGTACCCCAGTATAGGCCTGGGTAACATCACAACCTTTCACCTATATTCGTCCCTACATTACATACATAACAGGCTGCTAGGACTGACCCTTTACCTAGTTACAGTACTGCTTACAGAACGTGGGGTTTTCCCTGAACAATAGCCTCATACATTATGCATGAGGATCCTTGGATTGTTGGAAACTCAGCAGACTACCATCTCCTGCATAATAACTATGTACACGGTTCATTCCCGACGTCATCCTAAGTCCGACAATGGCACAGCAACATCAAACCCCTGGGGATACCTTTGGGTATATAAACATCACATCTTACTGAGATAGTCGGAGGAGATCACAACTTCCATGCCAATACACCGACGCGAGACGCTGTGGTTCCTACATGCAGATACTCCAGCTCGCAGTGGTCCAACATCCCTTACGGGGTGTCCAGCTCGAGACCAAGATGGGGTCCGACAGTCTCTCACTTGAGGTAATGGGGTTGACTTTATCCTAGAGGGATTTTTGGCTTAACACCTACACATATTCTAGGTACATCTAGTTAGGGTAGCATTGTATAAGTACGCATTTTATTATTGTGTATTTTATATTCTTGCCTGTATTCATGGTCATAGCAAGATGGTAGAAATCTACCATCCTTTTACCTTTTAGTGCTTTTAATCATTTATATCTGTTTCTGTCTAGTGGTTGTTTCAGCACACCTATTTTACACTAGAATGACGAGTGTTCAATAAATGCTTATTGAAAATGCGCAAGCGTAATTACTGCCCACGGGCTTCTTTAGTAGGAGTTTGGCGCTTGTGTTAATGCTTTTACTTTGCTGGCATGTGCACCCTGCCCGGGACCCTCGCTGGCTGCCATTGGTAAAGATGAAGCGCGGGATGCCGCGCTGGAAAACAAATATTAATAAAATAAAACCCTGCACGCTAATGCAACAGAAGCCTTGGATAAACACACCTAAAATTACAAGAACAACATGTTGTAGGAAGTGTGATTAAGGCAGTGCATAGCTGTTGTGCCTGCAACTGCAGCTACGCTGAAGAAGTCATTGACAAAAGAGTGCTCACAAACTGTAAATGAAACATACTGAGTACAACACATGTAAAAGGGGCAGTCCTTATGGGAGGTTACAAGAGTAGAAAAGGAGGGACAAGTGAGCAAAGTAACCAAACACAATGAAGAATTTAGAAAGGACAGTCACAAGAGCCAATTGAAAACATGGACGGGCCCATATCGGCCTAGGCGAGACCTAAAAAATAACACTTGCTTTGCGTCATCTAGGGCCGGTGCAAGGAGTCCCTGAACAATGGCAGGCCAGGGCTGGATCATGGTAAGCCCTGAATTAACCGATAAAGTTTCAACTGAGGGCACATGCGCAGTATGCATGTGCCAGGGAAAAAGAGCCTGGCTGCCTGTCGCTCGCTAAAGCGAGGGCAAGAACGTGATAGCCAGCAAAGCTTTACTAATTTTCAAATTACTAATAAAATATTAATAATAGCATTTAGAAAATCAGTATGTTTACGATGCAGGAAATAGAGGGGCCCAGCATCACAGCACTAAGAAACCAGCTGCCCCATTTCATTGGAAGAAACAGTTGCAAACCTCATTCCTGTAGAAAGCTTTGCTCAAATGTAAGCTTACTGGCTTACTGGGAAAAGGTGAGATTTCATAAAACATTGGTATGTCTTAAACACTCATGAAGCAGGTGCAAAGTCAGCACTGTGTGTATGTGTTAAAGGGAACAAAATAAGCAACACAACTACTTTTTCACATGATTTTGTCAGACTCTGCTTTAAAAAGGTAGCATTGGTTGAACCCTTCTCAGCACAGGTAATTATTCAATATTTCATTACATTTAACTAGGGATCATTGATAGCAAAGGGTTGAACATAAATACCAGGCACTGGCAAAGCCAGCAGGTCTGGTCTTAATGTGATCATACAAGAAATTAATGCCATTTACTATAGCTATTTCAATGCATTTACACATTAAAGTCAGGCCAACTGGATGTGGCAGTGCTAGGTATCTGGAGTGAGAGCAGTACAATCCTGCAGTACACCGTGCGGTTACCATTTGTACCTTGATAATTTTTCCAAGCCTGCAGTAACAGTTGTCCCAAGAGTAAAGTGGTTCTGTAGCTAAACATGCTAAGATAAACAAACATGTTGCTTTATTTAAAACCGGTTATGCAAGAGAATTATCTGTAAACTAATATTTTGTGACACGATTTATTTGTCATGGGGCCATATATGGCATCAGACAGGGAGAAAAGAAGCTGCAGACAGGTCAACAAACGAGTGAAGACGCAAGAGCAGGGAGTGTGTTCACACCCTCAATCTGTTATCTTTTTGACACAAGCAGAATTGTGGAGGCAACAATTGTTCCACAGCAAAACAGACGTATGCCGGAAAATCTTTTCTGGATGAAACTATTTATTAACACAATAATCCTAATACTCTTTGACAGAAGTGCACATCCAGATTACCTGCTACAAATAGCAGTTTTGTGTTTTTTTTCTACTAAACATTTACTATTAGAAGCAGTACAAGTAGCAGTATTACAGGCTATTATTAGGTGCCCGATGGAGATAAAGGTCTTTAAAAACATTTTAAAATATATATCTTTTGCATTGTTTAAAAACAGGATAGGAGGAGCCTACATAATTATATGCAGTATTATTTGCCCTGATGGATCTCACGGACGTCAGACAGGAAGAAAAGATGTGGAAAGGTAAGACAAGCATTGGCAAAACCAATAGGTCTTGCCTTTGGGACCTTATAAGTGTTTTGCCAATATGTTTAAGCTATGTTGTAGAGCAGCGTCCCAAGAGACGCATTACTGTTTCTTTCAGAATGTGTATTCCCTCCCCCAGCGCCTCCTACGAATAAAACCGATGTCTGCACAATCGAAACCCGACATTTCTATTTTTAGGAAATGCAAATCTGCCAATGGAGGAACTGGCTCTTATTGTCAACTGCAAAGCGAGTTTTCAAAATGAGAACCAGCCCGGGCTAACAATGAATAGAGTGCTTAGAAGTGGACTATCCCAGCAGCCAGCACTGCACAAAAAATGCTGCACATTACTGGATTGTTCACGACACACACCTTTGCAGTACACACAGAGAGATGTCCAAGAAAACAGACCTCACTCTTAATTTCAACGCCAGCTTACCCACTGAACCAACGTGTGTGACACTGAGCACATACCTTTATCCTGTTTGACTCATAAAAGATGAACGCTCAAAGAGTCCAGAGCTGCGCTACACTTTAATAAACTTTTAATAAACCATTCATCCATACTGGACTCATACTTCATCATGCAGCAGAAAAGTGCGCCATGCGCAAATAAGCGCTTAGATATGGTTTATGTAAATACGAAGTATCTTCATACTGGAAATACTACAAATATAACACAGTGTAGAAGTGATGTAGCCCTGATCCCCTCTGAAACTCATAACACAATGTGTCTGTGTGGTGAGGGTGGAAAATACATGATAGATTTAAACACACCACAAATCCCTGCCCTTGTTAGTCTAAAACATGAAGTGAACGGCCTCAGATCCCGCTTTTAAGCACCTCTTTCCGCAACCAGAAAGAGAAAACTGACATCCCCCGTCCCAGAAAGGAACGGCTGACAGCCGTAAGGAACCCCGTGGCTTTTACGACAAGAACCCTGCTCTTCCAACTACACTTGAAACCCTGCTGTTTAAAAAGTACAAGCATGAAAGTTAAAGCGAATTAGAACAAGCAGCCGCAAAAGTGAATGTGACCGCCATCTGTTTCCAATTAACACGACCGCGAGATAGGCAAATGTAAACAAGCACGGGCAAGATAATTGGAAACAGATGGCGCAAGGTAAACGCCATACATGCACGAGTGCTCATTGGAAACAGTGCAATACATGCACGAGTTTCCCAAAAAGTCCTGAGTGATTCCAAGAGGTCATCTCCTAAGCAACGCTTGCGCGCTGCGTTAGGCTCAACCTAAAAAATGAGAGATGTGAACTGGGCCTGAACTGGACATTTGCATAACCGGAATCCTTTCCACACAAGCAAAATGTTTTGCTAGATGAATTACCCAATTACTCTTAAGCAGAAGATCATCATCAGTTTCTCTGATGCTAACAGTAACTAGTTTGTTTCTTGACATTTAGAAACTGTAAGAGGTTTTTAGATGCTTACTTGAGGTTTTCTTTGCTCTAGAACAGGAATGTGCAGTAGGTGGGCGATCATGTTATAAGAGTTGGCTATAATGGGTGGGTTTCATCTTTGATACTGGGGAGGAATAAGGGTTCAGGCTTGCACTAGAGTCTTGATAAATTCATTAAAATATGCAAGCTACAGTCAAGAAAGTGCTTTCTGTTTAGAATGCAAATATGAGATAAACGTTTGAATGCGACAAAACGTGTGACTATTGTATTTTAATTCCCTCAGGCACTGTAATAGTATCACTCACTAGGAACCCGAATAAAAAACCAAACAGTCAACAGCATGCGGTAATAGATGTATAAGTGTCTCCAACCAGTCGATCATGAGCTTCCAGTAGTTCCCAGACACTTTCAGAATAGCTCACAGCCTTCATTTCATTTTTAAATAAGCACAAGGTCATATTTTCCTTTTAAAGTTAAGGGAAGGCTGTGCTTATTTTACCTGACTACTAGTGGGTTGCAGATAGCTGGGCATGATAATGAGCAGGTCTCAGTCAGATTTATGAGCCAGGCTGAGGATTTGGCACAGAGGTTAACAGCTGAAGCACTGAGGTGTTTAACTCTTAAATAAAAGTCCTTGTCAGCGCAATATTGGAACAGTGAAAAAATATGGTTTTTCTGAATGCTTTTAAAAGGGAGAAAATTGTAATGAAAAGTTACCTTAATGATTAAATGAACTCCTCATTTTTATTTTTGCCTATTTCAGAGTGTCACATTTACAAACAGCAGGCCTCTTGCTCCTAGAGGCCAGTAGACACTGTGCCATATTTATAAATGAGAGAAATTTAAAGTGCAGAAAAATGTTCCGCAATATGAACATATTCGCAAAACATTTTTCTGCACTTTAAATTTCTCCCATTTTAAAAAATTGATTGTATGTTTGTGTTATACATGTAACGGTGCCACATATGGCGAAAGGTATGTCCTGTGCGGCAAGTACATAAGAGACAGGCTGCCAGTCACCCATACAAACATATCCCATTCATACGCACAAATGTTCATACATCCCTAAATGCCACGATCACTGACACACATGGAAGCTGTGCCATAGTGTTGTTAGCCAAAGTATTTTGTTCAAACCATAGTATCTGGCTCTATGGAAATTAAGCTTAAATGAATGAAGTCAATGAAGCTGGGTGTGGGGGTGTCTGGTATCAATGTGCAAATTGCTTGGCATTCAGTAGCCCACAAGGATTTACACTGATCAGAAGTAGCTCTACTACAGAAAAGGTTGGAGATCCCGGTGACTAGTCTGATCTAAGATGTGATTGACAATGTCTCTAAGCAACGGCTGAACAGAGCTGGAAATAGCAGGCCAAGAGCTGAAGGGTGCTAACACATATCCCACTTTCTGTCAATTGGAAACAACAGGTAATGCAGCATGGGGATCTATATAATGCCCACGCAGGACTCTTTCTTTCAAATGAAAACATAGTTAGTGAGTTGCATAGGCAATGGAGCCCAACTGTGTCAACAGAACTGATTCACAACCAAACGCTGACTACACTATTAGCAAGTTTTAACAGACGCAAGACTATCACTCTATACTATAGTGCATTACATGATGAACTAGACAATGGCCTTTCCAAACTGAGGGCTAGGTGGTCGGAGGACATGGGCATAGAAATGTTTGACAAGAAATGAGAAAGGGAATTCGGTTATCCGAAACAGATATCTAGGGGTACCAGGGTCCGGCTCAATCAATTGTACTTCTTATACTGGGCATACCTAACCCCATAAACTATAGGGCCAATGTCTTGAAGTACTACTGGGAGCTGAACTAGATGTTGGACATGGTGTGGTCCTGCCAGGGTGTGGAGACCTTCTGGGATGCACTGACAGACAGAATGGAATAAAACAGGCCCCGTGTGACCTTAAAGTGAAGCGAACTACACTGGCTTTGTCCCCCACCGAGACTGGGGAAGGAGAGATTGCTCTCCACCCCAACCACATGGGCCACATGTAACCCCGAGTGGCATCCAGGCTCCTCCTGCCGCCACAGGGAGCATCCTGAGGAAATCCTACAGGGCATGCTTTACTTAAATCTCAAATCCATGCCTTTGTTCCTCAACAGGCCCTAGCTCCGACGGGAGATCTTATCTCCCCCTCATATCTCTGACATCAAATTGATGACCACTAACATAATGCGCAGTACCCTGATCTACTTATGCTTTTCTTAGGAGTTGTGATTATCATCTTCATGTTGTATTGCTTATGCTGAAATGTTTGACTGCTGCGTATTGCATTCATATGGCATTAAGACACATACAATGTTTGTTGGGGTACTGTATAATGAGCAACGTTAAAGTACTATCTTGCATCTTTGATAAATGTAAATTGAGAATCAGTTAAAAAGATGTTTATATAAAAAATAATACAGGTCGTGCGGCTGAAAGATGCTAAGTCAAGCCAGACCTAAAATGTACGTAGGAAATCTGGTCTAGTGGTTAAGCTGGCCACTTTGGAACCCGAGTACCTGGGTTTGAATCCAAATCATAGCACCAATGGAAAAACGAGTGCTGGGGGATAAGTACTTAGGGATAAGTACTTGGGGAATACCTCTTAGTTCTTCGTCAAAGGTATTTCCCAGGTTTTGACACCTGAGATCCCCAAAGTGCCCGAGGAGTTGAGTGGGAGTTCTTTTGAGCCTCTAGAGTGCTCAGACTTAAATATTTGTCTCCTACAGTGTTCTTTTCAGTAGCTATTTATTCTGTACATTGACTGGGTTACTGGGAGCTTTGATTTAATGTTCTCAGTTTCTTAATTTATTTTCACTAATAAGGTGCAGCTTAATCTTGGGCCAGTTATCAGAGTCGAACCACTAGAGGAGTGTCTAACTCTTGAGTGGCTTTTAAGAGCGCTTCCTAAAAACACATTTGTAATCCTGCTACCTTGGCATCTCGGCACATCTTCATGCCCTATTACAACTTCAGGTGGATGGAAGTTTTACTTAAGATTTTGGTTCACATGTAATAGTCCAATGAGGCCTTGAATTAAAATATCACATACTGTTGTCATGATATATTTTTGAAATGTTTCTCTTTCTTACATTTTCCTGTGGGCTGGTGTTGGTGATTGGGTACATACTCATTTTGTAAGTATACTGGGACAAGAAAGACAGAGGAGGGGGTAATAATAATTACCTGTAAGTCATAGAGTAATTTTATCTGTTCCACAATAACCATATGGTTTGCCTTCAGGAATAATCATAATAGTAAGCAAATTGTGATCACTATAAATGCTTGGGAATGCATCCAACTGGTAAAGCTTTTGCAAGAAAGATGTCATCTATAACTGAGTTAGCTCCATGTCCCACAAAAGTGGGCTGCTGGGGGATTTCAGGGCTCAGGGCTGGGGGGGGATTCAAAAACAGATCATGTTCCAGTAGTTGAATACACAGCATACCGCCCTGAGGCTCCTGAACACGTATCACATCAATGTTTGAGTCTGTATATGCAAAAGGATTGCCATTTAGGTAAAATGACCGGCTTCCCAACCTAGTATTAAAATCACCGCCCACAAATAGGTAATAACCCTTACCAGGATCTGACAATTAATTTAACTTTTCAACAAAAAAAAAACAGACTGCGAAAGTTTAAATTATATTTGCCCATTAACTAAGCATTTTAAAAAAAATATCACTACCACATTAAAGCTACTAGGCCATTTAAGAAGGAACGCTTGGATGAGGCAGCAGTTAGCAGGTTTATGTACATGGAAGGGTAGTCCTAAACCAACAAATCAGGCTGGGTTTTACCTTGCCGGATGGTGACAGGTTTGTGGGCTCAGAAGAACACACATATTCACAATAACAGTAAGTAGTTGCCCATGGTTCCTGCATTAAAATATTATCAAACTTGCAGGTACGTTCGAGCCAGTTATTGCTAAATTTCAACAATAAGTCTGCAACATTTTCACTGGCGGTTCTAATAGTCGAGAGCGTAGGATAAATAGCATCTTTTGCTATTCCTCCCTTTTTTGTCTCACAAGGCGATGGTGGGGAGAAAGGGGGGGCATCTATTTAGCTCGCCATGACAGTCATTAACAAAAGAGATCTTAGAGTACAGCGAACCTATGAAAAGTGGAAACAAAAAGTGGCAACAAAAAGCGGCAGCTAGGTATAAATTAATAACCACCCAATATGGTCACATAAAGAGACATAAGCTAGCTATATTGCCCACCTCAAATGACCAGCTGCCACATGGCCATAAATTAGAAACAATTATAGAAAAATTAGAGGCAATCTTTAGAACAAAGTACAAAGGATGCATTCCAGAAATGTCAGTCCTTAATGTTTCATTTTGAACCAGATAAATCTTTATTCATCTTTTTTTTCTTCTTCTCTTCTAAATTCATAATCCTTCAAATATACACACTCAGCCAATGCGTTTCGCCAAAACACAATGGCTTCTTCAGGGCACCAATACAACTGAGTATGAGTCAATCCAAAGGAACACGCCAAATTTCTGTCAAATCTTCAAAAGACGTGTAGGAACGCGCGGACCGAATGGCAAGAGAACGCTTGCGGGAATCGAAGGGTACTGGACTTCGATTATGGCCATTGGAATCATGGCTAGTTAATTTGCTACTGAATGTTTTAACATACGTAACCTGATTAAGGTGCTACCAACCCAAGAAAATAATTACAATCAATCTACCAAGAAAATTGAAGAAACTTTTTGAAGCTTTGGCAGGAATTTGGTGCGTTCCTTTAGATTGACTGTTATGCTGTGAATTTAACTAGTGGAACTTGATCTGTTTTTGAATCCCCCCGGTCCTAAAATCCCCCAGCAGCCCACTTTTGTGGGACATGGAGCTGACATCATTTTTCTATAAACCTGTGAAAAGTAATAACCTCGATAACAGGGTTCCCGCAGGTGGGTGGCTGCAGGCTTTGATCATCTTGTCTGTGCTTAGATGTCTGTAAAAAAAAAAAAATGCCAACGGTAGCACCCTTGGCAGCCTAAACGATACGCAGGTATCATTCAAGATTGCTCCTGCTAAGAATGGGAATCTAAAATTTCCACAGTCCCCTTCAAACGATTTAGCCAAGGGCCCAATCTGTGGTGCCCTACACACCATCAGAATATCCGAATTCCTAAGGCTAAAGCTTGAATTGTCAGATAACCACTGAGTAACTATCTTTTAGCTGTGCCGTGGTTTCCTCAAAATCCATTTTTAGATGGGGGACAGTGGCAAGCGCTATCACAGACAAACGAGCCACGGTTGGCAAGTTCAAGGACGTTCCATGCCATTGTTTTCTGTGAAATGCTTCAAGACTGTGTACTGGGCTGCACACTGAAGGTCTCACTGTAATGACTCCCTTGACCTTGTTTGGTTAACTGAGCTCCCGCTCATTACATTACCTGCCTCTAAATAGAAGAAGAAGAAATGTATTCAGGTGTTCGGTCTTTTTAAAACCATTACACCAAAACAACATATTTTACATACAAAGACATTACTTGTCTCAAAGTTTGAGGCTACAGGCTGCACTGACGGAATACGCTCATATTTTATATTTTTTCTCTTTCGCTTTAGTACGGGCTTCACAGAACGAAGAAGTTCAACGAAGTTGGTTAGCTAACCAGAGAATGAGTAGGGATTAACAATTTAACCTTTCTTGTCAACAGAAGAACCATGACTTTGGACCTTGTTACAAGAGCTGGGGTGTAGAAGGGACAGGCATGTTCTGCTGATAAAAAGACGCTTTTTGGCAGTTCTATTTCCTTTGAAATTACCTAAACCTGTTGCTAAAAAGCCATTGTTGGTGATGTTTTCGACACCTCTCTGAGCAGTCCCTTCTGCATTGCGCTTACCCATTGTTCTGCTGTAAAAAACAAGAGAGGGATGGCCCAGCCGGTCACCTTCGAGCTCTGATGGGTGCAAAAGGGCCGGCTCTTGGCACCTCACCATACCCGACTGAAAGCACCTGTACCCAACTTTTAACTACAGAATGCATTTTTTAGGGGTTTGTAACCCCCCACCCCCCCCTCCCCTCCCCCCCCCCCGAAGATACGCTGCAGCCTGGTCTTCTCCCCCGGCAGCACCTGGGCACAACCCACACGACAGGGGTTGCATGTGCGCTGCAGGCACACTGTCATCCGCCCCTCCAATGTCAAAGTCCTCTGGGTGATGGAGTCCAACAGCTACAGGTGTCTCCCTTTCATTTCCATGATATTACCAAGAAAAAGCCCAATTTCAGAAAGCAATCTGAAGGTGCTAAATAGGCAGATTAACATAGACGCTGAGGAGTCATAGACACTAACATAGCTGAAATTGAAAGCTACCTCTCACTTTAAGTAAAGCATTAACTCCAGAGCAATATTACTTTCAACTCTGAACATTCAGTGTATTTGTTGTGTTTGCATAATGCTCACAGTCATGGGAGACTGCTTCATAGCAGTAATAAAAACATAACATGATGACAAACATATGGGATCCCTGGAAACAAATCTTGTCCCAAGGCATACTTTCCCATATGAATTGCGAAAAATGCATTTGATGTGACACATAATCAATGGTATTAAATGGAGGTATTAAATGGAGGCGTTTGACATAAGAAGAATAACGCGGATCAGATTCTAATGTTCATATTTCATTGCTTGGCTGAAAAGACAATGTTTATAAATGAGTATTTTAATTCTCATACATAAGCTCATACATAGTCTTAAACATACCTGGCTTTGCATCAACAAATAAGTCATAGCCTTGAATACATATCAAAGCATGCATTTTACGTTACACATTCAAAGTTTGCACTTGAGCTATGAATGCACAGTGTATGCATTAATACATTTTTGGTTTATCAATGTGTTTGGCGTCGGTATTGTAAAGTCTTTCCCAAGTCTGGTCCAATCTGAGCTATTGATCGTATATGGTGCACTCAGCATCTGCACTCATCGGTGCTGCGCATGAGACCTTTGATCCAGATTACCCTCACTAATAATTTGATTAACCTGCCCTGCCATGCAAAGGGTTGATTAAGTCATTACAAACTCCCTTCTAGACCGCGTTATTAAATTAAAAGAGGTCAGTCTGTTAGGTATAGTATTACAGAGACATTAGGGCTAGGTGCAGCTCACAATGAAATGCCACTGGAATCCTAACACGTTTAGGAATCATTTGGGGCTCTGGTAAGCGTATGTAAACACAAACCAAAATAAACAAACTGCCAATTCATAGTCAAAAAACTCCAGAAACGGATAGAAGGTGCCTTACCTCGACCTGCCTGGCAGGGAATACTAAAAAATCCCATCTCTTCTTGTTTGTTCTCGACTCCCCTCAACTCTAATAAGTGAGGACAGAACAGAAGTGGGCGTAGTAAGAAGGTTTTAACTGATGGGTAGCTAAAAAGAAATCACTGGGAGGAGCTTGGTAGCTAGCTGTTTCCTCACATCCTGCGATTGGTTAGAAGAAACGACCCGCCCAGAACAGTACGACTCATTCTCCCATTACAATAGTTAGAAAAAAAAAAAGCCACCTACACCGGATGTGATCATCGCCTGCTCCGGAATCGATTGCCAACCAAGTGGGTGGTTCTGTAGGTTAAAATGTCTCGCCTGTGGTGTGATAATGTTTGAATTTGGTGGCCCCACTTACAGCTAGCTCAAGCCTGTGACCAGCCAGGTGTCAGCGCCTGCCCCACGCATCTATTCCTTAATAGAGATTACTTGGATTTCTGCGGTTGATGCAATGGGAAGGGAACCTATAGATCACAGTCCGCGGCGCGTGGATTTACATGTCTGTAAAACCGCTGTTTCACCAGCAGCTAAATGACTCCTCCCTCGATGTTTCGCCTCCACCAGTGCCGTAAGATTAGAATTCATTTGCGCAGATCGTTATTGCACGCCTCTTACAATATTTGGTTGTGTATGAGGCAGGTCAGGAAAAATATCACATCTTTAATGTTTTTCGTCTAAGCGCACGAGTACTTTATGCTGCTCAATATTTTTGGATATAAACTTGTGTCTGAACGGTATTTATGAGGGTAATCCTAATAATTATTAAAGCGCTTACATACAGATGGGGCAGTGTGTACCGCTAAATAGGATACGTTATTTTCAATATGTCCTTTAATATACCTTTGTAGTCCATAGCCTCTGAATAAAGCATATTTTATTCCTGTGTATCATGCAGTCCTGTAACACTTCCTTTAACCATTCACTTTTCCCTAGTGATTGGGCATGGTGGTTCTGATCCAGCGGGTTACCAACCTCAGATACTCACTTAGTGTACTCACTTGGGCCCATAAACACACACTCATTCATAATAGGCTGGGGTCAATTTATTGTGCTAATACCTGTAAGATTAATGTTATCTAATATTATCTTACCAAACCTCTTGATCCAATGTATTTTCCTCTAGTCAATGGACCTTTTAGTTAACTAAATAGATGAAAATGTACATATCATAAACCTTTATTAGAGAACCACAGACTCTGGCGAGTTTAAATTGTTTATCTAATAAATTCATGTGAGCCAAGAACCAAAATACAGTTAGAACACCGTCTTCGACAAGGAGAGGAAGAGAAAGTAATTCAATCAGAATAATCGTTAAGCAAAGTTATTACGATGACAGAACCTGAATAGGGAGGAAAAAGAGAGAGCAGTACATTGACATACTACACAGAATTATATTTACCTAGTATGGTGTGGAAACCAACCCCTTGGCGAAGGAATTGGAAAGGGTCCCCTGGGACAGATCAGGTGACAAAGGCTCAGGACAGGATAGATAACCTCTTCTAGATACGACTCCTGCGCCGCACCCCTCTCTGACACTATCTTTCCCCTCGATTCTTTTGCGATCTTCTATTATGTCCCTCCTCGATTCTTCCAAGATCTTCTTCTATTATGTGCCTTCTCGGTTCTTCCGCGATGTTCTTCTAATTAATTGGCTCAAAAATTCTAAGTCTGGAATTGTATCTTCTTCAGTATTTTCTTAAATTTCGGACAGCATCTCGGTCTCTCAGCATTCTCCGTCTCTCTGTGGTAACTAATCTAACTAAACTACCTCTATTATACCTTTCTAATGGCATGTACCACCCCTGAATGTTTCGAATTTACGAGACTCCTGACTCTGATTGGACAAGGAAAGGGGCGATGATCATCAGACCATGCTAAGTTTAATACTTTTCTTTAAACTCATTGTTCTATGTTCCCTCCCCTTAATTTACTTTCCCATGCTTTATTTCCCACCCGTATTCACAAGTTAATCAATATAATGTATGCAATTTTATGTAAAATCCTTTCCGTTCTCGGACATCATGCTGGTTTCCAGGGTATGTTACTATTTTCTTTTGGATGACATTCAAGGCTATGCATCGCGGCTCCTGGGTCGTTACAACTGTGTATGTGAAATGGTCACATGATGAACAAGCCTCAGCCCCACACGCAGGCCCAAATACGAACTAATAGAGAGGTCAAAGAAGGAGAGTATTAACATCAAAACTAAATGATTTCACTGTATACCACTTATCTCTACTCTATTCCCATTTACTTATATAAATCTTTTGCATTTGCATTTTAATAAATGGTTTAGTTTCAGCAAAGCATGCGCATTATCATGTGAGTTCCAAGCGGCCATTTTAAGAGCAACTGCGCAGCTGCAAAGATTTCCCTCCAAGCGATAGTACGTCATGCTACGTAGATGCAGTAGACGCATGCGCAATACAGAATCCTGCGTTTAGCAGCCATTTTAGAAACACACGGGTTACTTGTTAGTAATACACATAGGCAAGCTTCCCCTAGATTCAGTGTACGGATTTTCTGGTGCAGATTAGTACTTACAAACACAATTATTACGGTATTATTAGTTATTTGAGAGAATTGCTTCTGAGCAAGTCTCTTTTATACGAGTCCTTGCTCCATCAGTTCGAACCCCTCCGGCTTAACACATCTTATCAGCAGGCTGAATAATCGAGATTAAAAATAACAAACCCTAAATAGTCATTCCCAGTATTTATCCTTTGTACTACCAGCTCATGTCTTTGTACAATGCAGTATCTATATTTGTATGTACAAAAATGCAATCTTTCCTACACCATTAATATATTTTTTTTACGATATTGGTTTCAAATAATGCATACACATTAATTGAATGTATCTTTATTCACAACTTTGTACCATTTGATCTTTACTACACTTAAGCAAAGAACCACACCATATTTCTATATTGGTAATTCATTATAAATTTAACTGCATGTTGTATGTGCTCTACCTCATACATCATTTAACAGTAGTCATACAGTAACAAGTTTAAGAAATAGTAAACCCTGAACCCCATTTTGAGTATATTTCTCTGTGCTACCTACTCATGTATTTGTATGATAGAATATCTATATTCAAAGTTCATATGGGCTTCCCTCAGTAAATAGTGTCTATATTATATTCATGAGCCTTGGACATCCACTTAATTTGTGCCTGTCATTACTGTTAAAACACAAATCTAATTATTTTGCAATATCGAAGACCAAATCTACATATTGCTGGAAATATTAGGTTTTTTCCTCCCACTTACACCATTGAGACCTAATTTATCTTTAAAACTAAGAGTTGTACAATTACATTGAGATCTATTATTCAATGGTTTTGTATATGGTCCGCTGTAGAACTCGAACCCTACAAGACAGGATTATGTAGCATCTTAGAAAGTAACTCTGCGCAAAATATTCCATGGTTGGGAAACAATTGCATTAGGCTTGAGTGTTTACTGGCACTGATCCAGCAAAAGGCCAGGATGAACATTTCACAAATCAACACATTTCTCAAAAAGGGCCTATATACACATTCATGTTTCCTGACTGTTTCGCTGGGGGTCAAGTTTTATTTTCACCTTGATCTGGATTAGTCAATGCCTAACTAACGTTCACAGATCAACACTCTTCATTTTGTCAATGGACCATTAGTCGAGTAGTTGATGGTGATATCAACAAATTAACTAATTTATCTTATAACTCTCAATAAAATAATCATAGACTCCGGGTAAGATTCAATGAATTTTATCTAATAACTCAGTCAAAATAAACTCTCATTTGTACAGGTTCACATTGCAAACTCCATCAACTTGCATGGGAGAGAAAAATTCATTTATCAAATACATTCAATTCATAGACTCATTCAACAAATTAATGCATTTAGGAGTGATAGCTGAAGAAACAAAAGACATAAGAATCATACATTTGCAACTGATATGCAAAATTTTAAGACGGAATATGAATTACCAAATGGTAAAACGGGGAAACCCAACCCTCTGGCCAAAGGACTGGAGGAGGTCCCTTGATTAAGAGTGCGGTGACGGGGGGCCGTGGTCTGCAGCCGCGGAAGATGGCGGCGTAGTGTTTTAGCTGCGTTAGCAACCTAAGTTTTACCCTCGAAATCCAGCATTATCCGATCACCGACGCGGACACTGAGAAAGCTCAGTCGTGAGAGCGTGGTGGCGATCCACGACGGTATCTGGCGGCAGCTCTGAGCGCCCGTGCAGGTAACAACGCGACGCGCTGACTCCAGCCTGCTTCGGCGGAAAATGGTGCCCGCCCGGGAACAGTGAGCGGAGGCTGACAGCGGTCCTGCTTCAACTACGGCACATCAGCGAGACTAATCGCATTTCCAGATCGACGAGTGCCCTGGAGTGAGGTGTGGAGCGGGCGGCAAGTGCGGTGAGCGGGGGCTTCTGCATCTGATATCTGCCGCCATTAGCTGCGGGGTGCAGTGGAGCCTGGAGAGACTGGGGGCCTTCCCCACGTTTGAAGTCCAGTGCCTTGGGTCCTCGGGCAGTGGTCGGTGCTGCCGGGTGCCCTGGGCTGCATGGGGCCACGAGGACGGTGTGACTGGTGGGCGGCCCCTCCCCCATTCGTCTAGCGGTTGGGGCGGTTGTTGGAGCGGGTCTCTGAAAGTGCTGAGACAGTGACTACCTTATGCAGTAGGCCGGAGACATGACATATATTTCGACAGACACTGCACTTCGCAGGGGCTCTGAGTATGTCTCCTGAACTGCCTCCTGCGAACTGGTGCGAGTTCCTGTGGAGTGCAGGGGTGGCAGCGGGCATTTGGTGCTGGTCTGTTTCATGGACGTTCCCAAAAGTGACTGTGGCCGGCGACACTGAGACCTGTGGTGAGTGACGAGCCCCCCCAGAATCTTGAGACAAGTGGGTCGCCCTGAGACTGAGTGGTGAGGACCTGTCCGTCGCGAGTGCAGGACCAGGCGGGGTTCCCTGGAGTGCTGGTGCTCAGTTATATCCTGGTTACCGTTCCACCACGGGTAGCACCAAGGCTCTGGGCCAAACCAATCAAATAGACAAATACACTGTCACAATGAACAGTGAGGATGGCGCGACGTGCGGAGGTCAGAACGACGACCCGGAGGACAGCGTCCGGATCCCTTACTGAAATACATAATGAGGGCCATTAGAGACTTCCGTGGTACCCTGGAGCCTAAACTGGACTCTGTGACAGAAGAGGTGAATCTCCTACAGGCAGATTTCCGGAAGATGTCAGACAAGGTCTCTGCTGCTGAAATTGGAATTTGGGGCCTTCAATCGAGGACGAAGAGGCTGAAGGAACAGGTGGCCGCTCCTACAAAGAACCAGGCCTACATCCATGCTCGCCTGGAGTACCAGGAAGGTCGGGCTCGTCATAATATTCGCATAGTAGGAGTGCCAGAAGGACTGAAGGGGCCATCGACGGACCGTTGACTAAGGAGATAAGCAAACGACTAGAGGTGGATGTCACGGTAGAGGAGCTAGGAAAGGCGCTCGACTCCTTGCAGTCGGGCAAGGCCACTGGTCCGAATGAGCTTCCACTCTAAATTTATAAAAGGCAGGCCTCGGTCGTGACAGCCCCAATGCTGGAGATGCTCAAGGAGGCGCGAGAGCGTGTGCTCTTGCTCCCAGACCAGAGAGAGGCCGTGATCATGGTGATACACAAGACTGGGAAGCCGACGGACAATGTGCCTCGTACCGGCCGATTTCTTGGATTAACGTGGAGGTGAAGGCTCTTGCCAAGGTCCTGGCGGATCAGGTGCTATCCGTGGTCACAGAAATGGTCCATGTGGATCAATCTGGCTTTATGCTCCGTAGAAGTACTAATCATAACCTTCGGCGGCTTTACGGGGTGTTGTATATGACTGAGGATGTGGGGGACATTCAGACGGCATTGATGGCGCTGGACGCGTAAATAGCCTTTGACAGCATAGAATGGCCCTACTTGTTTATGGTACTTGGGAGGTTGGGTTTTGGGCCGACCTGCAGCTGGGTACGGCTCCTATATGAGCGGCCGTCGGCCCGGGTGCGGGTTAACGGGGCGGTTTCTAGGGCCTTTTTCTTACAGAGGGGGACAAGGCAGGGATACCCTCTTTCCCCTCTCCTCTTTATCCTGGAGCCTTTGGCTCATTGGATCAGGAGGGACCCTTCGATTTGGGGTCTAGCGGCAACGGATGAGTGGGAAGAGCGTATATCTCTATACGCCGATTACATCATCCTGTATCTGTATTGCCCAAGTAGTTCACCTTTTTGAGTTGTTTGGTAGCTACTCTGGCTATACCATCAACTGGTCAAAGTCCGTGATCTTCCCCTTGTCGGGTTCTCCCCCTCAAGTTCCGTCTAGGTGCTCTGCACCGGTGGTCCTGGAAGGATTCAAGTATTTAGGGGTATACATAACTCGTAACAGACAGGAGTTCTTCAAGAGGAATCTTGAGCCCTAATTGACTCACCTGCAGGCGGACGTGGCCCACTGGTGCACTCTCCCGCTCTCTCTTATGGGAAGGGCGGCCATGTTTAAGATGCTCACACTGCTGAGGTTACTGTACGTTCTGCAGAACACCCCCTATCCGATACCTGCAAGTGTATTCAAAAGGTTTTCTCAGGCGGTGCGAACCTTGTTATGGGATGGCCGGTCCCCTAGGATAGCGCTACACAAATTGCACAGGGGGGTTTACGACGGAGGGCTGGCAGTCCCGGGTGTTAAATTATAATACTGGGCGGCACAATTACAGTTAATTAATGATTGGGTGTACGCTGAAAGGAACGAGCCAGCCTACAGGGTGGACAGAATGGTTATGTCACGGGAAGCTTGTGAAAATCTCCTGTATGCCCGTAGACCCCAGAAGGGGTGGCCAGACCATACGAGGGTAGTGGTCCTCTGCAGGCATGAGGCAAATTGGCACCTGGGCTGGCGAGCTCTCCGGGAAGACTCCACTCTGGCAGGGGGACCTGTTGAGGGAAGTGGCAATGCTATCAGGGTTTAAGGGTTGGCAGCAAATAGGCATAGACTATCTGGGGGACATATGGAAGGGAGATGCCATCCATCCTTTCGAGTATCTCCAGAAGGAGTACAGTTTACATACCTCACAGAGATATCAATATGTGCGCCTCCAGCATGCGCTCCGCTCCCACATACCTAGTAGCACAGTGGTCCCGGAGTATTCCCCGATGGAAGATTGTTTGTTACTTGACCCTATCGAGGAGAAACCCACATCCACCATCTACCGGAAATTGATAAACAATATACCAGATCCCTTGGTCAGTCTCAGAGCGGCCTGGGTTCAGGACCTTGGGTGCCTCGATGAGGAGGATTGGCAGGATGCGCTCCAGGGGCCCAGGGAAATCGCGATCCGCTCTAGGTTTCGGCTCGTACAATTCAAAGTCCTCCATCGCACATACTATCCTTGCACCCATCTTTATACATGGGGAAGGTGTATGTCGGCGCTGTGTGTGCAGGGCTGTCAACAAGAGGGCTCCTTCTTTCATATCATTTCAGAGTGCCTGGTGATCAGTACATTCTGGGTGAAAGTTATGGACACTATGTCCAGGGTAGCGAGAGTGCCAGTCCCGATGGACCCGAAGTGGCTCCTCTTACTGATCAAGGGGGACAGCGACTGGTCGAGGTATGTTGAGCTATGGCTGGCCCTGGTGGCGGGGGTAGCAAAACGAAATATTGCTAGGGCCTGGGGGGTGCGGGCGCTCCCTCTATGGCAAGATTGGCAGTGGGACCTAGACTGGTGTCAAAGAGCGGAAGAAACTGTATATAAAAGCAGGGGGTGCACGAAAAAATGAAAGAAAATATGGACGCCATGGCGCATATACAGAGAGGCAGGTGCCCTTGTGGAGGACTAGTCATATCGTCTTGAGGAAAGACATTTATGATTTCCTGATGTGTAACTCCCGGATGAGGTCTGTATTGTTCTCTAATGTGCTATTTGTACATGGCATTGTATCATATGGTCTTATGAGCATTGTTAAAATAAAAAGATTTCCCCCACAAAAAAGTCGGTGACAAAGATTATAGGACAGGATCAGGACAGGGAAATACTTACTACACTTCTCTAGAACCCCGACGCACCGGAACGCATCCCTCTCTTACATTCTCTCCCTCCTCGATATTCTTCCGCAAATCTTCAATCTAATCAGGCTGTCATTCAGAAGTGAATCTTCCCAGTCTGTGTTTACTTCTTTCCAGCAGCAGCTCTCGCCCACACCTCACTCTGCACCGGCAACAACAACCTCTTAACTTAAGTCACTCTAGTTATACTCTTTAATTCTGCATGTCCCGCCCTCAAAAGTTGCAAATATCAGTGAATCATGGACTGTGATTGGGCAGGGGTAGGGGAGTTGTCATCACCTGTCATGTTCAGTTTCTTAACTAATTCTTTGTTTAGCAAAACCTTTTCCCTTTAGCTCATTTATTATTCTGCCTTATTATTTTCCCTCGCGTCTATTTTATCAATTTAAACAATTTTTCAATAGGCTTCTACAGTCGAATGCGCTCACACAACGACTTGTTCTTGGCTCTTGGCAGCCCGTAAACGATCCGGTCAGCGGGTCACAATTTTATCACACCGCGCATGTTCCAACTGATGTCCCCCGAATCGGATCGGACGAAGAGTAGGAGCAGCCGTTTCCTCTAACAAGGGAAGAAAACACTGTACTATTCAGTGTTTTAGTCCGGCCCTGATTCGTTGGAGTCCCTTACGCATCACTATGGGGTACATATAGGTTTTTCTCCAACTTAAGTAACCACTTATTAGGGTGCTGTATCAGTGGTAAGTGCTAAATAGGTGCCATCACTACCAGTAAGTGTGTGAACTTTCTTTTTGTTTTGTCCTGATGAATTGCGGTTTAATTAACCATAGCAAGAAACATGTTGACCTCTTATAGCGCCAACCCTATTACCTTGCAGTAGGGAGGCGCGACTATGTATTTTTAGTCAAGAGTGGGACCCTGTTGATTAAATTTTGGTATTTTGGGCCCCAGTTACTTGTTTTATAATTGCACTTTTGAACACACTTCACCTAGGGCCCTCACCCGCACTACACCAACCGGCTTAAAAGGAAAAAAGATCTCCATCAAAAGGCCCCGATAAGGGCGCCGATCGGGGATTGCAGCGCCGCCCCGATTCGGAGCAGACCTGATGATGAAACATGACAACTAGCTGGCTGGATGTGTGAGGGTCTTTTTCCTAAAGGAGGAAGTTTCTCCTGATTTCACTGACTTCCAGTTTATAGTAGGCCTCCTTCTTCCAGCCTCATCCACTAGGAACAGCACACATCTTTATATTTAGACTTACATTTGGGCTCCGTGTGCTGGACCTGTTCATAACAGCCCTCTGTTCCATTTATTATATCCAACTGATGTACATCTTCACCACTTCTTTTTAATTGGCTTAGCGTATTAGGCCCAAACATACACTATTAATAAAGGAAACATAAACAGATGTTAATTTCTCAATTATGTCATTGTCACTGTTCACCACCCACTTCTACTCTATACCATGTTAAATTCTCTTTCTTTAAGCAAAAGCATTAGCAGCAACATCTTCTCTTGAAGTTCAGGCAAGCATATGCCAAGCACGCGGTGCCTCAAGACCTAAGGTTAATAATCTTTGCGCATGCGTGAGTGTTTTCCCTCTCAAACAAGTTAGTCACATGGTTATTTACGCGGTACGCATGCGTGACAGCTTTCCCTCAAACGAGTTAGTCACATGGTTATTTACGCGGTACTGGTTTGCACATGCGCAAAGCGTTTTTCGGTTTCAAGCGGGATTTTAGTTACGTAGCAAATTATTCTTTGTTATTCAAGCGTACATAAAGCTCTTTTTCCCATATGTAAATGTCGTGTCCATGTTAATTTTCTCTTATTTACTATTTCTAGTTATTAGCACCTGTTGATGAGAGATTGATCCGAGCAAGTTTCTTTTCTTTGAATCCTTGCTCCATCAGCACAATACAAACACAGTACAAACAAAAATACCAGACTTTCTGACAGGAAACAGCGGCAGTGGGAAATGGAGGCCTTAAAGCGATTGCTCAGTAGTGCATGTTGTTTAACAAAAATGCCAGGCACTTACAACTCATTAAAAAGACTTGTTTACAGTGCACACAAACTAAAGTGCATAGCATGCCTTTTAAATTATACACTCAGCAGGGCATGCAACAAAGTACATAGCAGCGAACATGGCATCTGCCTAGTTGGAAAATTGTGGTGACAACATGGAATATACAGCACAGGCAGAATAGGATAGGACACACACGTGAAAGTGTAGCTCGTGTAATCTGCTGCTGCCCTGTTTTTGAAAGATGAACATAAAATAACTATTCTTTCTTTATTGTCATATCTGTAAAAAATAAATCTACAATACATGAAAAGAAAAAACATAAGTTTACAATTCAGATATTCATGTATAGTGCAAATATTATAGTAAAACACTCCCATGGACATCGTTTGTTACTAAATTCATATTAAAAACAATTAAAACATTTAAACTGAAGGCCAACACAGCCCCATATATCACAGTATTATAAAAAACCATATTGGAAATTCAAAGTAAACACATGCAACTGCTGCTGGCTAATTATGCACATCTTAGTATGTAAAGACCTCCGTTTCCTGCTGCCCTACTTTCCTGCCAGAGTGTCCATTTTGTTTTTGTTGTGCAACGACTGCTGACTAATTATAAACTGCTGAGCAATTAAAGATCTCTGTTTTCTGCTGCCCTCGTTTGCTGACAGAGTGCCTGATATTTTGTTTATGTTTGTACAATGACAGTTTTAATTATTTGGACTTAGTTTCCTGCTAGAGACTATCTCCTGATTGGCAAGCAGCACTCTCCACATGCGTGAAGTGCTATAAATCCCACGGTCAAAGTATGGGTGCCCACTTATCTTCTTCAATTTGTCTGAAGGGAGAGCTGTGTGTCCTGCCAGCAACACCCGTAGGTTCTGAGCCCCACTGACTGAGACAAGCAACCCGACACTGTCTCCTGAAAGCTGGGGCCTTGCAACCTCTCTGGGAAGCCTATCCCTATGAGTAGACTTTCGACAAGCTTGAACCCTAGAACATGGTCTTTAAGCCAACACGCCACCCTCACCTTGAATATGACCATCATCCTCTCAACGCTACTCAAGGCTCCAGCTGCTTTAGCCCATTACATGGACCTGAGGTTAGCGCACTAGCCGGACGCCTCTCAGTTTTGATTTCTCCTTTCTTCAAGGACGCCCTAACAGCTTGAATGTGAAATTCAAGCCATGTAGCAGAAGAAAAGAAAAAAGGAACCCCCAAGTGAACTCAGATTTCTTTCTGTAATTCTTGTTTGATATTTTCTCATGGACTCGCACCTCAAAAACTCTTTTTTTTTTTTTCTTTAGCCAAAAGTAAGACATACATTACATGAATACTATAGGGGTGTAAACAACACATAACACTGTAGTTTTTTTGTTGTTTTTTTAATTTTTATTTTTTACTTATACAGTAGTCCAGTAAAAGAGGCGACAATTAAATCAGATGTTGGAGAAAACCATCGTAGTCACACAAATGATTTAAATTTTATTTTTAACGAAGGATCTGACATTTGGCCATAACATAGCATAATAAAAAATGACAGTGCCTCATTACCCCCATTGAAGAACGGTACAAATCTGATTGAATCTAAGCAAAGAGCGCAGCCCTCTAGCTTTAGCCAAGGCAAGTTCCATCTCATATGTCTGTATAAGTAAGACCCAGAACTCATTAAGACTAGGACTGGCATTATCATTCCAGACTCTGGCTACACACAGCCGGGCACATGCTATAATAATAGTAGCCAACAAGTTAACATAGCTATCCGCCTCACTTTTAATCCCAAGAAATATTTCTTTCTCCGTAAATTGATAGCTTGGGCTGAGGAGTGAGCTAAGAATACTGGAGACGTGGGCAAAGCAGCTCTTTTAAAATGATGACCCTACCCCGATTTCTGTATGCCCTGCAGAACTCGTCAGACCTCGTACCAATGACGTACTTTAAAGAAATTGAAGGCCTCCAGAGAGACTTGTTATGGGACAGAAAACCACACATTGCCCTGAATAAACTCACATTAAACTGGTATGATGGGGGCATTAGCCTCCCAGACATCAAGAAATACTATTGGGCGGCACACCTCGCAGCCATTAATCATGGTACCTATGGTCACCCTGATGATCCTGGATATGCAATTGACAGGTGTGTCTCCCCGGGGCGGAACTATGACAGGGCGCTGTATTCCAAACCTGACCGATACCCACTGACGGGTCCTACTAAACATTCAGCTCTGAAAAGCTGGGTCATTTGTGGAGATCGAAGGACTTCGATAAGTGGGACCTTATTGGGATCGCACAAATTAAAGACATTTGGGATAAGGGCGCAGTTAAGACATTTGCCACACTGCAACAGCAATACGTATTAGTCGATACAGAACACTTCCGTTATATACAAATCCGCCATGCGCTACAGACCCACCTCTCGTAAGGATCTTCCCCTCCGGAGTCCTCTCCTTTAGAAGATAGAGTGTTAGACGGACACATGCCCCAAAAAACTATGTCACTAATATATAAGAAATTGATCAACAATATGACCGATCTCGTCCAGTCATTGAGGGAGAAATGGGTTAAAGATGGCATTGAATTGGATGATGAAGAATGGCAGGAGGCGGTGTCCTCCCCGAGAATTGTAGCAATACCAGCGCGGCTCAGATTAGTACAGCTCAAAACTCTTATAGAATATATGTGACAGGACCAAGACTATTACAGATGGGTAGAGCTGAAGGTGGAGACTGTAGGAGACGGTGTGGCCAAATAGGCACATTCATGCGCATACTATGGGAATGCGAACATATATAATCCTTTTGGCGTAAAATTCATGAAGTAATAAATGAAGTACTCACCGCTAACCTTCGCCCAGAGGCACGTAGATTTCTATTAAATATATGGGAACCTACGGATCTCAATACTTACCACACACAGTGGGCCACACTGGGGTTAATGCTGGTCAAGAGGAATATAGCGCAACTATGGGGAGCTAGGCAATCGCCAGTAGTGGAACATTGGGAAAAAGACCTTGACTGGTGTATGTTCAGAGAGAAGGCGGTCTATACCGCCCGGCAGTGCCCTAAGAAATGGTCCTGAATCTGGAACTTATGGAATTCACATCGAGGGAAAATATGCCACCCGCCACGCTGTATAGATCAGGATGAACCCCCCTCTCCGTAATGCATATCCAACAGATATTGTTGTAAAACATGTTTGCATTTGATCTTCACAATGTATGACTATATTGAAACCTCTGTACTGTATTTCATATGTCGATGTACTTTAATAAAAAGAATTATTAAAAAAAAAAAGAATACTGGAGACCCCACTCCAAAACCTATTTAACCTTGGACAGTCAACAAACACATGCCTGAGGTCTGCAGCATACACTTGACACTTTGGATAGAATGACTTTTCAGAAGATCGAGAAGCCCACTTGGATACAATCTCTGGTGTATAATACCGCTTGTATACAATCCGGTGCTGCTGCAACTTTAGATTAAACCAATGTTACCCCTTGATCTAATACACCCATGGATTCCTGTATTTCCTCTGCCGTTTTTTCTGCTCTAACTGCCCGACTTAATTTAGCCGCGATCAGTAAGCTATCGTCACTGGCACTAGCCAAAAATTGCTGATAGGCTAATTCAATAGCCCCTCGGCCAGAGTACGTATATATGCCGGACAATATACAAGATGAGTACGGCATTGATAATACATTTTTGCCTCGTATAAAAAAGTCCCTAACCTGTAAATACTTAAAAAACGTATTTTGCACAAGGCCAAACTCGTCTTTGAGCGTAGCAAACAAAAGGAATCCCCGTCCATCATAAAGTTTACCCAACCGGGTAATACCCCTAATACTCTCTAAATGAACCTTTTTTGTAAAAGACCAATTATTCGCCTTTCTAATTTTACATTAAAGGGTTGAAGTCTAATGGATGGTGGTCTCTGCAAGTGGATATATGAAGGTAAGCCACAAATAACTGCAGAAGGGGGCAGGAAAATCATGCTCAAGCAGATTGTAAAGCATTCAAGTATGGTTGCCTAAAGTGATTGTGTTCTTTTGTCATTGAGTACCTCTCCTGACAGCAGTGTGCCTTACCTCTAGAACTTAGAGTCCTGCTCAAAAGGATCAACACACAATTCTTTCCACAGGAGCTCCAGGTCCACAAGAGCCATTGCTCTCTATTAATACTCCAACCGCCCTTTCAACCAGGTTCAGTCATTGTGGTCAGTCGTCTCTTCTAATACTATGTATTAATGAATATAACCAATGGGGAAGTGGTGGAAGATATTTGCTTCTGCAGAAGTCCTGGGAATTCTGGTAAATGGCCCTTGGTGGGGCAGTGTATATCTACAGAAGCAACAATTGTGTCTTTCCTCGTATATTTCCAGTATAATATATAGTATTATAGTTTCCTTGGATGTACCCAGTGTCTGGTAGGCATGGACTTTATAAAAGTCGGGACTAATGCTTACTAAGGTGCTATGTGCTTTATTTTTAAATTATTCTAAGTCATTAACATAGAAAACATTTTGAGATATTTCTTTAAAATACTCTGAAAACAATCATACAAGAAAGATCTCATATAGATTGCATTCTTAATTTCTGCAGTAAGGAATGTATTGCCTCATTCCTTGGTGGTATCTTCTTTTGCTTCCAAAAGTCAAGTTATTTTCTTAATGTTTCTCTAAACGACAGCTTCTTCTGCTTGTTGCAACCTATATCCAAATTGAAAAAATGTTAGCCTTCTGCATAAGAGATTTTGTCTGACAAATGGAGTTCCAGATGTATTTGTTTTTGTGAGTCTGAATGCAGGAGCCGAAATAATCATTTAAATAAGTTACATTGGAATCTCTTTACCTAAGCACCAAATAATTGAGTATATGCTTCAAGGTCTTATGTTATCACTATTAGGTAGTTAGTGGTGATCCATTAATGTAGTTACGGAAGGACCAGACAGATTCCGTGAGAGCTTCTGGAAAGCGTGTTACTGCAATTATCTCATTTGCCATAAAGGCCAGATGTTTTTTGATGCGTCCTTGGGTTTGGAAGTAAACTCCTAGCTCTTATATGGTCTAGCGGTTTACCCCCAAACTCCTTGAGAAGCTGTAAGTGCTAAAGCTTAATAATGCGTATGCTTTAATCTTACTGTTATTGATTTCTACTTTATTCAAGCATTCAACTAGAGCCATCCTGGTATGATCCAATAAAACAGTATCATCAGTATATTGCATCAAAAAGAGTGATTGGTTATTTAGTTTGGGTGGACAAGCAATCCAGTTAACTAAGGCTGCAACTCTGGGCCAGTTTCTGAAACATTCAAATTAATCAACAAAGTTTTTGTTTTAGACACTTATTAGAAAGTATCTTATCAGATAATGACAAATTGTCAACTATTTTGACAATTTTCCAATTATTTGAGTATAATGACATATTGGCTTTAAGTAGCGTTTAACATAAACCCAGGTTATAAAGTTTCCTCCATAGGCAACCTCAATCCATACTATTAAAAGCCTTTGTAAAGTGAATAAAATTGGGAAATAATTTCTTCCTTTTTCCCTTGCCTTTATATAGGACTAATGACAGTGCCACAAGTGGGTCGATCGTACTCCAATCAGCTCTATATCCTCTCTGGAACTAGAGGATTATTTTTTGTGAAGGAGACCATTTCCTTAACTGCTTGAAAAGTAACTTGGCATAATATTTTAAATGAATGTCCAATAATGCTTGGTGAGGAAAAGAACGATGGATTTAACACAGATCTCTTGACTGCGGGTGAATGTATGATTTATTCAGCATTCTGTCTATCATTTGTTTGCATAGCACTTTTCACCCTAAGTGGGATGGGTATGCCCAGACGTGGGTCCCTTGCTCACTGTGCCACTGGAATCAAGCTAGCCTGGCTGATGAAGGGTAATACACAGAAACCGGTCCCAGGATGCTTGTTTCCAGTCCAGGGAAGACCTGGCTTGGCAGTTCGGTCTGGACTGTTCCCATGAGGCACAGGGTCAAGACTGATTTGCATATGGCTGGGTCTAAACTGGGGTGGCATGGTGAGGAAAAAAACGATGGATTTAACCCAGATCTCTTGACTGGGGGTGCATGTATGATTTATTCAGCATTCCGTCCATCATTTGTTTGCGTAGCTATAATGCTTCCAGCCTGTCATTTTCTGGATCTGACTTCATTTTTGTGAAGCGAATGCAATAAATATCCTCTCCGTGAGCCAGGGTGTTACAGGACAAGACAGTAGACTGTATTTGTTGCTTAACCAGTTAGTTTTTATTATTAAGGATTGACCCTAGGTAAGTCACCCTAGGAGTTCTGTCTTCTTTGACCCTGGTTTTCTGAGTTCATTTTCTTTTTTCCCTTCTTTTTCCTCGTTCGCCTTTGCTTTGTAGGGTAGTCTGTTGTGGCCTCACCCTTATTCCTCTCTTACATGTACCGGGGATCCCTGGGGGAAACAAAGAAAGGCACAGGCGGTTATCATCTAGGCCGAGGAAAGGGGTTGTCAGTTCCTTCACCAATTCACCTGGGGTGCTTGTGCAAGGGAAAAATACGTGGTTTGAGGTGCCCAGTGAGGCACCAATTAGACGGTGTGGCAAGGTAAAGAAAAGCAAAAAAAGAAAGACAAGAATGAAAGCTCTGCCCTTCCCTTGGGCTCCCACACCTATTCACGCCCCCAGACCATTTTCTATAAACAGTCACCCTTACGGGCTGCACTTAAGGTGTAAAGCATAAGTCTGTGTGTCCGCTCAAAAAAGAGAGGTCCTGATCCCAAGACCCCTGAAGCGTCCCTCCCCCTTTCACCCTCTATAGACCCGTGAGATATGCACAGGTGAAAAACCAACATCTCACGTAGCGGCCGTGGCTCGGTTACAGAGCCACGGCTGCCTCGCCTGTCTCGCCTTCCTCTTGGGTGCCCGGCACTACTGCTCCGGTCCTCCTCCCCACCATACTCCTCCTTTGATTCTGTTGCTGTAGTCGTCATTCTCTTCTGCACCCGGCTCCCCTCGCTGGTCTCTTGGTTTCAGCATTCCTCCTCGGCAAGAGGTGTTGTCTGTCACAGTCTCCTCCTCTGGCTCCAGCTGATGTACCTCCTTGGTAGGAAGTGGGGGTGTGTTTCGCCACGTCGAGGCCTTCAGGCAGTCCCCGGTGGTACCACCGGGGCTTCTGTAGCAATCCTCCAGGGGGCCTCTGTTACAGTGTTCCCCCACCAGGCATTGCTGGCCATGAAGAGACAGTGGAATGAGACCGGAAATCCACAATCCCCTGTAGCTTCCAAGGCAAGTGCAGCACCAGAAAGGAGAAAGGTTGGAGTGCAAGGAACCACCTCAGAATGCGACCATTGAAATCTTTGTGCCAGGCCAACCATACCAGGGAGCATGATTTGTAAAGAGCAGAAAGGAACGACCCAGCAGATAGTATTGGAAGGCATGAACGGCTCATTTTATTGCCAGACATTCCTTTTTGATTGCAGAGTAGTGGGACTCCTGGGGCAATAGTTTCCTGCTAAGGGAAACCACGGGACATAACAATCCCGTATCTCCGGGCTGCGACAACATGGTACCCAACCCCCTGTTTGTAGTATCTGTCTGTAGCACAAACTGCTTCGTAAAGTCCACACAAGCAAGCACAGGATCACCACACAGTAGACCCTTCAGTGTCTCATAGCTTTTCTGCTGGTGGTACAACCACTCGCTGATCACGGCCAGACTTGAGTTGGTCAATATATCCGTTAAAGGAACAGCCACCTCAGAGAAGTGGGGAATGAAGCGGCGGTAGTAACACACCAGACCCAGAAATGCTCAGATTCCTTTCTTTGTGATGGGACGGTCCAAAGCCCTGATGGCCTCCACCTTATGCACTTGAGGTCGTATCATCCCTTCGTTTATATGATACCCCCAAATATCTGATTGCGTTAGTGGCCAATGTATATTTCTTGGGGTTTGCTGTGAGACCTGCCATTCTGAGACTGTCCAGTACTGCTTTTATGTGCACGACATGGTGCTCCCAGGTCTGGCTAAATACCACAATGTCATCCAGATAGGCAGCAGCATACGCTGGGTGTTCTCTCAATACAAAGTCCATCAGGCATTGGAAGGTTCAGGGTTCGATGATACCATCCCTCAACATCTCCTTAATTTCGCCCTCCACGGCTTTCCATCTGGCTTTGGGAATCCGATCGGAGCGAAGCCTGATAGGTTTACACCTTCGGTTTAAATGTCGTGTTGTAGGAGGGGCGTTCTACCTGATCGCTGGGAGAACACATCCCGATAGCCGTCTACGATGTCGGTAAGTGTTTTTTGTTCGTCTATGGACAGACAGGGACCCATGGGAACTAGACGTGCCCCGGCTGTTATGTCTGTTGAGGGAAAGGAGATGGTCAGTGGTTGGGAATCCGTTACTAGCAGGTCAGAAGAGGGCACAGTCGTTAGGTCCTCCCTGTCCACCAATTTCTTTAGTAGGTTGACAATGATAGACTTGCCCTGTTCTCCCTGTATGAGGCACTGCTACCTGGTATGTTACCAGGGTTGCCTGGGCTAATATCACATAAGGCCTCTGCCACTTAGCCAACAACTTGTTGTCTGTAGACGGAAGGAGTAGGAGGACCTTATCGCCTACCTGAAAGTCTCTCAACACTGTGTTGTGGTCATAACTGCTTTTCTATCTTGTTTGGGTTGCTTCTAGATTCTGGCATACCTCCTCCCACAGTGAGATTATCTTTTCCCTGAGGTTTGTGGAATAGTCAAGAAGGGCTTTTCCCTCATCCTCTTCCCACATTTCGGCGGCCATATCTAGGAGTGTCCTGGGCTTCCTCTCAAATAGCAACTCAAACGGGTTATACCCAGTCGAGGACTGGGTGTGGGTACGTATTGCAAATGTCAATGGCAACTGTTTGTCCCGGTTCCCCCCAGAAGTGGATATTGTCTTTTTTGAGGATGCTCTTGATTGTACGTTTATACCGTTCCACAAGTCCATCTGTTTGCAGATGATAGACCGAGGTGCGTATCTGTCGTACCCCAAGCAATTTGCAAACATGAGCCATTACCTTTGACATGAAGGGGGTACCTTGATCCGTTAGGATCTCCCGGGGAAACCCCCTCTGCTAAAGAACCCAATCATAGCTTGTGCGACTGCAGTGGTTGTCATACTGGTGAGTGGTATTGCCTCGGGATATTGAGTGGCATAATCAACTAACACTGATATGTATTGATATCCCGAGCTGATATAACCAAAGGCCCCACCAGATCCATGCCAACCTTAGAAAAGGGGTTGTCTGTGATGGTTAACGGCATAAGGGGGCCTTGGACACATAGGGGGGTCACTTGTTGACACTGAGCACAAGCCGCACAGAAGCCCCTAATGTCTGAGAACACTCCAGGCCAATAAAACTGCACCAGGAGGTATTCTTCAGTTTTCTCTCTTCCATAAGTATGCCCCCGAGCCCCCCCCCCCACCCCGCCTGACCGTGAACTAAGTATAGGACTTGTTCCCTAAATGGGAAAGGGACCAACAGTTGGGTGACTGTGTGATTTAAAAAAAAAATTCTATACAATAAACCCCTTAAAACACAAAAGTATGGTCCTACCTGTCTGTCCTCTTCCGACACGGTCTGAGCCCAGGCGCTCTCTAGGTTGGGGTTGTCTTTTTTGGCTGCCCTTAAGCTGCGTGGTACTCTCCCTACCCCATATGCTATGGAGGGAGTGGATGGGTTGTTAGACAAGCCATTCAAGACAACTTGTTGGTTGTTAATCCGCTTCTCTCTATGGTATTTCCCAACTATGTACCCACCGCCTGTTATGATGTAATTGGAAAAATGGCCGTCCTTCAGCCACTCACACTAGTCCTTCTTTTTAACTGCTGCTGACAACAGTCTAGGGAAGTCCACATAATCCGTTCACACTATCATCTCTTCTGTGAGTCTGGGTATTTACCCAACCCTAATGTGTTTTCTTTTCCCTTCCCATTCCAGGTCCACCGTAGCAACAGGATATGTCTTGCAGTCCCCATGTACGCAGGTTATCTTCACCATTTCCCCAGGTTGCCATTGATGGTCCTGTACTTGTTCGCTGCTGATAAGAGTGGCGACACTCTGAATCCACTAGTACCTTCGTACTGTTTTCGTTTACTAGGAGTGACAGGTGGTATGACTCCAGCTTGTCCCCGGCCCATAGAACCCGCCCTGCGTGTGCCCCACCTCCATTGGTTCACTGGTAGTGGTCTTTTGAAGACAGTTTTAGGCGATTTGGCCCCATTCAGCGCAATGGTAGCATTGTGGCCCTTGTCCTGTCTCTCTACTAGCGGGTCAGATGGCTGGTCTAGGGTCTAGAGATGGTCTGAGAGGGGGAGAAGGGGGATTGGGGGCTAAAAACCTCCACCACAAAGCCACCAGTGTTGGCATTTGAGGCTGAGAAACCCTGAAATCCGGTGCGCGATGGTACACACAGGCCAGGTCAATGGCACTGGCTACAGTTAGGTTTGGGTGTTGCTTAACCTAGGCCCATGTTGGGCTTGGGAGGCTGGTCTGGATGCTTTGTGCACTTTGCCACTGCTGTTCAATGCCAAAGTGCAAGTGCTCCCTTTGTAAATTGATGTGATGGATTAGTGATTCCATGATTGGCTGATTTGATTTACTTGTCAGACCCTAGTACAGTGCACCATGTGTGCCCAGGGCCTGTAAATCAAATGCTGCTGTTGGGCTTGCAGCACTGATTGTGCCACCCACAGACGCTGCTTGTAAAATGTGTCTCAGGCCTGCCATTGCAGAGCCTGTGTGCAGTTTGGGACGGTCATGTCGACTTGGCAAGTGCACATACTTGCCAATCCCTAAACCTTCCCTTTTCTTCATGTTAGTCACCCCTAAGTTAGGCCCAAGGTACGCCTATGGGTAGGGTGCATTGTATGTGAAAGGTAGGACATGCCCTGATGTGTGTGGCATGTCCTGATAGCGAAATACTGCCAATTTCGTTTTACACTATTGCAAGGCTATCTGTTTCCATAGGCCAGAATGGGGAGTTAGTTTATAACATCGTATAAACATAACTGACCCCAAGAACAAGATAGGAAAATGTTAGTATGCCTGAACTCAAAATGTTAAGATGCATCTTTTAGTGAGGGTGATTTTTACATTCTGTGTTTGAAAATACCACTTTTAGAAAGTAGGTATTTTCTTGCCTAACCATCCAGTTTGCCTCTGCTAGGTTTGTGTATTGCATGTCTGGCTTTTGGATGACAGGTGCTGGAGGAGGACTGTGGCTCCAGAAGTCTGATGTGTCAGGGCTGGGCTGAATAGGCTTGGTCTGCATTTGGAGTGGTGGGAGGACTAGCATCTTCACCTGAATAGGGCTGTGCCTGCCTTCCACAATGACGGCTCCGCCCCCCTGTGGTGTGTCTGAAGCCAGGACTCACACTGACAAAGGAGGTTGTTGTGCACTTGCAAAGTGCCCCACAGAACTAGTTTTGGCTGAGTACAGACACGCTCTGTCGTCAGAGAACTAAGGATTTTGGTGAATAAAAAGAGGGGCCCAGACCCCAGACTTCTGGGAAATCAAGAGGCAACCTTTGCCAAGGAGAAGAGCCGGTTAAGCTGAGGATTAAAACTGCCCTTGTACTGCATGCTGTCTGGGGTTGGCCTGCAGTGGCTGCTTGCTGCCAAGGAAAGGAGAAAAGGACTTTGCTGTTTGCCTTGTCATCTTGAGGAAGATCTCCAAGGTCTTGAAACTGAGCTTTCCTCCTGTTCTGCAGTCTCAGGGACACAAATACTTCACCACCAGCTCCCCTGAATTCTCTTGCTGGGAATTCCAACCTGCAAAGAGGTGCCTGCTGCTGTTTAGGACCTCTAGAGACTGTTTTTCGCTGGGATCTGGAAAATCGACGCAACACCGAAGAAGTGTGTAGCATCCTCAGCTGTTTTCCGACGCATCGCCAAAGAAACCGTTGCAGCGCCTGCTGCGGCACGAGAAATTGCCGCACCAGGTGCAACGATCTCCGAAGTCTGAGATCCCCGCACCGATCCCGACGCAAGCCTGCTGTGCGGCTGCACGAAGCCACGCATCATACCGGATCGTCACATCGAGGCACCAAGACTCTCTCATCGTTGGGGGACGCAGTAAGAAACGGACGCATCACTTCCCCACGCAGTAAGAAAACGATGCATCACCTCCGCTCCGGTAAGGAACCGAAACATCACCACCCCTGCTCTGCAGCAAGGAACCGACGCGTCACCTCCCCCGAAGCACGGAACCAACGCATCACCTTCCCTGCATGTAAGGAACCGACGCATCACCTTCCCTGCGGCCATTTTGTTTGCTCGGTGTGACTCATCTATGGTACTTTTAAGAAAACTGTTGCATTTACAACTTGCATTGAACTGAACTATTTCTACCATTTGAAAGCCTTATTTTTGATAGTGTATTGTGGATTTTTGTCGTTTGGTCTTTTTTTGGTTCAGATAAAGATTACTTATTTTTTCTAAACTGGTGTGGTGTCCATTTGTAGTGTTTTCACTGTTACTGTATGTGTTCACAAATGCTTTACACACTGCCTCTGAGATAAGCCTGTCTGCTCGTGCCAAGCTACCAAGGGGGTGAGCATGGGTTATTTTAGAAGTGTATCCCTCTTACCCTGACTAGAAGCAAGGGTCCCTATTTGGACAAAGGTACCTACCTCTGCCAACTAGAGACCCCCATTTCTAACACTGATCTTACCCTAGTCTTTCAAACATGGCTTTTTGATCCCTATCGCTGGGGTGGTCCTGGCAGGGTTAGCGCCTTGGTAGGCAGTTTGTAATTCTCCTGACAATAGGGGAGGTATGTCTTGCCCCCCATCGTTCCCCGGACTGGTACTTCTGCAACATGGAACGGGGTACATTGGGGTGAACCCTACTGCTGGCTATGTTGTCAGTCATTAAATGGTGGCATCCTGTACAACTTGGTTACTGGCGATCACCCACGCTTTTGCTTGTAGGCTTCCTGCAGGTGCTGTCGGTCATTCTGAGCCTCCGTGGTTTGCCTTTCTACCAACAGCTGTAGGTGGTGCTGTCCCTCTGCAAGTTGTTTGATCATGTCATTAAGGCTTATGGTTTGCGGCATTGTCTTGTCCTGTAGAGCTCCGGGAAAGGGAATCCCACTTATGACACCATTTTGTTACAGGACAAGACAGTAGACTGTGTATTTGTTGCTTAACCAGTAGGTTTTTATTATTAAGGGTTGACCCCAGGTAAGTCGCCCTAGGAGTTCTGTCTTCTGTGTCCCAGGTTTTCTGAGTTTGTTTTCTTCTTTCCCTTCTTTTTCCTCGATCTCCTTTGCTTTGTTGGGTAGTCCGTCGTACCCTCCCCCATATTCCTCTTTCATGTACAGGGGATCCCTCAGGAAAACAAACAAGCATTTGCAATGCAATAGGTCTCGCACTTACGCAAGTTTGAGCTCTTGGCATTGTATATGAAAATGCCTCTTATTTATTTTTTGGTATTTAAAACATAAATAAAAGCATTGCCATTTACAATGCTAAAAGCTTAAACTCTCGCAAATGCGATACATATTGCTTTGCAAATGCTTTTTTTAGAAAGCTGCATTGTAATTGGATAAAAACGTAATGCTGCCTTTAGGCTATTCTATCAGTTCAGTCTGTTTTAAATGTATTCACACCATGTGCTTGGCTTTTATGTTAAAGCAAACCAAATGCTGCGTCCCGCAAGTGGTGCGAGCGTGTCCGTGTGGCGTTGGGCTGTATAGGCGAGCGTGGTGTGAGCGCGCATTGGCAGAGAACAGACGGCGTGAGCGTGCACATGGACTGTCCGGGGGGAAAGTGCACATCTCCTGTCGGGTGTCCAGGCGAGCGCAATGGGAGCATGCATCGGCAGATAAGATGGCGAGCGCTGTCACTTCAGAACCCACCAGTCTCGAGCCACGGGGGCGAGGCACCTGCCTGCAGCGCCCACCGCACAGGCCGTTGGGAGCAGACCCCCCAATTCCCGGCATCCCGCGGGCGGCATGGGCCAGGCGAGGAGGGAGCCAATAGCCAGAGCCCTGCGCGCGGGGCCGAGCGCGAGCCGCCGAGACAGGTGAGCTGCGCCCGCGGCCGGGGGGGATGGGGACGGGCGGGGAAATGAGGGGAGACGGGAGTTTGGAGAGAAAGAGAGAGAATGCGTGTGATGGGAAGCGGGCAGAAGACACCGGAGAGAGCGGGGCAATAGTAGCTGTTGTTGGGCCGGGGAGTGAAGGTAAGAAGACAGCAGAAGCTGCGCACCGAGCGGTCCGTGAGGGGGCGAAGGAGACCCAGAGCACACGGGTGGGCAAGAGAGAGTCAGGGCCGGGTGTCGGGGGCGCACAGACGGAAAAGGAAAATTACAGAGAACATGAAAACGGACCGGCCCTGAAGCAGGAGCGCCGAAGACAGAGGCTAAGACACCGAGGAGAGGTTTGAGAGAGGCAGGACTGGGGAGGCAGGTGAAGAGAGAGGGCCGGGAACGAGCGGGAAGGAGGAGAGAGAAGGACACACTGATATAAAGGGAGGAGACATACTGAAGAGAGAGGGACCCAGACAGACAGACAGGGGATGAGCTGAGATGCAACAACTTCTACAATGAGGACGAAAGTGAAACTGCATACTGGCTTGCTGAGGGAAGGGAGACAGGAGATGTGCACGCCGCGTGGCTGTAGGCGCGTACACCAACTCAAATCCGCCGAGACCATGCGCGTGCCCATCTCCTGTCCCACTTCCGAGGCAAGTCAGCAACAATAGATCTCGCCGAAAGCAGCGCTCCGCGCTGCGTTCGCAGGCGAGACCTAAAAAAGGCACAGGGGGTTACCATCCAGGCCGAGGAAAGGGGTTGTCAGTTCCTTCACCGATTCACCCGGTGTGCTTGTACAAGAGAAGAAACCGTGGTTTGAGGTGCCCAATAAGGAACAGATAAGACAGTGTGGCGGGGTAAAAGAAAAGCCAAAAGAAAGACGAGACCATGTTCTATAAACAGTCACCCTTGTGGGCGGCACATAAGGTGTAAAGCGTAAGTCTGTGTGTCAGCTCCAAAAAGAGAGGTCCTGATCCCAAGACCCCTAAAGCGCCCCCCCTCTTTCCCCCTCTATAGACCCGTGAGATATGCGTAGGTGAAAAACCAACAGCTCACGTAGCGGCCGGTTGTCTGTGTTACTTGCCTGAGGCCGTGGCTCTGTAACGGAGCCAAAGATGCCTCGCCCGTCGCGCCTTCCCTTTGGGGGTCCGGCACCACTGCTCCGCTCTGCTTCTCCTCCCCACCGGACTCCTTCTTTGATTCTGCTCCTTCTCCGTTGCTGTCGTTCTCCTCCTCCCCACCTGGCTCCTCTCGCTGGTCTCTTGATTTCAGCATCGGCGTTCCTCCTCTTTGAGAGCCGTTGTCTGCCACAGTCTCCTCTGTCTATGGCTGATGTATGTCCTGGGCCGGAAGTGGGCGGGGGGGTTGTCTCGCCACATCGAGGCCGTCAGGCAGTCCCTTGGGAGCATCTGTTACACAGGGATTACTTCATTTCTATAGCAGTCTGCAAGAGGATATGCAGCGCAATCACCTAATACTCCGGTTTGAACTGAAATACTGCCACTGGAATACCATTTGGGCCTGGAGCATAGTCACTTTTGCTAAACCTGATAGCATTATTTTTTCCGCTCTAACTGGTCTATGATGTTTTCCATGGAGGAAATTGCTGTGCTTTCTTAACCCAACTGCTCATCATTGGTTGTGTTCTTTATATAGTACGGATATTTGACATACATAGTCCAGTCTAACGCATGTATGTTGTTATTAAACACATTCATGTTTGGACCTGCAATTTGACTTATATAATTCCAGAATATCAGTGGGTTTCTAGAGACGCTTGCCCCATACCAGTCTCCATTGTTTTTCCTTTAGCTGTCACTTAGCATTCCAAATTATGATCTTGTATTCTTCTCATCAAATTTTGACTTACTTAATTCAGTCTTCTGGATTCGCTTGAGCAATGTCATTTCTAAAAGAAGAGTTAGATATTCAGAGTCCCTGGAGAGCTCAAACCACTTCCATTAAACAGTTTACCTATTTTTCCAAACACTATCTGTTATCTTCACATTTGCATTAATTCTTAATATCTATTTTAATAATAACGCAGTGGTTACCTTTGTACAGAACAGTTTTTTGGGTGTGACATCCTTTAAGCTAACAAACAGCAGACACTAAATAAAATACTCCCCAAGGTAGAAATTAAATATAAATTGGTTGATAGACCCCTCGTTTGCAATTGAGATACAAAAACAAACAAGCATTGGCATAGCCAATAGGTCTCACCTTTGGGACCTTATAAGTGTTTAGCCATGCAACAGTTGCATAACTAAACACTTATAAGGTCCCAAAAGCGAGACCTATTAGCTATGCCAATGCTTGTGTTAACTGCTGCAATCTATTGAAGCCTCACGGAGAACATCAAAGCGGCCACGAAAGTGATCGCGATCAAACATCAAAGCGGCAGCGAAAGTGAAAGTAATTGCGGTAAAGCGCGACGCACGCGCCCGCGCACATGCACTGTAGCTCTAGGCTGGCCTGGTAGCACTTTTTGGAGCCCTAACAAAATGTCTCGCCAGACCAGCGCATGCGCTGGGTCAGGCGAGACCTAAAAATAATGTAAAAATGTAATTCCGGATAATCATCTGTAGATGTGATCTTGGAGGCTTATATGGAAACTATTATAGGGTAATAATTGCTTCTGGGGCACAAATTAATAAACTTAAAAGGTCGATTCAAAACCATTTGTTTCGGGCAGAAGTAAGGCTTAATCAGCAACATAATAAGAGTAATTATCAAGACTGGGTTGTAGCTATGGTTAGACCAGCTATATTTCTTAGAAAATGAAATGTTGATTTCACATGATACGACAGAAATTGTTAAACGAGGGGTGAATATGACAAGAGAACACTCAACAGGAAGACTAACACACAAAATATGAAAAAGACACTTTCTTCATGTAGAATCCATACACACAAAATAAAGGGGTGAATTTATCAAGGACATTCTATAGCATGATTGTCTTCCAACAAATGCATTATTTGATGGAGACGATGCAACAAAACCAGTGAAGCACAAACTCGTACAGGGACTGTAAAAAAAGTGCTATTGTTGTGGACTATATGTCACAATTGCAAATGGTCAAAATGTAATCCATGAAAAACTTTTGAGAGGTCTTTCAGACTGTTCTACAGATATCAAAGTCAGTGTGCACCTTGCAAAAACTGCACATTGTCTTTGTCAGTTATCTTGAACTATCTGTCAAAGAATGTGAGAGAATCAGATGAATGTCTACTAATCGAAAAATTGACCTTGCCTGCATCACAAATTTGACACCTATACCTGTGCAACTTGATAAATTCTGGTCATCAACATCAAACAAGATGAAGTTTGAGATGTTAACTCGCCAAAACATTGCTGATTCTTCAGTGAACACTGAATTTCCAATTATTGCAAGTGGAATGATTGTCAATGAGGAGTTGGTGTCTGCAGAGATATATTTGAAAGGTATAGGCCATATTGTTCAAGAACTTAACAGCAAATTGGAGGAAGCTGACCTTCGTGTTGTGCCGCATGTTGAGTGAGCTGTTCAAAATGGTTCCAATCAAGTGATTGCACTGTCAAATGACACAGTTGTTATTATTGTGCTAATTAGATTTGTTGTAATGTTCATAAGTCAAGGATTGCCAGAGTTATGAATACATTAGGGAACAGGCAAGAAAAGACACTCAGTCCCATTTCATATTCTGTACAAGAAACTTGACCCATAGATGCCCAGTGTTCTTATCAAGATACATATTCTTACAGGTGATGACACTATGAGCAAAATTGGAACAAAACTTGGAGCTCTAACTGCTGAACCTGTGCCATTTCTAAAAGGATTTGCTGAGACAGAAGAGGAATGTGACTTTAAGGCATAGATAAATACCGTGTGTGTGTGTGTGTGTGTGGAAATGAGTTCCGACTGTCACACATTTTTTTTTTGATTTTTCAAAAACCTTTATTGAAAATTGTGCATGTCAGGTTACAAGGTAAGTAGATAGTACTGCAGCACATGACAGTAAGGTGAAGACACATAGCATCAGTCAGAAACAGCATAGGAGTAGTAATATAAAAGGAACTAGGCCAAAGAGGTGGCTGTCGGATGAGATAGGGTGCGAAAGGGAAACCTGAGAAGCGTGGGATGTGATGTGCAGTACAGTGAGCCATATGGCAGATGGCACAATACAAAATAAAACAAGGAACAAACCCAACAACAGGCCTCGGAGACGAGGCAACATAACCCAAAGAACCACCCCCACACCACCCACACCAACCTCCCAATTAGGTTGAGATATCAGCCTCCGCCGCCCAGGGAACCTCCAGAAAGGTGTGGACCTGTGAGCCGTGCCTGACACGCAGCTTGGCCGGGTATGCCAGGGAGTAGGATACATCGTGTTTTTGCAGCAGGCGTTTAGCCGGTAGAAACTGATGGTGGACCGCCATGGTGTAGTCAGGGTAGAAGGATGATAGGTTACCCTGATGGTGAATCTCTCCCTTCTCTTTGGCAGCCCTGAGGATCGCATCCCGGAAGTTCAATAGTTTGGTGATGATGGGTCGGGCAGATAGGCCATGTGAGGGCCGGGGCTCCAGAGAGTGGTGGGTGCATTTGACGATGAAGACCGGGGAGAGGACCTCCCCGAATAAGTCTCGGATCAAGTGTTCGGCAAAGTCTTCGATTTTGTCTATATTGGAGGATTCAGGCATGCCCGTGATACGGAGATTGCTTCTGCAGGAGCGCGCCTCCAAATCCTCATTTTTGTTTTTGATGAGCTCCAAGACTTTGTCCCTCTCATGGAGTGTGTGGTGGTCCCAGGAGGCAGCGTCCTCCGCGTCCGACACTAGCCTCAACCTGCGTAAGTCTTGTGTCGTGGGAGTCCACCCGAGCTTTAACAGTGTCCAGGCAGGCAGAGAGTTGGTCCAGCTGGGCAGCGATGCCGGTGACAGTAGATTTTACATCCAGCATGATAGTCTTGAGATCGTCCTTGCGGGAGTAGCCGCTTTCCAGCTGGGCACCAGGTTCACCGGCACCTGAGACTGTTTCCTCCTGGCGCAACGATTTGCGTTGGTCAAATGCCATCTTCGGCTGTTTGGGTCTGTCTGCCCCATGATCTGGCACCGGCGCGCTACGAAGATCAGGGAGCAGGGGGTCGAAGCGCAACGTGTGGAGACGCTGGGGTGGGCAAGAGAGGCCGGGTTAGAGAGGTAGCGCCAGTGGAGGCAGTGGCAGCTGAGCACACATGGTAGATCGGAGCTGGGGACCTGGGCCGCCACTGGCCAGGCCAACCAGGAGGATCCAGGTATCAGGCGGTCAGGAGCACCACGTGGAATGCGTTCAGGCAGTCCGGATGAGCAGAATAGACAGGTGCCGGTGTAGAAATGGCGTGTCCTCGTGAGGCCCCGAGGAGATAGACCAGGCCGTGCCGGAGGGGGGGGAAGGACCATCTATGTATGAGCCCAGGCCACAGGTGGGGGGCTGAATGCCAGAGCTCCGCAAATCAAGTGGCACCTCGAGAGTGGGGGCGACAGTTAACAAGCAAGAGGGGGTTCCTCACACAGCCAATCAGCAGGTGCAAAGGGGCCAGGCGTGCAGGCCTGAAGAGAGGATGAGTGGAACGCCAGCCCCGGTGACCTGCCGCGGAGCCAGGCCCGGTGGGGAGCTGCCCAGGGTCAGGGGGGGCTGACAAGCGTCACACCCGGTGGTCCAGGCGGTGTCTGTTGCTGCAGGGCAGCGGTAGAGGTCCAAGGCCATGCCGGGCCAAGCAGCTCGCGGAGGCGGCGCCAGGCACAGGAAAGCAGCAGCACCCCCGGCGGTCTGGAGTCGGACAGCGATTGGCGTTTCGCGCCCGCGGATGCACCGGGCAGCAGGGAGCGCGCCACCCACGTTGCGAGGCCCAGAGTTCAGGGGCTGAGGCAGCGGGCGCCCACATTGAGAGCCGGCCCGGGCGGTTCGGCGTGCGCGCCCCCTACATTGCCGCGAGGTATACACGCCAGCAGCGACTCACCAGGTCCAGTGAAGGATGGCGGCAGGAAGGCTCCGGAGATGCGACAAAGGCAGCAGGAGGTTGCTCCATGCAAGGCGGCAGGCCGGAGGCACCACAACAGCGCAGATCGGGTGCCCTCCGCGCACCTGCAGGTAGGCCCAGATGCCGCGGCGGATCTCAGCTTGGCACAGTTGGGGGCCCAGGAAGGTGACAGCCCGTGCCCTGGGGCACGTCGGGTCAGATGGCACCAGTGTTGGTGGTTGGTACCTTGGTAGTACGCAGAATTTTAGCGGATAAAAGGCTTGGCTGGCAGAGCCCACTTAGAATGCGACCATTTTGCAGTAGGCCAAGCCACGCCTCCCCAACTGTCACACATTTGACTATCTCCGGTTGCGTGAGTTCAAGAGATCAGTGCCTCTAAGTGACCTTAAACCAGGGTCATTTTCTGTGCTTAGACACATTAAAAGAGCATTCTGATTGATCAGAAGAAGTGTAAATGTTTTGGATCATGCATATGTCAAAAAAGATCTGTGTGAATTTGGTTGGGAAGATATTGATGGGGTGCTAACACCTATAACATTTTTAAAGCCTCTACCCACAGAACAAACAAGCACATGGACTTGCTAAACCTTGTCTACAAAAAGATGTCTCTGTCAATATGCTCTTCTCAAATGTTTAACATTCTGCAAATATACCATGAGCGATTGCTGAAACAAAATTAAGTGAACTATGAAAATGTGCCGAAAACAGGAGTGATAAACACATTTTTTTCCACATTCAGATTATGAACGTTGTTTGATGTATACATAAAAGGATTAAAAAGCATTATTTGTTTCATTTCTCTATATGTCTCTTCTATCTCTATTATACCTGTCATTTTGGAAAATGGCAGAAGGGTTGCTCTAAGGAGTTATTTTCTGTCTCTAAGACTGCATGACCCCAAAAACCTATGTTTTGACACCAAAATTAAGTATATAGGACTCATGGCTCCTGAAATCTTACATCATCACTGCAACATATCCGCCATTTTTAAAAATGTCATCCAGAAAAATTTGGCCCAAATCACCAATGTCTACCCAAGCTAAATTGCATCTCTAATGATCCAAAAACACAAATCAAAAATGAAAATCTCTAGACAACAATTATTTTACGGAGGTATCTCCGGGGGCTGGGATTAAAGGGGCTTCAGAGGAGAAGACTGAGGAGTTTTTAAAACAGTTTAAAATTCCCTCCTCTGAAATTGAGACCCAAGCACTAGTTTTCACTTTCCATGATGATGAAATTGTTGAAGCAGTGAACAATTAAGCTAAAAGTAAGGCTTCAGGAAAAGATAGTTGTATCAGTAACTTACCTAGGAACTAAAAGGTTCCCTGACTAAACACTTCAATATCTTGCCCGGAGTTAAAGTCCCTCAATCATTTCTTAATGACACTTTTTCATATGCTTCCTTAAGCAAGGCAAAACTCAGTTGATTCAAATACATATTGTCCCATAACCCTCTTAAATTCAGATTATAAAATATTTAGTAAGCTACTTGCCATACATATAATTTCCAAGGACCCACGTTTGATACATATAGATCAAAATGCTTTTATAACTGCCTCTCCAATTTTTTGCAAAAACACAATTTTAGTAGAAGCCTTAGAGATGCCGAAAAAGCCTTTGACTTCGAGAATGAAAGTTTGGTTCCGAGTTTTGCAGGTTATTGTTTTCCTTTACCGTTCACAAGTACAATCAGATCGCTATATGTGGTAGCTACTGTATCATTGCTATTGAATAGTAGTCCAGTTCAAGAAATCAGGATTACATGTTGGACTAGGTAGGGTTGTCTTATGTCACATATTTGGTGTTTTTGTTGATTCCTTAGCTATTTCTTGTAGACCAAATTATTCCATCAAATCAGCCCTCCCTATTGCATTCAAACACAAACTTTATGCTTATGATATGGTGCTGTTTTTACGTGCAAATCAACAAAACATAGACATCTTTTTTCACCTGATTGCTTCATTGATGGAATTGGGTGTGGGAAAGTAGATTATTAATTGAGGTGGATTGTATTCCACCACAAGTAATAATGTCACTATTCATGTTAGGTCCTGTAAAGGTTTCAGTCATTTAAACCGGAGCTCAAACCCTGGTAGCTATTGCACAGAGCAGACAGGCTTAAGTTAAGAAAATGTGTAAAGTGTGAGAAGTTGGCCTGGTATATGCTGTCCCGTAATTAAAGTGGGCACCTTGCACCAGTCCAAACAACCCTTATGATGTATGAGGTCAAGGAGAACCTTTAGAAAGCTATCCTAGTAGTAGCTGTGGAGAGCAGCCTTCAGGCTTAATCTTGAAGGAATGTAAAGCAGCTTGTTTTACCAGAATATCCCCTCCATGACTAAATGAAGGCGAACCACACAGTATTTATATAAACATATGTATTTATTAATATAACACACTCTATTATCCTCTACACGAGGATAGAGCACAAAGCACACAATACGAGATCAATAGAACAGTTGTAAGTAGCACAATACACAGTGGGCTCCAGGGAAAGACCAAACCATATACTAAAATAGTGGTATAACAATCACGACTTGAGTCAAGACACCGTCTAGAACACGTAGAATCGCTGGGACCCCAAGGAACCACCCAAGGTGAGTAGAAAGGGACCCCACGGAGGACGGATGCAGTGTGCTAACATGACCGCGGGCTCCGTGCAATTCTATGGGAAAGTCGCGGTTACAGTTTTAAAGTTTAAGGACCCTTCTAGGAGGACTTCGAGCAAACCCTTTGAAACTTAAGAGGTTGGATACCCACCCCATCCGTGAATACCGTAGTACCCGAGACACCTATCCCAGAGGAGCTTGGGGCATAGGTCTGGAGTGGTGTCGTAAACCGCCGTTGTTCTCAATGGAGGGCTGGGAAGAAGTACTGCTGCCGTGAAGAGGGTCTGGAGGAATCCAAGCCTGGATTCTGGAAGGAAGGAACCTGAAAGCAGAGAGGACAGAGTCTGGGTCACTTCAGGGTGGCCAGGGGCTCGGTAGACGAATGCCCACCAATGTCGGGTGCTTCAGGTGCGAAGTGATGCTTGACTCTGCAGCCACGAGGTCCAGGAGACGTCGAGGATGACCAGGAGCCGGAGGTGAGCTGTCCCATGAAGGATGTTGAGTGCTGAGGGGTCGGTGTCTGGCAGGAGCACCAACAAGCCTTGGCAAAAGCAACCCACGCAGGAAGGTCAAGCAGGTTACAGTGTGGACCAGCAAGGTCCAGGAGACTCACCAAGCAATGGGTAGTCAGGGCATGTCTGGAGCAACAAGGAAAGCCCAGCAAGTCAAGATGACCCTCAGAGGGACCCCCAGGCCAAAGGACAAGGAGTCGCGAGGGGGCCTTGAGCAAGATTGCAAAGTACCAGCCCACGGATCACTCGGTACGAGGAAGCCAGAGATCTTTGGTGCAAATACTGCTCAGGGTCAGGACTACTCAGAGTCCAATGCACAAGCTTGGGAATCACCAACAAGCATATGCAACTGCAAATAGACGTGGTGCACAGGGGTTCGGATCATGCAGTCCCCACTAGGGATACTGGCCTCAAACTCGGTGAGAGGGCAGATCGACTTCGGGGACTTTCGGAAACCCACCTCCTGTGCTGCTGAAATCTTCGAAGTCCGCAGTCAGTTGCGGTTAGGTGCCTGCGAATGCAGGGGAGTGACTCCTCTCCAAGGGAGATTCTTCAGTTGTCTTAAGTGCACCACAGGTCTTGTACGGAGCCTGTATGGAGCACAGGCACAAACTAAGCTTCGGACGGAAAGGGGGACGAAGTCGAGCCCAGTCGAGGTCCAGCGAAGTCCAGAGTGTCCATACGGTCGAAGGTCAGTGGTTTCTTCGTGTGGAATCTTGTCCACGTAAAATCTAAAGTCTTACAGCCAGGTAAGCCCTTTTGTACCCACAGGAGAGGGTTGGACAGATTCAGGGAACCTTCCTAGGCGAGGGGCAGCACAGATGGGTGGTTACACCCATGTCCTTTGTCCAGTTTCGCACCAGAGCAGGAGCCAAAGGCTCCCATAACTGGTTTGAGCTGGACTATGCACAGGGACAGCAAATGTGGCCCAAGTGCTACTTTCAGGCACTCTCAAGAGTGCACCCACCCAGCCCCAATACACTAAATCCTGTCTGGGAGGTGGTCACACCTCCCTGTGACAGGATGCCTATTGTGCTGCCTTCCTCTGCTCGAGCTTGGCTCAGCAGCAGGAGGGCAGAAATGTGTCTCTGGTTGGCAGCATCCATTTTGTGCTGTCCAGGTCGAGAAGGCTGGCACCGGTTAGACCAGTGACCCCACGAAGCTCGCTTCTGAATGGTGGAATCATACCTCCCACACCAGTTACTGGTGTGGAGGTATGATTCCAAGGTGTTTGATACCAAACACAATATGTTTCTATGCAGCCGTTTTCGAGATAGCATTTACCGCAAGGTTATAATGCACCTCTACCTATATGTCCGGCTGAGTCACAGACAAACCGGGAGAATGGTCTCCGAAGGCTGCAGAGGGGCTCTGCTCATGCAGGGGCACCCTCTCACTAAAAACCCAGCACCGGGCATTCATGATTGATAAGGCCTGCTATAAGTTTTAAGTGTAGTGACCTATAGATATAATGAGCCTATATCTAAGTAAGTGGCGCATGCACCAGCTTACACAGGTTGCAGTAGCAGACCTGTAGTTCCATTTTGCATGGCCTCTCATGGGTGGCATAATACATGCTTCAGCCCCTGGGAGGCCTCGGGGGTACCTATGCCCTGGTACATCTGTACCATATACTAGGGACTAATAAGGGTACTCCAATATCTAATCTGGAGTTTACCAAAGTACATGCATGACAAATTAAGGGAGAAAGCAGATATACTGGGGTACTGATTAGCAGGATCCCAGTAAGACTAGTCAAGAACAGTGAAATATCCAGCAAAAAAGTGGGGGTAACCATAAGAAGCCGATCCTACTTTCCTACACAAAGCATTTAGAAAAACCAGAAAAGTTAAAGCCAACAACACAATACAATAACCCATCCCAATTTACAAAAATAGAGAATAATTTAATTAACAAAACGTCAAAAGAAAATCTGAAAAGGGAAACAGAAGATATACATTTTAAAGTTTTAAATAAAAATACCACAAAAAAGCACAAAGCACCAACCACCGGCAACTGGTTGTGCTAGACTGGTACAAGAGTAAGGTTTAAGGCTGACCATGATGGAGTGTGGGCCGGATTTGTCCAGATGGGAACGTTTACTCAAAAAATATCCGAGAAGGGAGAGTCTTCTGAGAGGCAAGGCTTTAGGCTGAATCCAAGGACAGGCTTGTCAACAACAGTTGAAGGACAAGGTCTTGGTGAAGCTGTTCACAAAGGCGGGAAGAGGTCAGAGCGAGAAAAGTTTAGAGATTTTGCCCATTAAGATATCAATATCAATCTGGTGTGATTCGACGGCAGGCCCGGTGAAGCTTTTTGCCTTGATACTTGGACTCATTTTGGTAAGTCGGGTTTCCTCGGTGAAGCAAGGCTGCAGGCTCAACGGCTCTCCAGGCAAAAAGTTAGCAAAACGTTTCTAAGTCTCAGGTATTAGGGTTATGCAGAGTCCGTACACTCTTGACACAAGCCAAGGGTTACAGGATCTCAAGAACAGCACTTGGGGGTCAGGACTCACTTTAGCAGAAGCCACCAGCAGAGCCCAGGGCAGGTCCAGTTGAAACTGGTCAGCTGGGCGTTTTCAGAAAAGTGGACTTCTTGCATTTTTTCGTGTCCCAGTAGCTTAAAAGGAGGTCAACCAACTAAGCCTTGGAGTCCACTTATTTGTCCTGGGTAGAAGTGGGAGCAGAGCCTGCCCTTCAGGTCTCCTCACATGTCTCAACAGCAGGTGTAGTCTTTTGCTGTCTTCTACAGTTAAAGTAGTGTTGTGAAGAGGGTGTCCAGGGGTGCCACATTCATGCCTGGCGCTGGCCTGTGGGTGGGGGTGACTCCTGTCCTCTCCCTAATCAATAGGTAAAACGTTCCCAGGGGTAACTGTACCCACCTTTGCAGCAGTTCTGTTTGCCCAACTGAAAATAATCCTACAGGCCCTTCTCTACCTAAGTCTGACAGGGCAGGACCTTTCCTTCCCTTTGGAGAGCCCCTGTCCCCACCCTAGAGGTGTGGCCAGACAAATGAGCAACTTTTCCTCTGTAGTCACTCAAAACGGGGTCTGGAGGAGCTCCTTTCCCATTGGGTCTGGTGTCTGGCTGACAAGATGGGAATAGGACCAGGTTTTAATTACATCTGCCTGTGACAGTGTAGGTCCCTTTTGAAGTTAATAAGGTTCCTGGGTACTGTCCCAAAGATCATCCTGTCAGAGGACAAGGACTCCTTCCTACAGCCAAGGCTGTTATCTCTGCTCTTGGAGCATGTTCACACCTCATCAAAGGGGCTATTCAGCTCCTGGGTGACAGTTGGAAGCTAAGGCAAATGGGCTTATAAAGGCTTTAGGCAGATAACAGGTGATTTTTTTTTTAAGTACCTTTTGTAAAATACTTAGTACAAATCTGACTTTACCAACAAATTGGGCTTGTAATGGATATTTTTAAAATTTGAAGAATGAACCTTTTAGCAGTGACTTGGGTGGAGATAACATTATTAAATTTAACAATATATCCCAGTGCTTTTCTATTGAATAGCTAACCCTGCTACAGTGAAAATAGCTTTTGGGTCCTTGTCACTGCTAGGTTAACATTAGCTTTAACTTGTCCTACTTTTAAACACCTTGTACCCTGCATTGTGGTCATTGAAGGCCTTCATAGGGGTACCTTAATATTTAAATGTGGGGTTTATGCCTGTCAAAGGGGATTATTTTAACAGGTCAAAATTGATGTTTAAGTCTACTGTGGGCCTGCATTCTTATTTTGCACAGTCACTTTAGTGGTGGCACAATATGTACTGCAGTCCACTGGTGACATTTAGTTTACATGCCCTGGGTACGCTTTGTACTATATACTAGGAACTTACATGTAAGGTATATATGCCAATTTGGACTATAACACATTTCAACATGTTTTAGAGGCCAGACCACATACACTGGGGCCTAGTTAGCAGTGTACAGAGTTAAAAAAGAAAACCACAAAAACAGCATAATTCCCAAAAATGCAAGTGATCATGCAAAAACAGGCATTTTCCTACAAGGGGCTAGAAAATTAATACTGCTAAAACTAAAGTTCTATTCTTCACCGCAAAAAGACAAACAAGACACAGGAGCTGACACAAGGTCCAAGCCTCTGGATTCAGAATGGAGGCTCCCTAAAGGTCTTGCAACATGAAAGGGACCAGAGAATTACAAGCTTTTGGAAGGAGTGGCCTCACACATCACCCTGGGTGTCCTGCTTCATCATCGGCCATCCTCGCTTCCCAAATAATCCCCTAATGGAACGCCGACACCCTGTATCGGCAGAGTACTTGCGAATGAAGGGTGGAGGATGGGATCCAAAGTATATGGTTACAAATCATGGTTACCTTTTCAGGGACATTCTTTTATTCTTAGAAAGGCAGCAAGATAATAAAAAAAATCTAGGGGATGCAAGGGTATGGTTATTAATCCTGTACCTGGCTGGTAAGCATATTTTAGCCGGTGGTCCAGTGTCACGGTCTATGGCTTTTGTCAGGACCAGGATCTCTACATTCCTATGACACATGCAATCATACAGTCAAAAGGCAGCAGGCATACGTATAATACCCAATCTTCTGGTTCCTGCTGGAGACTGATATGCTTCTTCTGCAAATTTATAAATGGTTCCTAGCGTAATTGTAGTAATGTAGTTGGAATTGATGTTACTAAGTATTGGCAAAGCCAAGCGGTTTAGGCTCTAAAATGCTGAGGTATTGGGCTGTCCAGTGCTTTTGCGGTTAATGGGAGCTGACTCTCATTTAGGCATCCAGATGAGTGCTGGTTGTGAGAGATTGTTTATAATGAAGTCTGATTAAGAGCTCTTGAGCTGAGGCTGAAAGCAGTGTGAGTCAGTGGGCCATAACAGTGTTTACATTGCGTGCTCATCCAATCCTTGGCCTCTCTGCAGTGCACACATAGTGATGGCTGCATATGTACCATTTGGAATCAATCACCAATTACAATTAATACACATCCAAAGCCAATAGGTCTGGAATGTTTAGGAATATGATTGTTGTTGTGTGTTATCTCTGGAGGCAATAGCAAAAAAAAAATGCTGGTCAGCCAGCATGCTGTGTAAAGCACAGGGATGTAGTTCACGTGTTTTGAGCCATGCCCTTAATTACTTAGGCCACTCCCTTTTTAGAGGATCCCCCAAGCTTTCATTCCACTTAAAGCATTGTGGTCCACAATCAGTTTTTGTCTACAGACAGCTAAAAGCTGTATCGTAGGCAAAAACTAACAAGCATTGGCATAGCCAATAGCTCTCGCTTTTGGAACCTTCTAAGTATTTAGTTATGCAGCACAATATCCTTGGTGCTACCACATCAACTGTTGCATGGCTAAACACTTATAAGGTCCCAAAGGCGAGACCTATTGGCGATGCCAATGCTTGGTGTGGTTGTACATGTGGTTCTATGTGTGTGTGTGTGTGGCTGCGGTTGTGGGTGTGTGTGGTTGGGTGTGGTTGTGTGTGTGGTTGTGGTTGGGTGTGGTTGTGTGTGTGTGGGTGGGTGTGTGTGGTTGTGAGTATGGTTGTGTGGTTGTGTGTGTGTGGTGTGTATGTATGGTTGTGTGTATGTGTGGTGGTGTGTGTGTGTGGTTGTGTAGTTGTACGTGAGGTGTGTGTGATTGTGGTTGTGTGTGTGGCTGTATGGGGGGTTGTGTGTGTGGTTGTGTGTGTGGTTGTGTGGTTGTTGTGTGTGTGTGTGTGGTTGTGTGTGTAGTTGTGTGCGTGACAGTAATACTAAAAGCATATCAAAATAAAGGAACACAAACATCGAGTTTGTGGAAAGAGATAGCACATTGTAAGTCACACTGGTGCAGCAAAGCATTAACACAACAACTTGTTCTTTGATGTTTGATGTTCTTTGAACGAGAACATCAAAGGGGCACTGCGAAAGTGATCGTGGGCGCTTTATGAGCATGATGAGGTTTGCCATATGGTGCCTCTGCTCCTAAGCGCGCGCCTGCGCACATGCACTGTAGCTCTAGGCTGGCCATGTTAGCATTTTATGAGCCCTCACTAAAAGTCTCGCCAGACTAGTGCATGCGCTGGGTCAGGCGAAACCTAAAAACTGTAATGTTGTAAAACTGCGGTGTTCTTGGAGTCAAATCTAAAACTTTTAAACCAGAAACAAGAAGCGTCGGCTTTGCTTGTCTGCAGGACTTACTCTGCTGTGTTTCTAGGATGGCAAGAACACAGTTGGAGTAGTGTCTGGAGGAGGGCAGGAGGGGGGTATCGTGCACTTTAGTGAAAGAAAGCATGGTCTCTGACCTCCACTGTGACACTCCAGGCCATGATTTTAGGCCCCCATGACTCTTGGGGCCACCACGTCCCTTTAGAAGTGGGGCTGTACAAATTGTTCCCTTGTGAGGTTGATCTAGAAGTGCAGATCTTTTGATTCCTGGTGAAACATATTTAGTTCAATTAGACTTTATTCGGTTAGATGATAACCATAAAAGCACAAGTAAAAACAAGTGCAGTTAATAAAAATGTTTTACAAAAACCATAAATGACTACATTTCATAAAATGGATAATATACATAGTGCAAAATTGGGCCAGCAACACAAGAGAAACATAGTCACACAGCTGGTCATGTAATAAAAAGAAATGGATGAGAACCAATACACTATAGCTCAGACATGGAATCTCTTGCTCTTGTAGCAGCTCTAAGAAAACAGCACAAATAAAAAAAAAATGAAAATCAGATAAAAGTTGCAAAATCAAAAAGCTTGTTTGAAATTCAGAGATCTCAATAAAGGTTTAATAACCACGTTCCTCTGGCCTGTAAAATATCGACAGAATAAAGTAGAGTGACCTGAGGGGCATATGTACAAGCCCCTATCGCCACCACAACATCCCTTATATCGATGTTGTGGTGGCGATAGGGGCTGCACCCTATTTACAAGGCAGCATTAAGCCAATTGACATGGCTTAACACTGCCTTGTAAATAAGGCCCCCTTTCCCGCTATGGTTAGCGTGAAAGGGGTGGGCAGTGGGTGTTGCGGTGGGCATTCCACTGCAACACCCATTAATTTTGACACTGCCCCCTATGTACAAGGGTGGCGTACATAGGAGGCATAGCCAAAATTAAAGACCTGGTCTTAAGTTGACGAAACGAGGAGGAATGCAATATTTCTCCTCGTTTTTGCTTTTTCCTTGTGTGCTGGCTTGTGCAGTACATATGGAAAAAGCTAAATGCCATGGTTTGTTTATGTGTAGGAAGGTGTCCCTTCCTGTACATAAACAAACCTTTAAAAAAAATGCCATTTTGTGACTTTCATGTGTACTGCATTAAGCAGCACACAGGGCAGTGACAGAATGGCATTTTAGGATTGTTTATTTGCAGGAAGGGATACCTTCCTACGCATAAACAATCCTCCCCTGCACGCAGACACCCTTGCACTATGGTGCTAGAGTACCTGCGTGGGTGCTAAGTTGCTAAACTTAGCATCATCGCAGGGGGAAATGCAAGGCTACACCACATTCTTGTAAATATGGTGCAGCCTTGCGTTTCAGAAGTGGCAGAGAGAGGCGTTAAGCCAAGAAGGCTAACGCCTCTCTCTGCCACTTCCTTGTGCATATCCCCCTGAGATTCACTGTCACAGAGACCCAAAGTGCTCAGGGGGCTTCAGCCCTGTGGAAAGGCCAAAAGATGATGTATCATTTTGAGCCTAAATCTGGCCAATACAAATCTGTCCCTGTCATTCTCCAAACTGTACAAATATGGCTGTATACCAGGTACAGTTTTAAGGAGCAAAGAACCCCTAACATAAGTTTTAATATCTCCAATTGTTCCCTATTAAGTACCCTTTGTTGACAAAAAAAGTGTTTAACCCCATTTATTTCAGCACAACTCATGGATTCTGTGCTCAAAAATAAGTCCGCTCTGCCCGCTGATCCCTTAGGAGATTCTAGGCATGAAATATGCCGACCTACTGACCACTCTCACTTTTCACCCCTCACATTGAGCTGCAGCAGGTTTAATTTTTCCTTGCCAGCTACGACTCTCCTAGTCAGTTTTTAATCATAGCATCAGTATCCAGTGAATAAAGTATCTTCAGACACTCATAGCTATTCTTAGACTCACTTTCACTCCCACTCTACTCACTACATATCTGCTCCAACACACCATCTTCTAGGGCCTTTCGCCAAACAACATAGAAGACCTGTGGAGAAGAGCCCCCCTGTGGGGCCCGTTGTGCATTGTAGCGCCGGCCCAACGAGGAGCTGCCCTATGATGAAGCGGACACCTCTCGGGGTGTGTAAGGGCCCTTGCTCCTCATTGGAGCTCCCCACTTCCTACCTTCCTTCTCTCACCTGGTATCTCCGTTCCCTTTGACCTTCCAGACCCCTCCATAGGAACTGCATACCTCTTGTTTCATTTCAAGGATTAGGGGCATGTATGCTGGACCTACTTAAATGCCCTTGTCCCTCCTAGTGTGCATATTGTTGTTCACAGTGCCATGATAGCCCGGAAGGAACTATCAACTTCAAGGAACTGTATTTTAGGTCTATTTTATGCTTATTGATATTACTAAGAACTGTATGGTGGGTTTTTATCGTTTTCGGTCTTGTCTGCACAGATAAAATATTGGATATTTTTCTAAAACTGGTGTGTTGCCCTTTTCAAGTGTTTTCACTGTGTTACTGTTGGTGATGTTCAAATGTTTTTCACAATGCCTCTGAGGTAAGCCTGACTGCTCTTGCCAAGCTACCAAGGGGGTAAGCAGAGGTTATTTTAGAAGAGTATCCCCTTATCCTGATTAGGAAGAAGAGACCCTGCTTGGAAAGGGTAACAACCTGCCAACTAGAGACCTCAATTTCTAACAAGTTCACACTTGCAATCGTTATCCTCCCAATGGCAGGTTTATTTTTAGGAGTTCAAGATACAGTCCCTCAGTCCTGGGCATGTGTTGGGTTATGCCTCAGTGCAGGGATTGGTGATGCACTCATTAGTTTCACCATCAGAGTCTTCCTCAGCAGTGCAGACTCACAAGCCAAAGACTTGATCCTCACTTAGGCTGCTGGGAACGAACAGAGCAGCTGGCCTGGCTGGCTGATACCTGTCTCCTGAAGTTTCAATCTGTCAGACGTGAGGCAGTATTGTTGATTCTTGCAGGTTCGAAAACCTGTCGAAACAATAGCACAAATCCCTCAATTCACACTGGAAGGATGCCTGATGGTGCATTGTGCTATTACTGATGACTACTAACCCATGCATTGGGGCCAGAGCACAGGTCGGCTTCTGCTGCATGCTCAATGCACTAGAAAACATCTGGGTTTCACCTCCTGGACAGTCTCTCCTCCTGCATGGGCAGGCATTCCTTCTCTGAGCCAGCAGGCAGTGTTTTAGGTGCCAAGCAAACCCACTAAATCTCCAGCAAGTTGTGCAGACTTAGGGAATGTCCTCTAACCTTCATATTACCATGGTCAAGCATAGGCTTCAGTGCCATGCTAGATTTTCATGCTAGCGGAGCCAAGAAAAATCAGGATTCCAGTTTCACATGCAGTAGGATCACTCAGGGCAGGGGTACAGGCCTGCCTATCATGCTGGAGACATTCTTGTCCAATAGATGGTCCTCCCTCATCAAACTACACAAAACCTTAGTCCACCATTAGAGATGTCCACTTTCTAGATTGGAAAAACTGTCAGGAAAGGTGATCTGCATTCCAGATTTGTAGTCTACAGTGAAATCCAGGTCTTCTTGTTAGATAGATCATCTCACCAAGGTGGGGTTTTCCCCCTTCATAGTCATCAACCACTTGAACTGCTTTTGATCTGTCTGGATCACAAACATGGTACCAGATAATTAAGGCTGCAACCTCTTGAGGAATTGCGCTAGTGCAAAGGATTCCTTTTCAATGGCAGTCCAGTTCTGTTCACTGGGAAGCACCCTGTGACTGATGAATATCACTGGATGCTCTATACTCTTTTCGAGATGAGTCACTACTTCCCCAACTCCCTTTTCCGTGGTGTACGTTTCTATAATGAACGGCTGACTGTAGTCAGGTGCCTTCAACACAGGAGCATTGGATAGTGCTTACTTTAGGCACTGAAATACTTTCTGATATGCTGTAGTCCAAATCACTTTCTAGGCTGCTTTTTGGATGTCAGGGCTGTTAAGGGGACAACTACGGAAAGAGTTGGCCACAAAGTCCCTAAAGTATCCTGTGAGTCCTAAAAAGGCTCTCACTTGTGTCTACATGGTGAGAACCTTCTACTACAACATATAATGGATCTTGGCATCTAACGGGTGCATCTTCCCATTGACAACCTACTGCCCAAGGTAGACTACAGAGCACTTTAGATACCTTCTGCACTACTTTGTTTGGACACACCACTTATCCCCCAAAACCAAAGGACAATTCAGCTTCAGCACCAACATCGCCTGACCCACATGGTTTCCTGTAGGTATTGCTTTCATATTGTAGCATTCATTCATCAGTCCCTAGATTACGTGAAAGTTTTATTTCACTTGACTCATATATTAAACCATCAACTTCCTGAGGTGAATCACATAGTTCAACTCATACTTTTGCAGTGACTCTCAAGTTCCGTCCCAAACTTTGATTAAATGGAGTAGGTCATGCACTGCTGGATGCCTAATCAGTAGTTTGAAGAGCTAATCACAACTCCATGCTGTGGAATTTTCCAGGTAAACTAAGGGGAGGCATGGCAGGAGAAAATCCAACTTTCTCCTGATGTTATCTGTCAGAGTTCCCATCATTTTCTGGAGGGTCTTATTAAATCTGTCACCAACCCATTGGTCTGCAGGTGACATGCCATCCAGAAGTGGTAGGTCATACCAGCTTGCTCCCACATCTCTCTCATGTAAGAGAAACTAAAGTTTGTTCCCTGTCTGAAATTACTGTTTTAGGAAATCCAGCCATTGAAAAGATCCCTAGGAGTGATTTAGCAACTACATTTGTAGTCCTAAGAAGTACCACATCTGGATAACTGGTTGTATGATTCAACACACCTAAGATACTTGTCACCTGATGCTGAGGGAGGGGAGTCAAATGGACCAACAATGTCAATGCATACCCACTTACTACTGGCAGTGTGACTAACTATGCCTTGGTCTGATCTAATTTACCACTCATTTGGCAAGTAGGACAGGTAATACAGAACCTCTTTGTGACTCAGTGCATCCCAGCTATTAGACTAAAGAGTCCAACCTATTTCCGTTGTAGAGGGTGCACCAGAGAAGAAGGCAAAATCACTAGAATAAGTCATTCAGCGTGTCCGCTTGTCGACGAGCAAGGATGAGCCGACACGCTGAATGACGGAAGGAATATTCCAGAGTATCATGGCTGGATGTAACTGATATGACCCAGGATTGTGGAACGAAACTCGTTGGCCGATGTCCAATGTGAACAACAATGTACACCCTCTACAACGTAAATATCTTTGCTCTGGATGCCAGTGGAGCTTCAGTGCGGCAAGCTCCGGAGGTGTATTGCACAGAACTTTTAATATAAATTGAATAGAGATTGATGTGTGGAACTAATGGTCATCTGCTCACTGGTGTTTTTGTATACATAAAGAGTCCAACCTATCCTGGATCTTTTTTATGACAATGGTGACCTTCTAAAGGAAGCCTAGACTGCAATAGGGGAACTGCAGTCCTCGTGTTATTACTTGCACCTGGCTCTGATTTCACAGGCTTATATTCAACAGTCCTTCATCCCAACCAGTCTTATGCCTTCTAACTACTCCCTTGGTGACCTGTTACTGTGCTTCCTTCGGAAGTCCCACAATTGTAGGGCACTCAGCTTATGCCTTGCAAAACCCCTCCAGTTTTGGCCCTCCAGCATCTTACAAACCCTGCATCTCTGGCATTAACCAAGACATCAAGACCTGGTTTGCTTTTGTAAGCTGTTGATGGATACCACAGCCTGTGCCTTTTCAGTGTATGCCCTAATTCACTCACCACACTTCCTGTGGTGGTCCTAGTTTCTTCCTGAGACTGACATGCTGCCTATGCTCTGGTCAACACAGCTGGCATAGACCAAGCCATGCAGACTTCTGGTCCAGTTGTGAATTGCCCAAGAGACATCTAGCACCTTGCTTCTCTCTCACCCCCTGCATTAACCATGCCCGATTTACCAATGGTTTCTATCTCATCTCGGGCAGTCGGGTAATCCATGTGTTCCTCACTGGCTATCAAGCATCTACCATTGCCACCAGGGAGAATCTCCTCAGTTTTTAGATACTTCCTAAATCATACACCTGCAAGCACCTGTATCCCTCAGGACTGGAATTTTCCTCCCATTTATATTTTCTTCCAACACAAAGTGCATGGTATTTGGATGGATGCAGTTCTGAGGTACTGGGTACCTTAACTCCTTGCCTGCTCATGACGGAACCACTCTGTCATGAGCCACGGGCAGCGTGTGCTCATGACGGAGTGGTTCCGTCATGCTGCGGCTGTTGGCGGCCGCTCCGCCCACGCGGCACTGATTCCCCGCCTGTGCGGGCGAACAATGCAAGTGGGCGGAGTCATGACGGAACCACTCCGTCATGAGCACAACTCGCCCTTGACTCATGACGGCGTGGTTCCGTCACGAGCGTGGCGGCGCCACGCTGACCCCGAACCCCCCAGCGCCACGGCGGAATTCGTGCCGCGGCGAAGGGGTTAACCAAATGTCCATTGCTAGGTTGAGCACCATGGTTCCCTCATGAGTCCCCCTCACCCACGGTCTGTACATTAGGTACAATGAATGCGGCTGGTACAGGATTGTTCACCTGACAGTCACTTTTTAGTCTTCTCCATCAATCAATCAATCAAACATTTGTAGAGTGCACTACATACCCGTGAGGGTCTCAAGGCGCTGGGGGGGGGGGGCCGCTACTGATCGAACAGCCAGGTCTTGAGTAGCCTCCTAAAGGTCAGCAGGTCTTGGGTCTGTCATAGGCTCAGTGGGAGGGTGTTCCATGTCTTGGCGGCGAGGTGTGAGAAGGACCTCCCGCTGGTGGTTCTTCGGATGCATGGGATGGTGGCGAGTGCGAGTACGGCGGAGTGGAGCTGGCGGTTGGGGATGTAGAAGGAAAGTAGTTTGTTGAGATAGGCTGGGCCGGTCTTGTGGAGTGCCTTGTGTGCGTGGATGAGGAGCTTGAAGGATATCTTGTTGACGGGCAGCCAGTGCAGGTTTCTCAGGTGGGGGGTGATGTGGCCGTGGTGTGGTATGTCGAGGATCAGTCGTGCCAAGGCATTTTAGATGTGTTGCAGTCGATTGATGAGCTTTGTCGGGGCTCCCGCGTAGAGGGCGTTTCCATAGTCGAGTCTGCTGCTGACGAGGGCCTGGGTGACTGTTCTTCTTGTATCTGTCGGGATCCACCTGTAGATCTTGCGGAGCATGTGGAGGGTGTTGAAGCAGGAGGAGGAGATGGTGTTGACTTGCTTGGTCATGGAGAGCATTGAGTCAAGGATGATTCCCAGGTTGTGTGCGTGGTCGGTGGGTGTTGGGGCTGCCCCCAGTGCCGTCGGCCACCAGGAGTCGTCCCAGGCTGAAGGGTTGGAGCCGAGGATGAGGACCTCCATTTTGTCAGTGTTCAGCTTCAGTCGGCTGGTCTTCATCCAGTCGGTGATGGCCTTCATTCCTTGGTGGAGGTTGGCTTTGGCAGTGATGGGGTCCTTGATGAGGGAGAGGATCAGTTGAGTGTCATCGGCGTAGGAGATTATGTTGAGGTCGTGCTGTCGGGCGACATGTGCGAGCGGGACCATGTAGATGTTGAACCGTGTCGGGCTGAGGGAGGAACCTTCAGGTACGCCGCAGAAGATCTCAGAGGCTTCGGATCGGAATGAGGGGAGGCGGACGCTCTGGGTTCTGCCGGAGAGGAAGGAGGTGGTCCATTCCAGGGCTCTGACTCGGATTCCTACGGCGTGGAGGCGTGCGCATAGTGTGCGGTGGCAGACGGTGTCAAAGGTGGCGGAGAGGTCCAGGAGGATGAGGGCTGCGGTCTCACTGTTGTCCAGCAGTGTTGTGATGTTGTCAGTGGCGGCGATGAGGGCGGTCTCAGTGCTGTTGTTGCTGCGGAACCCTCACTGGGAAGGGTCCAGGATTCTGTTTTCTTCGAGGTATCGGGTTAGATGTCTGTTGACGATCTTCTCGATGACCTTGGCCGGGAACGGGAGCAGCAAGATGGGCTGGAAGTTCTTGAGGTCTCGTGGGTTTTTTGAGTAGGGCGTTGATCTCGGCGTGTTTCCAGCTCTCTGGGTAGGTCACGGTCTCGAGGGAGAGATTGATGACGTTGCGCAGGTGGGGTGCGATGGAGCTGCTGGCTTTGTTGAAGATGTGGTGTGGGAATGGGTCTGACAGGGAGCCGGAGTGGATTGTGCTCATGGTCTTGATGGTGTCATCGATGCTCACGCTGGTCCAGGCTAGCAGGGAGTCATGGTCCATGGTGTGCGGGGAGTCTGTTGTGTTGCTGTCTGTTGGGGCTGTCTGGGTGTTGCAGCTGTCGTAGATGTCTGCTATCTTGCGGTGGAAGAAGTTGGCGAGGAAGTCGCACAGGGCTTGCAACGGCGGGATGTCGTTGGTGTTGGAGCTGGAGAGTTCCTTCACGATGTTGAAGAGCTCCTTGCTATTGTGTGCGTTGTTGTCGAGGCGGTCTTTGAAGGAGGTCCTCTTGGCAGTCCTGATGAGGTGATGGTGGTTGCAGGTGGCGTCCTTGTGGGCTGCGTGGCTGTCCGGAGTCTGTTCGCTGTGCCATTTCTGCTCTAGTTTCCGGCAGGCTCGCTTGGAGGCTGGGAGTTCTGAGGTGAACCAGCTGCCCCTCTTGCTGGTGTCTCTGTGGGGGGGTTTCTTCAGCGGGGCGAGGGTGTTGGCGCAGTTGTTGATCCAGCGTCTGAGGTTGTGGGCAGCGTCGTCGGTGTTGGAGGGTTCGGTGGGTGGGCTGAGAGCGAGGTTTGCGTGTAGTTGGTCTTCGGTGATTTTTCTCCAGCAGCGGTGAGGGATCTGTTGGGTGCGGTGGTGTGTGGTGGGTCTCTGGAAGGAGAAGTGGATGCAGCGGTGGCCGGTCTAGAAGAGTTCGGTGGTGTGGCTGAAGGCAACGTGGGGGCTTTCGGAGAAGATGGGGTCAAGCGTGTGGCCGGCAGAGTGGGTAGGCGTTGTGACGAGTTGCCTCAGTCCGAGGTTGGCGAGGTTATCGATCAGGGTTGTCGAGTTGCTGTTGTTCTGGTTCTCCAGGTGAAAGTTCAGGTCTCCGACGAGGATGTAGTCGGTGGAGTTCAGGGCGTGCGTGCTGACGAAGTCGGCGATGGAGTCGCTGAACTGGGGTCGGGGTGGAGTTGGGGTCTGTGTGGATCTGGAAATGCATGTGTTTGGATGCATCGGAGGTGGTTGAGGTCTTTCTTGGCGGGTTGTTTGGCGGCTCTGAGGCTGGTGTAGCTGCAGTTCTGGCAGGTGAAGGGACCGTGTGTACTTTTCGGGGCGGCCTTGAATCAGGTGTGGGTCCATCCGGGGTTGAGAGCGTGGAGTGGGCTGGCATCGTAGCGGTGGTGATCGTCGTGGCGGGTACGGGGACCAGGGAATCTGGCGCGGGGCACGGTCCAGGCGCGGACGGGCACAGACGGGCTTGCCTTAGGCGCAGAGGCAGCGAATGGACAGTGAGGGGGGCAGGGCCGCAGGGGACACAGCAGTGGGGCAGTGAGGGTGAAACAAAAGGCAAATGGGCACAAATCAGGGGCAGCCTATCATTACTTTTGGCTTGGAAGTACCTTCCTATCATCTATTTTTCTTGTATTCCTACTTGGAATAGATTCCCCTTTTGCATGTTACCGCCTTTTGTCCATTGGGAATTGCCCTGATCTTCTGGTTTTGAACTAGTCTTGAGTTTCTCATTCCTTTTGACTTAAAGCAAAGATAATCCAGCCCATTTTTTAACCATGTTGGCTAACCATTTGTAAGCCAACACTGCAAACGTCTCTGGGTCCTTTTCTGTTGAGCCAGACATGTATTACTTAAATAGGGTAGAGCCCTCTTCCTTGAGTCACTTTGTCACCATGAACTGGTTAAGGGTATCAAAATACTTGGCCTCCACTCACCTTCCTATTCACTCCAATCATGCAGCACAATATGAACATTGGTTTCCATCGGAACACCATCCGCTCTCTATCTTTCTTTGAATCTCTGAAGCTTGTGAGCAGTCTTCAGCCACCCCTCTGATCAGAGCTTCCTTCATTTGCTCATAGCTACAAGCATTCTCCCCAATAACTGCCATTCCTTCCATTGGCAAGCATTTTATGAAGTGGCTATCTTAGACACAGCATTCTATAAGCGATTTTAGAACTTCAAACCATCCAAAGATATCCTGCGCTTCTACATCCCTGTACACAAGCTCTTTTGGAACCTTGGCAAAACTAGAGAATTGGAGGGGAATAGATTTTTATATAAATGGAGGGGATGAGAGGTTAGTTGTCTGTCATTTCTCCTCAATAGAAATCATTCACCAAAACCAAGGCACCTTACCTTGGTTTTGGGAGAATAGACTTTCCTATATGTTTTCTAAGTCTATTTACTCTCTCTAATTCCCTTTCTTCTACTTTTTTCCTGCCTTTTGATTTTCTTCACCCTCGTCTCTTTTTAGTTTCTTTTTCTTGGGCCAATTCCTTCTGTCTCACCTACCTCTTTTTCCCTTATCCTGGCACAAAGTTCGTGACCTTCTCCTCTTCCTCATCCTTAGCATTCTGGAGGGCCAACTGCAAGTTCAGGGTCTCAGTCAAACTAACCCAGTCAACGGAATGACCAATAGAGACAATGGGATCCTTAAACTCAGTTGGGGGGTGGTGGAAATGTCGCCTAGAAACCACAGAAATCGAAGTTTGTCTGGATAAAACCTGTGCAAATGTCTGAGGTTGTGGGCAGCGTCGTCGGTGTTGGAGGGTTCGGTGGGTGGGTGGGCTGAGAGCGAGGTTTGCGTGTAGTTGGTCTTCGGTGATTTTTCTCCAGCAGCGGTGAGGGATCTGTTGGGTGCGGTGGTGTGTGGTGGGTCTCTGGAAGGAGAAGTGGATGCAGCGGTGGCCGGTCTAGAAGAGTTCGGTGGTGTGGCTGAAGGCAACGTGGGGGCTTTCGGAGAAGATGGGGTCAAGCGTGTGGCCGGCAGAGTGGGTAGGCGTTGTGACGAGTTGCCTCAGTCCGAGGTTGGCGAGGTTATCGATCAGGGTTGTCGAGTTGCTGTTGTTCTGGTTCTCCAGGTGAAAGTTCAGGTCTCCGACGAGGATGTAGTCGGTGGAGTTCAGGGCGTGCGTGCTGACGAAGTCGGCGATGGAGTCGCTGAACTGGGGTCGGGGTGGAGTTGGGGTCTGTGTGGATCTGGAAATGCATGTGTTTGGATGCATCGGAGGTGGTTGAGGTCTTTCTTGGCGGGTTGTTTGGCGGCTCTGAGGCTGGTGTAGCTGCAGTTCTGGCAGGTGAAGGGACCGTGTGTACTTTTCGGGACGGCCTTGAATCAGGTGTGGGTCCATCCGGGGTTGAGAGCGTGGAGTGGGCTGGCATCGTAGCGGTGGTGATCGTCGTGGCGGGTACGGGGACCAGGGAATCTGGCGCGGGGCACGGTCCAGGCGCGGACGGGCACAGACGGGCTTGCCTTAGGCGCAGAGGCAGCGAATGGGCAGTGAGGGGGGCAGGGCCGCAGGGGACACAGCAGTGGGGCAGTGAGGGTGAAACAAAAGGCAAATGGGCACAAATCAGGGGCAGCCTATCATTACTTTTGGCTTGGAAGTACCTTCCTATCATCTATTTTTCTTGTATTCCTACTTGGAATAGATTCCCCTTTTGCATGTTACCGCCTTTTGTCCATTGGGAATTGCCCTGATCTTCTGGTTTTGAACTAGTCTTGAGTTTCTCATTCCTTTTGACATAAAGCAAAGATAATCCAGCCCATTTTTAGGTCGAGCCTAGAACAGCGCATGCGCTGTTGCTCGAATTTTTGTAAGGGGATTTTCAAAGAGCTGCAGTCGCTGGCCTAAAGCCTGCGTGCATGTGCGCGTGCATGTGCGCGTGAACGCGCGCAGCTGCCATATGTCTCCGTCACGGAAGGCGCTTTTGCTATAATCGGGCACCGGCACTTTACTTTTAGTGTTAAAAATAAAGCGCCGGTGCCGCGATTATAGCGATAGTAAAGAAATAGATGCTTGTTTCTATTTCTTTACCTTTGGTATAATCGCGGCACCGGCGCTTTACTTTTAATGTTAAAAATAAAGCGCCGGTGCCGTGATTATAGCAAAAGTAAGTTAGAGTGTGCTCCTGCACACAACACACGCCGCCCGCACCCCTGGCAGTGTCATCATGGGGAGTTTAAACCCTACAATGGCCCTGTCCTCGGGAACTGAACATAGCTTGTTTTTCTTTCTTCTTGTAAAAGCATTTGGTGAGATCAACAACGGGCGTGATACAGATGGTTTGCCATGTGCTTCTTCTTATTGATAATTGTATAGATCAAGTAGTCATTTTCCAGTTGTCAGTGTCATTAGTTTCTTTGTCTTCTTGGTTTGTTTCGACACTTCGAGAGCTCATAATGCTGTGGGAGGCACTGCACGCACTTAATCTTTCCATGCCTAAAAAAATTAATGCGTCTCTCTGTAATACAACTGGTGCTCATGGTAAAGTCCTCGGATGCCTTTGGGTCGAGTTCACGCAATTTAAAACTGCAACAACAAAAAATGGTTATGATGGTGTGATGTTATTTTCATATTTACATGGTTGTTCATCAAGCATGAATAAAAAATATTAAAATTAAAATTAGATTTAAGAAATACTGGAGGTTGTCTAATCTACACTTTTTCTTAAGTATAATACCAAACAAGTAAATTCCCCAGCATGTGCTGAATAAAGAAATCAAAAGTCAGAATGGTTTACGTACAAAATTATTTCAGCATACCGAAAGTGATTAGGGGCCTACAAATGGTTCAGTCCGCAGTGAACGTGCTGCAAATTTCATTTCATGACCGAATCCTTGTCTTGTTGGAGAGTCTTGCGTGAACATCAGTTGTTGTCTGACAATGCTTGGATTTTGTACTAAGAAGCAAACTTTATGAACTAACTTGTTGGCTATAATACAGATGTAGTTAGTCTAAAGTACATCACAATATTCTATTAAGGTGCCCGTCCTGCTCTCTGGGAGGATTTTCTAATTTGTGAAATTGCAATTCAGACTTTAGGCAAATACAAGTGTCTTTATATCACTGCCCAGAACGTCAAGTGTGTGTTTTATTAAATGGAACCATGCCAGTGGGTGTTACTAACATATTTCACACTAGAAACCTAGAACACTGCACTGCACTACCTTATATACATATATACACACACACACACGCACACACACACACACACACACACACACACACACACACACACACACACACAAACGAACTTCTGCAAACGTGCCCTTTTGCTCAACTTCCCTCTCATCTTCCTAGCCAACAGACAGCACACACAACCTGCCCTTTTCAAAACATCATACCTACATTGTGACCTTCGTCGGGAACTCCCTACGGTGACTTCCTCTTACACCCATTAGGTTAACTGAGTCATTCTCTGGGACCCTTGGCTCACCCCTATTGGTGCTATCATCCTTCAGCCCCGATGATGACCCTCTAACCCGGAATAAGATCGATATGCTGAAGACTCTCATACAGCCAGATTCTTACATTACCTCTTCTGGTGCACACAACATTTAATGGGAATTTTTCATGTTTGACTAGCCCCGGATTTTCTTTTTACTGAGTACCAGGTCAGCTGTTTTTATTCCTGTGTATATATAGTCATCTCATCTTGTCCCTTGTGCACAGTGTAATCGCCTCTTGAGCACCTATTTTAGTGTTTTGCCTTTAGATTGTTTGCAAATATAGTGTTTGCCTTGCACTACTCTCATGTTTGTTTAAATTAATGTAGTATTCAGCAGATTCCTGTGTTTAAGTGGTAATCCAGTGATTAATAAAATTACTAAAAAAATCAGTCTACTATGAACATATGATGAACCGTTGTTCTGTTACTATCGTTGCAAAACATTCTGCATCATTTCCACACCTGCTCTAAGCAGCCAAGACAAGGCCTGCTTTCTCAACATTGGGACGCAATGTATGGGAGCATGGAAATATTTCACACTGACATGTTTTGGCAAATCGCTATGTCAGCATCGCAAACAAAAAAGTCCCGACGTTCCACAAATTTGAATTATCTCATATGTTCATAGTGCTTCATTCCACTCTTTATCCGAACAACTGATGATGCCTTCTTATTGCAAACAAACAATTAACTGCCTCATATGTGCTGCTAAAAGAGCCAATGACAAATTCAACAAGCATTTGCAATGCAATACGTCTCGCATTTACGCGAGTTTGAGCTATTGGCATTGTAAATGACAATGCCTTTGAATTATGTTGTGGTTTTTAAAACACAAATAAAAAAAGGCATTGCCATTTACAATGCCATAACTTAAACTTGTGTGAATGTGAGACCTATTGCATTGCAAATGCTTGTTTAACCATGTTGGCTAACCATTTGTAAGCCAACACTGCAAACGTCTCTGGGTCCTTTTCTGTTGAGCCAGACATGTATTACTTAAATAGGGTAGAGCCCTCTTCCTTGAGTCACTTTGTCACCATGAACTGGTTAAGGGTATCAAAATCCTTGGCCTCCACTCACCTTCCTATTCACTCCAATCATGCAGCACAATATGAACATTGGTTTCCATCGGAACACCATCCGCTCTCTATCTTTCTTTGAATCTCTGAAGCTTGTGAGCAGTCTTCAGCCACCCCTCTGATCAGAGCTTCCTTCATTTGCTCATAGCTACAAGCATTCTCCCCAATAACTGCCATTCCTTCCATTGGCAAGCATTTTATGAAGTGGCTATCTTAGACACAGCATTCTATAAGCGATTTTAGAACTTCAAACCATCCAAAGATATCCTGCGCTTCTACATCCCTGTACACAAGCTCTTTTGGAACCTTGGCAAAACTAGAGAATTGGAGGGGAATAGATTTTTATATAAATGGAGGGGATGAGAGGTTAGTTGTCTGTCATTTCTCCTCAATAGAAATCATTCACCAAAACCAAGGCACCTTACCTTGGTTTTGGGAGAATAGACTTTCCTATATGTTTTCTAAGTCTATTTACTCTCTCTAATTCCCATTCTTCTACTTTTTTCCTGCCTTTTGATTTTCTTCACCCTCGTCTCTTTTTAGTTTCTTTTTCTTGGGCCAATTCCTTCTGTCTCACCTACCTCTTTTTCCCTTATCCTGGCACAAAGTTCGTGACCTTCTCCTCTTCCTCATCCTTAGCATTCTGGAGGGCCAACTGCAAGTTCAGGGTCTCAGTCAAACTAACCCAGTCAACGGAATGACCAATAGAGACAATGGGAACCTTAAACTCAGTTGGGGGGTGGTGGAAATGTCGCCTAGAAACCACAGAAATCGAAGTTTGTCTGGATAAAACCTGTGCAAATGTCTAAAAGAGGCTGATACCACAGCACTCCCTCCATGAGTTCCTATCATGGCACCCTCTGCATAGTCCTTCACAGCTTCTTCCCTACTGCCCAGCTTCCCTAACTGGTCCTAAACAAAACTTGAAAAGATCTCCCTATGGACTTGCCAAGATGGTAGACTGAGAGGATGTGCTTTTGGGTCCCTCCGCTCTGGCCTTGGTGAGCCAGCTAGCTGCCCCGGCAGCCATACCGAGCTGAAGATCAAGGGGGGGCCGGGGGCACTGGGGTGCATTCTGGACCTGGGGGGTCCCTGTGACGAGCCTGTGAGGCCTGACTGGTGCCACCGCGGTTGAGCAGCCAGTTGCAGATGGACAGGCGTGTTGGTCCAGATATTGGGGTCTCAGCGCATCAGGTGGAGGTCCCCAGAAGGTGGCCGAACTGTGAGGCTGCCTCTTCCACTCCCCAACACATCGACAAGATCGAGACGGCCCTCGGCCCCAAAGAGAGGGGATAACTGAGGAAGGGGGGATCAATGGCTCAGGGTGGAGCAGAGGCCCAGACCTCCAGTAAGCAGTGGATTGCGCGAGTGGTGGCCTTGACTCGGCGGCAGACCGTGGCTAAAAGAGAGCGGCCCACAGAGAGAGGGCTGTAGAGACAGCCTAGGCCCCGTAGGGGCCCTCTCCCACTGTCCTTGCACTCCAGTTCTGACCCGGAGAAAGACTGACAAGAACCTGAGGCTCAGGGGATCTTGCTGAGATCCCAACCCAACTGGACCACTTGGGGAAGACTTAGTTGATTGCGGGCGTCAGGGAGGCCCGAGCTCGGGCCTGGTGGTGCAACGTGGAGTCCCGTGGAGACCTGATTCCATCGAGAGCACTGGGAGTATCTGGCTAGGAGATACTAGAGCTGATGAACCGCCTTCCCTGCATGGGCAGGACCTGTGCCCTGGCTGCCGCTAGTGAGAGCCTGGGAGGGGAGAGGAGGACACAAGGCCCTGTGAGACTGGAGGGTGGGCCTGAAGTGCCTGGAGGGCATGTGGGGGGCCAAGTAGGAGCGTTCTGTCCTAGTTGGAACATGTGACTCTGCCTGTTCTTTAGCGAAGGGAGTTGTAGGGTGCGCCCCCAGTGCTCTTGGATCCCGTGGTGGTCACCTTGAAGCCACTATCATCTTGGACTTGCCCTGAGACCTCTGAGGTCCCGACACCGCAATAGCTTTGGCCCCTTTAGGACCTCTACATATTGCACGCGGTGCAGACCAGTGGACTATGACCTTGAAATGACAACACAACACAGTAAAAAAGATCTCCCCTTAAAGACATGCTCAGGAAACCCTCTATCTTTCTGAATACGGAGCGCTCAGCACCCTGAGCAGGCCTCCATCTCCCGGGGATGCTGAGGGAGAGGCGATGAACACCTGCTCCATCTTAGAAGCACTGTTCTCCTACCTCAGAGAGGATCTACAGACAGTCAAGAAGGTTCTGATGCAGAAGTTTCAAGCGGTCCGAAGAGAGGTGTCCGAGATTGGAGACAGAGTAGATACCCTAGAAAATCATAAACTATCCAGAGACGAAGAAATTGAACAACTCCAACAAGAAACTGTACGTCTCACGGATCAACAACTCGATCTCCATGCCCACGCCAAAGACCTTGAAAATAGATCACGACGCAATAATAGAAGTATTAGGGGGGCTGTCAGAGCCACGGAGGCATAAGATCTCGGAGAGTATATAACAGCTCTCTTTGCTCCTATCCTAGGAGATGCATAGAGTGAGCCCTCTAAGATCTCCGAGACACAAACATGACGTATTCCTGGGGCCATCCCTTTCGCCTGGTCTTCTCGCAGGAGGGGAAACTCCAACAGTGTTGCCCCTCTTATTTGCGCTTTATATGGAGCCATTCGCCCAGAGAGAGAAGGATCACCCACAAATCAAAGGGGTACTCTTTGGAGTGGAGGAACACCTTATAAGTTTATATGCAGATGGTGTCATGATTACTGTAGATGACCCTCTGGACACACTGCCACACTTCCTGAGGGAGTTTGGAGAGGCGTCAGGGTTTCATATGAACCTGCATAAGTCACAGGCTCTTAACCTTTCTGTTTCACCGAACACAATGTCATATTTAACCCAAAATTACCTGCTCTAGTGGGCAGCCGAATCCATCTCTTACCTAGGAGTGCAGGTAGCTTCGACACCGGAGAAAATAAAAACTCTCAAATTATCAAGATCTGTTAAAATGGGTGCGGACTGATCTGTCCTGCTGGCGAACCTATCCGTTGTCTCTGCTGGGCCGAATTACGTTGCTGAAGATGACGATTCTCCCCAGGACTCTCCTCCTCTTGCAGACTCTCCCTTTCATGCCCACTCTGGGAATTATCGACCTCCCTACAGGGCCTGCTACAACACTTTATATGGGCGGAAAAACTTTCCCCCATGCGGAAGGAATTGAGTTGGTGCACACCTGGGGTGGGGGTCTAGGTGTGCCTGCAGAAGGACCTTTCCATTCCTGAAGCCGAACGATTACATTACCTACAGAGCAAACACTGGATTTTGCATCCGTCGGTTAGAAAGGAGGCTCAAAGGCCGCTAATGAAGTTTGAAAAATGGCTCATCACTTAACGAATGGACAAACATTTAGTCACTGAACTATTTGCACTGCTTCTTTCTTCCATGGCTGAGTGTAAATCCCCCACCCAACTCTGGTGGGAAGCTGAACTGGGGAGATAGCTAACCAATAAAGAGTGGCAAGATACCTATCGTAGAATGCGACGCTCAGTACACAATACATCTAGAAGAGAAAGAGCCATGAAAATCGCCACTTAACTGGTACCTGACTTCCGTTAGACTTCTAGGGGCAACCCAGCCTGTAGTATTGTATTGTAATTGCATTTATGTAGCCCTTACTACCCCTGACGAGGGGTCAAAGCTCTTTTTCAGTGAGTTGCACACTACTCCGGAACCCATAAACGATTAGTGCTGAATTAGTATAGTGAAAATATGAAAGTAATTTGAGTGGTGGCTATGTTAGTCAGTTATTTGGTTATTTGGATTGAGAAGGATAGTGGAGGGGTAGAAAGGGAAAAAGGTTTGCATTTATATAGTGCTTGGTACCCCTGTTGCGGTGTTGAAGTGCTTTTTGGGTGAGTAGCATGCTACTCTGGAACTCATACAGTGTTAGTGGTGAATTAGTATAGTGAAATATGAAAGTTATTTGAGTGATGGATATGTTAGTGAATTATTTGGATAGTGAAGGGTCAAAAGAGGTCAAAAGGGTTGCATTTAAATAGCGCTTGCTACCCCTGATGAGGTGTTGAAGTGCTTTTCCAGCAAGTAACATGCTACTCCGGAACCCATCATGGATTAGTGGTGAAATAGTATAGTCAAATAATGAAATGAATTTGAGTGGTGTACATGTTAGTTATTTGGATTGAAAAGGATAATGGAGGGATAGAAGGGAAGGATTTAGATTTTTTTGTTGTTTGTTTTGGAGCTCATAGAAGTAGGAGGAGGCTTGGGATGAGTAAAAGGGAGGTGGAGAGGGTGAGTAAAAAGGAGGTGGAGGGGGAAGTGTCAGAGGGAGGGTTTAGAAGGGATTGTTTGGCGGGATCGGAATAGTAACGAGGTATGAGATGATGCAAGGAGTGGTGGAGTAGGGAAGAGTCTCGTAAGGGTTAATTTGGGGATCATAGTAGTGGTATGGGATGAATGAGACAGTGGAAGTAATGGATATATTGATAGAGGTATAGGGTGAGAAATAGGGTAGTGCATTGGAAAAAGTTCTAGAAAGAGGTTTGAGATGAGTCAAAGAGTTGAGTGAAGAATATATTGAGAGCGGTTTAGGGTGAAAAATATATGGTAGTGCATTGGATATGCTGAATTAGAAGAAACGTAATAAGTAGAATAAATAAATATATATCATTACGTTAAAGGTGATCCGGGGTAGAGGCTATTGGCGTAATCGAGTTTGGACAAAACAAGGGAGATGGTAGCCTGGACCTTGTGTGGAAATCCCAAATGTGGGAAGATTCATCACAGAGTTTTATAGCAACAAAGCTTGATCTTGCTAGTTTGTCCACTTGGGCGTTCATTGATAGCTTGGCGTCCATGGTCACTCTGAGGTTTCTTAATTCCTTCAATATTTTAGGTGGTGTTCCCAGATCATCAGGCCACGTGGTGAGCGGGTCATGATGTTTCCAATCGCCACACTTGAGTATTTCCGTTTTGGAAGCATTCAATTTTAGATGGCTCCACGTCACCCATTCATCCACGGCTAAGCTAGGGATGGTGACTCACACAATGACTCTAGTCTTCAGCAATAGTGACCTCCCTAGTCTGGGTGCAGATGGGACACTGGGTTGGCAGGTGTGGCCTTCAGGTCAATCTGTACCATGTGGGTGTCTTCAGCAGTTGTAGCTTTCATACTGATCACGCATCCTCCCCCGTTGATGAAGTGCACTGACGCCAGTGTTCGCAGCACCAGTCTCTTTGCAACATGCAATGCTTGGTACTTGTTAGAAGTCTTGATGCAGTTCATACCAAGAACAGCTCAAGGAAACCAGAAGGCCCCTCCACACATAGGTTGCTCCCTTAGAGTATGTAGCCTTTTCTGGTAGCACCCCATGCAAGGAACCTGCTGCTTTCATCTCATAGACAGTCCATCCAAAATTTCCACATTCCTTCCTTCTATTGGCAGGCAGATTTGTAGGCAGAATGTGCAGACTTAAGGTGATGTATCCTCACCTATGGGAGTTTGCCTGTCATGCAGGCCTCAGCCTTGGTCACACAGCAGCCCTTCCAGTAATCTTGGAAGCACTCAATTCCATAATCATTAAGAACTTTGAACTGGAACAAAGTTTAATGGTTTTGATCCCTCTCTTATACACATTTTCCAGATGGGGTGGATCCACTGTCCAAAAACGTTGGACCCTGTTTTGGGTGGTTCTATTTCAAATGCCATTTTGTGGATATTACACTGCCTTTGAGCAAGGTGATGCCTATCACAACAGATAGAAACAATTCTGGCTCCAAGCATGATTATATAAAACAGGGGCATTATAAAGTGTGAGATCTCCACACCTGGCTATCATCAGCCTTCCTGAAGCAGGGATCAGGGACAGGCCCTGCCTAGAAAGTTCGACACAAAGCCCACAATCCCACTCCTTCCTCCTCCCATCCACCAAATGGCAGTGCTCAGGGACAATTGATCAGCAGTCCTTTGCAAACAATGCCCTCATTGAATTTCTGAGAGGAAGCCTTGCCTCCACCATCCTTCAATTCAGTGTCTTTGTCTCCACCCTAAAGTCACAGGAATGCAGTCAGCATCCATCTGCCATTTTGTGTCTTGATAGGGGCCACCCTAAATTGATCCCTCTGGCCTCAGTACTCAGAATCACCCACCACACACTGAGTCCTACTACCATTCATTTGTCACACACTCACTGCCTATACATCCAACCAACATGAATACACAATGTCAGCGCAAGGCCTGTGGTTTACTTATCAGCAGAACACACATGGAGGCAGTAGACTACACTCTCCTTGACACATAGAACATTGCCTGGTCACACTAGTAATCCACAAAAACGTGGTACATTGCCTGACTGTTTTATGTGACCCACTCCCGGGACATTAGTCTTATGCCCACTAGGAGGGTGTGCTCTGTGCACCCCTCCTGGCCATAGGACTTGTTCTGAACCTCACATTATCAGCCTAATTAGCGTGATGCCAGATTCAAACAAAAAGTAAGGATACTAATTGCATATACAGTCAAGCACTCTGTGCCGGCCGGTTACCCATAGATGGGACATTCCCATCCCCCCCAGTTGGCCTGTTGTTGTCCATACAAGACAGCAGGCAATTAAGAGGGAATCGGGAATGCTTACTTTCTGTTTGTATATCATAAATTCCAACGAAAGATAACCATATTTGGAAGGTTGCTGCTTGCTAGTGGTATCTTTTGCCAAGTAGTGCCCACAAAGTTGACAAAAATGAATCAGCTATACAACATAAGCTACACACATAAATTGTAACGGCATAATGTACATTTATTTAATTTCAGTTATTATTTATTCCCGTGATCCGTATTAATCCAATATGTGTTTCATCCACACAACGCATAGCAAATTAGGACTTCATCGGCGCTAAACTAATATATATATCTTGCCACAAACGTCCTGCCACGGAAGGAGCAAACATTGTCACACATTGTCATTTCGTTTAAATGCCATGAACGTGATGCTTTACTTTTATCAGCTAATCACAAGCGCATCATTATTGTGCATGCAATGTTTTTTGTCATTCTTTCAATGACTAGCGCGCTAGCAAAGGCATGTGTAACATCACCAGATCACACGATTATGGCAGTATGTTAAAGTATAACACCTTGGTATAGGAATGAATGAAATTCCTTGCCTCTGTAAGTATTTGAACTACCATACCCATAATGCACTACAATGGCACCCTTATGTATGAGTATAAAAGTTAAAAATGAAAGTAGGATCAATGTAATAATCTACCATGACCAGTAACTACGGTTCGAAACGCGTAGGGAGGATTACGATTTGGAATTAAAATAACATCTTTTTGCCGAGAGGAGTGCCGCGTCATTCTTTCAACTTTGAGACTGATATATATATATATATAGTTCTAGTTAGAACCTAGTTTCCATAGGAAAACAGTTTTTTTATTTGCTAATAACTTTGGCGTCATTTGACGAATCTTCGCAAAAAAGTCTATCCAGGTCAGCTCCTATCCTGAAAGTTTGGGGGTGATTCGTCAAGCGGGGGCTGAGAAAAAAGGGGGGTCCCAAAACGCATTTTTCGTGTGTTAATTTCCATAGGAAATTTTGAGACCGGCTACAGCCCAAACTGCTAAACGGAATTACCCCAAATTTGGCAAAAACGTAGTGCTTGGTTCAGAAAGCGACCTTTTTTTTTTTTAAATGGTGTAAATCCGTTCGGTAGTTACTGAGAAATTCAAAAAATAAAAATATCGATATCTATGGTCGCGGTAGATCCGCGAACCTTCCCGACCACGAGCTTTATTCTAATTGGCTGTCAACACTCCAAACCAGGAAGTGTTGGCAGCCATCTTGTGACTCTGTAGAACTAAGTCACAAAAAAACAAAGAATTAAGCAGGAAAACCAAGAAAAGGGGGCAGGGTAAAATCACCCTGACCCACTAGGCCTGCTCAGCGGGTCCCACAAGGATCCCCAGGGCCAAAAAAAAGCTTGTTTTAAAAATCGGCCAAATTTGCGCTGGTGCGTGAATCCGGCCAAATTTTTTTTTTACAACGAAGTGAGAGCGCGGGGCCTGATGTGACATGTGTGCAAACATGCTTTGTGGCGCGTTTTAAGTTGGGGAATTAATTCCCCTTGAATCCTGAGGGTCCCTGGGGTACAACTAGCTCACCAGGTACCTCCAGTAAGCATCACAGGGCTGCGTTGCAGAGAGGTGGTCCAAGGCCACGCCCCTTTTAACACTTCTCTGCAACGCAGCACTGTGGTGCTTACTGGAGGTACCTGGTGAGCTAGTTGTACCCCAGGGACCCTCAGGATTCAAGGGGACTTAATCACCCAATTTAAAACGCGCCACGGGGCGCGTCTGCACAGTGGTGAAGGGAGTGGGCGGGGCCTGATTTGACATGTGTGCAAACACGTCCTGTGGCGTGTTTGAAGTTGGGGGATTAAGTCCCCTTGAATCCGGAGGGTCCCTGGGGGCCAACTAGCCCACCAGATACCTCCAATAAGTGCCACAAGGCTGTGTGGCAGATAGGTGGTCCGAGGCCACGCCCCCTTTTCCACCTCTGCAACGCAGGTCTGTGGCACTTACTGGAGATACCTGGTGGGCTAGTTGGACCCCAGGAACATTCAGGATTTAAAGGGACTTAATCCCCCAAGTTAAAACGAGCCACGTGGCGCGTTTGCACAGTGGTGAAGGCAGGGGGCGGGGCTTGATGTGACAAGTGTGCAAACGCGAGTTGGCCTAACGGCTAGGGCGCTCGACCTCGGACCTGAGGAATTGGGTTTGAGTCTCGGTAATGACGCTGAACATCCTGTGATTCTGGGCAAATGGGATGAATGAGACAGTGGAAGTAATGGATATATTGATAGAGGTATAGGGTGAGAAATAGGGTAGTGCATTGGAAAAAGTTCTAGAAAGAGGTTTGAGATGAGTCAGAGAGTTGAGTGAAGAATATATTGAGAGCGGTTTAGGGTGAAAAATATATGGTAGTGCATTGGATATGCTGAATTAGAAGAAACGTAATAAGTAGAATAAATAAATATATATCATTACGTTAAAGGTGATCCGGGGTAGAGGCTATTGGCGTATTCAAGTTTGGACAAAACAAGGGAGATGGTAGCCTGGACCTTGTGTGGAAATCCCAAATGTGGGAAGATTCATCACAGAGTTTTATAGCAACAAAGCTTGATCTTGCTAGTTTGTCCACTTGGGCGTTCATTGATAGCTTGGCGTCCATGGTCACTCTGAGGTTTCTTAATTCCTTCAATATTTTAGGTGGTGTTCCCAGATCATCAGGCCACGTGGTGAGCGGGTCATGATGTTTCCAATCGCCACACTTGAGTATTTCCGTTTTGGAAGCATTCAATTTTAGATGGCTCCACGTCACCCATTCATCCACGGCTAAGCTAGGGATGGTGGCTCACACAATGACTCTAGTCTTCAGCAATAGTGACCTCCCTAGTCTGGGTGCAGATGGGACACTGGGTTGGCAGGTGTGGCCTTCAGGTCAATCTGTACCATGTGGGTGTCTTCAGCAGTTGTAGCTTTCATACTGATCACGCATCCTCCCCCGTTGATGAAGTCAACTGACGCCAGTGTTCGCAGCACCAGTCTCTTTGCAACATGCAATGCTTGGTACTTGTTAGAAGTCTTGATGCAGTTCATACCAAGAACAGCTCAAGGAAACCAGAAGGCCCCTCCACACATAGGTTGTAGCCTTTTCTGGTAGCACCCCATGCAAGGAACCTGCTGCTTTCATCTCATAGACAGTCCATCCAAAATGTCCACATTCCTTCCTTCTATTGGCAGGCAGGTTTGTAGGCAGAATGTGCAGACTTAAGGTGATGTATCCTCACCTATGGGAGTTTGCCTGTCATGCAGGCCTAAGCCTTGGTCACACAGCAGCCCTTCCAGTAATCTTGGAAGCACTCAATTCCATAATCATTAAGAACTTTGAACTGGAACAAAGTTTAATGGTTTTGATCCCTCTCTTATACACATTTTCCAGATGGGGTGGATCCACTGTCCAAAAACGTCGGACCCTGTTTTGGGTGGTTCTATTTCAAATGCCATTTTGTGGATATTACACTGCCTTTGAGCAAGGTGATGCCTATCACAACAGATAGAAACAATTCTGGCTCCAAGCATGAGTATATAAAACAGGGGCATTATAAAGTGTGAGATCTCCACACCTGGCTATCATCAGCCTTCCTGAAGCAGGGATCAGGGACAGGCCCTGCCTAGAAAGTTCGACACAGAGCCCACAATCCCACTCCTTCCTCCTCCCATCCACCAAATGGCAGTGCTCAGGGACAATTGATCAGCAGTCCTTTGCAAACAATGCCCTCATTGAATTTCTGAGAGGAAGCCTTGCCTCCACCACCCTTCAATTCAGTGTCTTTGTCTCCACCCTAAAGTCACAGGAATGCAGTCAGCATCCATCTGCCATTTTGTGTCTTGATAGTGGCCACCCTAAATTGATCCCTCTGGCCTCAGTACTCAGAATCTCCCACCACACACTGAGTCCTACAGTGTGTCACACACTCACTGCCTATACATCCAACCAACATGAATACACAATGTCAGCGCAAGGCCTGTGGTTTACTTATCAGCAGAACACACATGGAGGCAGTAGACTACACTCTCCTTGACACATAGAAAATTGCCTGGTCCCACTAGTATGTGGAAATATGAATTTTTATGGTCAATTGTGTCCCCTATCTTAGACCCCAACGGCTCCATGTACATGCTATAAGTACATGTATGTTCCCTCCAGTTCCAGCTATAAAGACGCAAATACATGTGCGTCCAACGTCAACATGCCCTCTTTCAGATCCGCCATGAATGGGTCGAATATTCCATTTCTAAGTATGAAAGGCCACCGACTTTATGTGGTTCACTTTTCTAGTTTTGTAGTTCAGGCGAGTAGGCCCTGAATTCTGCCATCAAGCCTTTTTCTGCTTCTGCCTCTGAAATGCTCCAGCTTGGACCTGCATCCGTGTCCATGAACTTTGTCTTACTCCCTGCGCGGCTAACGGTGCCTGACGCGGCCTGTTGCCTGCCAAAAACTGTATTCAGCCTTCAAGTTATCTGCTCCGCTCCTCATCCAATGCATTCTTTTCTAGTAGTTTAGGTAAATATCCTTCCAGCTACCGAGCAAAGGGCCCGGCCTCGCTGTCTTTTTGCAAGTAATTCATAGCCCCTGTTACTATGGAAGATGCCTGCCCCCTCGCATCGCATGTAGACACATAGACGCTTGTACACGCACTAACAGTCAGTATAGAATAGGATCTGTCCGAGAAGACCTTTCCTTCCAGATAATATAGTTCCTTAAACACAAGATATCAGATATGATTTAGGACTAGGTTGTCCTGACACCCCAGACTTCTGTCTCCACATGTAGGGCCAAATGTCAAGTTCCCTTCACCCTCTAGTTGTACGTCAATCACACGTCATGCGGCTGCGCGCGCATCTCTGCCAAATATTTCTGCTGACACTGCAGGATTCTCTTATGGATCCACCCACTTGTGACATCATTTTAAATGACGTCTCTAGTATACGCCTGTATTTACGCCTATTTTCATTACGTATGTGTATTCTTATCTGTATTATCAGCTGTTACGCCTCCTGCATCTGTCTTAATGCAATGCTTTTTATATATATATTGTTACTTGCCAATAATGTATTGCCTATCCCTTCCTGAACCTTCGTGGTGATGGAATAAGATTGCCTGGTTCGAACTATAATTCCTTTGTAAGGAATAAAGTCCTTTTTAGAACCTCTAATACCACGGATTCTGCCTCTTATTTGACTGAGTTATTCTTACTAGACTTTACCGCATAAAAAATAGTACAGGTAATTTAAATATTTACCACATAAATTGGCGCCCGAACAGGGACACTTTCTCATCTCACGCGCCGGAGGTGCGTTGCAGGCCCGGTCTCCTGCCACAGCTGGACGGACAAAAAACGCGTACCCGCAGGATTTCCTGTATCTCCCTCCGGCCAAGCGGGGGTGACTGAGGCTGCGATCAACACCCAGACGAGGCGGTGAGAGGTGCGAAGTATCCCGACCAGAGCCTAGCTGAGAGAGCAAGATCCAAGGTATACAGAGGCCCACCAGGTTCCGAAGTTCCGAGTCGAGTCGAGTCGAGTCGAGTCCGGTCCAGTTCAGTTCAGTTCCGAGGCCTTCCGTTCCGTGCTACCCGGTGAGTACCGTTGCTGGGGAGGCAGTTAGACGTGCACATTAATTCGTGCCGGTCCTGACGGGTTTGGGTATACAGATCCGGTCTGCACTGTTTTAGCAGTGTATCTGTACTGTTTAGCAGTATATCCAGTATGTTCATGTATATAATTCAATATTATCTAGTATTAGTATTATGTCAGTAACTAGTTTTCTTCTAATTATCATTGTTCGTTAAAAGTTAAATGTTAAATGTTAAATGTTTTACGGTGTTCAAAAATTGTGGTATGAATGAGTGTTTATTATTGTGTTTATTGTATTCATTGTGTTCAAGTCCGGTTCAAGTAAGAATCAAGTAACAAGGTTTAAAGATGCCGTTCTTTTCAAAATTAAGACAGATCAAAACTAGAAAAGGAGTACTCGAAGAAGCTGTTCCCATTCCACCTAGGGACACTCCAGGGTATTTTATGTATCATAAACATGGCCTAGATGCCGTATTATATCTTGACTTATGGGTGAACTACACCAAGGATCTAGCAGAAAGTCAGAGGTGGCCCGCAGCCGGGACATGGGATGCAGATTGCATCATGAGAGTAGAAGAAGAATTATGGAAAAAGAAAGCCAGACAGTCACAGAAAGATGCCATTGAACTATGGCGTAAAGAATCGCATAGGCGCACAGAGAAAGCGCTCAGACAGGAAGAGAAAAGTAGGGAGAACTCAAATAGAGCCCGAGAAAACGTATTAGTTGAAGAAGGTATCCGAGTAAAAACAGAACAAGTAGACAGACAACGAAACACTTTTATGAATGGTATGTATCCTCTTTTGGCCGAAGGTTTACCTAAGACCACCCCGGAAATACCGAAAGATTTGCCACCCCCATTACTCCCGATTAAAACACATCCCAAGACCGCAAAAGATATTTTCCTTTCCTCCTATTTAGACGATGCAGCTCCCGAATATGTTAATGGTCCACCACACACGCCACCTGTCGATGGTGCTCAACGCCGAGATCATCCGCCCCCACATCCGCAACAACAAACTCCTCCGCACAATCCCACAGGTCCATCTGTTTCCACCGCTTTTCCTGCATCCACAGTCTCTACCTTACACCCCACAAATCCTTTTGTGCCTAGCACCTCAGAAGGTGCGACAGCGATTTTTGCCACGCCACCATCACGAAGTAAATCGTCTCTTAGAGATTTAGCAAACCAACGTACACCCCAAATAGCAACGTCCGACATGTTTAAGGAACATCTTGTAGATTGTAGATATGATCCAGTGCCCGGTAAAAATGATAGAATGCTGCTATCATCACTACGTATACGACGGGCTTCACTATATTTAACGACGCTACCAGGAATGATTAAACATTTAGACAATATATATCGCTTTGTCCAAACAGGGCAAGGCCCTGAAAGTATTGACGAAGCCATGGAATACCAGAAAGCGGATATACAGAGACAACTGTTACGTTTCTTCATAAACTGCTTGATCAGAGACAGAGATAGGTCCGAGGTAGACCAGGATGAAATGCAAGTACTTACCCGATGGGGTCAGAATATATCCGAGGGAAAACATGATAAACAGACATGTATAGCAGCTATGTGCCGAAAGATCTGCAAAGAAGTGGAACGAACACATAAAGCCAGAATGGAGGCAGACAAAACTGAATCAGAGGGAGAGGAGGAGGAAGAATCAGAAATGCCCACAGGACAATTAGAAACGATAGCCTATGTAGGTAGGGGAAGACCTTGTAACAATACCAGATACTTTAATGACCCGACACGTCCGATACGTCCAGAATATAACAGACATTTTCAAGCCCCTATGTTAAATACTAAGTCCCCTGAACACTTATTCCAGGCTGCTGATAAATTACTCCGAGATCGAAGGGGGTATCATATGCTCGATTCTATGGATGAACAAGAATTAGCCAGGTCAGCGGTACAATGGGCTGACAGTTCTGAAAAATACAGTGATGATGCGTTGGCACACACGTTTTTGAATCTTACCCCAGACGAACAGCGTTTAGCTGGCATATACATGATACAACACCTCCTTATAATATATAGAAGCCAACACTCCGATCCTGGTCCCCTACCTGATATACTGATAGAATTACTCACGAATCAACGGAGAGGTTCAGGTACTGATTTAATTAAAGAAATTCTAAAATATCGACATCAGTACATTGTCTTCGTATGCCCAGAACATGTTTCAGTTCCCCCCAAGTTGGAAAGAAAAACGTATCACATAGACAGACAGAATCCCTTACGCGAAGTGCACCCAATAAGAGGTGAGGACAATAATTTTAAACGCGTGTTTGTGTATGCGCCCATAACTAAAATTGAATTATTATAAATGAAGAAAGTAGTACCTAGCCATGACAAAGACCCAGCAGGTTTCCACCGTGAGATAAAAGACATGTTACTCATGGGAGAGTATACTTACCCTGACATTATGAAAATATTAAAAGTCCTATTACCCGCCGGTATTTACGAGAAACTCAAAGAAAAGGAATGGGAGGTGGGAGACCAAAAGATAGATTGGACAGCATTAGAAAACGAAGAAAAGGCCCGAGCTGCAGGTTCAGGGCTTGGGGAAAGGACTACAGCATTACCAGGATTATTAGTGCAGGTACTACCACGTTTATTAACTACGAAAAAGGAAGACTGGGGTGCAATCTCAGCCTGTAAACAAAAACAAGATGAAGACACTAGTGATTTCTATTCCCGATTTGAAAAATGTTTTGGTATTAATAGTGGCATAAAAGCAAGTAGTGAGTCGTATCCACATCTGTTTGTGACAAAATTAGTTGAAAATTCCCTGCCCCAAGTTAAGAGTAGAGTATTAAAATTCGAGAGTACTTGGCAAGGTAACACACCGTCACAGATGTTACAAATGTTACAATATCATCACAATAGAATTAGAGAAGAACAAGAACATGAACAAAAACGTATGAAAGACACGAAAATGAAAATGCTTGTTGCTCAGTCAGTTCCAGCTGACGGTCATAAAAAGGGTATGACACAGTCCAATGATTCAGTAGGTCCTGTTAGAGGGACATGCAACTATTGTAAACAGCCAGGTCATTATATACACGATTGCGCAGTTTTGAAACATAATATCTCTACGGGTATAACAAAAGAGAGACCACGTCCGCCTAGACAGGATCAGATCCAACAACAAGTACCTCAGAATATACAGCCTTTGCCAGCTGCACAACAGACCGAACCACAACAACAGCCACAGCCTATTGCTGCAATACAAAACACGACACAACAAATGTACCAGTATGCACAAAATGACTACCCAGAGTATCAGCGCTACACATGAAATAGCCTAGAGAGGGAAGTTGGCCTACCCCTTATTGAGGTTCCTGTAGATCAAGAGGGTCCTTATGTACAGAGTCAAGTATTAGGGAAAGACAGAAAGTTTCTACTCGATACAGGGGCAAGCAGAACCACTATCAGTCACAGCGAAGTCCCAGGGGCACCCCTCTCAGGCTCACAAAATGTTTCCCTTGGTTTTTCAGGAAAGCACACTATTAACGAAGTATCGCAACCACTTGCATTCACAGTTGGTCCGTTAACACGGACTACAGATCTATTACTTACGAAATCATGTCCAGAAAACTTGTTAGGTATAAAAACATTGAAGGCTCTAGGAGCTGTAATATGTTGTTCTCCGGAAGGAGTACGATTATTTTTGCGTGACTTTAAAGGTCACTACGTGTCTAGAGACATGGATCACCGGTTACAGAATCTACCTGCACATTTATGGGCGCAAGGCCCCACTGATGTAGGTTGTATGCACATTACACCATATCGAGTCACAATCAAAATAGGAGTGGTACTACCACGAATGCGACAATACAAGTTACCGCCAGATGCTGTAGTGGCTTTACTGCAAATCATTGACGAGCTCATCGCACAAGGAGTGGTTGTAGAAACCGACTCCAATGTATGTAATTCCCCGATAATTCCGATTCTTAAACGAACTGATCCAAAAGCACCACCGGTATATCTATTAGTTATTGATCTGCGAGAATTAAATAAATGCATTGTACCACAATACCCCGTGGTCCCAGATATCTCTTCATTGCTAACAGCCATAGATTCAGAAGCAACGTTCTTTACTGTAATTGATCTCAAGAATGCTTTCTTTAGCGTCCCAATCGATCCGGAAAGCCAATATTTGTTCGGATTCAGTTTAAATGGACGAAGTTTTAAATTCACACGCGCACCTCAAGGATTCACAGAAAGCCCCAGCATCTATAGCCAAGCACTGAAAAGAGAACTTGACAGTATCCACATGCCAGCTAACACTGCCCTGCTTCAATATGTCGATGATCTGCTGATCACCGCCCGAAGCGAACCTGAATGTGAAAAAGCATCACTGACGGTTTTACATTTCTTAGCCGACAAGGGGCACAAAGTGTCCCCTTCAAAGCTGCAATTCTGTGTCCAGCAAGTTGTGTACCTTGGGCACTTACTGTCCAAGGGGGGAAGACAGCTTACACCCGACCGTATCCAGTTAATTGTTAACATGCCGCCACCCAAGACACAAAAGGAGGTGCGGGCATTCATAGGCCTCACTTCGTACTGCAGGCAGTGGATCCCTCAATATGCATTTCTAGCGAAACCACTCATTCAGTTGACAACACAGGAAGCAGCGACATCGACTGTCCTCCCTTGGACTCAGGAACATACACAAGCTTTTGAAAACTTAAAGAAAGCTTTATGCCAAGCACCTGTTTTAGCAACGCCATGTTACAGCAAACGTTTTACACTTTTTGTTACAGAACGTGAAGGTACTGCTTTGTCAGTACTCACGCAGGAACAAGCAGGATCACACAAGCCATGTGCTTATTTTTCTAGTACATTAGATCCCGTAGCTCAGGCTCTTCCTGCGTGCCTGAAATCAGTCGCAGCAACAGCTTTAGCAATCAGACAAAGCGACGCCATAGTGTTAGGACATCAATTGACAGTACAAGTACCACACGCAGTAGAGGTTCTCCTGAACCGGACCCAAACACAACACTTGACTATAGCAAGACTGACGGGTTATGAATTAACATTATTCCAGACACACATAGAAATCAGACGTTGTAGTACATTAAATCCTGCCACACTTTTGCCATTAAATGGAACAGACTCATTGGCACATGATTGCATTGAAGTTATTACTATTACGACGAAACCCAGACAAGACTTGACAGATATTCCATTATCAGATCCAGACCTGACATTATATGTAGATGGTTCATGCATGAGAACAAATACAGGAGAGTTAGTGGCCGCTTATGCAGTCACAACAGATACTGAAATTATTGAAACAAATTGTATCGATACCTTGTCAGCTCAAGCAGCAGAGCTCATCGCTCTGACACAAGCCTGTATTCAAGCCAAAAATAAGAAAGTCAACATATACACAGATTCACGTTATGCATTCGGAGTCGTCCATGACTTCGGCGTACTTTGGCGAGAAAGAGGTTATTTGACTTCTCACGGTGCCCACATCCAGCACGGTCCCCTTATTCAAGCTCTGTTAGATGCAATACATCTGCCTACTTCAATATCTATCATGAAGTGCAAAGCCCATACGAAAGTGACGGACATTATTTCTCAGGGTAACGACCTAGCTGACAGAACAGCTAAACAGACTGCTCAGAATCAGACTCATCCAACTGACACGACAAAGACAATAGTTCCGACACCAACACACTGCATGACAGTTAAGGATCCCACCCTTGATGTAATTGACATACAGACACATACTACACCAGAAGAAATAAAGAGATGGACTGAATTAGGAGGGATCCAAACGGATCAAGGATGGATGACGAAGGGAAAATCTATATGGTTTCTCCCCGACTCAATGGTTCAGGTCATCATTAACACAATACATAGTCCAGCGCACCTAGGAGAGAAAGCTATGCTAGACAGTATTCAACACATTTGGTTCAATAAACACTTGCGAGCAGCAGCTAAACAGAAAGTACGTACCTGTATGATTTGTTGTCAGTTCAATCCAGGAAAAGGCGTACCTGTAGACCAGGGTGGATTTCAACCCCCCGATCACCCTTTTGAAGTCCTCCAGATGGATTATATCCAGATGGAACGTTGTCGAGGATTCAAATATGTCCTCGTAGTTGTATGCGCTCTTTCCCGGTGGACAGAGGCGTATCCCGTCTCAGATTACACTGCCCCGACTACTGCCAAACAGTTAGTTCGAGAATTCTTCCCACGGTATGGTTTGCCCCGTATCGTGTACTCAGATAATGGCCAGCCGTTCTCATCCGAGCTAATGAAACATGTTTCACTTCTGTTAGGCTACCAATGGAAATTCCACTGTGTCCGACATCCCGAGGCAGCAGGTCTAGTGGAACGACATAATCAAACTCTGAAAATTAGACTGTCCAAAGTATGTAGAGAAAAAGGTGTCGACTGGATAGTAGCCTTACCAGTTGCGCTCTTTTACATGAGAATGGTAGCACATTCTCGAACAGGGCTATCCCCGTATGAGGTGATCTTCGGCAGACCACCAAATATGTGGGGGACGCCTATACCTCGTAAAATCACTGATGTCGACTGTAATATGCTGACAGATTACCTGGCTTCCTTGATGTCTGCACTACAATCTTGTCGTTCACAGGTAGCTGCAGCTTTTCCCGACAACACTGAGGTGAAGCCCCACGACGTGGTTCCGGGGGACCTCGTGTTTGTGAGGAATTTTGACAGGAGGAGCCAGCTGGAGCCTCGGTGGCAGTCGCCGAAGCTCGTCTTATTGACCACAAGGACAGCCGTGAAGATTATGGGACGTAAAGGGTGGTTGCACTCGAGCCACATCAAAAAATTTCATGGACTACCGTCCGATGTGAACCCTCAGCCCTGCATTCCCTCACAGACTGATTCAAAACTACCCCTGGTTGAAAAAACCAAGAGTGAAAACTATAAACTGAAACTAAGGTCTAGCAAGTCAGACAATTTGATTGTTTAAGTCCTCTCCAAGGTGAATCGGTTGAATTTGTCTCTGACATGTATCCTCTAGACCGAAATAGAGAGAGAAATAGACAGAAACATGCGTACTGTAAATCACTTCGTAGTCACTGCATAGTGACATTGTTAATTATGTTTTTTCTAAGTCTTCTGATTATTATTTCCAGTATATTATTACACATGTATTACCCTATTTCCAAGCGTGCTTTCAATGCTACTGCCGAACATTCTTTTAGCGAATTACCCCCGCATGAGTTGTCCTATAGATTTGCGCTGCGCAACAACACCTTCATTAGTATGTTACATCATTCTCATCAGATCAGCAATGCTACAAATTGTTGGATATGTGGCCGACTTCCTCCCTATCAGAAATACAAGGGAGTTCTGCCCCTCTTTCCGTATCCATTCAAACACAATGGCTCCTGTGGAGCATGGTTTAGTTTGATTAATTCCCTAGATTCAAATACAGTAGTTTATCAAGACAATTGGGTATGGGGAAACCTGAACCTAGTTTTACTTAAAGTCTGCTACCCTAACAAGGAGGGACTTCCCAAAAGAACAGGAACTGATCTAGAAAATGAAGTATATGGATTAGGTAACTTTACACTTAATCTCATGATCCTGAATGTTGAATCCGAAGCCACATCAGTCTTGCCCACTATGTCAGTATTTCCAGTTAGAGGCGAATTATGTGTAAGAAAGAATGGTTCAATACACATGGGCCATAGTAAATGTACCACTGTAATAGAATTCAGTGATAAAGGCGAGTCTACATTTAGAGCTTCTCGTCACTCCTACTTCATCTGTGGTCACACCGCATACATACGCCTACCCCTAGATTGGGATGGTACCTGTTACATTGCATTCCTTCTGCCACCTGTTTTCCTAGCCCCGCCTGATTATCATAGGAACACCCATTTAGTACACAATAGACAGCAGAGAGATCTCCCGATTGTCGACTACACTGAAACAGCATGGGAGAAATACACAGATTTCAATAAAGGTTTCTTTCCCTACATAGGTACAGTCACTAATAGTAAGCTGATACGTAGATTAACTAGAACCCTTGAAGCAGTAGTGAATGAAACTACTTCCGCCTTGGGCAACTTAACAGAGGAGCAGTCTGCGATGCGGATTGTTGTTCTCCAAAATCGTCTTGTCCTTGACGTCATTCTGGCCGATAGGGGCGGAGCTTGTAGGGTCATCGGATCAAGTTGCTGTGTTTTCATACCAGAAAACGCGCCGTCAGTATATAAAGCCATAACTCGACTTCATAAGATCATAAGCCAGATACACCAGAATCCAGGCACCTGGACTTGGTCCGGTTGGTTCTGGAGCGTGTTGTCAGCCTGGGGATGGAGGATCCTATCCTTCCTAGGTATTGGCTTTCTCATACTATTCAGTTGCTGCTTGTGTCTACAATGTGGGCCAGCGATTTGTAGTCTATGTGCCACATCGTGTATCCCACCTTCAAATTTTCATTCGAGATCCCGGAAGAAGAAAGAAGAACAAATGATGCTATATGAACAGATTGATGGATTGATGAAGATGGATATTTCATGAGGGTCCGTAGGGGACAAGGAGGGAATGTGGAAATATGAATTTTTATGGTCAATTGTGTCCCCTATCTTAGACCCCAACGGCTCCATGTACATGCTGTAAGTACATGTATGTTCCCTCCAGTTCCAGCTATAAAGACGCAAATACATGTGCGTCCAACGTCAACATGCCCTCTTTCAGATCCGCCATGAATGGGTCGAATATTCCATTTCTAAGTATGAAAGGCCACCGACTTTATGTGGTTCACTTTTCTAGTTTTGTAGTTCAGGCGAGTAGGCCCTGAATTCTGCCATCAAGCCTTTTTCTGCTTCTGCCTCTGAAATGCTCCAGCTTGGACCTGCATCCGTGTCCATGAACTTTGTCTTACTCCCTGCGCGGCTAACGGTGCCTGATGCGGCCTGTTGCCTGCCAAAAACTGTATTCAGCCTTCAAGTTATCTGCTCCGCTCCTCATCCAATGCATTCCTGTCTAGTAGTTTAGGTAAATATCCTTCCAGCTACCGAGCAAAGGGCCCGGCCTCGCTGTCTTTTTGCAAGTAATTCATAGCCCCTGTTACTATGGAAGATGCCTGCCCCCTCGCATCGCATGTAGACACATAGACGCTTTTACACGCACTAACAGTCAGTATAGAATAGGATCTGTCCGAGAAGACCTTTCCTTCCAGATAATATAGTTCCTTAAACACAAGATATCAGATATGATTTAGGACTAGGTTGTCCTGACACCCCAGACTTCTGTCTCCACATGTAGGGCCAAATGTCAAGTTCCCTTCACCCTCTAGTTGTACGTCAATCACACGTCATGCGGCTGCGCGCGCATCTCTGCCAAATATTTCTGCTGACACTGCAGGATTCTCTTATGGATCCACCCACTTGTGACATCATTTTAAATGACGTCTCTAGTATACGCCTGTATTTACGCCTATTTTCATTACGTATGTGTATTCTTATCTGTATTATCAGCTGTTACGCCTCCTGCATCTGTCTTAATGCAATGCTTTTTATATATATATTGTTACTTGCCAATAATGTATTGCCTATCCCTTCCTGAACCTTCGTGGTGATGGAATAAGATTGCCTGGTTCGAACTATAATTCCTTTGTAAGGAATAAAGTCCTTTTTAGAACCTCTAATACCACGGATTCTGCCTCTTATTTGACTGAGTTATTCTTACTAGACTTTACCGCATAAAAAATAGTACAGGTAATTTAAATATTTACCACAAGTAATCCACAAAAACGTGGTACATTGCCTGACTGTTTTATGTGACCCACTCCCGGGACATTAGTCTTATGCCCACTAGGAGGGTGTGCTCTGTGCAACCCTCCTGGCCACAGGACTTGTTCTGAACCTCACATTATCAGCCTAATTAGCGTGATGCCAGAGCCAAACAAAAAGTAAGGATACTAATTGCATATACAGTCAAGCACTCTGTGCCGGCCGGTTACCCATAGATGGGACATTCTCATCCCCCCCAGTTGGCCTGTTGTTGTCCATACAAGACAGCAGGCAATTAAGAGGGAATCGGGAATGCTTACTTTCTGTTTGTATATCATAAATTCCAACAAAAGATAACCATATTTGGAAGGTTGCTGCTTGCTAGTGGTATCTTTTGCCAAGTAGTGCCCACAAAGTTGACAAAAATGAATCAGCTATACAACATAAGCTACACACATAAATTGTAACGGCATAATGTACATTTATTTAATTTCAGTTATTATTTATTCCCGTGATCCGTATTAATCCAATATGTGTTTCATCCACACAACGCATAGCAAATTAGGACTTCATCGGCGCTAAACTAATATATATATATATATTTACTGAAAAAACCATAGGTTTCACACACGTTATAGTTAGGAATTAGCATTTAAAAAACCTTGCAAATTCAGTGAAAAAACCATAGGTTTCACACATGTTATAGTTAGCTGGACATTTTACTGATAAAAAACCAATGAAATTCCCCCGTTATAGTTAGTGCAGGCAACTATAACTCACGCGACCGCAATCCTCTGCTGATGCTAATACTGTATTTAGACAATTATTTGCCCATGTCTTCTTCCATTAAATTTTAGCTATACATATATTACAAATATTTTTTTTTTCATAAAGACACATATGTCATCAGCAGAGGATTGCGGTCGCGTGAGTTATAGTTGCCTGCACTGACTATAACGGGGGAATTTCATTGGTTTTTTATCAGTAAAATGTCCAGCTAACTATAACATGTGTGAAACCTATGGTTTTTTCACTGAATTTGCAAGGTTTTTTAAATGCTAATTCCTAACTATAACGTGTGTGAAACCTATGGTTTTTTCAGTGAATTTGTACGGTTTTTTAAATGCTAAGTTACTTTACGCCATTCGTGGCGTGCGCGCCAACTTAACGCAGTTCGTTCCGTGCGCGCACCGTGCGGCACCACTTTACGCAGTTAGTGCCGTGGATGGGCCATGTACGCACGATGCGCTTCGCGCACCGTGCGCACATGGAGGACACATTATGCGCTTCGTTGTGAAAGGTAAGCTTTTAAACTTTACATAAATATAATATATGCCAGGCACAAAATGTCCCCTGCGGGCACCTTTTGCACACGGGGTGGGGCAAATGTGGATAATTTTTTTTTTTTTAATTTGTTTTACCGTACGCGTACGGTAAGCGTAATCGGCGATTTTTCGTAAAAAAATAAAAATGATTTTTTGGCCTTGGGGGTTCTTTGGGGACACATTCATCAAGGCTAGGTGGTTAGGAGCTGTCTAAACAGTCCCTTTACATGTTTTTTGCCTTTGTTTTTCCTCCCCCCCCTCAGAGTGCGAGAGAGAAAATGGCGGCCGCCGCTTCCTGGTTTCGAACGATTCGGTTGTTTACTAAGATCTAACAGCCAATCAGAATCGCGCTCGCGCACGGCACCGTACGCGTACGGTAAGCTTACCGTAAGCGCACCGTAAGCTGGCTCAGATATATATATTGATTTAAATGCTATTTTCTCAGGAACTACTGAACAGATTTACACCAGACCTACAAAAGGCACTTCCTTGACCTGAGGACTACCTCTCTGCCAAATTTCAAGTAACTCTGTTCAGCCGTTCGGGCTGTAGCTGTGTCTAAAGGTCCTATGGAAAAATGCATGGGAAAAACGCGTTTTGGGACCCCCCTTTTATCTCAGCCCCCGCTTGACGAATCCCCCCGAGACTTTCAGGGTAGGAGCGGAGCGTAGCGCCCCACCTATTTTGAAAATTTCGCGAGGATTCGTCGACCGGCGCCAAAGTTATTCCAAATAGAATGTTGCGGATTTCCTATGGAAACAGGGTCCTAACTATAACTATCTACTGGCGACCGCCAGTAGATAATATATATATATATATATATTACCTACTGGCGGTCGCCAGTAGGTAGTTATAGTTAGGACCACGTTTCCATAGGAAAACCTCAACATTCTATTTTGAATAACTTTGGCGCCGGTCGACGAATCCTCGCGAATTTCTCAAAATAGGTGGGGCGCTACGCTCCGCTCCTACCCTGAAAGTCTCGGGGGGATTCGTCAAGCGGGGGCTGAGATAAAAGGGGGGTCCCAAAACGCGTTTTTCCCATGCATTTTTCCATAGGACCTTTAGAACGAGCTACAGCCCGAACGGCTGAACAGAATTACTAGAAATTTGGCAGAGAGGTAGTCCCTAGGTCAAGGAAGTGCCTTTTGTAGGTTTGGTGTAAATCTGTTCAGTAGATTCTGAGAAAATAGCCTTTAAATCAATATATATATCTGAGCCCGCTTACGGTACGCTTACCGTACGCTTACCGTACGCTTACCGTAAGCTTACGGTGGCGTGCGCGATTCTGATTGGCTCTTAGATCTTAGTAAACATTCGAATCGGCCGAAACCAGGAAGCGGCGTCCGCCATTTTGTCTCTCGCACTGAGTGTTGTTTATCAAACATGATGGCCAAAAACATGTTACGGGGCTGTTTTGACAACTCCCTCCCACATAGTCATGTTGAGGGAGTCCCCAAACATCCCCCAAGAGCAAAAACGGTTTTATTTTTTTTTCGGCAATTTCGCGGGGTACGCTTACCGTACGCTTACCGTACGCTTACCGTAAGCTTACCGTACGCTTACGGTAAAAAAATAAAAATAAAAAAAACACTATCCACACTTACCCCACCCCCTGTGCTTTTGGTGGCCGCAGGCCACCAAATGTGCAGGGCTTATTAATAGAGAAAAAAAACGTAATTTTGGCAACATGAAATTATAAAATCGAAATAAAAAAAACACTATCCACATTGACCTCACCCCCTGTGCTTTTGGTGGCCGAAGGCCACCAAATGTACAGGGCTTATTAAAGTTGATAAAAACCGTGCACGGAACGAACTGCGTTAAGTGGGCGCGCACGCCACAAATGGCGTAAAGTAACTTAGCATTTAAAAAACCGTACAAATTCACTGAAAAAACCATAGGTTTCACACACGTTATAGTTAGGAAATAGCATTTAAAAAACCTTGCTAATTCACTGAAAAAACCATAGGTTTCACACATGTTATAGTTAGCTGGACATTTTACTGATAAAAAACCAATGAAATTCCCCCGTTATAGTTGCTGTAGGCAACTATAACTCACGCGACCGTAATCCTCTGCTGATGACATATGTGTCTTTATGAAAAAAAAATATTTGTAATATATGTATAGCTAAAATTAAATGGAAGAAGATATGGGCAAATAAGTGTCTAAATACAGTATTAGCATCAGCAGAGGATTACGGTCGCGTGAGTTATAGTTGCCTACAGTAACTATAACGGGGGAATTTCATTGGTTTTTTATCAGTAAAATGTCCAGCTAACTATAACATGTGTGAAACCTATGGTTTTTTCAGTGAATATATATATATATATATATATATATATTATCGCCACAAACGTCCTGCCACGGAAGGAGCAAACATTGTCACACATTGTCATTTCGTTTAAATGCCATGAACGTGATGCTTTACTTTTATCAGCTAATCACAAGCGCATGTTTCATTATTGTGCATGCAATGTTGTTTGTCATTCTTTCAATGACTAGCGCGCTAGCAAAGGCATGTGTAACATCACCAGATCACATGATTATGGCAGTATGTTAAAGTATAACACCTTGGTATAGGAATGAATGAAATGCCTTGCCTCTGTAAGTATTTGAACTACCATACCCATAATGCACTACAATGGCACCCTTATGTATGAGTATAAAAGTTAAAAATGAAAGTAGGACCAATGTAATAATCTACCATGACCAGGAACTACGGTTCGAAACGCGTAGGGAGGATTACGATTTGGAATTAAAATAACATCTTTTTGCCGAGAGGAGTGCAGCGTCATTCTTTCAACTTTGAGACTGATATATATATATATAGTTCTAGTTAGAACCTAGTTTCCATAGGAAAACAGTTTTTTTATTTGCGAATAACTTTGGCGTCATTTGACGAATCTTCGCAAAAAAGTCTATCCAGGTCAGCTCCTATCCTGAAAGTTTGGGGGTGATTCGTCAAGCGGGGGCGGAGAAAAAAGGGGGGTCCCAAAACGCATTTTTCGTGTGTTAATTTCCATAGGAAAGTTTGAGACAGGCTACAGCCCGAACTGCTGAACGGAATTACCCCAAATTTGGCAAAAAGGTAGTGCTTGGTTCAGAAAGCGACCTTTTTTTTTTTAAATGGTGTAAATCCGTTCGGTAGTTACTGAGAAATTAAAAAAATAAAAATATCGATATCTATGGTCGCGGTAGATCCGCGAACCTTCCCGACCACGAGCTTTATTCTAATTGGCTGTCAACACTCCAAACCAGGAAGTGTTGGCAGCCATCTTGTGACTCTGTAGAACTAAGTCACAAGAAAACAGAGAATTAAGCAGGAAAACCAAGAAAAGGGGGCAGGGTAAAATCACCCTGACCCACTAGGCCTGCTCAGCGGGTCCCACAAGGATCCCCAGGGCCAAAAAAAAGCTTGTTTTAAAAATCGGCCAAATTTGCGCTGGTGCGTGAATCCGGCCAAATTTGTTTTTTTAAAACGAAGTGCGAGCGCGGGGCCTGATGTGACATGTGTGCAAACATGCTTTGTGGCGCGTTTTAAGTTGGGGAATTAATTCCCCTTGAATCCTGAGTGTCCCTGGGGTACAACTAGCTCACCAGGTACCTCCAGTAAGCACCACAGGGCTGCGTTGCAGAGAGGTGGTCCAAGGCCACGCCCCTTTTAACACTTCTCTGCAACGCAGCTCTGTGGTGCTTACTGGAGGTACCTGGTGAGCTAGTTGTACCCCAGGGACCCTCAGGATTCAAGGGGACTTAATCACCCAATTTAAAACGCGCCACGGGGCGCGTCTGCACAGTGGTGAAGGGAGGGGGCGGGGCCTGATTTGACATGTGTGCAAACACGTCCTGTGGCGTGTTTTAAGTTGGGGGATTAAGTCCCCTTGAATCCGGAGGGTCCCTGTGGGCCAACTAGCCCACCAGATACCTCCAGTAAGTGCCACAAGGCTGTGTGGCAGAGAGGTGGTCGGAGGCCACGCCCCCTTTTCCACCTCTGCAACGCAGGTCTCTGGCGCTTACTGGAGATACCTGGTGGGCTAGTTGGACCCCAGGAACATTCAGGATTTAAGGGGACTTAATCCCCCAAGTTGAAACAAGCCACGTGGCGCGTTTGCACAGTGGTGAAGGCAGGGGGCGGGGCTTGATGTGACAAGTGTGCAAACGCGAGTTGGCCTAACGGCTAGGGCGCTCGACCTCGGACCTGAGGAATTGGGTTTGAGTCTCGGTAATGACGCTGAACATCCTGTGATTCTGGGCAAATCACTTAATCTCCCCCCTGCCTAACAAAAAATTAATGTTTGTCCTCATGTAACGTAACTGGTGCTATGTATAGCGCTCTGATACCTGATTGGATTCAGGTCAAGTTTGCGCTATATAAAACTCTGCAAAAAAAAAAAAAATCCCCCAACTTAAAATGCGCCACGGGGTTCGTTTGCTCACTTGTCACATCAGGCCCCACCCTGTCCCTTCACCATTGTGCAAACGGGCCCTCTGGTGCATTGTAGGTTGGGGGATTAAGTCCCCTTGAATCCTGAGGGTCCCTGGGGGCCAACTAGCCCACCAGGTACCTCCAGTAAGCGCCACAGAGTTGCGTTGCAGAGAGATGTAAAAAGGGGCGTGGCCTCGGACCACCTCTCTTCAATGCAGCTCTGTGGCGCTTACTGGAGGTACCTGGTGGGCTAGTTGGCCCCCAAAGACCCTCAGGATTCAAGGGGAATGAATCCCCCAACTTAAAACCTGCCAGGGGGCGCGTTTGCACAGTAGTGAAGGGAGGGGACGGGACTGATGTGACATGTGTGTACTTATCCAATCACTCCACCAAAACCAAGCACTTATAAATTCACCATGCACTCTCCTTGCAGCACTCTAATCATCCAGTCACTACCCATGTACTCATGCAATGACCCTGTCACTAACACATGCACTGCTGCAATCCATTAAGGACTACCTATGCAGGCCAGTAATCTCCCTGGTACTACCTATGCAGTCCTCCAATCATCCAGCCAGTCTTATGTCCTTATCCAATCACTGCGCCAAAACCAAAGCAATTATAAATTCACCATGCAGTCTCCTCGCAGTACTCTAATCATCCAGTCACTACCCATGTAGTCATGCAATGATCCAGGTACTAACACTTGCACTGCTACAATCCCTGTGTACTACCCATATAGTCCTGTACCCACTTACACACTTCTTATTTGCTCCTTCAATTCCCCAGGTAGTACCCATGCAGTCCCGCAATCACACTGTCACTCCCTGTGCACTCCTCCAGTCAGCTAGCCACTACCATGTACTAATCTAAACACTCCTCCAATACTCAAGCACTTATAAATTTATCATGCACTCTCCTTGCAGTACTCTAATTATCCACTCAGTACCCGTGTACTCATGCAATGACCCAGTCACTAACAAATGCACTGCTGCAATACCTTGAGGACTACCTATGCAGTCCAGTAATCTCCCTGGTACTACCTATGCAGTCCTTCAATCACCAACCAATCCTATGTGCTTATCCGATCACTGCACCAATACCCAAGTACTTATAAAATTGCCATGCACTCTCCATGTAGCACTCTAATCATCCAGTCACTACTCATGTACTCATGCAATGACCCAGGCATTAACTCATGGCAAATACAGAGGAGATCATGCTAATCACAGGGGTACCGCAACACATAGTGTTCCCTAGTGTATGTAGGTGTTTTCACTGTATTCTAAGTGTCTTTTAGCATATCACTGGCTCTAGGCCTGGTTAGTCAGAGTCAGTTACCACCAGTACCCAACAGCAGAAGGTTGGGGGTACATGAGGACTTTCTGCTCCTCTGTTGGTTCTTTCTGCACATCTTTTCTTCTTCCTGCACTTTTCTTCGTCTTTCTGGACTTCTGTTGCCTCTTTATGCATTTGTCTGGCTACTTTCTGTGCTTTTCTTCCTTTCTTCACATGTCCTACCTATGTAGGCATAGTTATAAATTAGCATTTAAAAAACCTTTGAAATTCACTGAAAAAACCATAGGTTTCAGGAACGTTAAAGTTAGAAATTTTCATTTAAAAAACCTTAGAAATTCACTGAAAAAACCATAGGTTTCAGGAACGTTATAGCTAGTTGGAGATTTCACTCGTACAAAACCATAGAAATGTGGCCATTATAGTTAGTAGACCTCACTATAACTCGCGCCCCCGCAATGCACTGCTGATGACGTCACTTATTACATTACTCATGACATGCTCAGTGACATCACTGATGACCTCTCAAATGACATCACAGATGACATCATCCATGTGATCATCTGATGCACCTCCTCATACCCTAATAAAACCATTCATACACCCACTCTAAAATACAGAGCACCAATATCGAAACCATAGACAGACCAATAGTTAGTACATACCTGTTCAGTGATTCATATGTCTACACACACATCCACCCACTAACCCATACAGTCACTTATACACACAGTCATTCATCTATACAGCCACTGATATATCCACTCATACACCCATATAGACACTGACACACTGCCACTCACCCAAAGAGTTACTCATACACCTGGTCAGTCATGCAAAGAAACTATCACATACCCATTTCCTTGCTTATACAGTCATACCCACACCACCACACGTATTTATACAGATACTAACACATTCTTACTCTCTTAAAATCACTCATAGAAACACACACTCATCCATACAGATATTCTTGCAATCACTCACTCTCACATATAGTCATTTATATACTCCAACACTCAAATATACTGCTTTAAAACATATGTAGTTACTCACTGATGCACCACTGAAACATCCATTCACTCACCAACACACCCATACACACACTCACCCACCCATACAGCTATTTCCATATGCACTCTTGAACCCATACACCCAGTTAAACAACCAATCACATATCTATACACAGAGTCACACACACCCACAACCACCCACAAAGACATTTAGGCACCCATACAGATACTCAGACAACCAATAAATAACCCATATAGACACTCATGTAGCTACTCACCAAGCCATGCAGCCGCTTACACACCAACTAACAGACTAATAAAGCCATTCACACAGTTTAGTCAATAACCTACGTATTCAGTAAGATACATTTAATCACTCAATTATACAGTCAGTCACACACCTACTAAATCATCCATTCAGACACTCATACACCCACTCATAATTCAATATACCTTCGCATATATATATAAAACATATTTTTATACTTTACAGAAACACACATTCACTGGATGATGTCATCAGTGATGTCATCTGTGATGTCCTTTGAGATGTCATCAGTGATGTCACTGAGCATGTCATGAGTGATGTAATATGTGACGTCATCAGCAGTGCATTGCGGGAGCGCGTGGTATAGTTAGGTCTACTAACTATAACGGCCGAATTTCTATGGTTTTGTACGAGAGACATCTCCAACTAACTATAATGTCCCTGAAACCTATGGTTTTTCAGTGAATTTCTAAGGTTTTTTAAATGCTAATTTCTAACTATAAAGTCCCTGAAACCTATGTTTTTTTCAGTGAATTTCAAAGGTTTTTTTAATGAAAATTTCTAACTATAACGTCCCTGAAACCTATGTTTTTTTCAGTGAATATATAGATGTGTGTGTGTGTGTGTGTGTGTGTGTGTGATAAAGAACCCCCATATATTATATGGATGTTGCAAGTCAGCAAAGAAGGTTGTTTACATACAGAGGAGTAAGGGTGACGACCAAGTAGCTGTATAAGGTCATGCAACTCCATTGTGAACAGCAATAACCTTTTAATGTATGGCAGAGCACATTTTATCCCTTATATTACATAGCCACCACATCACCCGACCCACAAACTGCTTAAACTCTTGGTGTCTCTTCATGAAAGATACAGTACGGTTGCACATATAAAAAATAAAAGCTACATTTGTAGCACAAAATTAATCTCACCAAAAAGGAGTTGGTAAATTTTTGCAAACATATTAGAATCAGTTTCATGTGAGCCAGATAAAGAAATGATTAGTAACATTAAGAGAAATTCTCTTTCCTCTGATGAACTAAAGGATGCAAAAAAAAATAAACGTTGCCATAAATCTTTCTTTTGTAGTGATTCATGTCCATTTTAGAAATACAGATCATAAGAAGGAAAAGTGTTTGTTGGAAACAGCCCCACTCCCACTCCGCAGGGTGGTGGTGGACCTTCCCAACACAATGGGGTAGCTTGGCTCGAGTGGTCAGGAAACAGGCGCAGTGCTAAGCATACAATATACCCATACAAGAACCCTGCGTGCATCCGTTCCAAAAACGACTCTACACCGTAAAAATTATGAAAATATTCTTTCTTTATCTTTTTCTCTTAGTTGCTGATTGGAAAAATAAATAGGTCAATCACAATATACAAGTTTCAATTAGTGCAGGTCAAATAAATATTGGCTGTTTGATGAAATAAATAGGGGTGATCATAAATAACAGGGCATAAATACAAGTGCAATATATACAGACAATTAAATACTTTGAGGCAATAAATACTGTACCAATAAATATTGTACACCAACAAGTCCTGTGGACCTATAAATATAGTGCAGCAATAAATAGATAAAAATTCAATAAATACAGTATCCCCAATAAATAATTACAAGTATACAGCACCCCTCATATAATCGGATGACACTTCACTTCTTAAGGGCTGATTTGGCCCAGGCACAGCTTGTAGGGTTGTGGAAGGCTTGAGGGGGGGAGGCTACTCCCTGGCTGGGACAAGGCTGAGGCCTAAACTGAGGTAGATCAAAGGGGGGAAATACCAATGCCCTGGCTTTCCTTCTCCACACAACCTCTCTAGGTTAGTCCCAGTTCACCCCAGGCACAGTCAGATGGGTTTCAGCACCTCCCTAGCCCCTTAGAGCAGTCTCTCAGGTCTCCACAGGGCCTTAGGCGCCCTCTACTCCACTTACTGCCCTTTTTCTGATGTTCCGACGCCGCTGGAGTCGGGTCGACGCCGTGAGGCGGTTCCGGTTCGGTCTCGGCGGCCTCGGCACAATGTCAGTTCTTTGACGACGCCGGTAGGCGGTTCCGGTCCGATGTCGGCGGCCTCGGTTCGATCTCTACCTCCGATTTGACGGCGTCGGGCAGTCTCTTCACGATGTCGACTTCGGGCGGCTCCGGTCCGATGGCGCTCTCGGCTCCGATGACGTCGGCCGGCCTGGCCTCGATGTCGACTTCCGGCGACTCCGGGGTGCGATCCTCACCCCCGACCTCCGGTGCTCCTCCTCACAGGTTCCGGGCGACTCCGGAGTGCGATCCTCACTCCCGACCTCCGGTGCTCCTCTACCTCGGTCTCCGACGACTCCGGAGGGCGGACTTCACTCCTCCGATGACGCCGCTCGCTCGACCTCGGTTCACTTCCTCCTCGACCCCTGGTATTCCTCTCGGCCCCCGTCGGCGCCCTCTCACGACCTCAGGCGGCTCCGGGTACGACGTCTGCTACTTCAGTCAGCGCCGCTTCTCCACCTCGGGCTCCAGGTCTTCAGGCTACTCGACGCCGGACTCCAGGGAAACCAGTTCTCAGGTCAGAATCTTGCTGTTTTCTTGGTTCTAAGGCCTGTTCCTGCTGTCCAGGTCCTTAGGATGGTTTTCTTCTGTCTTCTTCCCACACAGGGCTATAGGCTGGGATCCATCAGTAGGGACAAGTATCAAGGGTGGGTTTATGGACCCCACTCCAGGCACAAGTTTCCACCCCTGCTGCTTCACTCCTTCCTCCTTCACTGTTGTGCTCCTCTCTCTTCACCAGTCAGGTGCCAACTGCCAGCTCCAACTGCCAACTGCCTCTCTTATCCTCCCAACATTCTAAACCGCCTCCAACGGTCACAGGGTTCTGGAATCTCCTGGAATGTTCTGGAAGGTGCTGGTAGGTTCCAGTGGATGCTGGTGATGTCACAGGTGGCCACCATTTTGTGCTTCAGGCCCTCAGACAGAAGTTTCAGGGGTAATTAAAATGGCTACATAGACAGCAAAAGGCGCACCACAATTTTAAAGTAGATCAAAATCAGTCCATATACATCCAATTTTTCTTTTTCAAAAAGATCTTCTTTATTTTTCATATGTTAAAATGACATTTAAGAACAGCCAGAGCAGCCGACGCGTTTCGTCCACATGGGACTTCTTCAGGGCTGCAAAGTGTATATATAAAACAATGTATAAATAATATGAATACCAACATACAATATATACAGAACAAACAACATTATCGTAAATCATAGACGAGTATGCATACAGTACTAATGAGACGGAAGACAGAGGACAGAAATGAAAATAAACCAAACATATCAACACATAAACAATTTAAAAAAGGTTATAAATCAATTAATCCTTGCTATTGATTTAAATCCAATAGTTTTCGGTATCATCAAGTAATCAACTCTATGGCATGTTTCCAACTTAGTAGGAAAAAACTATACCATTGTGTGATGCAACTGGTTTAGAAAGAAATGCATAAGCCATCGTTAATTGAGTCAGAAGGGGAAAAGGGGAAAAGGGGATAGGGTAGCTATCAACAGGCTCAGAGAAGTATCACCGGAAGTGGAAGGAAAAAGAGAAAAGGGCGGTTCCAAGATGTACCCACCGTTAGAGACAGTGCATCTGTTTATGTGATTCTTGCTTGAAAATTCAGGGATAACTTTCCAGAGTCACTAAGGAATGTCAAAAAATGGATAAGCATTACTCAGCGTAGTGTTCTGATATTTGCAGAGTGTCAAAAGGTACATTTTATATAATGATAGCCTAAAAAATTTAGGCAAAAGATGCGGTACAAAATCTATCAAAGGGTTTCATTCAACGTCACTGAGATTGGTCAAAAATTTATATATAGAGGGTTATTCCTTAACGTAGTGTATTAATAATCGCAGAAACCAGAGTGACAAAGACACAACTTATTTTAATGATAACCTGAGGAGTTAAAAGGAAGTGGAGTCTAAAGCTTAGCAAGTGGTCATATACAAGAGTCGTTAGCGTAAATGAATAAACAAGTAAACACTAATTCCAGTGTCACAATTCAGCCCCCCAGAAGGAGAGTTCACTGTACCAAAGTACATAGGGGCTAAAAAAGATAAAACAAACCCCATAAGGATATCTGTACTTACATAGATAATGAGTATTTCAAAAATAGAATGGTGGTCTTGTATCGATGGGTAGCAAATGCGCGTCCCGTCTTAGTGAGAATCAAGCGTCCAATTAAGTAAAAACCAATGATATAATGGGATCCCGACTCTTTAGAATGCCTATGATGGGAACACAATAAACTAATGATTAAGATCAATAGTTGCGTTTTCTAATAGGATCAACTACCCCATTCACAGTATTAGGTATAGATAAGTCTGGAGTGGGGATTGGGATGGAGTAAATCAGGGCAACAACGTTATAATTGTGACCAAAATAGGACAATCAAGAGTTATGAGCTACAAATTTTAGATTGTATAGTCTTGATGTAGGTGACCAAACTGTATTTATCACCAACCGTACTATGTTTAATATATAATAATTAAAAAATATATATTCCTTGTATCAACAAGACAAAGGATTAAACCCTTAACATATATCTAAGGGGTTTTAGTATCAGAGTGCCATCAATCCTAGAAAGCAAGCTCAATCAGGGTTTTTGAGTTTGCCAATAATACTGTTAAATTGGGCCATTTTTGAGTGCTCTAAGACAGCATTCATCCAAACCCCCAGCGCACCTACCAGATTCCGCATCCTCCGGGTCCTTGATTGCAATCCTCAGGTTTTTCGTAACACACGAGACTCCTGCTCGTGTGTTTATATAGTGATTGACCCCATGTCAACTACGAACACCTGGGTCCCTGCCTCGTAACCAGGATTTACATCGCGGTGAGATAACAGGAGGTAGCGTGTAAACGCAGCGGCCATTTTGGAAGGGTGAACTGTAATAAGCCTGCTAATGTCAAGAGGATTTGAAACAAGGTCGATAATAAAATTTTGTAATAGCGAACGGCACGTAAATTTATTGCCGTGCATCTGGTGCATGCTAACTACAAAAAAAGGGGGAGAATGTAGATTAAAAGTAAATAAAACTCCGTAAGAGTGGTAGTATGTGACCGCAGTGGCCATTTTAGAAGGGTGCAATAATCAGCCTGCTAGTATCAAGAAGATTTGGGACATGATCGATAATAATATAGTATAATAGTGGACGGCACGTGTATTTGTTGCCGTGCATCTGATTCATAATAATTGCGAAAAAGGGGGGGGGGGGGGGGGGTGTGTCGATAGAAAGTAAACAACACTTCGTATGAACCCAAAAAACGGACAAAACAGCCGCCATTTTGGAACAGGAAAGTATTGTCAACATGGTGGCCATCTTAGAAAGGTGGAAAAAGCGATCGACCTGTTAGTGTCGACAGGGTCTAGAGAAAGGACAAAATTAGAATTTAAAGTATATTATAATTGCGGAAGGCACGCATATCCATTGTCTTTACTCGTAAAAAAAGGGGATACGTTAATCCAAATCAAGCCACACTCCATGAAAGCCTGAAAATGGGCAAATAAGGATCGATAATAATATAGTATAATAGTGGACGGCACGTGTATTTGTTGCCGTGCATCTGATTCATAATAATTGCGAAAAAGGGGGGGGGGGGGGGGGGGTGTCGATAGAAAGTAAACAACACTTCGTATGAACCCAAAAACGGATAAAACAGCCGCCATTTTGGAACAGGAAAGTATTGTCAACATGGTGACAACAGTTTGAAAGAAAAGGAAATATTATAATAGGAGGTATGATGTCATAAGGGTGCCAATATGTGTATAAAAATAAATTTCGAGTTAACAAACCAATTTCAAATACATGTGAGTGGAGTCACATGTTGTGTTTGAGGTGAAAATGTCACAATAAAGTTCAACTATTGTAAATCATAAATCAATCTTCAGTGTGTATAATCGCATAATCACATAGATATTGTCAATTCAATGAAAGAACCGGAAAGTACAGTTTTGGTAAAGCGACAGAATTAAGAATATGTAAATTAACAGCATGAGCCAGGCTATACCATGGACACATAAAGATCACAATCACAATGAATAAACATATGTAGACCAGTAGCGTGAGCTACATTATACCAGGAGCACATAGTAATAACCATCCCAATAAGCAAAGGTACATAACGTGGCAGTTGTCAAAATTCCGCGTTATGGATTAGTACATAATTAACACACAAAGATACATATCAGCATCAACATTTTGTTTTTCCAGAACAGCAGGGATAGAGTTAACTTAATCTGAAAAGATGAGCGGTTGGTACAAAAAACGTCATATACAAAAATACATAGTCATCTGTGGTCGAACTAAGTTATTCTTAAATCTTATGATTTCTACAGGAAATAATGCATTTCAGATTCTGTGTTGTGCCCCATTTCCACACATCGGAGCCTACATATCCAACCTGCCTCATTGCGTCTCAATTCTAACTCCCTGTTTCCTCCTCTGGGGGATGGTTGTGTATGATCTATCCCAAAGAACCACAGTTCATTTGGCTTGTGCCCTTTGTCCTGGATATGTGTAGTAAGGGGATACTTGGAATCACCTTTTACTGCCGCTCTTAGGTGTTCCTGTATTCTGGTCTTAAGTTCCCTTTTTGTGCTGCCTACGTAAATGATGTTACATGGACAACCTAGAATGTATGTTACAAAAGTTGTTTTGCACGTAATGGTGTGCTTGATCTTGTGTGTTTTATCAGTGTTGTATCTGAACGTACGTGTTTTGTTTCTTCCCAGTTTGCAGACATTACATTTCATACATGTAAAGAAGCCCCCGTTGCCCTCTGTCAGCCAGTTTGGGGGTTTGGGGGATGTTACAAAACTGGGGCATAAAATGTTCCTCAGACTCTGACCCCGTCTGTAGGTTATCCTGGGTGTGTTAGGGATTTCATCCTTCAGACCCGGTATTTCACATAGTAATCTCCAATGTTTCCTCATGATGTTATAAATCCGATTACTATCTTTATTGAAGGTGGTAACGAAGGCAATGGTAGATTGTTTTTTGGTACTTGATGTTTTTTTCTTCTCCAGAGTATTTTCTCTCTTTATCTTGTAAGCCCTTTTTTCGACCTTATTCATGAGGGGCACAGGGTAACCTCTATTGATGAATCTGTTTTTGGTCTCTGTTATATTACGGATGAATCCATCCTGAGTGCTGCAGATCCTCCTCATTCTTATCATTTCCCCAAAGGGGATGTTATTGACAACATGTCGGGGATGGGCACTTTCATAACGCAGTACACTATTACAGGCAGTGCTCTTGCGGTATACCGTGCTCTGTATTGTGTTGTTCTGCACAAAAAACTGGATGTCCAGGAAATCAATCCTCTCCTTACTCCAGTTGATTGTGAATCTTATGTTGTATGGGTTATCATTGAGGAAATGAAAGTAAGTCATCAGTTCAGGGACAGGTCCATTCCAGATGATGATGACATCATCTATGTACCTGCCCCAGAACAGTATGTATTCCATCCATGTGGAGGCATGGCGGCCCCAGGCATGCACCCGCTCATACCAGCCCATGAAAAGGCCGGCATAAGCAGGCGCAAACCTGGAACCCATGGCAGTGCCCTGTGTCTGTTGAAACCACTTGTTGTCGTGGAGAAAGTAGTTTTTGGACAGGATGATGTCTGTCATCTCCATTAACATCTCATTATGAGATAGGTGGACAGCGGATCTTTGTCCCAAAAAGAATTCTAATGCCCTAAAGCCAAATTCTTTTTTAATGCTGGTATAAAGGCTGGACACATCGAGGGTAGTAAAGACTAGGGTGTCTGTCCATTCCAAACCCTCAAGTTTGGATAGAATGTCCTTGCTATCCCTCACATAAGCAGGTAGGTTTTGGACCAATGGCTGTAAGAAGCCATCCACATATTCCGATAATCTCTCTGTAGGAGAGTTAATACCGGAAATGATCGGTCGGCCAGGTGGAAAAGGAGCTCCTTTATGCACTTTGGGCAAAATGTAAATACACGGGAAAGTGGGCTCCCCGACAGCAAGATATTCGTATTCCTTGCCATCAATTAACCCAATCTCCCGCCATTCAACTAGTTTGCCATTGATGTATTTGCATAGTGATTTCATCGGGTTATGAGACAGTTTCATATAGCAGTTAGTGTCAGCCAATTGTCTTTCTATCTCTCCCATGTAGTCCACTTTGTCCATCACCACCACGTTACCCCCTTTGTCGGCCTCACGGATGACCAACGCAGGGTTAGACTTCAGATCCCTCAAAGCGCGATTTTCGGCTGTGGTGAGGTTGTATGTAGTATTATGGTTTACATGACGTGTGCCCTGGAGCTTGTATAGATCCTGGCTTACTTTTTCCCAAAAGATATCAATATTTGGGTGTGTGCCTGTGGGTATGAATTTAGATCTTTCCTTAAGACCACTGTTAATGGTAAGGTCCTCATCAATATTCAATTCAGTACGTAACGAATCTGTGTCCATTTCTGTTTCAAACTGTATAGATAACATGGATTTGAGAGCATTGAATTCCGCAACTGTTTGTTCCGAAACCCCATGGACTTGTTGGTTGTTAGTACACATAGGCCAGACTCTTGAGAAATGTTCTTTCAATTTTATTTGCCGCACAAATTTAAACAGGTCAACAAAAACATCAACATCCCTGCCAGATTGGGTTGGGCAGAATCCTAAGCCTTTACTGAGAACAGACAATTCACAGGTTGACAAAGTTATATGTGACAAATTAACAATCCTCAATTCCTCCATTGTGGGTTCCTCATTACGGTTTAGTTCCTGTTCCCTCCCCTCCTCGATCTCGTTGATCTGTCTGAGGTCATATTTGTTGTGTTTTTGTTTTTCTCGCTGTTTCTGCCATCTCCTACCGCCCCTTCTTGTCCTTGTTCCTTTGGAGCTGATCTCCCCCCTACTCTCACCTTCTCCATTTCCAATAAAAAAGAAGAGGGTTGAGCAATCTTAGACTGTACAGGTGTTAAATCTTCTGGTGGTATAGAGCTGACTGAAGAGGAGACCGAGGACACACTACCCGCAAGTGAGGAACCCAGTGTGTCCTCACGTGGTCTTTTCCCCTCTCCCACAGTCTTGATGTTATCATACTTGCGGGCAAAGGTATAAACCCTACCATCTCTGTAGTCTTTGTCGTCTCTACGTATCTTCTTCACCTTTTTGTCCTTGAGGTAGATTTGATAGTCCTCAAGGATTTTGTTAAGAATCTCGTAATTCTTTCGAATTGCCTCCTTGGGCTCCAGTGTGGATATCTCAGCCTCTAGGTCACTAATCTCCTGTTGCAACTTCTTCCCTTTCCCCTCTGCGTTTTTAATGAGTATCCGCATCATTACAAATGAGGCGTCATGTAAATTCTTCTCCCAGTCCCTGAGGTCATCAGTTTCAAGATTTTCAAAGGTGGGAAAGATGAGGATTCTAAGTCCTCTGGGGATCTTGTCATTTTCCATGTATTTCTCAAGGGTTGTTCCGTCCCACCAACGAGCCATTTCGGCTTTTTTTAGTCTCTCCAATTTTTGGAACTTAATCTTCAGACCCTCAGGGCTGGGGGTTGTTGTAGTGGGATCTCCTGTCTTGGAGTTAGTTGTAAACAGATCCTGTGCTAACTCATGTCTCCTATCCTTAAATTGGGCCATCTTATTTCAAAATTGAGTTCAAGTTCACTGTCTTCCAATTAGTACAATTTGCTGTGATACAGTAATTTGTTGGGGTTAATCCGTGCTAACTGGGGTGCAAATACAACTTAGGAGAAACGAAGCTAGCGGTAACCCTCTTGGACAGCACCGGATTTGTATGTTCCCCTTTGTGTTAATAGGTGATAAGTTCAGTTACACCCTCTGTGTGCGCTCTCGACTGGTACCCGCTAACACAATACCTCCCCAACCTCTGGGGCAAAATAGGAACATAGACAGCAAAAGGCGCACCACAATTTTAAAGTAGATCAAAATCAGTCCATATACATCCAATTTTTCTTTTTCAAAAAGATCTTCTTTATTTTTCATATGTTAAAATGACATTTAAGAACAGCCAGAGCAGCCGACGCGTTTCGTCCACATGGGACTTCTTCAGGGCTGCAAAGTGTATATATAAAACAATGTATAAATAATATGAATACCAACATACAATATATACAGAACAAACAACATTATTGTAAATCATAGACGAGTATGCATACAGTACTAATGAGACGGAAGACAGAGGACAGAAATGAAAATAAACCAAACATATCAACACATAAACAATTTAAAAAAGGTTATAAATCAATTAATCCTTGCTATTGATTTAAATCCAATAGTTTTCGGTATCATCAAGTAATCAACTCTATGGCATGTTTCCAACTTAGTAGGAAAAAACTATACCATTGTGTGATGCAACTGGTTTAGAAAGAAATGCATAAGCCATCGTTAATTGAGTCAGAAGGGGAAAAGGGGAAAAGGGGATAGGGTAGCTATCAACAGGCTCAGAGAAGTATCACCGGAAGTGGAAGGAAAAAGAGAAAAGGGCGGTTCCAAGATGTACCCACCGTTAGAGACAGTGCATCTGTTTATGTGATTCTTGCTTGAAAATTCAGGGATAACTTTCCAGAGTCACTAAGGAATGTCAAAAAATGGATAAGCATTACTCAGCGTAGTGTTCTGATATTTGCAGAGTGTCAAAAGGTACATTTTATATAATGATAGCCTAAAAAATTTAGGCAAAAGATGCGGTACAAAATCTATCAAAGGGTTTCATTCAACGTCACTGAGATTGGTCAAAAATTTATATATAGAGGGTTATTCCTTAACGTAGTGTATTAATAATCGCAGAAACCAGAGTGACAAAGACACAACTTATTTTAATGATAACCTGAGGAGTTAAAAGGAAGTGGAGTCTAAAGCTTAGCAAGTGGTCATATACAAGAGTCGTTAGCGTAAATGAATAAACAAGTAAACACTAATTCCAGTGTCACAATTCAGCCCCCAGAAGGAGAGTTCACTGTACCAAAGTACATAGGGGCTAAAAAAGATAAAACAAACCCCATAAGGATATCTGTACTTACATAGATAATGAGTATTTCAAAAATAGAATGGTGGTCTTGTATCGATGGGTAGCAAATGCGCGTCCCGTCTTAGTGAGAATCAAGCGTCCAATTAAGTAAAAACCAATGATATAATGGGATCCCGACTCTTTAGAATGCCTATGATGGGAACACAATAAACTAATGATTAAGATCAATAGTTGCGTTTTCTAATAGGATCAACTACCCCATTCACAGTATTAGGTATAGATAAGTCTGGAGTGGGGATTGGGATGGAGTAAATCAGGGCAACAACGTTATAATTGTGACCAAAATAGGACAATCAAGAGTTATGAGCTACAAATTTTAGATTGTATAGTCTTGATGTAGGTGACCAAACTGTATTTATCACCAACCGTACTATGTTTAATATATAATAATTAAAAAATATATATTCCTTGTATCAACAAGACAAAGGATTAAACCCTTAACATATATCTAAGGGGTTTTAGTATCAGAGTGCCATCAATCCTAGAAAGCAAGCTCAATCAGGGTTTTTGAGTTTGCCAATAATACTGTTAAATTGGGCCATTTTTGAGTGCTCTAAGACAGCATTCATCCAAACCCCCAGCGCACCTACCAGATTCCGCATCCTCCGGGTCCTTGATTGCAATCCTCAGGTTTTTCGTAACACACGAGACTCCTGCTCGTGTGTTTATATAGTGATTGACCCCATGTCAACTACGAACACCTGGGTCCCTGCCTCGTAACCAGGATTTACATCGCGGTGAGATAACAGGAGGTAGCGTGTAAACGCAGCGGCCATTTTGGAAGGGTGAACTGTAATAAGCCTGCTAATGTCAAGAGGATTTGAAACAAGGTCGATAATAAAATTTTGTAATAGCGAACGGCACGTAAATTTATTGCCGTGCATCTGGTGCATGCTAACTACAAAAAAAGGGGGAGAATGTAGATTAAAAGTAAATAAAACTCCGTAAGAGTGGTAGTATGTGACCGCAGTGGCCATTTTAGAAGGGTGCAATAACTTAGTTCGACCACAGATGACTATGTATTTTTGTATATGACGTTTTTTGTACCAACCGCTCATCTTTTCAGATTAAGTTAATTCTATCCCTGCTGTTCTGGAAAAACAAAATGTTGATGCTGATATGTATCTTTGTGTGTTAATTATGTACTAATCCATAACGCGGAATTTTGACAACTGCCACGTTATGTACCTTTGCTTATTGGGATGGTTATTACTATGTGCTCCTGGTATAATGTAGCTCACGCTACTGGTCTACATATGTTTATTCATTGTGATTGTGATCTTTATGTGTCCATGGTATAGCCTGGCTCATGCTGTTAATTTACATATTCTTAATTCTGTCGCTTTACCAAAACTGTACTTTCCGGTTCTTTCATTGAATTGACAATATCTATGTGATTATGCGATTATACACACTGAAGATTGATTTATGATTTACAATAGTTGAACTTTATGTGACATTTTCACCTCAAACACAACATGTGACTCCACTCACATGTATTTGAAATTGGTTTGTTAACTCGAAATTTATTTTTATACACATATTGGCACCCTTATGACATCATACCTCCTATTATAATATTTCCTTTTCTTTTCAAACTGTTGTCACCATGTTGACAATACTTTCTGTTCCAAAATGGCGGCTGTTTTATCCGTTTTTGGGTTCATACGAAGTGTTGTTTACTTTCTATCGACACAACCCCCCCCCCCCCCCCCCTTTTTCGCAATTATTATGAATCAGATGCACGGCAACAAATACACGTGCCGTCCACTATTATACTATATTATTATCGATCCTTATTTGGCCATTTTCAGGCTTTCATGGAGTGTGGCTTGATTTGGATTAACGTATCCCCTTTTTTTACGAGTAAAGACAATGGATATGCGTGCCTTCCGCATTATAATATACTTTAAATTCTAATTTTGTCCTTCTCTAGACCCTGTCGACACTAACAGGTCGATCGCTTTTTCCACCTTTCTAAGATGGCCACCATGTTGACAATACTTTCCTGTTCCAAAATGGCGGCTGTTTTGTCCGTTTTTTGGTTCATACGAAGTGTTGTTTACTTTCTATCGACACCCCCCCCCCCCCCCCTTTTTCGCAATTATTATGAATCAGATGCACGGCAACAAATACACGTGCCGTCCACTATTATACTATATTATTATCGATCATGTCCCAAATCTTCTTGATACTAGCAGGCTGATTATTGCACCCTTCTAAAATGGCCACTGCGGTCACATACTACCACTCTTACGGAGTTTTATTTACTTTTAATCTACATTCTCCCCCTTTTTTTGTAGTTAGCATGCACCAGATGCACGGCAATAAATTTACGTGCCGTTCGCTATTACAAAATTTTATTATCGACCTTGTTTCAAATCCTCTTGACATTAGCAGGCTTATTACAGTTCACCCTTCCAAAATGGCCGCTGCGTTTACACGCTACCTCCTGTTATCTCACCGCGATGTAAATCCTGGTTACGAGGCAGGGACCCAGGTGTTCGTAGTTGACATGGGGTCAATCACTATATAAACACACGAGCAGGAGTCTCGTGTGTTACGAAAAACCTGAGGATTGCAATCAAGGACCCGGAGGATGCGGAATCTGGTAGGTGCGCTGGGGGTTTGGATGAATGCTGTCTTAGAGCACTCAAAAATGGCCCAATTTAACAGTATTATTGGCAAACTCAAAAACCCTGATTGAGCTTGCTTTCTAGGATTGATGGCACTCTGATACTAAAACCCCTTAGATATATGTTAAGGGTTTAATCCTTTGTCTTGTTGATACAAGGAATATATATTTTTTAATTATTATATATTAAACATAGTACGGTTGGTGATAAATACAGTTTGGTCACCTACATCAAGACTATACAATCTAAAATTTGTAGCTCATAACTCTTGATTGTCCTATTTTGGTCACAATTATAACGTTGTTGCCCTGATTTACTCCATCCCAATCCCCACTCCAGACTTATCTATACCTAATACTGTGAATGGGGTAGTTGATCCTATTAGAAAACGCAACTATTGATCTTAATCATTAGTTTATTGTGTTCCCATCATAGGCATTCTAAAGAGTCGGGATCCCATTATATCATTGGTTTTTACTTAATTGGACGCTTGATTCTCACTAAGACGGGACGCGCATTTGCTACCCATCGATACAAGACCACCATTCTATTTTTGAAATACTCATTATCTATGTAAGTACAGATATCCTTATGGGGTTTGTTTTATCTTTTTTAGCCCCTATGTACTTTGGTACAGTGAACTCTCCTTCTGGGGGGCTGAATTGTGACACTGGAATTAGTGTTTACTTGTTTATTCATTTACGCTAACGACTCTTGTATATGACCACTTGCTAAGCTTTAGACTCCACTTCCTTTTAACTCCTCAGGTTATCATTAAAATAAGTTGTGTCTTTGTCACTCTGGTTTCTGCGATTATTAATACACTACGTTAAGGAATAACCCTCTATATATAAATTTTTGACCAATCTCAGTGACGTTGAAGGAAACCCTTTGATAGATTTTGTACCGCATCTTTTGCCTAAATTTTTTAGGCTATCATTATATAAAATGTACCTTTTGACACTCTGCAAATATCAGAACACTACGCTGAGTAATGCTTATCCATTTTTTGACATTCCTTAGTGACTCTGGAAAGTTATCCCTGAATTTTCAAGCAAGAATCA